>NC_060148.1:37503202-38703202 GCF_021461385.2 Schistocerca piceifrons
AAATGGCTGACGATCTTATGAATCGTGACACAGGGTACCAGCTAAGCAGAGCTTGGGATCCGGCTCTGGAATTGTTAAAGGAGCAACGGGGCCAGCTGCAACACTACACAAACAGAAGAACCAGAGACATGGAGATGGTAAACGAGCCCCTGACGGACTGCCAGGAGCACCAGACCGAAGATGGAACACCCAGAAGTGGGACTGGTGGGCGCGCACCGCAGAGGGAACATCCAGAGCCGCAGCAGATGGAAAACGGAGCGGCAATGCTCCAACAGGTCGTGGTGAGCGGGCGCGGACCGCAGGGGGAACGCCTGGTACCCCAGACCGTAGATGAAACCCCCAGGAGCGGGTTTGGTGGGCGCGGACCGCAGAGGGAACACCTAGAACCGCAGCGGACGGAAAACGGAGCAGCAACGCTCCAGCAGGTCACAGGGAATGGGCGCGGACCACAGAGGAAGCGCCTGCAGCCGTTGGTGGAGGGGGAAGTCCATAGGCATAAATACTGGACCAGATCCACTCGAGGAGCAGTCTCAGGTCGCACCTGATGAAGGTCTCGAGCTACGTGACCGAAATATCGTGCAAGTACGACGCTGATATCCGGCAGAACACCCGACAACCCAAGATGTCATTAGATCGCCGGGAAAGCCTGAAGAGTTACATCAAAAGTCTCTACGGGGAGGAGATGTATCAGAATATCAAGAAGCTGGACAAGCTACGGCAGAAGAAAGGGAAGATGCTGAGTTCTCTCAGTTTTTTGCTGAGGTGTCGAGATGGAGAAGTGGTACCAGTATTTGCCAGAATTAAACATCACATCAACTCCAGAGCGGCGAACAAGATAAAACGCAGAGCTAGCATGGCACTGGTGAGAGAGAGGATTCGAGATATGCGCCACAGGTTAGATGTTGTGGCCAGGAAGCTGTTACACATTCATCTGTACATGGCAGCTTCCTTAACAAGAGAAGATTGGGATTGGGTAGACCGTGCCTCCTGGTCTTTAGCTGAGTGTGCTAGAAGGAATGCCTCATCTTGCCAATCTGCAAAGTTTGACCGCATGAGCAAGAAAGCACAGCAGATGGAAGAGACACGCACGGTGACGAATCTGAGTGGCATACAGTTTGACGATACAACCTTAAAGGTACTCAGCAGGGGTCTCAACTTTGCTATGACCCCTAGAAACGTACCCATTTCAGGTTTCGTCAGTGCAGTAGAGCAAGTTGCAGCCACACTTCCACCTAATGTGGCAGAGGAAGTCCGCCGAGAGACCTGCAGGGCCCTCACCAAGGCCAGGCCGCCGAAATCGAACATCACAACCGAGGAGAGGCTTGCACTCAAGAAACTACGGGAAGACAACAGCATTGTGGTACTGCCAGCAGACAAAGGGAACTCCACTGTCATCTTGCAGCGAGTGGATTATGATGAGAAAGTACGCCAACTTCTGGAGGACCCTGCATACAGAATTCTGGAGTGTGACCCCACGGACAAGGTGGCCAAGAAGACTAGTGCTCTCTTGAAGGAAACAGGGATGCCCGATAAGATCATCAGACAACTACGGGAAAAAGCGCCAGTGCCACCCAGACTGTATGGTCTGCCTAAAATACACAAGGAGGGTGTGCCCCTACGTCCTATTGTCAGTAATATTGGGGCACCTACGTACACAACAGCCAAGTACCTGAAGGGTCTCCTGGCTCCATATGTGGGGAAATGTATTCACCACATCCGCAACTCAGAAGATTTCCTGCAACGCCTCAAGCAACTGCGCATCACAGATTCGGACATCATGGTTAGTTTTGATGTGGTATCGCTGTTCACCAGGGTCCCACTGAAGGACTCACTAGAACTGATTGCAGAGAAATTTGATGGTGCTCTGTTGGACCTGTTCAGTCATACACTGACATCCACGTATTTCCTGTACAGAAACCAATATTACGAGCAAACTGAAGGTGTAGCTATGGGCAGCCCACTGTCCCCTGTGGTTGCCAACATGTTTATGGAGAGTTTTGAGGAGAGGGCATTGGAGACAGCCACATTTAAACCCACATGCTTCTTTAGGTATGTGGATGACACCTTCGTGATCTGGCCACATGGGATGGACAGGCTCAATGAGTTTCTTGAACATCTTAACTCATGCCACCCTAATATCAAGTTCACCATGGAACTGGAGAAGAATGGCCAGCTGTCATTTCTGGATGTACTAGTCCAGAGGAAAGCAGATGGATCAATTGGCCACAGTGTGTACCGAAAACCTACACACACTGATTTATATCTGCAGGCCAGCAGTTGTCACCACCCTGCACAGAAGAATGGGGTTCTGAAGACTTTGGTCCACAGAGCACGTGCCCTATCAGACCAAGAGAATCTACCCATAGAGATAGAACGTCTCAAAACAGTTTTCTCCAAGAATGGATACATGGACAGACAAATTGAGAGGGCACTCCGACCAGCCACTATACCACAGGTTCCTGAAGAAGACCAAGATGAAGCAAGGAAGGTGGCATATCTGCCCTATGCTGGCTCTATTTCTGCCAGAATCAGTAGGATCCTGCGTAAACATAATATCAAGTGTGTTTTCTGTCCATCCAACAAGATCGGGGGACTGCTGGGGAGTGTCAAAGACGACCTGGGGTTACGAAAACCAGGGATTTACAATATACCTTGCCAATGTGGCATGTCCTACATTGGCCAGACGACAAGAACTGTGGAGATCAGGTGCAAAGAACATCAGAGGCACACTAGATTAAGACAGGTGACTAAGTCAGCCATTGCTGAACACTGTCTAGAGCTAGATCATGCCATGAAGTATGAGGATACCAAGATTCTAGCACAAACACCCAGATTTTGGGACAGTGTCATAAGAGAATCGATTGAGATTAAAATGGCTGACGATCTTATGAATCGTGACACAGGGTACCAGCTAAGCAGAGCTTGGGATCCGGCTCTGGAATTGTTAAAGGAGCAACGGGGCCAGCTGCAACACTACACAAACAGAAGAACCAGAGACATGGAGATGGTAAACGAGCCCCTGACGGACTGCCAGGAGCACCAGACCGAAGATGGAACACCCAGAAGTGGGACTGGTGGGCGCGCACCGCAGAGGGAACATCCAGAGCCGCAGCAGATGGAAAACGGAGCGGCAATGCTCCAACAGGTCGTGGTGAGCGGGCGCGGACCGCAGGGGGAACGCCTGGTACCCCAGACCGTAGATGAAACCCCCAGGAGCGGGTTTGGTGGGCGCGGACCGCAGAGGGAACACCTAGAACCGCAGCGGACGGAAAACGGAGCAGCAACGCTCCAGCAGGTCACAGGGAATGGGCGCGGACCACAGAGGAAGCGCCTGCAGCCGTTGGTGGAGGGGGAAGTCCATAGGCATAAATACTGGACCAGATCCACTCGAGGAGCAGTCTCAGGTCGCACCTGATGAAGGTCTCGAGCTACGTGACCGAAATATCGTGCAAGTACGACGCTGATATCCGGCAGAACACCCGACAACCCAAGATGTCATTAGATCGCCGGGAAAGCCTGAAGAGTTACATCAAAAGTCTCTACGGGGAGGAGATGTATCAGAATATCAAGAAGCTGGACAAGCTACGGCAGAAGAAAGGGAAGATGCTGAGTTCTCTCAGTTTTTTGCTGAGGTGTCGAGATGGAGAAGTGGTACCAGTATTTGCCAGAATTAAACATCACATCAACTCCAGAGCGGCGAACAAGATAAAACGCAGAGCTAGCATGGCACTGGTGAGAGAGAGGATTCGAGATATGCGCCACAGGTTAGATGTTGTGGCCAGGAAGCTGTTACACATTCATCTGTACATGGCAGCTTCCTTAACAAGAGAAGATTGGGATTGGGTAGACCGTGCCTCCTGGTCTTTAGCTGAGTGTGCTAGAAGGAATGCCTCATCTTGCCAATCTGCAAAGTTTGACCGCATGAGCAAGAAAGCACAGCAGATGGAAGAGACACGCACGGTGACGAATCTGAGTGGCATACAGTTTGACGATACAACCTTAAAGGTACTCAGCAGGGGTCTCAACTTTGCTATGACCCCTAGAAACGTACCCATTTCAGGTTTCGTCAGTGCAGTAGAGCAAGTTGCAGCCACACTTCCACCTAATGTGGCAGAGGAAGTCCGCCGAGAGACCTGCAGGGCCCTCACCAAGGCCAGGCCGCCGAAATCGAACATCACAACCGAGGAGAGGCTTGCACTCAAGAAACTACGGGAAGACAACAGCATTGTGGTACTGCCAGCAGACAAAGGGAACTCCACTGTCATCTTGCAGCGAGTGGATTATGATGAGAAAGTACGCCAACTTCTGGAGGACCCTGCATACAGAATTCTGGAGTGTGACCCCACGGACAAGGTGGCCAAGAAGACTAGTGCTCTCTTGAAGGAAACAGGGATGCCCGATAAGATCATCAGACAACTACGGGAAAAAGCGCCAGTGCCACCCAGACTGTATGGTCTGCCTAAAATACACAAGGAGGGTGTGCCCCTACGTCCTATTGTCAGTAATATTGGGGCACCTACGTACACAACAGCCAAGTACCTGAAGGGTCTCCTGGCTCCATATGTGGGGAAATGTATTCACCACATCCGCAACTCAGAAGATTTCCTGCAACGCCTCAAGCAACTGCGCATCACAGATTCGGACATCATGGTTAGTTTTGATGTGGTATCGCTGTTCACCAGGGTCCCACTGAAGGACTCACTAGAACTGATTGCAGAGAAATTTGATGGTGCTCTGTTGGACCTGTTCAGTCATACACTGACATCCACGTATTTCCTGTACAGAAACCAATATTACGAGCAAACTGAAGGTGTAGCTATGGGCAGCCCACTGTCCCCTGTGGTTGCCAACATGTTTATGGAGAGTTTTGAGGAGAGGGCATTGGAGACAGCCACATTTAAACCCACATGCTTCTTTAGGTATGTGGATGACACCTTCGTGATCTGGCCACATGGGATGGACAGGCTCAATGAGTTTCTTGAACATCTTAACTCATGCCACCCTAATATCAAGTTCACCATGGAACTGGAGAAGAATGGCCAGCTGTCATTTCTGGATGTACTAGTCCAGAGGAAAGCAGATGGATCAATTGGCCACAGTGTGTACCGAAAACCTACACACACTGATTTATATCTGCAGGCCAGCAGTTGTCACCACCCTGCACAGAAGAATGGGGTTCTGAAGACTTTGGTCCACAGAGCACGTGCCCTATCAGACCAAGAGAATCTACCCATAGAGATAGAACGTCTCAAAACAGTTTTCTCCAAGAATGGATACATGGACAGACAAATTGAGAGGGCACTCCGACCAGCCACTATACCACAGGTTCCTGAAGAAGACCAAGATGAAGCAAGGAAGGTGGCATATCTGCCCTATGCTGGCTCTATTTCTGCCAGAATCAGTAGGATCCTGCGTAAACATAATATCAAGTGTGTTTTCTGTCCATCCAACAAGATCGGGGGACTGCTGGGGAGTGTCAAAGACGACCTGGGGTTACGAAAACCAGGGATTTACAATATACCTTGCCAATGTGGCATGTCCTACATTGGCCAGACGACAAGAACTGTGGAGATCAGGTGCAAAGAACATCAGAGGCACACTAGATTAAGACAGGTGACTAAGTCAGCCATTGCTGAACACTGTCTAGAGCTAGATCATGCCATGAAGTATGAGGATACCAAGATTCTAGCACAAACACCCAGATTTTGGGACAGTGTCATAAGAGAATCGATTGAGATTAAAATGGCTGACGATCTTATGAATCGTGACACAGGGTACCAGCTAAGCAGAGCTTGGGATCCGGCTCTGGAATTGTTAAAGGAGCAACGGGGCCAGCTGCAACACTACACAAACAGAAGAACCAGAGACATGGAGATGGTAAACGAGCCCCTGACGGACTGCCAGGAGCACCAGACCGAAGATGGAACACCCAGAAGTGGGACTGGTGGGCGCGCACCGCAGAGGGAACATCCAGAGCCGCAGCAGATGGAAAACGGAGCGGCAATGCTCCAACAGGTCGTGGTGAGCGGGCGCGGACCGCAGGGGGAACGCCTGGTACCCCAGACCGTAGATGAAACCCCCAGGAGCGGGTTTGGTGGGCGCGGACCGCAGAGGGAACACCTAGAACCGCAGCGGACGGAAAACGGAGCAGCAACGCTCCAGCAGGTCACAGGGAATGGGCGCGGACCACAGAGGAAGCGCCTGCAGCCGTTGGTGGAGGGGGAAGTCCATAGGCATAAATACTGGACCAGATCCACTCGAGGAGCAGTCTCAGGTCGCACCTGATGAAGGTCTCGAGCTACGTGACCGAAATATCGTGCAAGTACGACGCTGATATCCGGCAGAACACCCGACAACCCAAGATGTCATTAGATCGCCGGGAAAGCCTGAAGAGTTACATCAAAAGTCTCTACGGGGAGGAGATGTATCAGAATATCAAGAAGCTGGACAAGCTACGGCAGAAGAAAGGGAAGATGCTGAGTTCTCTCAGTTTTTTGCTGAGGTGTCGAGATGGAGAAGTGGTACCAGTATTTGCCAGAATTAAACATCACATCAACTCCAGAGCGGCGAACAAGATAAAACGCAGAGCTAGCATGGCACTGGTGAGAGAGAGGATTCGAGATATGCGCCACAGGTTAGATGTTGTGGCCAGGAAGCTGTTACACATTCATCTGTACATGGCAGCTTCCTTAACAAGAGAAGATTGGGATTGGGTAGACCGTGCCTCCTGGTCTTTAGCTGAGTGTGCTAGAAGGAATGCCTCATCTTGCCAATCTGCAAAGTTTGACCGCATGAGCAAGAAAGCACAGCAGATGGAAGAGACACGCACGGTGACGAATCTGAGTGGCATACAGTTTGACGATACAACCTTAAAGGTACTCAGCAGGGGTCTCAACTTTGCTATGACCCCTAGAAACGTACCCATTTCAGGTTTCGTCAGTGCAGTAGAGCAAGTTGCAGCCACACTTCCACCTAATGTGGCAGAGGAAGTCCGCCGAGAGACCTGCAGGGCCCTCACCAAGGCCAGGCCGCCGAAATCGAACATCACAACCGAGGAGAGGCTTGCACTCAAGAAACTACGGGAAGACAACAGCATTGTGGTACTGCCAGCAGACAAAGGGAACTCCACTGTCATCTTGCAGCGAGTGGATTATGATGAGAAAGTACGCCAACTTCTGGAGGACCCTGCATACAGAATTCTGGAGTGTGACCCCACGGACAAGGTGGCCAAGAAGACTAGTGCTCTCTTGAAGGAAACAGGGATGCCCGATAAGATCATCAGACAACTACGGGAAAAAGCGCCAGTGCCACCCAGACTGTATGGTCTGCCTAAAATACACAAGGAGGGTGTGCCCCTACGTCCTATTGTCAGTAATATTGGGGCACCTACGTACACAACAGCCAAGTACCTGAAGGGTCTCCTGGCTCCATATGTGGGGAAATGTATTCACCACATCCGCAACTCAGAAGATTTCCTGCAACGCCTCAAGCAACTGCGCATCACAGATTCGGACATCATGGTTAGTTTTGATGTGGTATCGCTGTTCACCAGGGTCCCACTGAAGGACTCACTAGAACTGATTGCAGAGAAATTTGATGGTGCTCTGTTGGACCTGTTCAGTCATACACTGACATCCACGTATTTCCTGTACAGAAACCAATATTACGAGCAAACTGAAGGTGTAGCTATGGGCAGCCCACTGTCCCCTGTGGTTGCCAACATGTTTATGGAGAGTTTTGAGGAGAGGGCATTGGAGACAGCCACATTTAAACCCACATGCTTCTTTAGGTATGTGGATGACACCTTCGTGATCTGGCCACATGGGATGGACAGGCTCAATGAGTTTCTTGAACATCTTAACTCATGCCACCCTAATATCAAGTTCACCATGGAACTGGAGAAGAATGGCCAGCTGTCATTTCTGGATGTACTAGTCCAGAGGAAAGCAGATGGATCAATTGGCCACAGTGTGTACCGAAAACCTACACACACTGATTTATATCTGCAGGCCAGCAGTTGTCACCACCCTGCACAGAAGAATGGGGTTCTGAAGACTTTGGTCCACAGAGCACGTGCCCTATCAGACCAAGAGAATCTACCCATAGAGATAGAACGTCTCAAAACAGTTTTCTCCAAGAATGGATACATGGACAGACAAATTGAGAGGGCACTCCGACCAGCCACTATACCACAGGTTCCTGAAGAAGACCAAGATGAAGCAAGGAAGGTGGCATATCTGCCCTATGCTGGCTCTATTTCTGCCAGAATCAGTAGGATCCTGCGTAAACATAATATCAAGTGTGTTTTCTGTCCATCCAACAAGATCGGGGGACTGCTGGGGAGTGTCAAAGACGACCTGGGGTTACGAAAACCAGGGATTTACAATATACCTTGCCAATGTGGCATGTCCTACATTGGCCAGACGACAAGAACTGTGGAGATCAGGTGCAAAGAACATCAGAGGCACACTAGATTAAGACAGGTGACTAAGTCAGCCATTGCTGAACACTGTCTAGAGCTAGATCATGCCATGAAGTATGAGGATACCAAGATTCTAGCACAAACACCCAGATTTTGGGACAGTGTCATAAGAGAATCGATTGAGATTAAAATGGCTGACGATCTTATGAATCGTGACACAGGGTACCAGCTAAGCAGAGCTTGGGATCCGGCTCTGGAATTGTTAAAGGAGCAACGGGGCCAGCTGCAACACTACACAAACAGAAGAACCAGAGACATGGAGATGGTAAACGAGCCCCTGACGGACTGCCAGGAGCACCAGACCGAAGATGGAACACCCAGAAGTGGGACTGGTGGGCGCGCACCGCAGAGGGAACATCCAGAGCCGCAGCAGATGGAAAACGGAGCGGCAATGCTCCAACAGGTCGTGGTGAGCGGGCGCGGACCGCAGGGGGAACGCCTGGTACCCCAGACCGTAGATGAAACCCCCAGGAGCGGGTTTGGTGGGCGCGGACCGCAGAGGGAACACCTAGAACCGCAGCGGACGGAAAACGGAGCAGCAACGCTCCAGCAGGTCACAGGGAATGGGCGCGGACCACAGAGGAAGCGCCTGCAGCCGTTGGTGGAGGGGGAAGTCCATAGGCATAAATACTGGACCAGATCCACTCGAGGAGCAGTCTCAGGTCGCACCTGATGAAGGTCTCGAGCTACGTGACCGAAATATCGTGCAAGTACGACGCTGATATCCGGCAGAACACCCGACAACCCAAGATGTCATTAGATCGCCGGGAAAGCCTGAAGAGTTACATCAAAAGTCTCTACGGGGAGGAGATGTATCAGAATATCAAGAAGCTGGACAAGCTACGGCAGAAGAAAGGGAAGATGCTGAGTTCTCTCAGTTTTTTGCTGAGGTGTCGAGATGGAGAAGTGGTACCAGTATTTGCCAGAATTAAACATCACATCAACTCCAGAGCGGCGAACAAGATAAAACGCAGAGCTAGCATGGCACTGGTGAGAGAGAGGATTCGAGATATGCGCCACAGGTTAGATGTTGTGGCCAGGAAGCTGTTACACATTCATCTGTACATGGCAGCTTCCTTAACAAGAGAAGATTGGGATTGGGTAGACCGTGCCTCCTGGTCTTTAGCTGAGTGTGCTAGAAGGAATGCCTCATCTTGCCAATCTGCAAAGTTTGACCGCATGAGCAAGAAAGCACAGCAGATGGAAGAGACACGCACGGTGACGAATCTGAGTGGCATACAGTTTGACGATACAACCTTAAAGGTACTCAGCAGGGGTCTCAACTTTGCTATGACCCCTAGAAACGTACCCATTTCAGGTTTCGTCAGTGCAGTAGAGCAAGTTGCAGCCACACTTCCACCTAATGTGGCAGAGGAAGTCCGCCGAGAGACCTGCAGGGCCCTCACCAAGGCCAGGCCGCCGAAATCGAACATCACAACCGAGGAGAGGCTTGCACTCAAGAAACTACGGGAAGACAACAGCATTGTGGTACTGCCAGCAGACAAAGGGAACTCCACTGTCATCTTGCAGCGAGTGGATTATGATGAGAAAGTACGCCAACTTCTGGAGGACCCTGCATACAGAATTCTGGAGTGTGACCCCACGGACAAGGTGGCCAAGAAGACTAGTGCTCTCTTGAAGGAAACAGGGATGCCCGATAAGATCATCAGACAACTACGGGAAAAAGCGCCAGTGCCACCCAGACTGTATGGTCTGCCTAAAATACACAAGGAGGGTGTGCCCCTACGTCCTATTGTCAGTAATATTGGGGCACCTACGTACACAACAGCCAAGTACCTGAAGGGTCTCCTGGCTCCATATGTGGGGAAATGTATTCACCACATCCGCAACTCAGAAGATTTCCTGCAACGCCTCAAGCAACTGCGCATCACAGATTCGGACATCATGGTTAGTTTTGATGTGGTATCGCTGTTCACCAGGGTCCCACTGAAGGACTCACTAGAACTGATTGCAGAGAAATTTGATGGTGCTCTGTTGGACCTGTTCAGTCATACACTGACATCCACGTATTTCCTGTACAGAAACCAATATTACGAGCAAACTGAAGGTGTAGCTATGGGCAGCCCACTGTCCCCTGTGGTTGCCAACATGTTTATGGAGAGTTTTGAGGAGAGGGCATTGGAGACAGCCACATTTAAACCCACATGCTTCTTTAGGTATGTGGATGACACCTTCGTGATCTGGCCACATGGGATGGACAGGCTCAATGAGTTTCTTGAACATCTTAACTCATGCCACCCTAATATCAAGTTCACCATGGAACTGGAGAAGAATGGCCAGCTGTCATTTCTGGATGTACTAGTCCAGAGGAAAGCAGATGGATCAATTGGCCACAGTGTGTACCGAAAACCTACACACACTGATTTATATCTGCAGGCCAGCAGTTGTCACCACCCTGCACAGAAGAATGGGGTTCTGAAGACTTTGGTCCACAGAGCACGTGCCCTATCAGACCAAGAGAATCTACCCATAGAGATAGAACGTCTCAAAACAGTTTTCTCCAAGAATGGATACATGGACAGACAAATTGAGAGGGCACTCCGACCAGCCACTATACCACAGGTTCCTGAAGAAGACCAAGATGAAGCAAGGAAGGTGGCATATCTGCCCTATGCTGGCTCTATTTCTGCCAGAATCAGTAGGATCCTGCGTAAACATAATATCAAGTGTGTTTTCTGTCCATCCAACAAGATCGGGGGACTGCTGGGGAGTGTCAAAGACGACCTGGGGTTACGAAAACCAGGGATTTACAATATACCTTGCCAATGTGGCATGTCCTACATTGGCCAGACGACAAGAACTGTGGAGATCAGGTGCAAAGAACATCAGAGGCACACTAGATTAAGACAGGTGACTAAGTCAGCCATTGCTGAACACTGTCTAGAGCTAGATCATGCCATGAAGTATGAGGATACCAAGATTCTAGCACAAACACCCAGATTTTGGGACAGTGTCATAAGAGAATCGATTGAGATTAAAATGGCTGACGATCTTATGAATCGTGACACAGGGTACCAGCTAAGCAGAGCTTGGGATCCGGCTCTGGAATTGTTAAAGGAGCAACGGGGCCAGCTGCAACACTACACAAACAGAAGAACCAGAGACATGGAGATGGTAAACGAGCCCCTGACGGACTGCCAGGAGCACCAGACCGAAGATGGAACACCCAGAAGTGGGACTGGTGGGCGCGCACCGCAGAGGGAACATCCAGAGCCGCAGCAGATGGAAAACGGAGCGGCAATGCTCCAACAGGTCGTGGTGAGCGGGCGCGGACCGCAGGGGGAACGCCTGGTACCCCAGACCGTAGATGAAACCCCCAGGAGCGGGTTTGGTGGGCGCGGACCGCAGAGGGAACACCTAGAACCGCAGCGGACGGAAAACGGAGCAGCAACGCTCCAGCAGGTCACAGGGAATGGGCGCGGACCACAGAGGAAGCGCCTGCAGCCGTTGGTGGAGGGGGAAGTCCATAGGCATAAATACTGGACCAGATCCACTCGAGGAGCAGTCTCAGGTCGCACCTGATGAAGGTCTCGAGCTACGTGACCGAAATATCGTGCAAGTACGACGCTGATATCCGGCAGAACACCCGACAACCCAAGATGTCATTAGATCGCCGGGAAAGCCTGAAGAGTTACATCAAAAGTCTCTACGGGGAGGAGATGTATCAGAATATCAAGAAGCTGGACAAGCTACGGCAGAAGAAAGGGAAGATGCTGAGTTCTCTCAGTTTTTTGCTGAGGTGTCGAGATGGAGAAGTGGTACCAGTATTTGCCAGAATTAAACATCACATCAACTCCAGAGCGGCGAACAAGATAAAACGCAGAGCTAGCATGGCACTGGTGAGAGAGAGGATTCGAGATATGCGCCACAGGTTAGATGTTGTGGCCAGGAAGCTGTTACACATTCATCTGTACATGGCAGCTTCCTTAACAAGAGAAGATTGGGATTGGGTAGACCGTGCCTCCTGGTCTTTAGCTGAGTGTGCTAGAAGGAATGCCTCATCTTGCCAATCTGCAAAGTTTGACCGCATGAGCAAGAAAGCACAGCAGATGGAAGAGACACGCACGGTGACGAATCTGAGTGGCATACAGTTTGACGATACAACCTTAAAGGTACTCAGCAGGGGTCTCAACTTTGCTATGACCCCTAGAAACGTACCCATTTCAGGTTTCGTCAGTGCAGTAGAGCAAGTTGCAGCCACACTTCCACCTAATGTGGCAGAGGAAGTCCGCCGAGAGACCTGCAGGGCCCTCACCAAGGCCAGGCCGCCGAAATCGAACATCACAACCGAGGAGAGGCTTGCACTCAAGAAACTACGGGAAGACAACAGCATTGTGGTACTGCCAGCAGACAAAGGGAACTCCACTGTCATCTTGCAGCGAGTGGATTATGATGAGAAAGTATGCCAACTTCTGGAGGACCCTGCATACAGAATTCTGGAGTGTGACCCCACGGACAAGGTGGCCAAGAAGACTAGTGCTCTCTTGAAGGAAACAGGGATGCCCGATAAGATCATCAGACAACTACGGGAAAAAGCGCCAGTGCCACCCAGACTGTATGGTCTGCCTAAAATACACAAGGAGGGTGTGCCCCTACGTCCTATTGTCAGTAATATTGGGGCACCTACGTACACAACAGCCAAGTACCTGAAGGGTCTCCTGGCTCCATATGTGGGGAAATGTATTCACCACATCCGCAACTCAGAAGATTTCCTGCAACGCCTCAAGCAACTGCGCATCACAGATTCGGACATCATGGTTAGTTTTGATGTGGTATCGCTGTTCACCAGGGTCCCACTGAAGGACTCACTAGAACTGATTGCAGAGAAATTTGATGGTGCTCTGTTGGACCTGTTCAGTCATACACTGACATCCACGTATTTCCTGTACAGAAACCAATATTACGAGCAAACTGAAGGTGTAGCTATGGGCAGCCCACTGTCCCCTGTGGTTGCCAACATGTTTATGGAGAGTTTTGAGGAGAGGGCATTGGAGACAGCCACATTTAAACCCACATGCTTCTTTAGGTATGTGGGTGACACCTTCGTGATCTGGCCACATGGGATGGACAGGCTCAATGAGTTTCTTGAACATCTTAACTCATGCCACCCTAATATCAAGTTCACCATGGAACTGGAGAAGAATGGCCAGCTGTCATTTCTGGATGTACTAGTCCAGAGGAAAGCAGATGGATCAATTGGCCACAGTGTGTACCGAAAACCTACACACACTGATTTATATCTGCAGGCCAGCAGTTGTCACCACCCTGCACAGAAGAATGGGGTTCTGAAGACTTTGGTCCACAGAGCACGTGCCCTATCAGACCAAGAGAATCTACCCATAGAGATAGAACGTCTCAAAACAGTTTTCTCCAAGAATGGATACATGGACAGACAAATTGAGAGGGCACTCCGACCAGCCACTATACCACAGGTTCCTGAAGAAGACCAAGATGAAGCAAGGAAGGTGGCATATCTGCCCTATGCTGGCTCTATTTCTGCCAGAATCAGTAGGATCCTGCGTAAACATAATATCAAGTGTGTTTTCTGTCCATCCAACAAGATCGGGGGACTGCTGGGGAGTGTCAAAGACGACCTGGGGTTACGAAAACCAGGGATTTACAATATACCTTGCCAATGTGGCATGTCCTACATTGGCCAGACGACAAGAACTGTGGAGATCAGGTGCAAAGAACATCAGAGGCACACTAGATTAAGACAGGTGACTAAGTCAGCCATTGCTGAACACTGTCTAGAGCTAGATCATGCCATGAAGTATGAGGATACCAAGATTCTAGCACAAACACCCAGATTTTGGGACAGTGTCATAAGAGAATCGATTGAGATTAAAATGGCTGACGATCTTATGAATCGTGACACAGGGTACCAGCTAAGCAGAGCTTGGGATCCGGCTCTGGAATTGTTAAAGGAGCAACGGGGCCAGCTGCAACACTACACAAACAGAAGAACCAGAGACATGGAGATGGTAAACGAGCCCCTGACGGACTGCCAGGAGCACCAGACCGAAGATGGAACACCCAGAAGTGGGACTGGTGGGCGCGCACCGCAGAGGGAACATCCAGAGCCGCAGCAGATGGAAAACGGAGCGGCAATGCTCCAACAGGTCGTGGTGAGCGGGCGCGGACCGCAGGGGGAACGCCTGGTACCCCAGACCGTAGATGAAACCCCCAGGAGCGGGTTTGGTGGGCGCGGACCGCAGAGGGAACACCTAGAACCGCAGCGGACGGAAAACGGAGCAGCAACGCTCCAGCAGGTCACAGGGAATGGGCGCGGACCACAGAGGAAGCGCCTGCAGCCGTTGGTGGAGGGGGAAGTCCATAGGCATAAATACTGGACCAGATCCACTCGAGGAGCAGTCTCAGGTCGCACCTGATGAAGGTCTCGAGCTACGTGACCGAAATATCGTGCAAGTACGACGCTGATATCCGGCAGAACACCCGACAACCCAAGATGTCATTAGATCGCCGGGAAAGCCTGAAGAGTTACATCAAAAGTCTCTACGGGGAGGAGATGTATCAGAATATCAAGAAGCTGGACAAGCTACGGCAGAAGAAAGGGAAGATGCTGAGTTCTCTCAGTTTTTTGCTGAGGTGTCGAGATGGAGAAGTGGTACCAGTATTTGCCAGAATTAAACATCACATCAACTCCAGAGCGGCGAACAAGATAAAACGCAGAGCTAGCATGGCACTGGTGAGAGAGAGGATTCGAGATATGCGCCACAGGTTAGATGTTGTGGCCAGGAAGCTGTTACACATTCATCTGTACATGGCAGCTTCCTTAACAAGAGAAGATTGGGATTGGGTAGACCGTGCCTCCTGGTCTTTAGCTGAGTGTGCTAGAAGGAATGCCTCATCTTGCCAATCTGCAAAGTTTGACCGCATGAGCAAGAAAGCACAGCAGATGGAAGAGACACGCACGGTGACGAATCTGAGTGGCATACAGTTTGACGATACAACCTTAAAGGTACTCAGCAGGGGTCTCAACTTTGCTATGACCCCTAGAAACGTACCCATTTCAGGTTTCGTCAGTGCAGTAGAGCAAGTTGCAGCCACACTTCCACCTAATGTGGCAGAGGAAGTCCGCCGAGAGACCTGCAGGGCCCTCACCAAGGCCAGGCCGCCGAAATCGAACATCACAACCGAGGAGAGGCTTGCACTCAAGAAACTACGGGAAGACAACAGCATTGTGGTACTGCCAGCAGACAAAGGGAACTCCACTGTCATCTTGCAGCGAGTGGATTATGATGAGAAAGTACGCCAACTTCTGGAGGACCCTGCATACAGAATTCTGGAGTGTGACCCCACGGACAAGGTGGCCAAGAAGACTAGTGCTCTCTTGAAGGAAACAGGGATGCCCGATAAGATCATCAGACAACTACGGGAAAAAGCGCCAGTGCCACCCAGACTGTATGGTCTGCCTAAAATACACAAGGAGGGTGTGCCCCTACGTCCTATTGTCAGTAATATTGGGGCACCTACGTACACAACAGCCAAGTACCTGAAGGGTCTCCTGGCTCCATATGTGGGGAAATGTATTCACCACATCCGCAACTCAGAAGATTTCCTGCAACGCCTCAAGCAACTGCGCATCACAGATTCGGACATCATGGTTAGTTTTGATGTGGTATCGCTGTTCACCAGGGTCCCACTGAAGGACTCACTAGAACTGATTGCAGAGAAATTTGATGGTGCTCTGTTGGACCTGTTCAGTCATACACTGACATCCACGTATTTCCTGTACAGAAACCAATATTACGAGCAAACTGAAGGTGTAGCTATGGGCAGCCCACTGTCCCCTGTGGTTGCCAACATGTTTATGGAGAGTTTTGAGGAGAGGGCATTGGAGACAGCCACATTTAAACCCACATGCTTCTTTAGGTATGTGGGTGACACCTTCGTGATCTGGCCACATGGGATGGACAGGCTCAATGAGTTTCTTGAACATCTTAACTCATGCCACCCTAATATCAAGTTCACCATGGAACTGGAGAAGAATGGCCAGCTGTCATTTCTGGATGTACTAGTCCAGAGGAAAGCAGATGGATCAATTGGCCACAGTGTGTACCGAAAACCTACACACACTGATTTATATCTGCAGGCCAGCAGTTGTCACCACCCTGCACAGAAGAATGGGGTTCTGAAGACTTTGGTCCACAGAGCACGTGCCCTATCAGACCAAGAGAATCTACCCATAGAGATAGAACGTCTCAAAACAGTTTTCTCCAAGAATGGATACATGGACAGACAAATTGAGAGGGCACTCCGACCAGCCACTATACCACAGGTTCCTGAAGAAGACCAAGATGAAGCAAGGAAGGTGGCATATCTGCCCTATGCTGGCTCTATTTCTGCCAGAATCAGTAGGATCCTGCGTAAACATAATATCAAGTGTGTTTTCTGTCCATCCAACAAGATCGGGGGACTGCTGGGGAGTGTCAAAGACGACCTGGGGTTACGAAAACCAGGGATTTACAATATACCTTGCCAATGTGGCATGTCCTACATTGGCCAGACGACAAGAACTGTGGAGATCAGGTGCAAAGAACATCAGAGGCACACTAGATTAAGACAGGTGACTAAGTCAGCCATTGCTGAACACTGTCTAGAGCTAGATCATGCCATGAAGTATGAGGATACCAAGATTCTAGCACAAACACCCAGATTTTGGGACAGTGTCATAAGAGAATCGATTGAGATTAAAATGGCTGACGATCTTATGAATCGTGACACAGGGTACCAGCTAAGCAGAGCTTGGGATCCGGCTCTGGAATTGTTAAAGGAGCAACGGGGCCAGCTGCAACACTACACAAACAGAAGAACCAGAGACATGGAGATGGTAAACGAGCCCCTGACGGACTGCCAGGAGCACCAGACCGAAGATGGAACACCCAGAAGTGGGACTGGTGGGCGCGCACCGCAGAGGGAACATCCAGAGCCGCAGCAGATGGAAAACGGAGCGGCAATGCTCCAACAGGTCGTGGTGAGCGGGCGCGGACCGCAGGGGGAACGCCTGGTACCCCAGACCGTAGATGAAACCCCCAGGAGCGGGTTTGGTGGGCGCGGACCGCAGAGGGAACACCTAGAACCGCAGCGGACGGAAAACGGAGCAGCAACGCTCCAGCAGGTCACAGGGAATGGGCGCGGACCACAGAGGAAGCGCCTGCAGCCGTTGGTGGAGGGGGAAGTCCATAGGCATAAATACTGGACCAGATCCACTCGAGGAGCAGTCTCAGGTCGCACCTGATGAAGGTCTCGAGCTACGTGACCGAAATATCGTGCAAGTACGACGCTGATATCCGGCAGAACACCCGACAACCCAAGATGTCATTAGATCGCCGGGAAAGCCTGAAGAGTTACATCAAAAGTCTCTACGGGGAGGAGATGTATCAGAATATCAAGAAGCTGGACAAGCTACGGCAGAAGAAAGGGAAGATGCTGAGTTCTCTCAGTTTTTTGCTGAGGTGTCGAGATGGAGAAGTGGTACCAGTATTTGCCAGAATTAAACATCACATCAACTCCAGAGCGGCGAACAAGATAAAACGCAGAGCTAGCATGGCACTGGTGAGAGAGAGGATTCGAGATATGCGCCACAGGTTAGATGTTGTGGCCAGGAAGCTGTTACACATTCATCTGTACATGGCAGCTTCCTTAACAAGAGAAGATTGGGATTGGGTAGACCGTGCCTCCTGGTCTTTAGCTGAGTGTGCTAGAAGGAATGCCTCATCTTGCCAATCTGCAAAGTTTGACCGCATGAGCAAGAAAGCACAGCAGATGGAAGAGACACGCACGGTGACGAATCTGAGTGGCATACAGTTTGACGATACAACCTTAAAGGTACTCAGCAGGGGTCTCAACTTTGCTATGACCCCTAGAAACGTACCCATTTCAGGTTTCGTCAGTGCAGTAGAGCAAGTTGCAGCCACACTTCCACCTAATGTGGCAGAGGAAGTCCGCCGAGAGACCTGCAGGGCCCTCACCAAGGCCAGGCCGCCGAAATCGAACATCACAACCGAGGAGAGGCTTGCACTCAAGAAACTACGGGAAGACAACAGCATTGTGGTACTGCCAGCAGACAAAGGGAACTCCACTGTCATCTTGCAGCGAGTGGATTATGATGAGAAAGTACGCCAACTTCTGGAGGACCCTGCATACAGAATTCTGGAGTGTGACCCCACGGACAAGGTGGCCAAGAAGACTAGTGCTCTCTTGAAGGAAACAGGGATGCCCGATAAGATCATCAGACAACTACGGGAAAAAGCGCCAGTGCCACCCAGACTGTATGGTCTGCCTAAAATACACAAGGAGGGTGTGCCCCTACGTCCTATTGTCAGTAATATTGGGGCACCTACGTACACAACAGCCAAGTACCTGAAGGGTCTCCTGGCTCCATATGTGGGGAAATGTATTCACCACATCCGCAACTCAGAAGATTTCCTGCAACGCCTCAAGCAACTGCGCATCACAGATTCGGACATCATGGTTAGTTTTGATGTGGTATCGCTGTTCACCAGGGTCCCACTGAAGGACTCACTAGAACTGATTGCAGAGAAATTTGATGGTGCTCTGTTGGACCTGTTCAGTCATACACTGACATCCACGTATTTCCTGTACAGAAACCAATATTACGAGCAAACTGAAGGTGTAGCTATGGGCAGCCCACTGTCCCCTGTGGTTGCCAACATGTTTATGGAGAGTTTTGAGGAGAGGGCATTGGAGACAGCCACATTTAAACCCACATGCTTCTTTAGGTATGTGGATGACACCTTCGTGATCTGGCCACATGGGATGGACAGGCTCAATGAGTTTCTTGAACATCTTAAATCATGCCACCCTAATATCAAGTTCACCATGGAACTGGAGAAGAATGGCCAGCTGTCATTTCTGGATGTACTAGTCCAGAGGAAAGCAGATGGATCAATTGGCCACAGTGTGTACCGAAAACCTACACACACTGATTTATATCTGCAGGCCAGCAGTTGTCACCACCCTGCACAGAAGAATGGGGTTCTGAAGACTTTGGTCCACAGAGCACGTGCCCTATCAGACCAAGAGAATCTACCCATAGAGATAGAACGTCTCAAAACAGTTTTCTCCAAGAATGGATACATGGACAGACAAATTGAGAGGGCACTCCGACCAGCCACTATACCACAGGTTCCTGAAGAAGACCAAGATGAAGCAAGGAAGGTGGCATATCTGCCCTATGCTGGCTCTATTTCTGCCAGAATCAGTAGGATCCTGCGTAAACATAATATCAAGTGTGTTTTCTGTCCATCCAACAAGATCGGGGGACTGCTGGGGAGTGTCAAAGACGACCTGGGGTTACGAAAACCAGGGATTTACAATATACCTTGCCAATGTGGCATGTCCTACATTGGCCAGACGACAAGAACTGTGGAGATCAGGTGCAAAGAACATCAGAGGCACACTAGATTAAGACAGGTGACTAAGTCAGCCATTGCTGAACACTGTCTAGAGCTAGATCATGCCATGAAGTATGAGGATACCAAGATTCTAGCACAAACACCCAGATTTTGGGACAGTGTCATAAGAGAATCGATTGAGATTAAAATGGCTGACGATCTTATGAATCGTGACACAGGGTACCAGCTAAGCAGAGCTTGGGATCCGGCTCTGGAATTGTTAAAGGAGCAACGGGGCCAGCTGCAACACTACACAAACAGAAGAACCAGAGACATGGAGATGGTAAACGAGCCCCTGACGGACTGCCAGGAGCACCAGACCGAAGATGGAACACCCAGAAGTGGGACTGGTGGGCGCGCACCGCAGAGGGAACATCCAGAGCCGCAGCAGATGGAAAACGGAGCGGCAATGCTCCAACAGGTCGTGGTGAGCGGGCGCGGACCGCAGGGGGAACGCCTGGTACCCCAGACCGTAGATGAAACCCCCAGGAGCGGGTTTGGTGGGCGCGGACCGCAGAGGGAACACCTAGAACCGCAGCGGACGGAAAACGGAGCAGCAACGCTCCAGCAGGTCACAGGGAATGGGCGCGGACCACAGAGGAAGCGCCTGCAGCCGTTGGTGGAGGGGGAAGTCCATAGGCATAAATACTGGACCAGATCCACTCGAGGAGCAGTCTCAGGTCGCACCTGATGAAGGTCTCGAGCTACGTGACCGAAATATCGTGCAAGTACGACGCTGATATCCGGCAGAACACCCGACAACCCAAGATGTCATTAGATCGCCGGGAAAGCCTGAAGAGTTACATCAAAAGTCTCTACGGGGAGGAGATGTATCAGAATATCAAGAAGCTGGACAAGCTACGGCAGAAGAAAGGGAAGATGCTGAGTTCTCTCAGTTTTTTGCTGAGGTGTCGAGATGGAGAAGTGGTACCAGTATTTGCCAGAATTAAACATCACATCAACTCCAGAGCGGCGAACAAGATAAAACGCAGAGCTAGCATGGCACTGGTGAGAGAGAGGATTCGAGATATGCGCCACAGGTTAGATGTTGTGGCCAGGAAGCTGTTACACATTCATCTGTACATGGCAGCTTCCTTAACAAGAGAAGATTGGGATTGGGTAGACCGTGCCTCCTGGTCTTTAGCTGAGTGTGCTAGAAGGAATGCCTCATCTTGCCAATCTGCAAAGTTTGACCGCATGAGCAAGAAAGCACAGCAGATGGAAGAGACACGCACGGTGACGAATCTGAGTGGCATACAGTTTGACGATACAACCTTAAAGGTACTCAGCAGGGGTCTCAACTTTGCTATGACCCCTAGAAACGTACCCATTTCAGGTTTCGTCAGTGCAGTAGAGCAAGTTGCAGCCACACTTCCACCTAATGTGGCAGAGGAAGTCCGCCGAGAGACCTGCAGGGCCCTCACCAAGGCCAGGCCGCCGAAATCGAACATCACAACCGAGGAGAGGCTTGCACTCAAGAAACTACGGGAAGACAACAGCATTGTGGTACTGCCAGCAGACAAAGGGAACTCCACTGTCATCTTGCAGCGAGTGGATTATGATGAGAAAGTACGCCAACTTCTGGAGGACCCTGCATACAGAATTCTGGAGTGTGACCCCACGGACAAGGTGGCCAAGAAGACTAGTGCTCTCTTGAAGGAAACAGGGATGCCCGATAAGATCATCAGACAACTACGGGAAAAAGCGCCAGTGCCACCCAGACTGTATGGTCTGCCTAAAATACACAAGGAGGGTGTGCCCCTACGTCCTATTGTCAGTAATATTGGGGCACCTACGTACACAACAGCCAAGTACCTGAAGGGTCTCCTGGCTCCATATGTGGGGAAATGTATTCACCACATCCGCAACTCAGAAGATTTCCTGCAACGCCTCAAGCAACTGCGCATCACAGATTCGGACATCATGGTTAGTTTTGATGTGGTATCGCTGTTCACCAGGGTCCCACTGAAGGACTCACTAGAACTGATTGCAGAGAAATTTGATGGTGCTCTGTTGGACCTGTTCAGTCATACACTGACATCCACGTATTTCCTGTACAGAAACCAATATTACGAGCAAACTGAAGGTGTAGCTATGGGCAGCCCACTGTCCCCTGTGGTTGCCAACATGTTTATGGAGAGTTTTGAGGAGAGGGCATTGGAGACAGCCACATTTAAACCCACATGCTTCTTTAGGTATGTGGATGACACCTTCGTGATCTGGCCACATGGGATGGACAGGCTCAATGAGTTTCTTGAACATCTTAACTCATGCCACCCTAATATCAAGTTCACCATGGAACTGGAGAAGAATGGCCAGCTGTCATTTCTGGATGTACTAGTCCAGAGGAAAGCAGATGGATCAATTGGCCACAGTGTGTACCGAAAACCTACACACACTGATTTATATCTGCAGGCCAGCAGTTGTCACCACCCTGCACAGAAGAATGGGGTTCTGAAGACTTTGGTCCACAGAGCACGTGCCCTATCAGACCAAGAGAATCTACCCATAGAGATAGAACGTCTCAAAACAGTTTTCTCCAAGAATGGATACATGGACAGACAAATTGAGAGGGCACTCCGACCAGCCACTATACCACAGGTTCCTGAAGAAGACCAAGATGAAGCAAGGAAGGTGGCATATCTGCCCTATGCTGGCTCTATTTCTGCCAGAATCAGTAGGATCCTGCGTAAACATAATATCAAGTGTGTTTTCTGTCCATCCAACAAGATCGGGGGACTGCTGGGGAGTGTCAAAGACGACCTGGGGTTACGAAAACCAGGGATTTACAATATACCTTGCCAATGTGGCATGTCCTACATTGGCCAGACGACAAGAACTGTGGAGATCAGGTGCAAAGAACATCAGAGGCACACTAGATTAAGACAGGTGACTAAGTCAGCCATTGCTGAACACTGTCTAGAGCTAGATCATGCCATGAAGTATGAGGATACCAAGATTCTAGCACAAACACCCAGATTTTGGGACAGTGTCATAAGAGAATCGATTGAGATTAAAATGGCTGACGATCTTATGAATCGTGACACAGGGTACCAGCTAAGCAGAGCTTGGGATCCGGCTCTGGAATTGTTAAAGGAGCAACGGGGCCAGCTGCAACACTACACAAACAGAAGAACCAGAGACATGGAGATGGTAAACGAGCCCCTGACGGACTGCCAGGAGCACCAGACCGAAGATGGAACACCCAGAAGTGGGACTGGTGGGCGCGCACCGCAGAGGGAACATCCAGAGCCGCAGCAGATGGAAAACGGAGCGGCAATGCTCCAACAGGTCGTGGTGAGCGGGCGCGGACCGCAGGGGGAACGCCTGGTACCCCAGACCGTAGATGAAACCCCCAGGAGCGGGTTTGGTGGGCGCGGACCGCAGAGGGAACACCTAGAACCGCAGCGGACGGAAAACGGAGCAGCAACGCTCCAGCAGGTCACAGGGAATGGGCGCGGACCACAGAGGAAGCGCCTGCAGCCGTTGGTGGAGGGGGAAGTCCATAGGCATAAATACTGGACCAGATCCACTCGAGGAGCAGTCTCAGGTCGCACCTGATGAAGGTCTCGAGCTACGTGACCGAAATATCGTGCAAGTACGACGCTGATATCCGGCAGAACACCCGACAACCCAAGATGTCATTAGATCGCCGGGAAAGCCTGAAGAGTTACATATTAAATACATTTTTACATACACAAATTCAAAGAAAATAACATGATACATAAACAGATGATTATCTCTTAGCAGTCTTTTCTAAACCTGAAAGAAAATTTCACAAATAATTTTTACACACGTGGTTGTAGCTGCTTTGGCTGGCGTCCTACACTTTCATTCACAAGGGTAGAGGAGGGGAAGTTGCTATGGTGTGCATCCTTCACGTTCTCTCTAAATTACATGGGGGAAAGGGGAGGGGTCACTGTGAGTTGTGTCCAAGTCACTCCACACTTTCACGCAGCTACCAGGCTGCCATTATCTGGTTTGTCCTGTAGAACAAACAAAACGAGTGCCTCAGACTCTGTTCATTTAATATCTATGAGTGGGTCACAATGAAATGGGGGTATATACATTTTATCCTTCAATATTTTGCTGGAACAAAGTTAACAGAACTTTTTCAATTTTACTCTTACGGTTACTTAACTGTCATAAAATCGTTAAACAAATGGCTCAAAAGGCCTTTGGTCATGTACTAGAGAAAATTTATGCTCCTAAGGCATACAATCATAAATCATATTTCATCTGAATTTATTATTTCTGGGCCGGAACACTGAACCAATGCTCGGTACATTCCTGATACATTCGCATTTTAAGCACTTAACTGACTCATCTTTGATTACCTTATTCTTAGAGATAGTATGAGTATGATTAGTGGTTGTTTTCTCAGCTTCTTTGTACATGTGAGTAACTTTTGGTAATAGTACAGTTGTGAGTGTTCAAAACACACTACGTTTAGTTGACTACTAAATCCACTTATTGGTCCTCTGCTGTTGTCAGTTCCACATCTGCAATTATGTACTTACTTCATCTAAGTGTATTTATACTGAGCTATCAATACAGTTTCACGTCTGTCATTATGTTACTTATTTACTTTGCTAGTGTATGAACTTAAGTAATACTCACTCCATTAACATTTAAAGCATAGGATAGCACATTTATTTCGTACCTAAAGTGTATTGCAGCTGATCAGTTTGCTCACGTGGCAATCCATTTCCACTCGATCGGACGCTGAAACCACAGGTAGTCTCTCTCAGACCTACCACTAAAGTGCATCAAGTAATTATGGACGAGCGTAATGCTAAATTCCTTAAACCTATAGGACACCATGAGCTGCTCTGTCTCATCTAACATAAGGGTACCTATGGTCGCATTCACGCCTCCAACTCATAACCTCAATACGTGTAGGTGTATCCTGTCACACACTACACTAAAATAATGGCCAGCTCCAACCATATAAATACTTCAGGGACGTGTCCTTCACGTCTCAACCACAAACACTGCTCAATTCTATTACACTGCCTTTCCTTGCTACACCAGGTGAGTTTAATCTTACAACTTATCTGCATATTTTTCATAACACTAAGCACTCTCTCTTACTATTTCTTAGTTAGCTCTAATGCATACACTAGGTTTCACTATCACTTCAGATCCTGCTTGTACATGAATTCATATATCTTTTTAAATTACTGTTGGTGGACCATTTCCAATAAAACAACACTTTGTAGTTACAATATTACCTGGGTTCTATACATACTTGTTACTCAAATACACTTTATATCTTAATTACGTCATACTTCTCTATTGTTTGTCACTATTAGGTTTGTCACATTAGGTATTTTTCTTCACTAATCAGTAGATAGAATGATTACATAACTCATGGCTTGATAGCAATGACAGAAAATTTTCATGTCTGGAAAGAAGAGGTCGAAATTTTTGTGGATAGGAAAGATGAAGAATGAGTGAGACCTGAAATGGAAAGAAGATCTCACACAGCTGGGACTGCACAGCTGCCACACTGTGTAGAGGTTACAGAACAACCTCCTCCCTACAGCATTCATTAGCTTAATGCTGGCTTGATAGTCATAATGGAAAATTTTAGTATTTGGAAAGAAAAGGTCGAAATTTTTTAGGACAGGAAAGAGGAAGAATGAGTGAGAGCTGAAAGGGAAAGAAGATCTCACACAGCTGGGACTGCACAGCTGCCACACTGTGTAGACGTTACAGAACAACCTCCTCCCTACAGCATTCATTAGCTTAATGCTGGCTTGATAGTCATAACGGAAAATTTTAGTATTTGGAAAGAAAAGGTCGAAATTTTTTTTTTTAGTGGATAGGAAAGAGGAAGAATGAGTGAGACCTGAAAGGGAAAGAAGATCTCACACAGCTGGGACTGCACAGCTGCCACACTGTGTAGAGGTTACAGAACAACCTCCTCCCTACAGCATTCATTGGCTACCTATGAATCTGCCAGGTCGATCTGAAAATACCTTATGATGCCTTTTTAGAACCTGTCTCAGTTCTTCCTTTTGATTGTCTGAAATCTTATCGATTTCCTGCAATTTAGCTTCTTTTTTGTCCACAATAATTGCTTCTTCTTCTTCTTCTTCTTCTGTGTTTAGCTTACTGTTACTAAGATTAACACCTTCGTCCCAATAACTTCTATTTTTCAGAACTCGTATAGGCAGCTCCCAAGTTTCATGATCAGTTACTACATGTTTATCACTAAAAGGTACTATAATAACTCCGGTTATTGGCAAGACCATCCTTAACTGGCTTCTTTCAAAGTCAACAACACTCTGATATTTTGACAAGAAATCTATGCCAATTAAAACCTCAATACTGAGATTATTTACAATTAAACATGGATGATCAATTAAATTACCATTAATGTTAAAGGGTAGTAAAGCTTCTTGCTTTACCGTTTTTGAAACCTTGCCAGTAGCACCAATTATTCTTAGTCCTGATACCCTCATTACTGTAAGCTTGTCTTTACCAGGTAATGCATCAAAGAAGGACTGAGATATTGCACTCACCTCACTTCCACTGTCTAAGAGACAACGTACATTGGTACCCAACATATTCACTATTATTACAGGGTGGCTTATTCTAGGTTGTACAGGTGGTTCCTCAAATTCATCTAATAGTTCCATTTGGATTTGTCTCCAACTAAAGTGATCAACATCTGTCTTCATTACATTTAGGTCACAGTGTGTAGGGGTTTCCTGAATTACATTTTCAGCTGCCTTTTCCAGTCGGTCTATTAATTTTAAATCGAAACACTGCACAACTTCATTACATTTAGTTTGCTGAACACGACCCAAATTACTGTAGTCTGGGCGATTCTGCGCCTCCAGACCAGGCATAACATTAGTTACAGCTAAACCACTTTCACCATTATCGTCGGTTTCCTTCTCAAGTGACAAATGGTCACAGCTACTGGGTTCATTGACCCCCAACAGCCTACCCTCTACATTCTCACTTATCTCCTGTCCTAAATCTATTAGTACATTATCAACATCCTGCACAGGCACTTTAGATAATAGCACATCATCTTCATCGTAAATATAAGCATGAATTTCTTCTGCTTCTTCACCTGTCAATTCAGTATTTTGTAGCTCCTCCCTATCGTTACACTGCTGCGCTTTCTCATTCTCTTCCTACTTAGAAAGTGTCTCTAACACGGTATCTATCAAATACTGTGAGTGATCTAATATTTCTGTTGTATCCTTAGATGCTACCGACACTTCATCCACCTGTTCAGTTTGAGTATTCTGATTTGTCTTACCAATTCCCGTAACTACTGGCTTAGGAAAAATAACCGCCTGGTGAACGCCAGTGTCCTCATAGATGGGAACTAGTTTTCCTGCCTCGGCCTACTACTGTTTCCTTTATTTTCATTATAGTTAACTGGCATAGCATTACTTTCCGTACTGTTGTTTACATGCATATTTCTGTTTGTAACAAAATTATTATCCCTTGGACACCATTGTTGGTTCTGATAATTATTTCCCCAATTCCTACCTCTCTTAGGATGGCGAACACCTACTGTTCTGATGTTTACATTGCCATTTTGCTCGTTCCTAAAATTACTATTATTGTTATTGGCATTTTGGTTATTACGTGCTTGCTCCTCATTGGCAGCAACACGTTCTACACGTTCCAAATACTCAATGAAACGATCCAGATTGTCTCTAGGGGCTGATATAATTCTAGTTTGCCAGTACCATGGCAGTTTGGCTTCAAGACCTAGTATAATCATTTCTGGTTTTAGCTTTTCCGCCAAATGTGACAAACGTGAGATCCATGACCTAGCAAACTCTTTAATTGATTCCTTGCCTGCATTGAAGCGTTTTCCACTTCAAAATTCTCTCAACACTTCATTTTGCTTATTGCTAGACCAATACTCATTAATGAAAGCTGTTTTAAACTCCGCTAATGTTTTACACTTTAACATAACATCAGCTGACCAACGCATGGCGTCACCTGCTAAATGGCTTTTAATAAATGAGATTTTCTCTCGCTCAGACCAAGTTGGTGGAATCACATCTTCAAAATCGTTCCAGAAATCTAGCGGATGGATATTTTTATCTGGATCGAACTGCAAGAACTGCCAACACCTGATAAAAGCGGCGTTTGCAGCTACAACTTGTTGTATACTACCATTACCAGAAGTTACTGAAGCTACGTTACCCTCAATGTTAGCAATGTTAGTACTGATATTTTCTACTTTCATTTCAACATTTTCTACTCTTTGTACAATATGAGTAGTATCAGTTTTGATTGCATCTACATCTGCTTGACATATGTTTACTTTTATATTAACATCTTTAAACCTTTCTGAGCACAGTTCAGACTCCGCCTCGATCTTTTCTGTTAACTTGTGCTCCAGCTTCGCATCTTCCATTTGGAAGTCTTTGCGAACCTCAGCAACTTCGGATTTAACTGTTTTATACATTTCAGAAAACTGTTGAGCAACCTTTTTCTTAATATCTTCATGGTTTTAATCAATTTTATAATTCAAACTGTCTAGATCCTCTTTCAACTTATTGCAACCAGCCATGAACGTATCGTCCATTACCTCCAATCATTTATTAAAATTAGTTTGACTGGCCACAATCCTGTTATTTACCTCAATTATATTAGATTTTAATTCAGCATTATTGGATTCTAATTTATTGTCCATTGCCTCAAACCGTTTATTAAAATTTGTTTGACTGGCCACCATTTCAGACTTTAATTCAGCTGTCATTTGTGCATTACTGGCTGACATTTTTGCATTACTGGCAGCTATTGCTTGTAATATAACATTTAAATCAACAGCCCCAGCATCTTTGGGTTTCTCACTAGCTGGCTTATTATCACACTCAGGTGACGAAAAACTAGCTCCAACACCAGAATCATCAAAACTAAATGAAACTTCTGATTGATTAGTCATATCTAACTGCTCCTTCTCAAATTCTACCATCTCTGAAGACTGTTTTATTTTTAATTCATCAGAGCAACTATCATCCAATAAATTTACAATTTCTACTTTCTGCTTTACTACAGGGGTCTCTATTATTGAATCATTGCCCCTTCCCACACTACTGTCAGGAGACAATACTTCATATTTCACTTTAACATTACTACTTTCATGCATATTTACACTTGAACCGTTGTCTGGATTTACAGTTCCCTCAACAGACATAGGTTCTGATATAAGTTTAACCTCAGTTTCTTTCAGCGGTTCCATCGCCAACAGTCTCTTAGTGCAGGTTAGTAAAATTTTTAACAGCTTTTCACTTAACTTAGCTCCTTCTGCACGGCGTATGGCGTTGCCGGCGCGGCGTACCAGGATTCCTGATGCGACGTGGCACGTTGAACTGCAGACGGTTCTCGGACGGCTGTTGTGTGTTTGCGTGGCCCGCAATTGCAGGCGCTGCGTCGGCTGCTCCAGCGGACGACTGCGGTGCGGCGAGACTGGCTTCTCGCGATGCCGGCAGCACCGCTAGACTCAGTGCCAGCTCCGTCAATCCAGATGTGTTGTTAATCCAATTGCGTCGTCCACATGCACACGTAACACATTCACTGTTCTATACTCAGTTGCGTGTCGCATTTCACTTCCGAATCTGAATAGTTAAAAATCACTTTCACTTAGTTGATTTCCCGGCCGATGCACCATATGTGGGGCGGCGAATAAGTTGTAAAAAATCTAATTGCTGTATAAATGCTTGCATGTTGAATCCGTTTCAGGCTTTTAGAATGTTGTTAATGCTGTCTTTCGCCGTTCTCAACACTGGCTCTCTATTTACTTTTTTAGCACCCAGAAAGTGATTTAACAAACGTGAAGCCTCTAAATAGAGTTCCTAGTGCCCACTTCATCTGAGAATACCATTATAGCTGCAGCTTATAGCTCTGAGGAATTATGAGATTGTCCGGGATTTCTAATCAAAAACGATTTTCCAAAATAGTTGAGTATATTCTGAAATTCACTGATAAAAAAAAAACACAAGCATCCCTACAACCTAACTAACAGAGCAGTTCAGAGTCTAATGCGCTGATGCAACTATAAATGTCCGAATTAAATGTTACAAAGAATGCTTGCCATAATTTGATGAGAATATTTCATCAAACGCCACGCTAAATATTTGGTAGAATGACTGTCCCGCGACGGCACGTGAAAATACGACAATACGCAAACTGAAGCTAGATAATGAAAATCATCCCAGAATTAACACTTCACTTGAAATGTTTTCATGGTTCCGTGTATCTCTAGTAACTTAATACGGCACCCGAGGCTGTTTGTAGCAGTGATACCGATGCGACGCGACTCCCGACACAGATGGCGTGTCATTCAGCGTCTGGAGAGAACTGGGGCCTTCCTTCCTCATGCAGCGTTCTTATATATAAAGCCGCGGTGCGGATGGCTAAGGGAACGCCTGATCAAATCGGCTCTCCCAACTAGCCGCTGGGCTAGTAACGCACCACTTCAAGTTACATAATAAATTATAGCTTCTTTTGCTGATGGCCGATGAAGCTCTTAATTTAAATGTGCATTCAGCACGCAGGTAAGTATTGATAATAAATTTTTGACGTGGCTAAGTTAAATATTTTGGGCGAGAGAATTAATTTAATTACACTGCATGCAGTAGACGAGCTCTGAACTGGCCTTTTTGAGATCCGCTATCGCTATAATTTTATAGGTATTCAAAAGAAACTTTTCACATCTTCATAGTCATAGCGGACCTCCAACCTATTTAAATCTAAACATCCTAGCCTTATTTATTAGCCTACTTAATCTATCTTGCTTCCTTCAGTTTTGAGACGAAAACCAGAAAATCATGAATTTCCACTAAAATCTTAATTTGTGAAATCCAAAGTACTGTTTTTATTAAATCATTATGAAAGATGAATCTAAATATAAATTTTGAAATCTCTAGCTCTTTTCTGTTGCGCCAATGATTTTTTCAGAAAAACGTCCAAATTTCGAAAATGGCTGAAGTTATCGAACTGATATTTAACACACATTAATTTAGTATTATTCCTGACATGCTAGAAAAGTTTTAGGCCATTTGTTGATTTTTAAGGTATTGTGCAACATTTATGACGTCAGAGCTAGTTACAGCAGACTGGCTGGCACACAATGGAAACTGATGTGAATTTACTACAGCGTGAGTAGGCTGCTTCCCTACAGTATGACAGAAAATCATGACCGTCATAAACTTGTACCTATACTATGTTCTAATTTATACGAAGAAGAAATTACCAGAAACAAAAACCAGAGAAAATGTCCACAGCCACAATACAAGAAGGAATAGGTGCCTCTATGTTCCTTACCACAGACTGTCAAAGTCACTCAACAGCTACGAAATCATGGGGTACAAATTATTTAATAATCTTCCTCAATCTGTTCAAGAATTACCTGAACAATTATTCAAACAAACAATTCATGACTGGCTAGTCCTCCACCCATTCTATGACATAAGAGAATTTATCAACTGTAATATAATACTATAATGTTAACAAGAAACCTGTTGTTTCTTTCAAACTATTAATTGTATTTTAGTATGTATATGACGTTGTCTATTGCTGTAATGGCCGAATGACAATAAAATTATTATTATTATTATTATTATTATTATTACTGAAAACCGTGATGTACACATCATAGTGCCATCTTGCTGGAAAACCGCATACTCCCGTTCTTCCTCCATCAGCTGCGGCACGAATGGTTGCAACAGTTCTGTTACATAGATTGAGAGTTCATGGTGGTGTTGAAGAAAATGAGATCTAAAACCTGTCGGCCTGAAACTGCACACAACAGCTTACTTTCAGATTGTGCAAAGACATCTCAAAGAGTTCTATGAGATTGTCTGTTGACCAATAGTGTGCGTCTTGAGAGTTCAAAAACCTGCTAAGATGAAACCATGCTTTGTGTGAGTTGAAGTAACTTTCTTTATCCAGATATCCTTCAGCAACTTGTGTGAGTAACCATCTGCAATAGTGTTGTTGTGCATAATCCACAGGTTTTAATACTTGCATCACTCTTACTTAGTATGCTCGCATATGTAATAGCTTCTACATGTTATGGCCTTATGTTCATGTGATATATAGTAGGGAGAATAGAGGTCTAGTGGACATCTGTGAACTTCTTACTCTAGTCTTGTGCACATAATCAATATTTTCCAGTGAATAAACTTTCTTTACATGGTTATATTTGGCATTAGCAGCTGAAACTATTGCTCTAAATTTAGGGATCAATTTCTGCACTACTCTTTTTGTGGAAGCAGCTATCTCTGTATAGTTTATTGAGAACTTTTTCCCATTTAACATTTTAAATGATTTGCATCCAAACAATACAAACTCTTCGTTCAATTGACAAAGGCATTCTGCAGAACTGTACTCACAACAAGCTTCAAACCGACTGTGTGACAACACAGCTCAGATATCTAAACCACTGCTTGACAGCAGGTGACACTGCTCGAGCACTCCTCTAGCATTAAGAAAGATCAAGACTCGTATAGCTTCAGATACCACGTTCATTATAATTATGACTGTAGTAGAATAATAACGCAGACTATTAACAGGGCATTGATTAGATTTTCTCAAGTGCAATACTTTTAAACTTCAATAGACGATTCTATCCCAAGTGCATGACCTCGTTGTACCTTGGAATACTTTTTCAAATTTGGAAAAATTTTCCAGAGTAATCATATCAGAAAAAGACAGCATCACACAAACAGTGAATGCCATCATTCAAAAAGAGAATAAGAAAATATAATAAATTTTTATTACAAGGCTGGCTAGGCATAAAATTCTGAAAAGTTTTCCAAGGGACAACACTCTCCCTGATTTTTGAATCAGTACTTCTTGAGGACTCTGTGATCCACTTTTTCATGGTTCTATTCCACTAACATTCTAAGGCAATATTGGAGTTATAAATTACAGTAATACTCATAACATTGATCTCGCTATTGCAACAATGTTGTGAGGTAACGGGCAAGCTCTGGCGCCCTGAATATATTCTAAGTTCGCAGTTGGCGTGGCCACACAGGGGCCTCTCGGCGGGCCCCGGGTTGCCGCACGGTGCCGGACATTTGCTGTAGCGACAGGGGCAGCCCCAGCACGTGGTCCAGGCAGACCGCGTGGCTGGGAATTCCACGTTGACGCAGTGTTGAGGACGGTGCTTTGTGTCGATGAAGGAGTTGTGTATGCCGGAAGTGCCAAAGATGGCGGACTTTGGGAAACCATTACGGGAGGCATTCCAAAGCTAGTGGAGAAATTAATAATAGCCAGAGGAATCATGGTACCACAAAGAGAAACATGTACGTTACCACTATTTGCACAACGATTCTGATGGTGTGATCAGATTTTAAAAATCTTTGTTAGTTTAAATTTTATTGTCTGACTGTAAATTACCCAAGTAACACTCAGCAATGAATTTCCAAAATCTAAATGATTCATCCGATTTTGTCAATCAACATGTCTTTAGAAAGCTATTACTGTAAACCTAAATAGGTATGAATTACAGGCATGTACCTTAAATAGTACACAAGTTATTGGACGTCAAAGTGCCCGATTACTATCGATCACGTCACGCCATAAGTACTCCACAGTTAACGAAAAAAACGGTAGCACCATGCTTATAAATATATTTTTTTATCAATGTCTTTGTTCATATCCAATATATACTATTCATGAAGAAATTGGTCAAATATTTACTGTTTTAGAAAGCACAGAGACATTAGGCTACTGGCCTAGTTTTGGCTCTGTTCCTTTGATATATGTTAATTTGATTTGTTTATGTATTGTTGGCTTGGACAAATGGCTGGAGTGCTCTAGCCAATCACAACGCACATCATTGGGGAATCTGTGTGGAAGTGGGGACGGAGCAGGAGTTTGCGAGAGCACACGAGGGGCGCCTGACGGGAAGGCACGACGGAGGGTCACAGGAAAGACTTGGAGAGTGGAGTAGTTTGCGCGTGGTCATGGCTTCTGCAGTGAGGACATAGTATCCATTTAGAAGTGAATATCTTGCAAGGTATGTTGTTGCTCATAACTAATTACTTGAAGTGGGAATCTATTGTTTCCCTGTTATTCAACTTATATTTTATTTAATTGCTGGACCATCGACAACAGTAAGTGTTATGCAGTAATGAACACCATTCTTAAAGTTGCTTCTGCTATCGTACTCATCATTTAAAGTCGTTAAAAATAGTACCTCCAGGTTTTGTTTAATTGCAATCTTTCAATTATGAATTTCTGTTACATTCAAAATTCGCAATTGCCGAGTGATAGGAAATTTCGAGCATTCGATTTATGTGTATATTCATATCGTATACCATAGACTCGGCAGTATTTGGCTTGTAATGTGTCAACTATGTATTAAAGCCACTAGACAATGAAACCAGCCGAAAGATTTAATATTTCAACTCTGTGTCGGAGGGTATGTAGTTGAGGGCCACCACATCATTTTTTCCCCCTTGAAAGCCTGCAATGTTATACTGATTGTGAAGTTTCTTATGTCTCTCTGATGTACTGATGACGAATACAAAATTAATGTTGAAATATTAGTGGGATTATGTTGTATTTGTTTAAATGTAAGTGCGGGTTATCTGTATGTTAATTGACTGCACCACTGTAGCAAATGATGAAATGTATTATGAAAGACAATGAAATATGACTGTTGTAATTATTTCCACGAGCTGCAGCACATGCAGTGTGGCGTACCGGTTAGTGTCACTGGCTGCAGTGCTGTGTGTTGCTAGTTCAATCCCATTATTAGCAATTATTGTTTATTGGGTACTGATCATTTCTGGGAGGTTCTCAGAAGGTTGTGGTAACAGACTGACCTACAGCACAGTTGAACTGCAGGCTGGATTGGAATGTAATATTCTGGTTGTGAGTTGGCAAAGACAATTAACAAATATGCAAAACCAAAATATTGTCTCAGAATGCATAGTACATTTAGCATCCACCTAACAAAAAAAATGTGAAGAATTTGGAAGACATGGTCTGATGTCGATACAACTTTCTGTGTGTACATGCCATCATTAGGTACACAAAAGATTACAATTGTAATTATCTGTGACAGACAGAAGAGCCACTAACTGCATTAGTGTTGTTCGTGTTCAGCGTTGTTACCAGGCCTGGTAAGAGATGTCGAGAGAATCACTGTGGAGGACATGGAACTGCCTTGTATTCACATGAGACAACATTACCAGCACCAGTATTTTGAAAAGTCCTCATACCAACACTTGCAAAATGCCTGTGGCAGCACACACTAAAGAGCAACACAAGTGCCTGTGAATTCTGACCAGTAATGAGACAATTAACCATCACAGGTCATACTCAAAATGACAGTCGTTAGGAGCAATACATGCTTCCAGTATGGTATGGAATGACAGCTGCACACAACCTAGCATTTTGGCAGAGATGTCCAAATGTCATTGCATATCATTGAATGTAGTTGGTATGACCTGGCAGAAAGAGTCTTTCTTTTTTTCCCCACAGAAAAATAGAATTATAGGCATCAAATCCATTGAATAGGGCAGCCAAGGTGCAGATCGTCTGTGACCAATCCAATGATTTGGAAACAGTTCATGATGACATGCTGTAGTACTTTGTGCACTATGGGCTGGACAGCCATCATGTTGATACCACAGGTTCCTCTTAATCTGTAGAGGAACTACTTCTAGCATTCACGGAAGGGGATCTCATTAGGAGGCTGCAACACCTGTGCAAGTTGTAAAGCAGCAACCTACTTTGGCATTACTTTTACTCAACAGAAGTAGTCGATTCTAGAAATATTTTCGAATTTTGGACAGCTCAATATTATCTCAGACATATAATTTTATATATAATATGCTATATTTCAAGTTAAAAACTATAAATTGAATTACTTTATTTTCATTGTTGCATGTCCTAGCTCTGTATTACAGGTCCCCTCCCCGAAACGTTTGAAATTACAAAATATTTGGCATACTTAAAATTTCTATTATTAATTACACATTTTGGTACTGTTTAGTATGTTTAGTTCTGGATTCACTTACAAAATAATAAAAATTCATTTGTAAAGAAAATTTTGTTATTGCCGCAGATGTGATTGCATGTTTTTTTGTATTTTGTAAGAACAATGTAATTTCAGCTTTATTAACGTGAAAATTCAAAAGACAGTGTGGTATAGTAAAATATGAAGCAAATAAATGTAAAAAAAGAAACAAAAATTCTGTTCATGCAATTTTTTCAAATTTATTTACATCAATTGGAAAAATTTGAGGTTCAAGGATCAGACCCCTGCGACATGAAGAACTGAAGCCAACTGAGTGAGAAAAGAAGATAAGTAAAGAGTTTATTGTATATATTAATGCTCTTGTAATTTTTGAAAAAAAAGAAAAAAACTGTACAGTTGACAATAGTAATGACAACAACAAATTTTGTGACAGGGAGATTATAAGTGGCAGTGTCAACTGAGATCAGTTGAGTATTAATGAAGTTTTGTCTGTTGCAGAAAAGAAAGTACTTTATTGCATTTACAATTTATGTATAAATGCATTTCCAAAGACACAAAGAAAGAAAACCGAGGGCTGCCCAACAAAGCAAATCACATCAATAGTGACAATGTACTAACAACAATGACATACCAGATCGAATAAAGTGGACTTTGCAACCACGAAAAGGGACATCGAAAAGGAAAGATAAGTACAAACTATTTGTGAAGTTAATTTGTTTGTGGACTTGTGTGTTCGTTAACAAAATGAAGAGAGGTGAGGGTAGGACTGAGGCAGAAGTGAAACCTGTGGGATCCAGTCAGGAAATGTCTGAGCCGAGTGAAATCGCAGATAGCAAAGAAACTGTAATAACTGACATTCTACAGTTAATTTTAGCGAAAATTGAGGAAATGAAGACAGATTGTAGTACATTAGACAAAGTACAAGATCAAATGGACCAACCCAGTAATGAAGTTTCACTGCTAAAAAATCAGTTGTCAGAGGGGTTACAAAGTATGAATGAAAAAGGTGATGTTTCAGAAAATAAATTTATCATTTTGGAGAATGAATTGATAGTTGAGTCAGCGAGACAATCAAAGGATGTTGATGTTGGCAAAGTGGAAAGAAGGGTGTAGCGGAAAAGATGGAACAAAACATTGCCAATTTAAACCAAAAAATTTTAAATGTTGAAAACAATATGCAAACTAATGTAACTGTTTTAGATCAAAAAATTTCAAAAGTTCAGGAAGGTTATATTATCCAAAATCTGTGTGCAAACAATGGTATGGTGTGGTCCAGCACTCCTATCAAAAGTTTTCCATCAGACTATTAAATCCAGTGGATTTTCTGCATCACTGTAGAGATACTTTTGCATCGGGCATGAATGACAATCAAAAAATTAAATTACTTAAAAGACATCTTGATGGCGAAACTCTATCATGGGTAAATTTAAATTTAAGTCAGTGGGGAAAATATCAAAGTTTCAAAAAAATTTTTTTAAATAAATTTTGGTCAGAAGCTGAACAGGGGAGAACCAAAAGTGAATTTTGAATGGTCCTAATTATAGGAATAGGGACAGTACTTAAAAAGAGTTTTGGAAGAACCAACTTAAAAAATTAACACACCTTGACGAACCCTTTAACAAAATGCCCTTGATTGATGCACTTAAAAGCACCTGTTACTGTCCTTCAAAGTAGTCACCAACGTTGTGTAGAACCCATTGCCTGCAAAGTGGAAGGCGTAATATACCGTTGGCAGATCCTGTTCAGTGATGGTGCGAATGGAGCGGTCTAAAGTTATGGAGATTCTTGTGCATGACTGTGATGGTGGTATCCTAACGCATTACATTCCTCCATGGCAGACCATCAACGCATTCAACGCACAGTATTACTGTTCATTTTCGGAGCATCACCTGCAACCAGCTTTGCACAAGAAGCAGTATCACTTTCTGTGCAACCCACCCATTATTTTCCAAGACAATGCGCGGGCACATACTGCGCATGCTGTGGCTGCTCTGTTTGGTCGATGGGACTGGGAAGTACTGTACCATCCACCGTACTCCCCAGAGTTAAGTCCTTGTGACTTTGATTTGATTCCAAAGATGAAGGAACCACTTCATGACATTTGCTGCAGAACTGTTCCAGAGATTCGAAAGGCAGTAGACCGCTCCATTCGCACCATCACAGAACAGGCTCTGCTAACAGCATACTACACCTTCCACATCGGTGGCAATGGGTCCTACACAACACTGGTGACTACTTTGAGGGACAGTATCAGGTGGAAACATGTAACTCTTTTGTATATTGGTTGTGAATAAATAATTGCCACTATTTCAGTTCCAACCCTCATAGTTATAGGTACAGAAAACTGGCTAAAGACAGAACTAAGTTCAGCAGAAATTTTTTCTAACAATCTAACAGTGTTCAGAAAGGATAGATTAAATACAATTGGTGGTGGAGTATTTTCTGCTGTCAGAAGCAGTTTGACCTTGTAGTGAAATTGAAGTAGATGGTTCCTGCGAAATAGTACAGGTAGAGGTTATACTTGACAATCAGACTCAACTATTAATTGGATCATTTTACCGGCCCCCGACTGAGAAGATATAGTTGCTTGACAGTTCAAAGAAAATTTGAGTCTCATTTCAAACAGGTACCACATTCATAAAGTTATAGTTGTTGGTGACTTTAATCTACCCTCGATATGCTGGAAAAATTATACGTCTAAAGCCGGCAGCAGGCATATAACGTCATCTGAAATTGTACTGAATGCTTTCTCAGAAAATTATTTTGAACAAATAGTTCATGAGCCCACTCGAAGTGTAAATGGTTGCAAAAGCATACTTGACCTCTTGGCAACAAATAACACTGGACAAACAGCGAGTATCATGACGAATACAGGGATTAGCGACCACAAGGCAGTATTTGCTAGGCTGAATACCGTAACTCCTACAACCATCTATTTAAAAAACCTGACAAAGATGATCTTCATGCCTTTTAAAGACATTCTGCACTCCTTCCGATCTGATCATGTAAGATTCCGAAAGTTGAAGAATGATTTCAAAGAGATAGTATCAACAGCAATTGAGAGATATACACCACATAAATTAATAAGTGGTGGTACTGATCCCCCTTGGTACACAAACCAGGTCAGATCAGATTATGTGATAAGTCACACAAATCTGAAGGCTGCAAATTAAACAAAATACTTAGGGATTACAATTACAAATACCCTAAGTTGGAGCGATCACATAGATAAAGACTGTGATTCATTGGCAGAACACTTAGAAGCTGCAACAGGTCTTATAAAGAGACTGCTCACACCATGCTTGTCCACCCTATTCTGGAGTACTGCTGTGTGGTGTGGGATCCACATAAGTGGGACTGATGGATGACATCGAAAAAGTACAAAGAAGGGCAGCTCGTTTTGTATTATCGCAAAGTAGGGGAGAGAGTGCCACAGACATGATACGTGAAATGGAGTGGCAGTCATTAAAACAAAGGTGTTTTTCTTTGCAACAGGATCATCTCATGAAATTTCAATCACCAGTTTTCTCCTCCAATTGCGAAAACATTCTGCTGACACCCACCTACATAGGGAGAAATGATCATCATGATAAAATAACAGAAATCAGGGCTCGCACAGAAAAATTTAAGTGCTTGTTTTTCCCACACACTGTTCGAGAGTGGAACGGTAGAGAGACAGCTTGAAGGTGGTTCATTGAACACTCTGCCAGGCACTTTATTGTGAATAGCAGAGTAATCATGTATATGTAGATGTATTATTATTATTATTATTTCTTTCCTTCCTCAGAGGTTATGTCTGGTTAAAAATGGAAAGTGACATGCACCTTGATCACGCGTGACTTCCTTTTAACTGAACGGTATATGTAACATTGCATTTAGGAACTTTCGGGTAATTGAACATGTATCAATAATTACAGATTTCTGTAGTTGTATATATATACATTTGGATGTAGCTGTATTGCGTTGATGAACTGGTGGATATTGTATGGTATGACTCCTGTAGTTGATAGTATAATTGGCATGATGTCAACTTTATCCTGATGCCACATGTCTTTGACTTCCTCAGCCAGCTGGATGTATTTTTCAATTTTTTCTCCTGTTTTCTTCTGTATATTTGTTGTATTGGGTACGGAATTGCGATTAGTTGGGTTAATTTCTTCCTTTTATTGGTGAGTATGGTGTCAGGTTTGTTATGTGGTGTTGTTTTATCTGTTATAATGGTTCTGTTCCAGTATAATTTGTATTCATCATTCTGCAGTACATTTTGTGGTGCATACTTGTATGTGGGAACATGTTGTTTTATTAGTTTGTGTTGTATGACAAGTTGTTGATGTATTATTTTTGCTACATTGTCATGTCTTCTGGGGTATTCTGTATTTACTAGTATTGTACATCCGCTTGTGATGTGATCTCCTGTGTCTATTTGTTGTTTGCAAAGTCTGCATTTGTCTGTTGTGGTATTGGGATCTTTAATAATATGCTTGCTGTAATATCTGGTGTTTATTGTTTGATTGTGTATTGCAATCATGAATCCTTCCATCTCACTGTATATATTGCCTTTTCTTAGCCATGTGTTGGATGCGTCTTGATTGATGTGTGGCTGTGTTAGGTGATATGGGTGCTTGCCATGTAATGTTTTCTTTTTCCAATTTACTTTCTTCGTATCTGTTGATGTTATGCTATCTAAAGGGTTGTAGAAGTGGTTATGAAATTGCAATGGTGTATCTGATGTATTTATATGAGTGATTGCTTTGTGTATTTTGATAGTTTCTGCTCGTTCTGGAAAGAATTTTCTTAAATTGTCTACCTGTTCATAATGTAGGTTTTTTATGTCAATAAATCCTCTTCCTCCTTCCTTTCTGATTAATGTGAATCCTTTTGTTGCTGAATGTATGTGATGTATTCTATATTTGTGGCATTGTGATCGTGTAAGTGTATTGAGTGCTTCTAGGTCTGTGTTACTCCATTTCACTACTCCAAATGAGTAGGTCAATATTGGTAAAGCATAAGTATTTATAGCTTTTGTCTTAATTCTTGCTGTCAATTCTGTTTTCAGTACTTTTGTTAGTCTTTGTCTATATTTTTCTTTTAGTTCTTCTTTAATATTTGTATTATCTATTCCTATTTTTTGTCTGTATCCTAGATATTTATAAGCATCTGTTTTTTCCATCGCTTCTATGCAGTCGCTGTGGTTATCCAATATGTAATCTTCTTGTTTAGTGTGTTTTCCCTTGACTATGCTATTTTTCTTACATTTGTCTGCTCCAGAAGCCATATTTATATCATTGCTGAATACTTCTGTTATCTTTAGTAATTGGTTGAGTTGTTGATTTGTTGCTTCCAGTAGTTTTAGATCATCTATGTATAGCAAATGTGTTATTTAGTGTGTGTATGTTCCAGTAATATTATATCCATAATTTGTATTATTTAGCATGTTGGATAGTGGGTTCAGAGCAAGGCAAAACCAGAAAGGACTTAATGAGTCTCCTTGGTATATTCCACGCTTAATCTGTATTGGCTGTGATGTGATATTATTTTAATTTGTTTGGATATTAAGTGTGGTTTTCCAATTTTTCATTACTATGTTTAGGAACTGTATTAATTTAGGATCTACTTTATATATTTCCAATATTTGTAGTAACCATGAGTGGAGTACACTATCAAAAGCTTTTTGGTAATCAATGTATGCGTAGTGTAGCGACCTTTGTTTAGTTTTTGCTTGATATGTCACCTCTGCATCTATTATCAGTTGCTCTTTACATCCTCATGCTCCTTTGCTACAGCATTTTTGTTCTTCATTTATAATTTTGTTCTGTGTTGTATGTGTCATTAATTTCTGTGTAATGACTGAAGTTAATATTTTGTATATTGTTGGTAGGCATGTTATGGGGCGATATTTTGCTGGGTTTGCTGTGTCTGCTTGACCTTTAGGTTTCAGATAAGTTATTCCTTGTGTAAGTGTATCAGGGACTGTGTATGGATCTGCAACCCTGCACCCCTACCTTCTACCTTCTTCCTAAAATCCACAAACCCAATCATCCCGGCCGCCCCATTGTAGCTGGTTACCAAGCCCTCACAGAACGTATCTCTGCCTACGTAGATCAACACCTTCAACCCATTACATGCAGTCTCCCATTCTTCATCAAAGACACCAACCACTTCCTTGAACGCCTGGAATCCTTACCCAATCTGTTACCCCCGGAAACCATCCTTGTAATCATTGATGCCACTTCCTTATACACAAATATTCCACACATCCAGGGCCTCGCTGCGATGGAGCATTTCCTTTCACGCCGATCACCTGCCACCCTACCTAAAACCTCTTTCCTCATTACCTTAGCCAGCTTCATCCTGACCCACAACTTCTTCACTTTTGAAGGCCAGACATACCAACAATTAAAGGGAACAGCCATGGGTACCAGGATGACCCCCTCGTATGCCAACCTATTCATGGGTCGCTTAGAGGAAGCCTTGAAGCGGGAACGTGTTGTATCCCCGCTTACAGTCGCTCATGTGCAGTGAACCGGCATTTATCGCCGCGCCCACACACTATGCTCATGGGAGAGGCTTTGTGGCAATAAATGACTAAAGCGGTTTCTGGACAGGACACATTTATTTTTCCTGCCGTTACAATAAATGACAAATAATATACTTCGCTAATGTCCGTCTACATAGGCGCGTTGCACTGGCGGCACGGCTCGGTCACCGATCCCGGAGGGTGTACACTCCAGTGACAAGCCGTGGCGCGACCGCGTGGACCGAGCGAGACAAAAGGCAGCGTCACAGAATGTTCTGCTCTTGGCGCGACCGGAGGCGCTGTAACGTCCGCGAAGAAGCGAAAGACAATTTAACGGCGACTGCGTTTACGACCGCGCGTACGCATTTACGGCGGAGTCACGTTGACTCGACGCACGTGGTCCGCGGCGGAAGAACTGGGGAGACGTGTGTCGCGTCGCATCGACTAGCTCGCACTGGTGGCAGCTTTGTTTCCGTGCGGTCCGGTGTGCGACGCACCGTTGCCGAAATTCCGCATAACGGTACAGCTGCCCCTACTTGTGTCGGCAGTGCCGTAGTTCAGCCCTTCGTGCGTTGGACGGTGCTGCCGCCACACAGATCCCCCCTTGGAGAGCGGAGCTCCGTAGCTGCGAAAACGCGGCGATCGTTCGGTGGCGCGCGTGTGTTTAAAGTTCGCGCACTGCGTGATGGCAGTGCGGCAGCTTTGGTGGGGGTCCGTCGGCGTCGGAAGGGCGGCGGCCCGTGACGTCAGCGCGCCGGACCGGCGAGCGTGCCGTGGGCGTGTCCTCGCGCTGACGGCTAGTGACAGCGGCAGCAGGCACTGGCTGCGACTGTCCGTAGCGATGCGCGTGAAGGCGCGCGTTGCAGGTCATTGGTGGCGACGTCTCGAAGGCGCTTGCGCGAGTGCGGTACCGTCGGAACTCGAACGCGGGTCCGGGAGCTACTACGGACAAGCCGGGCGGTGTGGTGCGCGATGTCCGGAGCTCGACGGAGAAGCGAATGAGGTAAGCAGGCGCGGGTGCCGATCCGGCCTCAACGCCCGACGCGGCGGAGGCAAAAGACGCGAACGCAGGTCCAGGAGCTGTGACGAACGCTCGACTGGAGTTACCGGCCGAAGGCACTTGCAGCTGGAGGTCGGGTCTCTACAGCGGACGGCGGCTCGTGGGCGCCGAATTCTGAAGGCGTTCGGCGGCTCGGGCGCGTGACTGCCGGTTTCGGTGTCGTGGCGCGCTGGCGACGCAGCACGGCCGTTTGAATCGGACGCGGCGGCCGGCGCGCGTGACGTAGTCCGCTGGCGGCTGTGGTGGGGGCGACCGGTGCGCCTGTGGTGGGCGCGGTCCGGGCGGCCGTACCAGCTGCCTGGGCGTGGTGGAGGGAGGCGCACGTGGCGGCGCGATGACAGCAGGCTGCAGCTGTGCGTCACCGGCGGCTCCGGGTGCGGGTTCCGTCTGACCGCTGGCAGAGGGAGTGTCGTCCGTGAACAGATCTTCTGCCGGGTCGAAGAAATGCGTGGCTGATGGAGCGGGCAAGACGTAGGGTGGTTTGACGCGGTCGACTGACACTGTCGACGGCTTTCCGTTGCACTCGAGGACCAGCGTTTTGTCCCCTCGGGCGATCACGCGGTGCGGTCCACTGTAGGACGGTCGGAGAGGTGGCTGTACTGCGTCGGTACGCAACATGACGTGCGTGCAGCGCTGCAGGTCGGCGTGGACGAATATCTTCCCGGTGCCGTGCCGCGTCGGTGCGTGCGCTCGGAGGCCGGCCATGTGACTGCGCAGACGTTCCGCCAGAGTGGGTGCCACGGCGTCGCGTGGGAGTCTTGCATCTTCGACAAAATCGACCGGGATTGTCAGAGATTGCCCGTAAACGAGGTCGGCAGGTGACGCGCCGATCTCCTCCTTTGGCGTGACTCGCAGGCCGAGCAGCACCAGTGGAAGCGCCTCTGGCCATGAGGTGTCGTGGCAGGTTAGAGCGGCTTTGAGAGTCCTGTGGAACCGTTCGACCATGCCATTCGACGCCGGATGGTAGCTGGTTGTCCTGTGTAACCGGGTGCCACACAGTCTGGCGACGTGCGTGAACAACGCGCAGTCAAACTGGCGGCCGCGATCAGTTGTCACGTGACTGGGACATCCGAAACGTGCCACCCAGGTGTCGACGAATGCGGAGGCGACGGTCTCGGCTGTGACGTCCGCGACGGGCGTTGCTTCCGGCCAGCGAGTGAAGCGGTCCACCAAAGTTAGGAGGTACCGCTTGCCTTGTGAGAGAGGAAGCGGGCCGACGAGGTCCACGTGGACGTGTGCAAATCGGCGTGTCGCGTCTGGTAAGGTGCCCACGGGTGCGTGGGTGTGCCTCCCGACTTTGGCGCGCTGACATGCGGTGCAAGTGCGCGCCCATTCGCGACAGTCCTTCCGAAGCCCAGGCCAGACGAAACGCGCAGCCACGAGCGTCGCAGTGGTGTTGGTGCCGGGGTGTGACAGTCCGTGGATGCGGTCGAAGGCACTGCGCCGGAATTTCCCCGGGAGGAACGGTCGGTGCGTGCCGGTTGAGGTGTCACACCAAATCTTCCGTGCGGAGCCAGGGACAGGCACCAGCTCCAGTTGCAGGCCGCTGGAAGTGTCGTGACGGAAGCGGTGCAGTTCTTCGTCACTCTCCTGTACTTGGGCCACGTCCTCAAAGTTCACAGGGGGTGAAACAACGGCACACGCTCGGGACAAACAATCGGCGACGATATTGTCTATCCCCGAAATGTGTCGAATGTCAGTCGTGAATTGCGACACGTACTCTAATTGCTGGAGTTGGCGCGGTGAACACTTAGTGTGGTTGTTCTCGAACGCGTGGGTAATGGGTTTGTGATCGGTGAAAATGATGAACTGTCGGGCTTCTATGGACGGTCGGAAGTATTTCACCGCCGCGTACACCACAAGCAACTCTCGGTCATAAGCGCTCCAAGCACGTTGCGAATCGGAAAGCTTTTTAGAGAAAAAACCGAGAGGCTGCCAACTCCCGCCGACACGCTGTTGTAACGCCGCGCCGATCGCGGCCTGGCTGGCGTCCACGACTACAGCTAAGTCCGCGTCATGTACCGGGTGTGCGAGCAGCGTCGCTTCCACGAGATTCCTTTTTGAGTCCGTGAAGCTCTGCTCCATTGCGTCTGTCCAATTCACGAGGGTCTTTCCTTTTGAGGTAGGACCTTGTAACGCCTTAGTCAGCGGCTCTTGCACTGCTGCGGCGTTGGGCAGGTGTCGACGATAAAAGTTCAACATGCCGAGGTAACGTCGTAATTCTTTGTGCGTCTGCGGACGCGGCATGTTCTGTATTGCCTTCACTTTCTCCGGTAGCGGTGTCGATCCGGTGGGCGTAATTAAATGGCCGAGGAACTCAATTTCCGTCACGCCAAACTCCATTTAGCGGGGTTAATGACGATGTCGGCTTCACTCAGGCGCTGAAAGACGGTCGTTAAGTGGCGGCGGTGGAGTTCGGGCGACTTGGAATACACCAAGATGTCGTCGAGGTAGGCGAAGCAAAATGGCAAGCCTCGCAAGACGCCGTCCAGGAACCGCTGCCTAGTCTGGGCAGCATTCCGAAGACCGAAAGTCATAAACAGGCTTTCGAAAAGCCCAAAGGGCGTTACGATGGCTGTTTTTTCGATGTCTTCGGGCGCCACCGGAATTTGGGTGTACGCCTTTGCGCAGTCAATCTTGCTGAACACCGCGCAGCCCGCCAAGGCGTAGCTGAAGTCTTGAAGGTGTGGGACTGGGTAGCGGTCCGGCACCATTCGCGAATTAAGGGCGCGATAGTCCCCACACGGGCGCCACGAATTGTCTTTCTTGGGCACTAAATGCAACGCTGATGACCATGGGCTGCTCGATGGTCGCACGATGCCTTGCCGCAGCATGGCCTCGAACTCTGCCTTTGCTGCTGCGAGTCTGTCTGGCGCGAGTCGACGTGGGCGGCACGATGTGGGGGGTCCGGGTGTGGTTATTATGTGGTGCACCGTCGAATGTTTGATGTCTCTCGGTGCACCGGCAGGGCGGGTGAGGTCTGGGAATTGTTCCAGAATGTCAGCGTACGGTCCGGGGCACTTCACTGGTTTAACGCTGTAGTATGCAGCCTGCCGGCACTGTCCCGCTATCTTTAACTTAGTCGTGGCGTCGATGAGCTGGCCATTTGCGATGTCGGTTAGTAGCCCGTAGTGGCCGAGAAAGTCTGCGCCCAGGATCGGCTCATTGACGTCGGCCACGGTAAAAGTCCACGAGAACGTGCGCCGTAGGCCCAGATCTATATTGCGGCTGTGTGTGCCGTAAGTTTTAATAGTGGAGTTGTTCGCCGCTGTAAGGCAGAGTGCCTCGGCCCGCCTGCGGTCTCGTAACATAGAACGGGGGAAGATCGAGAGGTCCGAACCCGTGTCGACGAGGTACCTCACGCCTGCCCCCCGTTCTGCAACAAACAGACGCTTCGATATCATATTGCAGCCGGGTGCGCCTAGGTCCGGTCGCAGCTGGCGTTTGGGTGCGAGCAAGGAGCGCGGGACCTGGTTGCTTCGTTGCCGAAGCGGGCGTGGTACCAGCAGTAGCCGCTTTGTGCGTGGTGTGACATCGGCGGGGTACCGTTGGAGCGGCTGTTGCTGCGTTGCCGGCTGCGCGAGCCACGCCGCCTGTCGCCCGTTCTGCTGCCGCTGCGGCGCGTGCTGCCCTCTTGCTGCGAGCGCGCCAACCGGTTGACTTGCGTCGAGAGAGCTGCCACCTGCGCGGTCAAGTTTTGCACTAGCTGGTGCAGGTCGGCATCCGATGTGGGTGCGGGAGGCGCTGGCCGCCACGGAGGTGGGGGGACGGAGTCGTAAGCTGCCGCAACCGCGGTGCTAGGCGCCGTTGTCAGCGCGTCGTGCACCCTGTCGGCCAAGTTAGCGACGGCGTCCAGCTGCATCTCCGTCTGTGCGGCTATCACTGCCTGCACCTGAGCTGGGAGGCTGCGCACCCAGATAGTGCGCAACAGCGAATCTGGCACCATATCGGACTGCGCGAGGCTCCGCAAGTGGCGCAGGAACTGCGAGGGCCTGCGATCGCCGCATTCCTCTTGCCGCAGCAGTTGGTGCACACGCTGTACCTCTGACGACGAAATCCGCCGGATCAGCTCTTCCTTGAGCCGTTTGTAGCTCGACTGCGTCGGTGGGGCAGTGATTATATCCCGCACTTCGGCCGCATAGTTCTGGTCCAGCTGGCTCACTACGTGCCCAAATTTCGCCAGGTCGCAGGTCACGTGGTTGCTCATAAATACCGCCTCAACCTGGCTGAACCACATTACAGGGTCGCGCGGCCAAAAGGGAAGCAGCCTGATCAGTGCCCGTCCTGCGCCTGTCGGCGTTCCAGCGGTCGTAGGAGGCGTCGCTGTGGCGGGGATTTGCGTGCCCACATTGTCCTGAGCTGTCTGTGGCTGCGCGGCGTCCGCGCGTGTAGTACGTGCCTGTAGCTCACTCTCTAGCCTCGTGTTGCGTGCGAGCAGTTCCTCGACGGTCTTTTGCAACTCCTCTAGTGTCGCCATCTTAGTTCAGAGTCGAATCCTCGTACAAGAGGAAAGTACACAGTGAAAATAACACAAGGGAAACACACGAAAAGAAAAAAAAAAATAACACTAAGCAGTCCGCGATCAAAATATACGCACACAAAAACAATACAAAAAAAGTTAGTTAAAAAAAATTTACTACGGAGCACTGTTCGGCGCGGGCGTGTGCGCGCAAGCCTACTCGCGGTTCCATGTCTCTCGTACCGACAAACGTTTGTCACCACGTGTTTTTTTTAGCCTCAGATCACGTCGGGGTCACCGTGTAGTGGGAACGTGTTGTATCCCCGCTTACAGTCGCTCATGTGCAGTGAACCGGCATTTATCGCCGCGCCCACACACTATGCTCATGGGAGAGGCTTTGTGGCAATAAATGACTAAAGCGGTTTCTGGACAGGACACATTTATTTTTCCTGCCGTTACAATAAATGACAAATAATATACTTCGCTAATGTCCGTCTACATAGGTGCGTTGCACTGGCGGCACGGCTCGGTCACCGATCCCGGAGGGTGTACACTCCAGTGACGAGCCGTGGCGCGACCGCGTGGACCGAGCGAGACAAAAGGCAGCGTCACAGAATGTTCTGCTCTTGGCGCGACCGGAGGCGCCGTAACGTCCGCGAAGAAGCGAAAGACAATTTAACAGCGACTGCGTTTACAACCGCGCGTACGCATTTACGGCGGAGTCACGTTGACTCGACGCACGTGGTCCGCGGTGGAAGAACTGGGGAGATGTGTGTCGCGTCGCATCGACTAGCTCGCACTGGTGGCAGCTTTGTTTCCGTGCGGTCCGGTGTGCGACGCACCGTTGCCGAAATTCCGCATAACGGTACAGCTGCCCCTACTTGTGTCGACAGTGCCGTAGTTCAGCCCTTCGTGCGTTGGACGGTGCTGCCGCCACAGCCTTCTTGGTTACCCAGGTCTGCCAACCCAAAGTTTGGTACAGATTTATTGATGACATCTTCATGATCTGGACTCACAGTGAAGAAGAACTCCAGAATTTCCTCTCCAACCTCAACTCCTTTGGTTCCATCAGATTCACCTGGTCCTACTCCAAATCCCATGCCACTTTCCTTGACGTTGACCTCCACCTGTCCAATAGCCAACTTCACACGTCCGTCCACATCAAACCCACCAACAAGCAACAGTACCTCCATTACACCAACAACCTGACAACAGCTGTCGCATCCCGCAACTACCCTCCCAACCTGGTACAGAAGCAAATAACCAGAGCCACTTCCTCATCCCCTCAAACCCAGAATCCCCCACAGAAGAACCACAAAAGTGCCCCACTTGTGACAGGATACTTTCCGGGACTGGACCAGACTCTGAATGTGGCTCTCCAGCAGGGATATGACTTCCTCAAATCCTGCCCTGAAATGAGATCCATCCTTCATGAAATCCTCCCCACTCCGCCAAGAGTGTCTTTCCGCCATCCACCTAACCTTCGAACCCTGTTAGTTCATCCCTATGAAATCCCCAAACCACCCTCCCTACCCTCTGGCCCCTATCCTTGTAACCGCCCCTGGTGCAAAACCTGTCCCATGCACCCTCCCACCACCACCTACTCCAGTCCTGTAACCCGGAAGGTGTACACGATCAAAGGCAGAGCCACGTGTGAAAGCACCCACGTGATTTACCAACTGACCTGCCTACACTGTGACGCATTCTATGTGGGAATGACCAGCAACAAACTGTCCATTCGCATGAATGGACACAGGCAGACAGTGTTTGTTAGTAATGAGGATCACCCTGTGGCTAAACATGCCTTGGTGCACAGCCAGCACATCTTGGCACAGTGTTACACCGTCCGGGTTATCTGGATACTTCCCAACAACACCAGCCTATCCGAAGTCCGGAGATGGGAACTTGCCCTTCAGTATATCCTCTCTTCTCGTTATCCACCAGGCCTCAATCTCTGCTAATTTCAAGTTGCCGCCACTCATACCTCACCTGTCTTTCAATAACTTCTTTGCCTCTACACTTCCACCTCTACTGACATCTCTGCCCAAACTCTTTGTATTTAAATATGTCTGCTTGTGTCTGTATGTGTGGATGGATATGTGTATGTGTGCGAGTGTATACCTGTCCTTTTTTCCCCCTAAGGTAAGTCTTTCCGCTCCCGGGATTGGAATGACTCCTTACCCTCTCCCTTAAAGCCCACATCCTTTCATCTTCCCCTCTCCTTCCCTCTTTCCTGATGAGGCAACCGTTGGTTGCGAAAGCTAGAATTTTGTGTGTATGTTTGTGTTTGTTTGTGTGTCTATCGACCTGCCAGCACTTTCGTTCGGTAAGTCACCTCATCTTTGTTTTTATATATAATTTTTCCCTGGTGGAATGTTTCCCTCTATTATATTGTTAAACAATTTAGTTAGATGTGAATATGTTGAGGTGAACTTCTTTAGCCAGAAATTTGCAATTTTATCACTTCCAGGGGCTTTCCAATTGTGCGTAGAATTAATTGCTTGGGTGACTTCATGTTGCAAAATTATCATTTCATCATTTGTGGTATCATCTTGTATGAGTCTGTTTCTGCATGTATCCACCGTGCGTGTCTGTTATGTTGTACCGGGTTTGACCATATGTTGCTCCAGAAGAGTTCCATGTCTGTTATGTTTGGTGGATTGTCTATTTTAATGTGTGTGTTATCTATTGTCTGGTAAAATTTCTTTTGGTTTGTGTTGAATGTTTGTTTTTGTTTCCTTCTATTTTCACTTTTTTTGTATCTTCTAAGTCGTTTGGCCAATGCTTGTAATTTCTGCTTCTTTTCATCTAATTGTTCTATCGCTTCTTGTTGTGAGATTTTACCTAACCTTTTTCATTTTTTGTCTGATATTTCAAATCTTATAAATTTTGTTAGCTGTCTGATGTCTTTTCTCAGTTTTTCTATTCTGATCTGTAGCCTGTGTTGCCATGCTGGTTTTGTGGGTTTCTTCTGTGTGTTGGTTGGTTCTGATCTCTGCCTAGTGTGTATATTTAGTGTAGTGAGTGCTCCTACATAAACCAGTAGTTGTAACTCTTCCATAGTTGTATTTTCATTTATTTTGTTGTGTATGATGGTGTTGATAGTTGTTATTGTTGTTTCGACTTGTGGGTTATTTGGTGGTCTATGCAAGAATGGTCTAATGTCTGTATTTGTGTCTTTGTATTCTATATATGTCAACTGAAATTTTTCTTCTATATCTAACATGTGTGTCACTTCATGTTCTATTTGTGCTTGTTCTGGTGGCTGTCTTAAGATTTCGTTTTCCTCTGATTGTTTAATTGATGCATGTTGTTCTTTGTTTGTTTGTTCTGGGATGTTTGAGTCCATTACTGTATTTTATTCTTCTTCTGATTGCACATTATTTTGTTCCAGTATTTTTTGTACTTGTTGTTTGACGTTTTCTAATTCTGACTTGGGTATCCTGTTATTTTTGATTATTACATGAATCTGATCAGCTAGTCATTGTTCTGTTAAAAATTTTAATTCTGGGTGTCTGGTAATAAATGTTGTGTATACTTGTGATCTGTATCCAGTTGTGTTGGTTCCTAAGTTTGTTACTTGGTAATAACAGAACGTGAGGTGTCGGTTAACTTCATCTGGTCATCTCATCCTCAGTCTTTGGTTTCCTTCTAGAGTGGTTGCAGGAAGCATGTCCTGCAAAACACCTTTATTTGGATTTAAATCATTTTCCGTGTGGCTAGCAGTGTCGTTACCTTTGTGAACGGGCATAGGGTTCAAGCGTCGTCCCCGACCATGACAGCGCTTGTCTGAGGCTTCATTAGTTCTGTCCTGAACCAACTAATCACACTAAAAGGGGGGTTAGCCCTATTAGTGGTTTGTTCTCTTCGTCGCCTTTTACGACTGGCAGAACATACCGGACGCCTATTCTTTTCCCGAGTCTCCACGGGGTTTATTATTATTATTATTACTATTATTATTATTGTTGTTGTTATTCTAAATTGGTCAATGCACACAAATGAAAACCAACACAACCATAAACTGTGACAGTCTATTCATCAATATGATACACCTACAATGGCAGACTGACATCCCAGCTGCCAGACTTCAAGAAATCCAAGCCAGTTACAAACACTTGAGTTTACAATTATTGGTATTTAAGAAATTGCCAACATGGGCACAAGATGTGGCACTCACAGTGTTCAGAAACACCACTTGCAACTGGTTGTACCATAACTAAATATAATGGCCCAATGTGACTGAACTTGTTTGTACTTTGATATGAGAATGTGCTATTTATCCACAATCTGATTGCTGATTGCAGTACTTTATAAGTTTGGTGCACCTTGTATAACAAGATTCCCCTGTCTTATCATTTCTGGGTCTTGTAGATGGTCAAAAAAATATAAATTAATTATTTGAAGTAAAATATTGTGGTCCATAACTGGAATAAAGAATTTAACATTTCCTGGATGACTGAACGATGCTGTTACTTTCTCGAAACTCGTGAAATGAAGTATCCACAAGCTCTAAAGTAGATGTAAATGAAAAAAACTATTGAAACTTTGTGGCATCTGTTTCATTGGATCAGTGGTTACAGTGCATATAATTATATCAAGACAGCTAAATGCAAATTTATAGGTGCCACTGACTGGGTGACTAACGTTATTCTCCCACTGATGCTGAATGTGTAGCTCACACTCATTCCTTTTCTGTAACAAGATAATGAAAGAAGCATCATGGTGCAGTACAGCCTGTGGACCGTGTCAAATGAAATGTGAACAATTGTGTAAGCTTTTTGCACAAGCATATTGTTTGCTGTTCGGTCAACATATTGCTGAACAAGTAAGAGAATGACACAAACAAAAATAAAAAGATTCAAAAGCACTATAATGCAGAATGAAAAATAATTTTTTCTTTCAGTATTTGTCATCAATAAAATGGAATGCTTGTCATATAACTTTATTCATAAAAGCTAACTGGATAGATAAAAAAAATCCACTCAACAGGATGCAGCCAGAGAACACACTTATAAAAGGTATTACAATTTTCTAGCTTTTGGGGCCAGTAGCTCCTTCTTCTCGTAAAAGGGTTGAAAGTGAAGGAAGAACGGTGAGGGAAAAGTACTGGTGAGGTTTATGGGAAAGGGTAGAATTTGGAAAAGTCACACAGGTCCCCGGGTCAGGGCAGGTTTGCCAGACTTGGTGAGAACAAAAGATTGATTGTTGGAGACAGTAGCAGGTGAGATTTTAAAACCCAAGAGTTTAAAGGTGAAAGATAATATACAAGACAGAGATTACTGCTAAAACATTGTGCATGAGTTAATAAGAGAAGCATGCTAAGTGCATTGTTTGTGGAAGAGGTGGGAGCGGGATGTCAAAAAATAGACGGGTCAGAAAATGAAAGATGTTGGAAACCAAAAGGGAGTGCATGTCCAAAGCAACAGGCACTGTGGCAACTGTAGCTATTATGAGAGTATGACCAATTGTAATTGTGCAAGTATTACAATAGTTGAACAAATAATGGCTGACATCGATATAGCCATTTAGTAAGCCTGGGTGAGTGGCTACACTTTGAAACAAAACAGAAGTTAATACTGCAATTTTTTTTTTACTCTGTTCCTTTATTTGATACTTAGAACGTTAATGGGAGTTGGAACACACTATCCCAAAAACGCTAAATTTAGAGATTCGGCTTCCCTGTATTTCAGGAAGCACTGTAGACATTGACATGAAAGTTGTACAGTACATTACAATGTATGTTCTGAGTCTACTGAACTAAAATCATTGCATTTCAGACACTGCTTTTGGAAATACAATTTTTAAATTACACAATTAAAATTTTGTGTACTGTTTAGTAGATTAAAAATAATTTTAATTATACTTAACATTATGTTCTCCTTTCAGTTCAGTAGACTCAGGATATGTATGATATTACTCACTGAAAATTTGAGTACTCTACTCAAAGTTTTCTGAGATTTAGAGAAAAACGCAACAGGAAATGGAAGTTTTCAGGCTCAGCTTCTGAAGTTTCAAAAGACTGTAACTCACTTAATATATGCTTAATTTTTTTATTTTTAGTCACTCAGTAGCAGCCTGCACCATACTGTATATCATCCTCTTGATCTTTTTCCAAGTGTTTTCTTCTTTTCTCCTTTCTGGACTTCTTAGTGGCCAACTGTACTGCATACTCTGCTTTATCAATGCGAACCTTGACCTTCTGTTTAAGTTCTCTGATGCGGTTTGCTCCAGGATTAATTCCTATATGCTGTAGCACTCTCACCCTACCAGTGTTGCCATCATTAAAAGCAATAACAGCATCACTGACCCCTCACTTCAGTGTCTTCACTCCAACAAAAACATTTTTTGGTAAGCAAGGTTTCTGCTCTTTGGGACATGTCAGAAAGCACACCATACATTCATACAATCCCAGATTTAACCTACATAGGGCCTGCATATACTAGTATCAGAGAAATTTTTTCCAATATAGTCATGCTTTTGATTCAGATGATACTAGCCTTCAATGTGAACATTTTCTTTTTTTTATTTTGTGTACTTGAAAGGAAAGAAACAAAATATAATGCACTCTTATAACTTTCTTACTCTCAGGAGCCTGCATGCAATCTGCTCTGTAGCTCTCCCTGCCCTCTGTCTTCGACGCTGCGTATTACAATTGTGCAGCAGCTGTTGCCACCCTCTAGCAACGCTGTCCAGCCCTATGTTCCTCCTGTTTATGAAATATGAAGAATGTTTTGGATATTTCACTCTGGCATTATCCCTGGTGCAATATGATCACAAATGAGAGTGCTACATTTTCTCGAGATTGGTGCCGGATAGACCTTCACCCAAGTCTAATGAAAAATTCAGTATCTTCGATGAATTTCATATGCAGTAACATATTATGTAATATGTCCCAAACACAAAATTATGTCAACCCCTGTTTGTCATTGCAAACTTTTTGGAATTTTGCGCCATGTATTACTTCCGTGTAAATATCACAATAACTATGACCATTAACAAAATGGTGTGCACATCATCATGAGCCTGACTAAGTAATGCAGAAATCAATTTTTTTTACAAAATAGTTTCTGTAAAACCGTCTTAAGAAATACTGCAGCACGTACGTCTTGATGGTATCATCGCCCGCCAGCCAGAAGGTGAAAAACTGGTCACTGCACATTGGACACTTTATCCTGCACAGACTCTACCTCAGTTACTAATAAAATGGACTTCATCATTCTCCACAAGGAGATTTGGCCAATTCATGGAGATATGAAATACCATGAAAAATTAAGTCTGAAACTAGGCATAAGATTCAATATACAACAAGACTAAAGAAATTCACAAGCAACAAATTGATAAATATCATAGAAGCTATAATGAGTTTTTATATTTATGGACATTGAAGACAGTATTTGGGTGGTCAGGGAAGTAAATAAACAGAAGAGTAAAAATTGCCTAGGCTGCTTTTCTGTAAACTCAGTAGGGTTTGTAACATTGAACTTCCTAACTGTCCAAAAGGGGAAGTTTGGAAATATGAGGTTTACCAGCTTTGACTTTCAGTAACGAGGTTTCCCGTGGACTTCATTTCAGAATGAAAACTATTCAAAAGCTGAGGTATCTTCCGACAGCAATGCTGAAAATGTGTGTTGGAAGTTTCTGTGGGTATACAGGAAAATACACATAGGATTAGGGCGCAAACTGGAGTTGCAGATATAATTGCGGCTATAGTTGGAATTTATTGTATTCAGGCATGACACAAAGCCAAGGAGATCGTGTGGTCATTCGACCGAGGAAAATCCTCGCTGCCACTATTCAGAGATGTAGTAAGAGCACTTAAAAATGAATCCACAGAGAGTACAAAAAATTTGTAAGTATTTGTTAGTGATATACATGAACAGTTAGATTCAGCCACCAATTAAATATTTATTGGCGGTGGGCAAGAAATTGTGTATCTATTATAAATCACAGTGATTGAGAAGTTAGACATGTCACAATAACAACTTTATACAATCTGGCTGCGATTTGAGTCGCAACTAGGAGTTGCAAGTAGCCTTTAACATTCAAGCTATGTGCCATCTTGCTGAATTTTGTACTTCTTCCTGTGAATCTCTTCTTTTTTTCATGTTCTTCTTCTTCTTCTTCTTCTTCTTGTTCTTCTTCGAAGGGCTCTTAGTAGCTTAGTGCACCACTCTTCAGGCTACAGAAGTTTTACAAACATAGTGAGAAGATAATAAACAATAAAAGAAGTCATTAAAAATGGTGACTCTTAAATTGTAAAATGGCGGGAAATTGTGGAATTTAAAATATAAAACAAGAGTTGGCAATGCAAAGTGAAACATTCAGTAAACAGACAGGTGCAATAGTAGACAGACAATTAAGAAATACGGCAACAGTATGGTCTCTGTTCACAACAGATAAAAACTCACACCTAGCAACAGTATGGTTTCTGTTCACTACACTTCAGAAAAGACACAGAACACTTTAACACTCACTTAAAACACTGCACTAAAAAGCTGGCACGGAGATGACACACCACAGCCTAGGGCAGAATGGTGGAGGCGAGGGGGGTGAGGGGGCGAAATGAACAGATGAGGGGAAAAAAAGGGAGGAGGTGAGGAATAGACTAAAAGGGGGGGGGGAGCCGATGTAGGGTGAGGACTCATAAGGGAGGGCAGGGTGGACATGAGAGGGAGTGGGTAAAGGCAGAGAAGGGGGATGCAAAAGTACTCAGGAGAGAGAAGGGAGTCAAAGATAGAGTATGCAGGAAGAAGGAAAACATGAAGAGGGTGGGGCCAGAGGAAGCCTAGGAAAAAGACAGAGGTAGGAAGGGGATCAAAGTTGATAGGAGGAATACATGGAGGGAGAAAGGGCATCTTCAGAGAGGAAGAGTTGACAGAAGGCTCCTTGGGAAAGGAGATGAAGTGTGTAGTGGAAGATGGTGAGGGGGGGGGGGGGGCACAATGGTAAAGGCGCAGCAGAGGGCGGGGGTGGGGTGGAGAGTAGAGGAAATACCAGGGGATAGGGGCATCAAGTCTGCAGATGGTGTATAGGACTCTGATATATTCAAGGAAAAGGAGCAGATGGGGGAAAGGAATCAGGTCATAGAATTTCCACATGGGGGATGGGAGTCATATACAGAAGGGAGGGCGAAGTGCAAGGTGCTAGAGGATCTGGAGGGATTTATAGAATTTGGGGGCGGCGGAGATCCAGGCGGGACTGGCATAGCAGAGGATGGGATGGATCAAGGATATATAGGTGTGGAGGATGGTAGAGAAGTTCAACCCTTACGTCCTGCCAGAGAAGAGTTTTAGGAGACGGAGGTGGTTGTGGGCTTTGGCTTTGATAGGGCGGAGATGAGGGGTCCAGGTAAGGTGACGGTCAATGTTAAGTCTAAGGTAGGTGAGGATGGGGGAGAGGCAGACAGGATGGGCACAGATGCTAAGGGAAAAATCAAGGAGCCGGAATGAGGAAGTGGTACGACTTATGATGATTGCCTGGGTCGTGGAAGGATTGATTTTGAGGAGCCACTTGTTACACCATATGGCAAACAGGTCAAGGTGATTCTGGAGAAGGCATTGGTTCCTTTGAAGGGTAGGAGCAAGGGTAAGGGAGGCGTTGTTATCAGCATACTGCAGGAAGTGGACTGGAGGGAGGGGTTTGGGGCATATCTGCTGTGTACAGGAGGTAGAGGAGAGGGTAGGGGACAGAGTCCGGGCCAAACCCACAGAGGGCTAGAAGATGCAGGAATCGGTGTAATGAACGGTGACATAGGAGGGGTGGTGGAGAGGAAGGAGGCCATCAGACGGACATAGGTGATAGGAAGGGCGTAAATCTGAAGTTTCAACTGGACACTGGGATGCCATATGCGGTCGTACGCCTTTTCCACGTCAAGGGAGACAAAAATGGTGGAGCGGCTGGAGTTAAGTTGGAGGGAGAGGAGATGGGTGAGGTATAGGAGTTGATTGTTGGCAGAGAAGGAAGGTCGAAAGCCACATTGTGTGTTGGGGAGGTAAGGGCTGCAAGAAAGGAGGGAAGGCAGTGTTTGAGATGGCAGTAGGTAATTTGGTCACGGGTGGGAGCAGTGTTGCGTTTAGTGCAGAGTGTGAGGCTGATGTTCTGTGTACTGATGGGAGTCTTAAGTTCTCATGGTGGTGTGTGGCCCAAGTACTGGAAGTTAGGAGCAAGGGGAGGAGCGGTGGTAACCAGACATTTGACAACGTCGGGGAAGAGGGAATAATGAAATTGTGGATCATCTGTAATGGAAAAGACTTTGGATAGGTGGGAGGTGAAGTGGTTGGCCTTTACTGAAGTTGTCTGGGAAGGGCCGGTCATCGAGCAGGAGAGGGTTTTGCAGGGTAGGATGGTTTCCAGAAAAGGCTTTGGAAAGCAGACCAATAACTTGGAAGAGTTTATTGGGAGTGTGGCGTTGAGTTGTGTGTGTGTCTATCACCAGGCAAAGCATACCTTCACAGTAACCATGTCCTGTGAACCTCTTCTCTAGTTGCGATTCCAGAGACAAGTAGCAAGCATAAGTCGCAAGTAGCGAGATAATGTACTTCCACCTCACTACATTAATTTCAATTACTACTGTCACTAAGTTGCTGCTTTGCTGACCGTGACTGGCACTAGCAGCACATTTCAATATATCCCGTCTTGTAGTATCTTTGCTCGACTGCTATTACTTCCCGGGCGTTGTCTGTCGTGAGTGAGTTCCGGTCGCGAGTTCAGGCCAGCAGTCAGTTGGACCGTGTCTGGAGCGCAGTCCGGACCTGTCAGTTGAGAGTTGCGATGTGGCACTGGTGCAGTAGGGTCGGAGCAGCGGTGAGGTCTGCGTTGGCACGGCTTGCCTGACCACTGCTGCCTCGCATCACTTGAGCCGGGCCACGGTCTCGGTGGATCGTCGGTCAGTCATCCTAACAGACGACGCGTTTTGGCTCGCCGATTGTTTGTGAGTCAGCTGTGTGTGTGTGCATCGACTCCCGATTCATCATCGTGTGTGCTTACTTACTGTTGGGTATCGTTCAGGTCTTCGTGCAAATGTTTGTCAGGTTGTGTGTGTAGTTGGCGTTATTTCCACTGACGACTATTTTAGATGTTGTCGGCATTCTGAGAGGAGTCGGTCGGTTGCTGAGGACTAGGGAAGTTATCTCTGAGCGGTGCAATCGGTTGGATCTGCTTCGCATCCCTGAGCAGTGTCGATGTGTGTGTGGAGCTGTCCCATCACTACAAGCTCCGTGGTTCACTGACCGTGGATGTTAAAGTTGAGTAGGCATTTCAACTATCCAAGCCACATCCATTCATGTTGTGTAGTTCATTTCGGTTGTTCGCTGTTGGGGAGGCTTCCCTGTGAGCAACACCGAGTGTTTCTACTGGTGAAATTTAGTCACCATGTGGTCCAATTAACTATATTGGTTGACTACAATACGAGTGCACCAGCGGAATTTTCTCCCTTGTGGCCATGAGTGTTCTGGTTACTTGCCCTATCCAATGACGTAAATTCACACAGTGTTCCTTTTGGGTGAAGTTAACTACATTACCGTATTTCAAATTCAAGTGTACCAGCAGAATTTTCTGCCTTGTGGCCTTTAGTGTTCCGGTTACCTGTCCTGGCCACTAACATAATTTCAGGCAGCGTCCTTTCCTCATCTGTTGCTGCTGTCCAACATGGTGTGTAGTTTTGATAGCTAATACGTATTTCATTGTGGATAATCACGTTCGTAACCTTTTGTGTTTGAGTTCTCATGTACAGATTGGTGGCAAGGAATTCGTTGTGTCAGTCAGTCCGAGGCTGTCCCTTGGTTGAGTTCCGTCGGATCAAGTGTAGTTGGGCTCACCACCTGTCTCACCTAAGTGAACAAGGGCAGACCGACCTCCCTGGAGGCTTCTCAGTGCCGTTTTCTTTATTGTCCTTCTCACCAGTGTTTAATTGTCCATTTACAATCTTTCTTAGCCAATGATTTAAAAATTCTTGTTTTTACTGGACTTAATGTATTTTTGAATTTTAAAAACCAATTGTGGGCTTTAAGCCGTTTAAAACCTTATCCTTGAGATTACCCTTTAAGCAAAAACATTGCAGCCTTTCCTGCCTTAAAGGATTATGGTAATATATATTAAAAAATTCAAATTTAATTGTGGCTCTTACCCACTTGTATTGCACCTTGCATATGTTTGTTCTATCTGCTTTTGCCTTGAGGCTTTCCAGCTTAACTGTGATACCATATATATTTTAATTATTTCATTTGCTATTTTAACTGCATTTTCAATTTATTGACTTTTAAGATTTCTTTTTTGGAGGCCCTCAGCCATAAAATAATTGCCCTTTTGAAACTCATAGTTCTAAAGATTCGGCTAAGTGCTGTTTTGGTTTAATGGTGCTATTAAATTACAATAAATTACAATTTTGAGTGAACTCTATCGACACCTTATTTCACCCTTTCCACAATCCTAATCACCTGTTCTGCCCTGCGGGTTTAGTGGGCGTCTCATTAACATTCAGCGCCGTGTGGCATCTGTTGGCCAACTTTCGTATTGCTTCATCTCAAACTCTTTCTTTCTTTCTTTCTTTCTCTCTCTCTCTCTCTCTCTCTCTCTCTCTCTCTCTCTCTCTCTCTCACTCTGTCTTCTTTTTCCTTTATTGAGTTTCAATTCCACATGAAGTTGGCAGGTTGGCAGTAGTTTAGTATTCCGCTGTTCAGCCTACAGAATTTTTAAAAGACAATAATAAGATAATAAGTAATAAAAGCAGGTGATAAGAATGGTGACTTCTAAAGTGTAAAATGGCGGAAAATTGTGGTAGTTAAAATATGAAACAAGAGTTGGCGATGCTAAGTATAACACACCTAAGCAGACAGGTACAATAGTAGACAGACAATTAAGAAACACGGCGACAGTCTGGTTTCTGTTCGCAAGAGATAAAAAAATCACACACAGCGACACTATGGTTTCTGTAAAAAGTTGGCATGACACACCACAGCCTAAAACAAATGTGTGTGTGGTGGGGGAGGGACACAGATATATAAGGGGAAAAAAGAGTGGAGGAGAGGAGAAACCAAAGGGAGGGAAAGAACCAACGGAGAGAGAGGAGTCATAACAGAGGCCAGGGCAGACGCGAGACTGAGTGGGTAAAGGCAGAGAAGGGGAATGCAAAAGTATTCAATGGAGGGAAGGGTGTCAAAGAGAGGGTAGGTGGGGAAGTGGGAAAAACAGGATGGGAGGAGGGGGCAAGAGGGAGACTGGTGAAAGAACAAAAGTAGGGACGGGGAGGTGAGGATCATAGTTGATAAGAGGGATAAATGGAGGTAGAGGGAGCTGTGGAAAGCCACCTTGTGAAAGGAGATGAATGGTGTGGAGGTGGGGCAGAATGGTGAAGGCACGGCAATGGGTGGGGGTTGGGGAGGAGAGGTGCAACCAGGGAATGGGGGAGGTGTAGAGGACACGGATATGTTTGAGGAAAAGGAGCAGATGAAGGAAAAGAATCAGGTCATAGAGGATCTGTGTGTGGCTTTTGAGGTCTATGTTGAAGGTGAGGTGGACTGTGTGGCTCTCAAGGAATTTCGGGGAGGGGGGGGGGGGTGGATGGCGGAAATCCAGGCGTGACTAGTGAAGCAGATGATGGAAAGGATCAAGGGTTTGTAGTTGTGGAGGATGGTCAGAGACGAGTTTCGAAGACAGAGGCAGTTGTGGACTTCGGACTGGATAGAACGGAGATGAATGGTCCAGGTAAGTTGAAGGTAAATGGTGAGTCCGAGGTAGGTGAGTGTGGGGGAAGAGGTGAACAGGACGGGAGCAGATGGTAAGGGAAAAATCTAGGAGATGGAAGGAGTGGGTGGTACGAGCTACGATGATTGCCTTGTCTTTGGAAAGATTGCTTTTCAGGAGCCACTGGTTGCACCATGTGGCAAAAAGATCAAGGTGATTCTCGAGAAGGCATTTGGATCGTTAAACAGTAGGAGTGAGGGATGCCATACGTGGTTGTAGGCCTTTTCCATGTCTAGAGAGACAAAAATGGTAGAGCGGCAGGAGTTAAGCTGGAGTGAGAGGAGATGGGTGAGGTGTAGGAGATGGTTGTTGACAGAGAAGGAAGGTCAAAAGCCACACAAGGACTGCAAGAAAGGAGGGAGGGCAGTGTTTGAGGTGACAGTAGGTAATGCGGTCATGGCTGGGAACAGTGTTGCGTTTAGTGCAGAGTGTGAGGATCATGTCCTGTGGACTGAGGGGAGTGTTGAGCTCCAATGGCGGTCTGTGGCCTAAGTACTGGAAGCCAGGAGCAAGGGGAGAAGTATCCATACATTTGATGACGTTGGGGAGGAGGGAATAAGCAAATTGGGGATCATCTGGAAGTCTTTGGATAGGTGGGAGGCAAAGTTGTTGGCGTTACTGAGGTTACCAGGAAAGCGACCGTCTTCATGGAGGAGAGGGTATTGGGGGGTAGGATAGTTTCCAGTAAGGCAGTGGAAAGCAGACCAGTGCTTTGAAGAGATTATTGGGAGACTAGCATTGAGTGCATGTCTGTCTCCAGGCTCTGCATTCCTTTGGACTAAGCTCGTTCCGGATGTGTCATTGTGGTGCCGGTGGTGAGTGAGTGTGTCTCAGTCACAGGTGTGGAGGACGGATTGGTATAGTTGACAGGATTCACGAATGAGAAGGATGGTATGCGGGCGAGGGCTGGGTGTACGGCTTTTGTATCCATATGGGCAGCTACAGCATTCGCCAAGGTCTGGTGGAGGAAGGTAGCAGTTTGGGAGATGTTCGGATATTGGAGGGTAGGGTTGTGGCATTTGGCCTGGGTGTATATCGAGTCTCAGGCATTCCGGTTTGCGCGGGAGTAATCGTGGACAAGTTTAGGAGGAACATCAGGACGAGGAAAGGAGCAGGGATAGCGACCATCAAAGATGCTGAGAAGGATGGGGGTGTGGTCGCTACCAATGATGTCAAGGCTTTCGGTGGTGATTGCCCAAGGAGGTTGGGAGACGCCAAAATCATGTGAGGAGTGGTATTGGATTCGGGCCAGGTGTGTTGTGTGGGGGAAACCTGGTCTCCCTGGAGGCTGGTGATAAACCAATGCCAGCACTGGAGGTCAGCAGGAGGACAGCTGTGGATACTGACGTCTGCAGCAATCTCATATGTGAAGAAGCTGCGTTAGATTTGGGCCAGGAAATCGTACAGGAAGGGGGTGCAAGGGCAGATCTAGATGGTGGCACATGTGATGGTAAGAGTGGGGAGAAGAGGCTGAGGGTGAGATTCTCAGAGAGATTGTTGAGACGAGGTTGAGCCAAAGAGGGAGGTGTTTAAGGTGGCAACCCTACTACATATTAGTCTGTGGAGATGGAAAGACGAGGTTGGAGGAAGGTTTCATTGAGTGTGATGGCATCCACACGGTGTTGATTTAGGGCGTGCAGGAGTATTCTGGTAAATGATACTGTAATGTTGTTGTGCCATTGTGGGGGAGTTTTAGAAGAGGGTGGTGAGGGAAGTGAAGGAGAAGTGGGCGTGTTTGTGGGGGTGGGTGGCATAGGTTGTGAGGTGAAAGATAGAACAGGCAGCGAGGGCAGTTTGGGAAATCGTGTGGGGGCATTGGAAAGGGTGGATTTTTTGTAGGACTATGATGATAAAGTGGATGATGTCCTCTGCAGTAGGAGGACGGCAGAGGGAGTTGTTGGGATGGATGTGAACATCTAGTGGATGGATGGGGATGGTGAGCTCTGGGGTGATGGGAGGAGGCTCTGCTTTACATTTATATGAGTAGGTAGAACGTGATTTGTTACAGGCACTTGTATTACAGGAGGGGGAAGCGGCAAGGTGGGGGCAGTTCTTGAGGAAGTGTGAATCTTTGCAATGGGGACAGGTTGGGGGCTCTTACAATTGGCAATGATATGCACATTATATTTAAGACATCATTGGCAGTGGTAGGATTAAAGGGGGAAACGGGAGGGGCCAACTTTAAGCATCTATTAAAGATGAGGGCTCCCTCTGTAAGGAGACTGTCAATGGAAAAGAAGGATTCAGTGAAGGTTATTATAAGGCATGTCGCCTCTGCATCATTAAAGGTGCGACAGGCCAAGCATATTTCAAAGTCAGTGTGGGAATTGAGTTCCACCAACACCTCAGCCTCCATGACCAGAGGGCTAAGCTTCATGATCACAGAGGTGAAGGTCGGCAGATATCAGGGAGGCTGTGGTAGGGGGAGGGTGTGGTAGGGGGTAAGGGTGGCTCGTGGGCCAAAGTGGACGCATAGGATTTTTGAGAGGAGATCAATGTGGAAGGATGCATGGGGGCGGAGTCCTTGCGAGGAATGGGAAGGGAGCTAGGGGCATTGGGGAGGTATTAACAGACGACAAGGGTGAGGCTGCAGGAGTCAGGGAGTTGAGGGTCAGGATTTGAGAGGATGAAGGAGTGGGGTAAAGGAGGTGTAGGAGTGAGGGAAGGGGTTGTGTCCATGGGGATGGGTGGGTCACGGGGATCAGTGGTTTTCTTTGTATATAGGGTGGGGGCAGGGTCAACATTAGGGCATTTGGTAGGTTTCTTGGATAGAACAGGTTGAGAAGCACGCTGTGGGGTGGGTTCGAGGGTTAGGTGTCGGTGGAAAGTTCCTCCCTAAGTGTCAGGTGATGGACGGGATGGGGACATGGTTGTGGCAGAGATTGTGGCATGGCATACTGAGATTTGTGCTGGCTGGGAGCCTGATGTAGGTGGCGCAGAGAGTGGTGGGAAGTCCGGAGATGATGATGGGGTGGCAGCTACAGGTGAGGGAGAGTCGGGGAAGTGATGGGCGTAAACAGCACAGGAGTAGGATGAACAGGGAGGGAAGGGGTAATGGTGATGGGGTCTGCTGAAGAACTCCATGTGATGGTGGTCGGAGCAGTGGAAGACGAGGTGAAAATGATAGAGGTGGTAGGGTGGGCCATGGTGGTGGTGAGCAAATGGGGGATGAAGATGGTGACAGTGGTAATGGCGACAGCAGTGGTCACAGCAGAAGCAACGAGAAATGGTGCCATCGGCGAAGAACTCGGCAATAGTGGCAGTAGCAATAGTGACGAGATAGCCCTCGACGACGTGGGGGGCAGCAGCAACTCCACCAGGATGGGGCAGCAGCCCTCTGCAGGCAGTGCCGGTGGTCCAGTGACTTACTCTGGGCAGCAGTTGAATGATGAGGGCAACGATGACGGCGGCGAGGGCAGGAACTGGTGTGGGGCAGAGCCTCACCAGGGCGGTGGCGTTGACATTTCTCTCAACCTCTTGTCTAGTTGCGATTTCAGTGATAAGTTGCAAGTAGAAGTTGCAAGTAGCAACTAAAATCACCAATTAACATTAGATGCCGTATGCGATATGTTATCCTCTATCTGTACTCTGTTTGTTATTGTGTCTCACAATATGGGTGTATTATGTGCTTATGGTCGAAAACATGAACGAAGAAGCTGATTTTCTATGACAAAAATTTTATACTCAGTTGAGAATTGGGGCAGCCGAGTGATGTGAAGGCTGAATAAAAGTTGTGGTAGCCTTGCGTATACACCTCCCACACCCCCTGCGGATCCTATACGACCTGATTCCTTTCCATCTGCTCTTCTTCCTCGAACATATCTGCATCCTGTACACCTCCCACAGACTTGATCCCTCCATTCCCTGGATGTTCCTCTCCTTTTGAACCCACACCCACAGCCGTGCCTTCATCATTGTGCTCCACCTAAACTGCACCTCTACACCCTTCATCTCCTTTCCCAAGGTGATGACCTAGACTGTGGTGTGTCATTTCCATGCCAACTTTTTAGCGCAGCGCTTTAAGTGAGTGTTAAGTGTTGTGCGTCTTTTCTGAAGTGTTGTGAGTAGAAACTATACTGTCATTGAGTGTGATTTTCTTATCTCTTGCGTACAGAAACCAGACTGTCACCGTGTTTCTTAATTGTCTGTCTACTATTGTACTTGTCTGCTTCCCGTGTTCTTAATTAGCATCACCAACTCTTTGTTTTATATTTTAACTTCCACAACTTTCCGCCATTTTACAATTTAAAAGCCACCATTTTTATTGCCTGCTTTTATTACTTATTATTATGTTTTAAAAATTCTGTAGGCTGAAGAGCGGCATATTGCTCCAGTCATGTAAGTAATGTCCTCTGCCACATTTTTGACGCATCACTTAAACAAGGCATAGTTCCTAAGAGGCTTAAGTATGCAGTTGTATAACCACTGTATAAGAAGGGGTATAAGATGGATACTGCTAACTATAGGCCAATATCACTACTGACAAGCTTTTCAAAGGTTTTAGAGAAACTAATGCATGCCAGGATAGTTAAGCATCTCAGTGAACACAATAGCTTCAGCAAAAGTCAGTTTGGATTTCAGAAAGGTTTGTCAGTGGTAGATGCAATATTTGCATTTACTGGCAAACTCTTGGAATCTATCAACAAAAAACACAGTGATTGGCATATTTTGTGACCTAACAAAAGCATTTGACTGTGTAAATCACCAAATTCTTTTACAAAAAGTTGCACATCTCGGTATAAGTGGTGCAGCAGGGAAATGGCTCAACTCATATCTGTCAAACAGGAAACAAAAAGTTGTAGTAGATAGTCAAGATGGTGTCCCAAATGATCTTCCTCTCTCTACGGAATATTGTAGGTTCACCATTTTCGCGGACGACACTACACTACTTATTGATAATTCAGTAGATAAACTTGAGGTAACGGCAAATAAGGTTTTAAATGAAACGGTGAACTGGTTCAACATTAATGGTCTTATTTTAAATTACTGTAAAACAAACTACATTCAGTTCCACAAAACATCCAAAGATGAGGAAATATTTGTAAAGATAGGTGAGCAGACAATAACCAGGGTAGATTCCTCAAAATACGTAGGCTTGCATATTGATAGCAAACTGAATTGGTCAAACCACATCGTGGATCTGTGCAAAAGACGAAGTTCAGCAACATACGCATTGCGCATTGTTTCTTCCTATAGAAATATGGAAACCATGATGTCAGCGTATTATGGTTACTTTCATGCAATTACAGCATATGGAATTAAATTTTGGGGAATCAGCCACTGGCTAAAAAAGTACTATGTGTACAAAAAAGAGCCATAAGCATGATGTGTGGAGTCCATCCTAGGGCGACATGCAGGAATCTCTTTAAGAAGCTTGAAATACTTACATCCACTGCACAATATATATTCTCGTTGATGTGCTTCATAAGGTACGAAAAATCCATCTTTAAGCTGAATAGTGCACATCACAGTCACAATACTAGAAGGAGACATGATATCCACTATGAACAGCCAAATCTAAGTATGGTGCAGAAAGGAGTCCATTTCAGTGGCTGTAAGATTTTTAATGCCCTCCCTTCAGGAATTAAATGTTTGGTAGATGATGATCTCCTATTTAAAAAAACCTGAAGGTAGTTCCTATTGCAAGGATCATTTTATACATTAGAAGAGTTCCTGAACTACAGTGTTTAACATTGTTGTATTGTAAATTGCAAATGTATGCCCAAATTTGTATTTGTAAAACGGAATATTTTTATTGTAAACATATATTTTGCACTGTTTATTTCTCTGTAACACTTATTATTTTGTAATCTTTATCTATCTCTAAAATGTACTTTCTTAGTGGGACCTAAGTTACGGTTTTTGTTTTGTTTTATGTATTACCATAAATTCCGGCCAAAAGCGTGTAAAATTGACACGTTCCATATCCTGTGATAGTGTCACAACATGAATCACCGGAACCAGAGATAAATAAATAAATAAACAAAAATACTAAGCTGCTGCCAGCCCAACCCCTTCCAGAGGGAATCGAAACACAATAAAGGAAAAAGAAGTTAAAATTGCATGGTGATTTTAAAACCAGATAATGGCTAAGTCTCTGATGAGTATTTTGATGCATATTACACACATATATTGAACATAAACTACAAAAAATTCAATCTGGTGTCTACTAGGTAACTTTTACGAAACATTAAACTGCTGTATTCACAAGACTGATATTATTTCCAACAGTACAATACACAGCTATACCTTTGTCTGTATTTTAAAATATTGCATTAATAATATTCCCAATTTCAACTTGTATCTGTAAGATCAGTGCTTTCCAATGTTTTGACGTGCACATCATCAATCTTAAAACACGCAACCTTCTGTCCTAACCTAGAGATTGGGCTACGCTACAGGTCAGTCCGTCATCACAATCAACATTCAAGGATAAACGGATCAGTACCGTATCACACTCTAGCAAGTCGTTATCATTAAATACGTGGCAGAAAATGTGGGGGAATGGAATGTGAATGGAATTTTCGTTATTCAGTCTCAGTATGGTTCACATCTATTTATCATTCCTCTCTAATCAGATAATAACTTTCCTTTCTAATCACATAATAACTTCAGTTACACACTGTACCAATACTCATTTTGCACACTTTATTATCAACTATGGTTCCATAACTGTGCGAATTCTTCAAGAGTCATTTTGAATCTTCATGACTATCTCATCTAAATGTGGATGGGTACATAGAGCATCCAGTAGTCGCACCTGACAAAATCACGAGGATTATTAAAATTTTATATTGCTACTAATTACTAGCAATATAATTCACATTATACAACTGCTAATACTTCTGGTAATGAAAGCACTTGAGTGGGGGGAGGTTTCACACTTTGCACAAACGATGCCCCCAGATTCATTTACAAACATAGAAACTAACCTTACTTCTGACAAAGACGATGTAAAGCAACGTCACCTAGGAACAAGGCCTCACAGCGCGACTCGTGACGTCACGACTAGGGGTCTGAAATACCGAGCGGCTTGTTAGGCTCTGCGCCATGCATATGAAAACATTAAACAGTTTCCTGGTAGACTACTCATAGTGTTTTATACATAAATCTGTAAACAAACGCTAATCCTTCTCACTGGAGAATTAAATTGTTCAAATTTCGTAAACTATAGCTCCATAGGTGAAAATACTTTTTCGTAATTTCCGTCACTCGTGTTTTGAAAATGCGAATTTCTAATTCCATAACTCTGATAGCACTATTTTCACCGTGTAAGTCACCTTGCATAATTGGATTGAAAATGAGGTACCGTAATTGGAAAGACTGACAATGAATTGAAGCAGGTACTCTGAGACTTGTATCTATGTCAAATTCTAGTTTCGGTTGACAGATACCTCATTTGGCAGTCACTACAGTTTTATACTTAAAAAAACATTACCGTACAAAAATGGTTCAAATGGCTCTGAGCACTATGGGACTTAACATCTATGGTCATCAGTCCCCTAGAACTTAGAACTACTTAAACCTAACTAACCTAAGGACAGCACACAACACTCAGCCATCACGAGGCAGAGAAAATCCCTGACCCCGCCGGGAATCGAACCCGGGCGTGGGAAGCGAGAACGCTACCGCACGACCACGAGATGCGGGCTTCCCTAAACCTTCTACATACTACTTAGTTTAAGAGATTTGCCAGTAGAAGACTAGGTAGTGTTAAGTTACTAGGTATTATAAATTTACATGGGAACCACACATTAGAAGTATTACAAACTCTAACAAACTTGCCCACTGTAAGCCATTGTTTATCAGCTTGAAAATATTAACTGCTATAAACTTGCACATTTACACTGTTCTACTGTATACAAAGACTAACTTAACAGAATACCAGCTTAGGCAGGATTTACACTCTCATGGAACTGGGGTTTAACCGAAGAATTGGACACCACCCATCAGCTTCATGTAATGACATATCTTAAGAACCTGTTATTACTTTTTACTGTACAAACTGATCCATTTATATTCACCCATCCACATACTGATCCCCATCTTTTAATTAAAATACTTGTCATTTGATACACTGATCATTGGCAATGGGTATTACAGCGTTGTAAAAATTTAAAATGTCATCTATAGGGCCATTTGTGAAAGCAGATGAGTGGTATCCCAATCGTCAGTAATGGCAGAACTAGAAATAGTAGGCATCTTCACATACCTTACTGCAGATTATCTAAATCATAGAACAGCAATGTAGTGAGTATGAAGCTGTTTAACAAACTGCCTCTAGAATGGGTAGAAGCTTTATTTGATTTATTCAAGCACAAGTAGTACAGTTGGTTATCAGTAAATCCTCCCTACTCACTTGAATGTATGAGTGTAAATATCACAGCGATAACTGCCCAGTGAGTGTACCATACTTTCCTTAATGATTTCAATTTAAGATGTACTACACAAATCGTTTTAGCTTGAATATTTTACTTTATGGAAAATCTGTTGTAACATTGTTTTTTAATTTGTGTAAAGTAATTTTTGTATACATGCTGTATACTTTTTAAACATTTGTAATTTGACTGTATATTGCTGCAATAGCTAAATGACAATTAAATTCTTTTACTACTTAATGTTGTCCCAGAGGAAAATAAGCACTGCTATTCCAAACTCCAAAAACATTATCAATTTCTCTCAAATGAAGAATGGCTTAAGTTATGTATTGTCCTCCCCCTCCTCCCCGAAATATTGGTTGTTTTGACAGACTGGACCTGTTCTGCAGATTAATTTTTACTTATGATGATGGCAGACTAACATGCTAATACTAGCAATGAATTGTTCTCCTTGTGAGAATAATTAATTTACTGACTGGACAAAAATATATACAAAAACTTGTCAACCACAGAGCAGGAGCAGCATTAATTATATACACTCCTGGAAATGGAAGAAAGAACACATTGACACCGGTGTGTCAGACCCACCATACTTGCTCCGGACACTGCGAGAGGGCTGTACAAGCAATGATCACACGCACGGCACAACGGACACACCAGGATCCGCGGTGTTGGCCGTCGAATGACGCTAGCTGCGCAGCATTTGTACACCGCCGCCGTCAGTGTCAGCCAGTTTGCCGTGGCATACGGAGCTCCATCGCAGTCTTCAACACTGGTAGCATGCCGCGACAGCGTGGACGTGAACCGTATGTGCAGCTGACGGACTTTGAGCGAGGGCATGTAGTGGGCATGCGGGAGGCCGGGTGGACGTACCGCCGAATTGCTCAACACGTGGGGCGTAAGGTCTCCACAGTACATCGATGTTGTCGCCAGTGGTCGGCGGAAGGTGCACGTGCCCGTCGACCTGGGACTGGACCGCAGCGACGCACGGATGCATGCCAAGACCGTAGGATCCTACGCTGTGCCGTAGGGGACCGCACCGCCACTTCCCAGCAAATTAGGGACACTGTTGCTCCTGCGGTATTGGCGAGGACCATTCGCAACCGTCTCCATGAAGCTGGGCTACGGTCCAGCACACTGTTAGGCCGTCTTCCGCTCACGCCCCAACATCATGCAGCCCGCCTCCAGTGGTGTCGCGACAGGCGTGAATGGAGGGACGAATGGAGACGTGTCGTCTTCAGCGATGAGAGTCGCTTCTGCCTTGGTGCCAATGATGGTCAAATGCGTGTTTGGCATCGTGCAGGTGAGCGCCACAATCAGGACTGCATACGATCGAGGCACACAGGGCCAACACCCGGCATCATGGTGTGGGGAGCGATCTCCTACACTGGCCGTACACCACTGGTGATCGTCGAGGGGACACTGAATAGTGCACGGTACATCCAAACCGTCATCGAACCCATCGTTCTACCATTCCTAGACCGGCAAGGGAACTTGCTGTTCCAAAAGGACAATGCACGTCCGCATGTATCCCGTGCCACCCAACGCGCTCTAGAAGGTGTAAGTCAACTACCCTGGCCAGCAAGATCTCCGGATCTGTCCCCCATTGAGCATGTTTGAGACTGGATGAAGCGTCGTCTCACACGGTCTGCACGTCCAGCACGAACGCTGGTCCAACTGAGGCGCCAGGTGGAAATGGCATGGCAAGCCGTTCCACAGGACTACATCCAGCATCTCTACGATCGTCTCCATGGGAGAATAGCAGCCCGCATTGCTGCGAAAGGTGGATATACACTGTACTAGTGCCGACATTGTGCATGCTCTGTTGCCTGTGTCTATGTGCCTGTGGTTCTGTCAGTGTGATCATGTGATGTATCTGACCCCAGGAATGTGTCAATAAAGTTTCCCCTTCCTGGGACAATGAATTCACGGTGTTCTTATTTCAATTTCCAGGAGTGTATTTACTGATGAACAGAAAAGACTATTCCCCTAATTCTATGAGATTGGGGTTTCACAGAGAATTTGTGGTAACAAATTAATCTGTAGGAAAACCTCATGTTTATGGCTGCACCATATCGAAGAGAGCAGAAGGGGTCCAATACATAACATTTACCAACAAGATGTGTGGGATACTGTGCATGAATTAAAAGCAGAAATAAACATTTATTTCACATCATCTTCCCAAGCCTCAAACAGTATAATTTAACATTTTTTCAATCTTTTGTACACAGTTACTTTTTTAACAGTAGTTTCATCATTTCTCCTCTGGGTATAATTGTTTAGCAAAATATTTGCACAGCAAAACAGTATGCAATTCATGACTGAATCAATTGAGTGTGTATTTTTACAGTGAAACCCATAAAAAAGATTGCTGGGAATGTTGTGGGATGCTACCTTCACAAGTACATTTCTCTGATTTGCCTGTTCTAAAAATAAAATTTCCTGGTCTTTCAGAATTTTCTGTAGAGTTAAATAGACATGTGTCACACACACTACTACATCATCTGCAGGATATGTCAACCCTCCTCTGTCTTTTACCATAATCAAATCACCACCACCCTGCTTCAATTCATCTGTAGTAAGGAATACCTTATAATATTCACAATGGTTTTTTTAATAGCTTGGTGTGAGCAGTAACCTGCTATGTAATGCAACAGTGGCCGAGTATTCTCATCTATTCCATCAACATTTTCATCTACTGCTACATTTAAAAATTCTGGTATTGATGTTTCTTTTAATCCCTGAATTTCAGTATGAGTAGAAAAAATATCAGGGGTCTTAATAACAACATCCCCAACTACTTTCAACCGGAGCGCAAGGGAAAACATAGACTGTGCCCTTAGTTTTTGTTCAGTTTCAAAAACTTGTCTTAGAGAAACATGATAATTTCCCCCACATAGCTGGCGGTATTTGCCGAACCTGTCTTCTAAACTCTCTGTCTGTACTTTTCCTAACAGCAAATATGATCTGTTTTTCTCAGAAAGCCAGTAGTCACAGAAGTCTATCAAAGCAGCAGTTGTGTGTTTCAAAGTGCTATGTGTCTCTCGAGTAAGTTTTCTTTCATCACTATACTCTTCCCAAGAACATAACCATGAGATGAAGCACTGTAAGAATTCTTGTATGTGATGGGATTTACTAGTCACAGGTTCTTGGAAAATATTTCTTAACCTCTGTCCCTTGAGTTATGTTTTTACATTTACAATATCCCACCTACGATTTATTATTTTTATGAATGTTGCAGAACTTTCCCAGTTGCTAATTGCTTTCTTTGAACCAAATGTGTCCAAAGCAACAACTGTCGTATCACTGAAATTACGCAACACTAACTTGACATTTTGGCGCTCAATTGAGTTAGGAAATAGAGACTTCAAAGTTAAGGAACTGCCATATTGCAATAGTTCATCTTTTTCTATCAAGTGCAATTCTTTCAGTGCTCCAACAGTAGACAAACCTCCCTTCAAACTATCACCAAAGTCAGGAAAACACAAGATCTGCTCCTTTTGGTTAAACCAGTTATTGCGGATACACTTCAAAATATGGACAGTGGCCACAAAATAATACAATGGGCGATTTGGAGAAGACTGTACAGGGTGATCATACTTTATTTTCACATCTGGAGGAGTAGGAAACTTAGACATTGCTTTCTTATTAATTGTATTATTGTCTGCTACTATACCAACCACCTCAAATCCGACTGCTTCTAATTTAACAATGACTGCTTTAATGTAAGAGAACAGAACATCACCCTGAATAGTATGAACTGGCAGAATAGATACAAAATCCTTGTAAGGTGATTCCATGCTCTGAACCATAAAAACATAGGTGCTAGTTGCACACAAAAATTTTTCAGTGTTAAAGGCACATCCTACAACATTTCCAGCTTTATAATCAAGCTGAGACTTCAGATGAATTTCATCCATCAACAGGAGCACAGTTTTATCATCTGACCCTGTTGCTCAATGACAGGATTTGTTGAGAGTTTACTACAAAGCCTTGAAAGGGTGTTAGGACTAGGCATAGAAAAACTGTCAGTGTTCCTCAAAAATTTGTAAGCATGTGGGCTAATAGAATTTACTAATGACCACATTATCATAGAGTTAGTATCATACCTAAATTGAGTTAAACTTCTGCACTTCAAAAATGAAATCTATTCCTTCAAAAATGTAATTTTAGTTTCGTTTCCTGGCAACTTTTCTAATACATTTTGCAATAACTGGTCAATTAAAGACAAAATGTTATCTACAGGAGCCTCAGAACTATTATACAGAAGATAAATGTTCTTAAGAACATCACTTATTACCACCTGTATGTTGTTTACTTTCATGGGAAATTACATGTTTCCAATACATTTCACTTCAATATCATTATTGAAGACACTGAGTAATAAATCACTGCTTATAACTACGTGGCAAAAAATTCTTGGGTAAGAATTATGCTTTAGTAACGCTAGGCTCACACTGTCAGATTTGTTTATCACTACCCAGTCACTGTGCTTTTCACATTCACTCAACTTTGTTTTCATTTGTTCTAAACTATCTAACGATATCGCATCAATCATTTTCTCATGTGTGTCCACACTTTCTTGGATAGCAATTTGAAGAGCACGATTTTCTGGGTCCTCTCGTACTGCAGTTTGATGACTCGACAAGTAAGATGGGCATCCAGGCAACTTCGATGGGATAGCATCTGAAAAATTAATAACGAAGTATGAAACCGATCTCACAGCATATAAGTGAAATAAAGATAGTTCTTATGCCACTGTACTTTACTAAGCGCGTGTTTCGTAACTCACCTTTTCTCAAGCGTCGACGATCCAACGGTGCTGTCAAGAGTATACCAGTTTTCGGGTCATACATGCTGGTACTGCTTAAAATATCGTCCTTTTTGAAATGCAGTTCACATATCTAAAAACAAGCATACAGTTCTCTTTAAAACATATAACGAAAATTAATGAGGTATCATATTATAAATACATTCTTCTGTTTACTGTATTTTGTTCAGCTGTACAACATTTCAAGTAACTACGACACACTAACCAAACAAATACACTGATACTTACAACAGAGTGCTTACTCGGTGTCCAGTCTTGTCTGTGAACAGCCGATAACCATATTCGGGGACTAGTGCAGCAGGGGATACTTGCCGTTGGGGACAGCTCGGCTCGAAACGAGACCAACCAATAGAATTTCAAGGTGGCTAGAGCCAATAGGATTGCTTCGCTTTGGATGAACCTGGCGTGAACAACTTTATCTTTGGTGTTTACATGTCATCTTCAATAACATGGACTGCATACGCGCCAATCTTTTGAGATAGTTATTCGTTTTCTCATTTATAGCTGAAATTTGGCATTAATTTTAACAATAAATAGTCTTGTCAGGTTGCCTTTTCACATGTAGATGTACAGTTAACGTAGTTACTGCGAAATTCCTTATGTTAGTAAGATAGTTGCCGTTTTTACATGCGGCCAAGTGAAACGTGTTGACAACTCTTTTTACGAGCAACAAAATTACGCATCATCAGTAAATACCTGTTTTCCTTGCACTGACAGTCTTTTAGTGGTACGATTACTTAGGAGAGGAAGACAAAATACCTGTTTGGCAACAGCTTTTTGATGATTTTTCAACTATACTAGTGAAATGTTTCGTTACTTTTTTTATAAGAAATGCAATGGTGTATTTTGTCACTGCTGTTATTTTTGTGAAAAAAGGGAGGTAAACATAACGTGGTTCATATTGTCAATGTTGTTGTGGTCTTCAGTCCTGAGATTGGTTTGATGCAGCTCTCCACGCTAATCTATCCTGTGCAAGCTCCTTCATCTCCCAGTACCTACTGCAACCTACATCCTTCTGAATCTGCTTAGCGTATTCATCTCTTGGTCTCCCTCTATGATTTTTACCCTCCAATGCTAAATTTGTGATCCCTTGATGCCTCAGGACATGTCCTACCAACCGATCCCTTCTTCTAGTCAAGTTGTGCCACAAACTTCTCTTCTCCCCAATCCTATTCAATACCTCCTCATTAGTTACGTGATCCACCCACCTAATCTTCAACATTCTTCTGTTAATATGCGTGTGCTTATTGTGCTGGAACATTCACATATTGTTTAGATCCACTGATATTCTTGTAACTTGTAGCACTTAGTTTAATGAATATCTGTCTTGACGAACTTTGTTGCTTGCTACAATTATGTGTTTATTTTGTTATTAAATGATCATTTATCTTATAACAAAAAAATGGCAGTGTATATGCCGCGAAAAAATCACATAAAGCTGGTAGAAAAATAATTTGTAACATTGCAATGTAAAATTCCTTTGAACATTTCAGTTTAGTTTCATGTGGATTTATTCAAAGCCATCCACTTCTGCAACTTTTTCGATATCCCTCTAGATTGGTAATAAAGTTATTCCTGTGACAAACTTAACTCATTATGTTGTATGCAGTGTCAGCACGTATCACAAGAAACAATTTTGTACACAACAGAGAATGGACTTTGAGATTAAGGTGTTCGACTCTGGTTTGTTCTGTAATTTTCGCACTTTAGACATGTTTTAATTCTCATTATATTTGGGCCTAGTGAAAGTGGTTAAGATTTTACACGTAAAGGGTGTAAAGCAAAGTTGTCCCGTTCCCTAACTGTAGCTTCACACACATGTACTGCATGTAATATTTAGTGGCTTTTGTTCTGTAAGTGTTACAATTAGTGCAGCAAACTGACTGGTGTATGGCATGTTCCATGGTAGGTTAACATAAGTAGGGTCGAGGCACCACTGACGGCCCGATGAAGGACAATTGCTATACAAATTAGTTTACAGATTACTTCAGTAATTCTATAGTTTCAAATTCTGTGGGGAGCGAGTGTTCTAAATTATATAACAAAAGCAAACGAAAATATTGAAAATGAAATGGCACATTTCCCCAATTTTTGCCATGTTAAACCTCACTATGGCCAGACATTTCCTTGCTTTTGGCCGCTACCTATTATAATGAAACTGAGGCTTTACATAATTTCAGAATCTATTTGCAGAAAAGTAATTTATTCTTTGTACAAACATCAGGGTGGCCACAAAATTTGAATTTTCAAATTCAATGTTGTCATGTATTCTATTTACTGTATGGGTTTAGGCATACATACTACACTGGAAAGAACAAATTGCTTGTTTTAAAATTATATGATGTCCGATATGAACCATGTCAAGATGTACACCACATACAGCATGACTGACCAAGTGGAGTGATCATCTGAAGGATAGTGCACATCAAAATGTCACATGGCTGCATTTATGCAACACTGTCTGTTTGTTTAAGCCAGACATATTAGGGTCAACTGAAGGGTTAAATGGCCAGTACATGAAAATAGTGACACAGAACAGAGAGATTAAAATCCACAGTCACATCTCATGGATTAATGATGGTGGAATGTTACAGTTAATCTTGAAAGAAAACTTGAAGTTTCTCATTTCATTTTGTTAAGGTATTCATAATCTTACATTGATTTGTTTACAAAAAAAAATCCTTTTGCAGCAAATTGTCATTACACCTACACTATGCAATATGAAGTTACACAACTGTGTATTAGCTATATTTGAATAAACTGTGGCGACTCATCAATGATTACTTGGTGATGTGACAGTTTGAATGTTTGTCAGGAAAGCTGATTTTTCATCCCATCAAGCCTGTTGAGACAAGTGATAAAGTGTGTGTAACAGGTACAACATACACCCTGCAGATCCCTGCCCATCTGCATTAGCTTCCCTGCATGTTTGACTTTGACCGACCATTCTGTAGCACACTTACCAATGTATACTTTCTCAAACATCAATCTCTGGCATAATTTTAGGTGCTTCAGCTGACACTTTTGTTTTCAGGGATTGTAACACATTAATTTTAGATTTCATTCCTTTTCTGGATAATTTTTGTCCTTGTTGTTTTTCAGTTTCACTTAGTTGCTTCTTTTGTCATCTATGTACAAGCAACTTGGATTACACATAGACAGAATTAAACTTTTGTTGATTTTAAAATTGTCAACACTGTGCAAGCATTATGAGCAAGAATACTTTTCACTCTAACTCTCAACAATACACTCAGAAACTTCCTGACAGATTAAAACTGTGTGCCAGACCAAGACTCGAACTCGGGCAAGTGCTCTCTTATCTGAACTACCCGTGTACAACTCAAACCCCAACCTCATTTCTGCCAGTACATCACTGCCTACTCAAGTTTGAGTCTAGCTCTGGCACACATTCTCAATCTGACAGGAAGTTTCATATCAGCGCACATGCTGCTACAGAGTGAGCATCAATTCTGGAAATATATTCAGTTTATTGAAAAACCTCTTTCTACAACAGCATTTCCAGGCAAAAGTACTGACATTTTAAGAAATTCTACAAAATTACAACATTCTTTTGTGGCAATGTAATGAGGTTCATCCAACCAAGTTTCACTTATTTTGAAAAATGCCAATTTTTTTTCTTTTTGAATATGAGCATCATCACAAATATTGACAAATTGTTGTTTGACACAAACACAAATTTTCACCAGAAAGAGAATTTAAAGTCATAATGTCAATCTTTATACGGCTGTTTCTTGATTTAACGCTGCTGATAGGTCCAAACATGAAATTGCATGAGTAGGTTTATATTTCAGTGGTTCGCCTTCAAGTAGCTTTTGTATTATACCAATAATACAGGAATACATTTCTTCTTTTAGCCTCAAGATGTCAGTCAGTCAAGTCCTTAACTTTCTTTTGGTACCTTTGCAGTGAAATCCAAAATATACGAAGCATTGTGCAGTGATCAGATTCTTAACATTCTTCATGTCAGCCTACACGAGGGATTTTCCGATTATGCAAAATGTCTGAACTGAAACTTGCTGCATTGATCAGGTGGTACAAGTGAACAACTCATTACACAAAAAATAAGCCATAGGTACATCAGTTAGAAAATCACATAAATTTTTTTGAAAGGATGTGCTGTCAGTGAAAAAAAAGCCAATTTTTGACCTAAGAATTTGTCTCCAACTGTTAAGATAGAGTTTTCAAACACTCTGAATCAGGTAAGAGTTTAATTCTAAGCCAATTGAGAAATATAAGTTCTTAGATGTGGGAGAATTTAAAAGCTAGTTGGGCCACATTTACAATCCATTTTGTGCCACAGAATTGCAAAGGAAAACCTGAAGACACTATATATTCTGTATATTGACACCTTCGCGTAGGCAAATCGTGAAACACACAATACAAGGCTCTGAAAATAGTGGTCTTTCCTAATTTGTTTGTGACACTCCAGTTTTAAAAGTGCAATGAACTATATGCAGGTTACAACCACCTAACTGCAAGAGTTTCATGTTACCAGAAATTTATTTTGCTTCATTATTCAAAAACTTCCAAGCTGGAAAATTTTAGAAATATTCTGCAAATTAAAAGGTCCTTTCAAAGCATAGGCTCTTTGGCATTGAATAAAGACAGAATCAAAGTATCAGGTCGAGATCAACTTATTTCAAATCCCAAAAACTAACATGGATGTCCATTCGTTTGTTGTTTTATTTTTGTATGACGTCGGTGCTGTATACAGTCTGACATAAGTAATGTGCGGCTGTTGGCCACAATTTTATGAAGCTGCTCACATTTGTTGAGTGAAACTACTCAAAATAAAGAAAAATTATATGTAACTTGTGGCTGGTCTACAATTTCAATATCCAACAGTCGCTGGTTCCCTGCAGATGATGCTTGCTTTTGCTAACATGAAATTGCGTTCACAGCTTACACTGCCAATGCAGTCACTCACACTAATTGTGTCTCATTATTACCTGTTACTTGGCACACTTAAACATTGCAACACGTAAGATACACCAGGGTCATCAGGACACATTTACATTTTGAGTATGTTATGGGAAAAAATTAAACAGTTGATTGGAATTTAAATATTAAATTTTTAATTGTGATTTATTAATACAATTTTAAGACTACATTCATAATTTGTCATCATATCTTATAGACTTTATGAAGTAATACAGTGATGTACAAAACATACAGAACGTGAAAAAAAAGTTTTCAAATATTCTACACATCAGCTACAAATATTAAGATACACAATTGAAACTTCATATATACACAGAAAATAGATTTTAAATCAAAATTATAAACCAAAAGAAAAGATTAAATTCAGTACAAAAGTTTCTGCAGGCATAACTTACAAGAAAATTTTACTGTAACTTTTAGCTGAATGTACAGCAATTATAAAAATATTTCACAGTATCATGAATTGCAATAAAATCTTAGTTTTTGAAAATTAAGTTTCTTTCCAGTCAGTTTCAGAAACTTGATTCATCCAAACTTCCAAAACTGTTCGCACACAGAACAATGGAACTTCCAAACACAATGGTGCTCGACATCTGGCACATGATTTAGTTTATCTGTGAGTTTCCTGGCATCACAGGTTGCTGAAACATCAAATCGAGGGCAAAATAATAGACATTTCAAGGGTATAGTTGCTCCAAAATTCAGTCTCCCAGTGCCGTTTATAGCATACAACCAATCCAGTTCTTCACACACTTATCTAAAAGCCCCCCAAAAATAACAAAAACCAACAATTATCTTGATTTACGTATTGTCAGTTACTTTTGAGACAGAATTTTGCTTTACTTATCTGGCAATGATGTAGTCTTTTTTCAATGGTTCCGAGTACTATCTCTGAAATAATTTCATTGTTGAAAAGCAGTTCCCAAAATGAAAGTGTCCTTTTGTTTAGCTGTATGCAATGTCAAAAGGCTACATAGTAGGCAACATAGTGTTAAGTACTTGAACAAGGTGAAACAGATCAATATAGAGAATCTGCCCTCTTAGCATATTGTAGTACAAAAATAGTATCTAGAAATAACGGTGCGCAAATATTTTATCTGTTGCTAATTTGACATGTCCTGACCTCTTCTATAAAGCTTTTAAGTATACCAACATTTCCATTCAGACAATGGATCCAAATCACACCATATCTCTTGTGCCAGGTATTATTTCCAATCCACAGCATCACAAAGAGGTAAAATAAAGATTAGCATAGTGTAGAATACAGTGTTTGTGTAGTTATATTTCTTTCTCAGTGAAAACAAACAAATTGTGCTTAATTTTGAATGATACATCCTTAAATAATATGCTTGAACATGTTGCTGAATATAACTGATTTATTTAGTATGTGCTTAAACATTACTACTATTAACTATTTACTTCTATGGGACACAGCAGGTGACAATTTTTGTAAAGTCATACAATGTAGACTTTCATGGCCAACATTTTCTTGAGTCAAAATTTCCAGGTTAAAAGGCCATGGTTGATGTATAAAATTACTTCTTCCTGACGTTTCATCTCTAACTGCGGGAGACATCTTCCGAGGTAGAATGGAAGCTACAATTGTACCTCTGAAGATGTCTCCCACACTTGGAGTAGTAGTTTTATACACTGACCACAGCCTTTCAACCCATCAACTATACCTCAAGAATTCTTGTAAGGTTAGTATTATCTGATGGAAACTATAAATGTTACCATGAACAGTGCAGTGAGCTTATTCAGTTTCAAAAGTTACCTGTCTAAGAGAAATCAGCATAAGACATAAGACTCATTGCACCTCAAATGTAGAGAAAACCATAATTTAAATACTGATCATCCTGATCTGGAAATGTAATACTGTCAAGTATAACCTTTGGATGTTTGTTAACTTTGCAGGTGAGACTAACACAGGGGATGGGATGATGGTTTACACTATATGTTGCGAAGGAAAAAAAAGACACCATTTTATCCAACTGTCAACATCCCACAGCAATCAGTCGAGCAATGGAAGTTTGTCAGTTCCAGATGGGTTAATCTCAGTTTTTACTTTGGTGATTTATTTGTTTTTAAAGATCACATTTATTGACATATTTTTGGCAGTAAATAAAATACTTAAAAGTCACTGCCCAGTTTGGTGCTCTCCTGACATGCACTGGGCACAGACACACAAAGGTAGCTCTAGTACCTTATGTGTATTGAAAGTGTAATCAAGTATATTTCACAAGCCAGTGGTGAAAACTGCAAACAGTTTGGAACTAGTAAGGAATGTTGGGCTAAGACTTTATTAATTTTAGACACAATTAACGATTAGTAAAGATTATTGTGGCACAATGTGTAACGTCACATGACATTTACAAGCCAAATGTAACTAATCCTATTACAAAACAGTAGTTATGCTTCAATATGGAACAGTAAGTGGGCAGTGGATAATATGTGTTCAAAACAATGAACAATTTGTGAGTTCCTTCTCAAGTACTGGAAATACCATAAGAAATTGTGTGAAAAGATAATCTTAGACTACAGGATTCAAGAGCAACCACATTAATGGACCTTTGGATTAGAAATTTAGGTAATACAGTTGCTCTGAAAATCACAGTAGAGATGAGATGCACAGAAGCCTCAACGTAACCAATACTAAGAACAAAAAGTTAGGCCCAAATACAATCAAGTGTGCACACTATCAAATAATTTTTTGTAGGACATACTGAGAATCTGTCAACTTGACACACTCATCTTCACGAATACTACAGTGTCTATTGGTGGCCACTATCGAACCAGGAAGCTTGGTGTAATCTTATGGCACTTTAATTCTCCGACTCGTCACAGGACAAGTAACTTATTAACTTATTGCTGCGCATTAGCTGGTGCACTCATGCTCCTTGTGGCATGACAATGAGGAAACAAGAAGTTATCACATTTATATGGGTTAAACTTTACTTACGGCTTAGGCGCCCTCGTGCGGTGATGTTGGCAACGACCGTGCAGTGCTGGAAATTATTCTCTAATATTTCATTTCCTGTAAGCACTTTTTCTAAATGTTCGCTTTACTAAGATAATTAATTTACTGAGCAGACGCGGGTACATGCAAGAACACGTCAACCATAGAGTAGGAACAGGATTAATTATTTATTTCATGGTTGGTCGCTGTTGACATCAGCACAGCACGCCACCTGAACCGCAAGTAAAATTTTACCATTATATGTAACTGAAAGGGTGAAACGGCTAACAACGAAACAGGCATCCAAAGTTAGGAGGAAAAATCCCTAAATTCTCAAAAGAAGCATTCTGGCTATTAGTCTGGAGGGAGTTTCAAAAATAGTGAAAAAATGAACCTGTGTTGTTAGATTAGGAATTGACTGTCACACCAACGAATGGAAGTCTAGTATGTTAAGAACTGCACATCCACACTCTCATTGGAAAACTTTTAGTCTCATCACATACAGTACGAGCCTGTTACACTCCTGAACACAGAACAAAGAGATAATCAATGCATAAAGCAACTACCATATCCCCCAACAATCAATCCTCATGTAAGGTCTACTAATAGCATTTAAAGAGTTCACTGCATACCTTTGCAGCTAGCAGAACTAAACTTTGATTATTTTGGCTAAAAATATCTTGGCTAACTGTGTTGAAATAATTTTTTTTAAAACCTTTCCAAGCAGCAAAAATGTTGCGAGCACATATCAGGTGCTGAAAAGTGGTGTGAAGGGGAAAAAAATTTCAAAAACTAATGTTTATAATTTGTGAGGGCAGTAGGAAGCCATTAAACTAGCATGATGTCATTTAGCTACTCACAAGTTTCAAATATTAGCAATTAACACATTCGCTGTTGGCTTATGCATGTGCTATTAACTTGCAATAAGTGTCAATTGCAGAATATGTTAAGCATTGAATCAAGAGTAAACAGAATATTGTGTTGCTGGTCACTGCTTCAACTTACAGAGACAGTCTTCACAAAGAGTACATTTTTAGACATCTGAGCGGCATGGGAGAGAATTATGGAGAAAAACACTCATACAAAGTGAGTTCACAATCTTGCCTATATACCGTATGGCACATTCCATCTATCACATCCATGCTGTCTCACAACCAACCTGTGTTTTAAAAATCTATTTATAGTGAGTCATAACTTGAATGAAAATTATAAAAATGTTGGGTATTTTCTATGTTGACAACTTCATTTACTTCAAGCTAAAAAGATTGTTCAACTAATCAAACTTTTGAAATTATGCTCTAAAGGCTGAAATGTCAATATCTAGTGGTGGTTATATCATACTGAGTGCTGACTACCACACTGCATTGTCTTATTTAGCCTTTTCATTTGGTGTTCACTGCATCTGACACTTTCTCCTCAGTGAGCAAGGTAAGATTCTCTGAATTCAAGTTTAGTGAGGAGTAAAATAAAGTGTGTATGATATTATTATAAGGAAGACTATGGAGTGAAATTTAGCCTCATTTAAAAACTATTGCTAAACATAATTCTTGGTGTAACTTGCATGTAATGTCCATTAAGGATGTAAACTGTAGTGTTTCTTACGGATTAAGGTGAAAGAGTTTACGTCCTATCTGCAGTGATTCAAAAGTTACAGCATTTTTTAATTTTCCTAGTGAAGTGTACTTCATGTGCGAGGTGTACTGGGACACGTGAACAAATCGCCAGTGCAGACAACATGATTCACAACAAGGATGTATGTGATCCTGATACAGTTTAATTCGTAACCAAGACAATTGCCTATGCCTGTAATGTGAAATATTGGCCATAACATCATCAATACAGAAAGAATGTATCACACTATTATATAGCTATATTTGTACTAATATATTTTGTGAAGAAAAACCAGTCTGACAAGTGGTAAAAAAATTTCAATTAAACAAAAGGACACTTGTCTTTGGTATAAATCAGAAATGAAATGTCATAAGGAAGGTTGTAGTTGACAAGCAAAATTTCAGATCAGAAAGGATCCACAAATACTGCCTGAATTTATAATACCATTCCATAGCCGTGTTGCAGAACATGCGCTGTAGTAAGGGAAGGCACTGATACCATCTTATCCTGCCCTGTCACTGGTTTAAATGTGGGAGAACAGCACCTGCAATCAGCATTTAAAATTGCTATAAATAACTTACAAGGGACTAGCATAAAGCTGGAATAACATTTTATAATAAAGAGATGCACTAATGCCTGAATTCATAGAAAATCACCATTTGTTGAGCTGTGTAGCAACACACGCACTGTACCGATGGATGGATGTGGTACCACCACAGCCTGTTTTGGTATTGGTTGAATTGTGGAAGTTGAGCCCGCAGGCAGAAATGCAAACTAAGTTACAGTAAGTAATTTATAAGGAGCTGTGACAAAAATAAACAATGGCATAACACAGAGGTGCACTAATATCTTGATTCATAGTACTCACTATTCCTCGGGCTGTGTTTCAGCACATACGATGTAGCGAGAGACGGACTAGATACCACCTCAGCCTGTTTTGCTATTGGCTGAATCATGGGAGTTGAGCCTGCAAGCAGAATTGCAAACCGGATTGCTGTAACTTACAAGGAACTATGGCATAAAACTAGAATGATATTTTATAACAAAAAGGTACATTAATACCTGGATTTATAATACTCACGATTCGTCGGGCTGTGCTGTAGGGCACATGCTGTAATGGGGAATGGACCTGCTACACCCTCTGTATTTTTTATTGTTGGTTGCTTTTGAACAGCTGAACCTGCAAACAGTATATTATATTAGACTGGTGACATTAACAGATAATAGAGCACTGGTTAAGTTTTACTTATAGCTCAGGCGGCGTGGTGCTGTGATACTGGCAATGACCGTTTATTTATTCTGTATATTTTGTTTCTTGTAAATACTTGTTCTAAATGTTTGCTTTACAAGGATAATTAAATTACTGAGCAAACAAGGGTACATACGAGAACCTGACAACTAGAGAACAGGAACAGCATTAATTATTTACTTCATAATTGATCATTGCCATCAGCAGCACACTATGCCACTTGAGTCATACGTAGAATTTTACCAGACTGCTTCATTACAAGCATTTTTTGCTGCAGGGATGTACGTTGTTGGGAGGGGAAGGGGGCGGGGGCACTAGTAACATACCTTTTTCCACAAGTGCATCTTCTTTGTCTGCCAGTAGAGATAATTTGATCAAACTGGATTCTTCTGAATTTGGTAGCACCAGGGATGCATTATTACTCCTTTTGTTTTTCTTTGTAGAGTACAGTCTACGTTGAGGTAAAATCTTTTGTGATTGTTTCCTTTCTATCTGCAGCGGTGCCTGTTTTTGCTGCAACATTCCGACAGCTACAGTTGCCTTTAGTGATGATAACATTTTTTTAGCAGTTTCTAAGTCATTTGAGGTCAGCTCAGATACAATACCAGAAAACTCTGCGATAAGTTCCCTTCTTTGGACTGACAAAGGTACAGAATCATTAACACTTTTTTTCGTTACCTCCGCTAGTATTTCTGTTTTCTCGTCTACAACAGAAATATCTTCACTCTCAGTAAGTGTAACTTCACTATTTCTTAGGTGTTCAGAAGGTTGCTGCTTTAACTGAATCTGGCAAACACTATGTATGTGCTTGCACATATTCCATTTGATGGTATAGTCAATACATGTACAAGAATACCTATGAATGCAAGCCCTGCATTTAATGCACATCAATCTGCAGTTGCACTGAAAGTCATTATCATATACAAAATAATCTGTTGACCTTCTTGAAGAAGAACGCACTTTCCAACCAGAAAACTCCATAGTAATGAAGTCCTCCTTAATATTATTCCCTGATTTATGCCGAAGCCGAATGTCCTTAAGTTTACTCGTCAGTTTACCTTTATTTAGCACAATAAGCCTGTCAAACAGCTTGTACTTCACAAATGACATCAATGCAAAAATAGCTTTGTCTAAACGCTTGACACATTTACTACCTAGATATATATATTTAATAGTGCGATGCATTCTTTCTATATGCATGTTGGTATTGATTCCAGCATTCAATCTATGGCAATATGCCCAACAATTTGCATTCCCAACACAGTTGTCTCTGAAGTATGTGGCAAATTGAACTGTATCAGGATCACATTCCAATCTCTCTAGCACAATATTTAACATCTCATCAAATGAATCTACATCCTGCTCATGCATCAAAGTTTTGATTTGCTTGTATACTTCACCTTGTTTTTCTACACCTTGAATCTTACATTTGATATTCTTCCTCCAACATCTATCAACATGCCATGTACAATAAAGTCGCATAGATGGAGCTGCCATGACATCATTCCATGCAATAAAGAAAGACTCGGCCAAATCCGACATAAAAACATTTGGCGAAATTGATCCAACCTGCCTCTTTATGTGCTGGAAAAATATGGACAGCATCTGGGAGTCATTCCTGTTAGATATTAGAAACGCGCATGGAAACCCTTGTCTTAGATCGTCTAGCACTAGTAGAGTTATAAGTTCAAAATTATATCCATTAAGACCATGTGTCCCATCAACACAAACGCAGTCGTTCCCATATTTCTTTAATATCTCGCCTTGAGCATTGTTCATAATTATCAATGCAAAATCAAAGCGCTTTAATTGTGGGTACGAATCAAGGACTACATCCTGTGGTTTATAGAAAAGCACACAAGGACTGTCTCCACCATTTACTTCATTTACCCATGCTTCTACACTTATTGCATCATTATGGTGTCTTATTGACTTGAAGGACAAATTATAAGACTGATCTATATTATGTAGATCCTGTCTCGTAATCAAATGTATCCTTTCCAAGTTCGAATCTACAACTGTATCTCGAATTTTGTCTAATATGACAGAATGGTATGCCACTTGCTATATCTGCAGCAATACTTTCCCTTTCTCTTTTTGTTAGTTGCAGATGGCATAACTCGGATTTGTGGCCAACATGGGTTGAAACATATTTCACATAGCAGGTTCCATTCTTTTTCATATCTACTCTCATCTTAGCAGGGCACAATGCATCAATCTTACTACTACCTTGCAATTTAAGACATCGCACGTTTTTTCCTCGAGACACAAACTTACCAGACCGTTGACAAATATAAGAAACAACTTCTGAATCAACCTTATCACGGGAACCACGACGTTTGACGAACTTTGAGAGCGTTGTCTGCTCAGTTTCCTCCTTCCACTTCTGAAATTCATCAGCGGTGCTAAAATGTAATATTTCACATTTCACATCTACCTCATGTGCCGCCCGTAAATGTTCAAACAGGCACTTTTCAGAAGTACTTCTTTCATTACACAGGGCGCACACAAACAATTTTTTCTGCTCTATTTGCAGTCCATGAACCTCTAACAGGTGTCTATTCAAATTTCCTTTTTTAGGATAGACTTTATCGCACACATGACACTGAAAAATCATGTTGGACACAAAAATTTCACTGCTTACACGGACAACTCCACAGCACAAAGTAAAAGGGCAAAATACACTTATTCCATACGTATCTGCTGACAAAACCGCACGTGTGTGTAACTTTCGAATGAGAAAAATGTCTGCGCCACGGCTCTTTCGAAACGAGCAATGCTATTGGTTATTTTCGTTTCGAGCCGAGCTCTCCCTAAAGGTTTCTGCAGGGTATACAACCCGTCGGCTTTGAACAATGACGTCACAAGTCGCCAGAGAGCATGTATTACAGAGATGAAAGAGCTGAGGAGAATGTTGAGAAACAAAGGAATGCGAGAGAGATAAACATTGATCTTGTCAAAAGCATAAGTGTTTTTTGACTTTTAAAAAAAAAAATCTCACGAGATAGAATAAACTGATCCTACTTTATTAAGCAATATCTTGTCAAAAGCCGAGAAGCGATTGTTCTTAATGTTCTAGCTCCCTTCAGTACGTAATAAGTGTTTTTTGACTTAAAAAAAAAAATCTCACGAGATAGAATCAACTGATACTACTTTATTAAGCAGCTCCCTTCAGTACCTAATAAGTGTTTTTTGGCTTTTTAAAAAAAAATCTCACGAGAAAAAATAAACTGATCCTACTTTATTAAGCAATATCTTGTCAAAAGCCGGGAAGCGATTCTTCTTAGTGTTCTAGCTCCCTTCAGTACGTAATAAGAGTTTTTTGGCTTTTTTAAAAAAAAATCTCACAAGATAGAATAAACTGATCCTACTTTATTAAGCAATATCTTGTCAAAAGCTGAGACGCGGATCTTCTTAGTGTTCTAGCTCCCTTCAGTACGTAATAAGTGTTTTTTGGCTTTTTTTAAAAAAAATCTCACGAGATAGAATAAACTGATCCTACTTTATTAAGCAATATCTTGTCAAAAGCCGAGAAGCGATTCTTCTTAGTGTTCTAGCTCCCTTCAGTACGTAATAAGAGTTTTTTGGCTTTTTTAAAAAAAAAATCTCACGAGATAGAATAAACTGATCCTACTTCATTAAGCAATCAGTAAAGAAACGAAACTGAAACATAACAGCACGTTTGTTTTTTGGCTTTTTTAAAAAAAAATCTCACGAGATAGAATAAACTGATCCTACTTCATTAAGCAATCAGTAAAGAAACGAAACTGAAACATAACAGCACGTTTAATGATGCACCCAATATCAAGCGATCGCTTTTAGATTTACATTCAATTATTTTAATGATAGTGCTTATTAGAACACAGAACTGCTTTATTATCTATGCCTCGAAGTGAAGACATTACGATCTATGACTAAGGAATGACGTCATTGTTCAAAGCCGACGGGTTGTATCCCCTGCTGCACTAGACCCCATATTCGTCTTAAATTCTCGTCAGATGGAAAATAAAATACACTGACTTTAGGTCCATTATCGTAATTGCCCCTGCAATTCGGCATACAACACCTTCCGGGCATCGTAACTGAGTATAGATCAAATAACCACTCACGAACAGCACAAAGTACAATATGGAAACGCTACGAATCACGTAGGATGTAGAGGCCTATCTCACTAGGGGTAAGATAGATACCGCCTACAGGAAAATTAGAGAGACCTTTGGAGATAAGAGAACGACTTGTATGAATATCAAGAGCTCAGATGGAAACCCAGTTCTAAGCAAAGAAGGGAAAGCAGAAAGGTGGAAGGAGTATATAGAGGGTCTATACAAGGGTGATGTACATGAGGACGATATTATGGAAATGGAAGAGGATGTAGATGAAGATGAAATGGGAGATACGATACTGCGTGAAGAGTTTGACGGAGCACTCAAAGATCTGAGTCGAAACAAGGCCCCCGGAGTAGACAATATTCCATTGGAACTACTGACGGCCGTGGGAGAGCCAGTCCTGACAAAACTCTACCATCTGGTGAGCAAGATGTATGAAACAGGCGAAATACCCTCAGACTTCAAGAAGAATATAATAATTCCAATCCCAAAGAAAGCAGGTGTTGATAGATGTGAAAATTACCGAACTATCAGCTTAATAAGTCACAGCTGCAAAATACTAACACGAATTCTTTACAGACAAATGGAAAAACTAGTAGAAGCCAACCTCGGAGAAGATCAGTTTGGATTCCGTAGAAACACTGGAACACGTGAGGCAATACTGACCTTACGACTTATCTTAGAAGAAAGATTAAGGAAAGGCAAACCTACGTTTCTAGCATTTGTAGACTTAGAGAAAGCTTTTGACAATGTTGACTGGAATACTCTCTTTCAAATTCTAAAGGTGGCAGGGGTAAAATACAGGGAGCGAAAGGCTATTTACAATTTGTACAGAAACCAGATGGCAGTTATAAGAGTCGAGGGACATGAAAGGGAAGCAGTGGTTGGGAAGGGAGTAAGACAGGGTTGTAGCCTCTCCCCAATGTTGTTCAATCTGTATATTGAGCAAGCAGTAAAGGAAACAAAAGAAAAATTCGGAGTAGGTATTAAAATTCATGGAGAAGAAATAAAAACTTTGAGGTTCGCCGATGACATTGTAATTCTGTCAGAGACAGCAAAGGACTTGGAAGAGCAGTTGAATGGAATGGATAGTGTCTTGAAAGGAGGATATAAGATGAACATCAACAAAAGCAAAACAAGGATAATGGAATGTAGTCTAATTAAGTCGGGTGATGCTGAGGGAATTAGATTAGGAAATAAGGCACTTAAAGTAGTAAAGGAGTTTTGCTATTTGGGGAGCAAAATAACTGATGATGGTCGAAGTAGAGAGGATATAAAATGTAGGCTGGCAATGGCAAGGAAAGCGTTTCTGAAGAAGAGAAATTTGTTAACATCCAGTATTGATTTAAGTGTCAGGAAGTCATTTCTGAAAGTATTCGTATGGAGTGTAGCCATGTATAGAAGTGAAACATGGACGATAAATAGTTTGGACAAGAAGAGAATAGAAGCTTTCGAAATGTGGTGCTACAGAAGAATGCTGAAGATGATATGGGTAGATCACGTAACTAATGAGGAAGTATTGAATAGAACTGGGGAAAAGAGAAGTTTGTGGCACAACTTGACCAGAAGAAGGTATCGGTTGGTAGGACATGTTCTGAGGCATCAAGGGATCACCAATTTAGTATTGGAGGGCACCGTGGAGGGTAAAAATCGTAGAGGGAGACCAAGAGATGAATACACTAAGCAGATTCAGAAGGATGTAGGTTGCAGTAGGTACTGGGAGATGAAAAAGCTTGCACAGGATAGAGTAGCATGGAGAGCTGCATCAAACCAGTCTCAGGACTGAAGACCACAACAACAACAACAACGAATCACGTGTGTCGGTATCTAGCTTCTCAGACCCCTACCCGTGACGTCACAGGCTCCTTAGACTCACGATGTGAGGCCTTGTTACAGGCGTCTAAAGCTAGCGAAATGAGGGATGCTCAACTACCGGACCTACCGATAGATGGCTCTAGCGCGTGCCGGCCAAAGATTATATCATTGAGTGTCCGCCATATCTGAATTTGGCGAAAAACGAAGTGTCAAAACACAGATGAAAATGTTTTTCGTTCTGTGCCCTGATAAGTCTTTTATATTGGATGTTCTAGATATCTACACTTCAACATAATGAAGTGTTTCTAATCTAGTGAGAAAAAACAGTGACAGTTCTGCTATGAAATTCCTAAATTCGAGTGTGTTTTGGAAGTTTGACAAACTGACCTATAAATTGTTTACTATTAATTTTATGAGTGCTTTACTTATTTGCCCGTTTTAAAATACTATTTAAGATTCGGTGGAGCTCAACAAATTACCTTGGTTGCCAAAGCTTTTAACTACAGATATAATTTGGAAATTCAAGTGTGGAAAAGAGTGAAGACGTGTCTTGAAAAAAAGTTGACATCGTTTGCTTAGGGGTATCTTTACTGACAACAGAAATTACAACTGAACTATTAAAGTTTTACTTAGTTATAAACGGAAAAACTTATTTTTCTTTATCTGAAGTGGTGCATAACCGATCTGCATATATGCTGACACTGTAATTGCAACATTCACTTACGAATTTGGCTCTCTCTTTGATCAGAAATTTAAATGCCATAATTTTATTAACGCCTGTACATGACACAGTGTATTTTAACTGAGTGATAAGGTAGAAGCACAAGTTTTTGACAGTGCTTCAGTCTTCGATACGAGACAAGAAGTACATTTAAGTGAGACAAACACAAAGGCCAACATTAAGGCTCCTCTTTAATGCATAACTCGTATCATTTGGAAGTTAAGTGTAGTAATAATATTGGACTGATCCATGATGATGTAGGAAGTGAAGGAACTTGTTGAAAATAACATCGATCACAGCTGTTAATTTTAAGGTTGGAGTGTCTTAAAACTGAAATTTTCCAGTCTGACACCCAAATAATGGCTGGTACCATGGTTTTATTTTAAAATTGAATTCAAAACATGTCAGTGAGCAAAATTAATTAGACTATGAATTACAACCATGGAATTTTATTTCTGTGAATCTTGGTTCCAGTCTTTGTCATGGTGTCAATCACTGGAATGACTGGTTGTCATGATATGGCCCAAGCAAAAAACAAACCTGAAAGTGAAAGCTGTAGAAGCTGGCCAGACAGGCACCCCAATGGCTGCTACAATCTGTGTTAGACAAGGGTGACATTATATTGCAAATTTAGTGTAAAAAGTTCCATATTGTCTGAATTTGTCCTATACTGACAGGACATTCTAGTCCAGTCGATTTTCTTATCTGCAAAAGTACACTAGACAATACCAGTGGTACAAAGGTAGTGCCAAGTTACAAACTATCTAGTAACAACAGAAGTATTGCTGGACAATGTACAGTAAATAACATGTAATAACCTGAGACATTCAGAATTGGTTTGAAGAAATAGAACAGCATTTGGAAAGAGATTTTGAAAATAACAAATGACACAAGTAGAGTTTTCAGTTTTTATGAAAGCTCACTTACTTTTTCTTTTTTTTTCTTCTTCCTCTCTCTTCTCCATTCTCAAGGGAAAAATGTGATAAAATAAAAGTGCAAGAAAGTTGTGTACAATGTTGGAAATGATGAAAAAGAAAATCTCACTATGCTTTTAACAGCTTATGCTGCTGTAAAGCTTGCTCCTCCTAAGAACATGATTTTTTTCCCATCTCTCTCTCTCTCTCTCTCTCTCTCTCTCTCTCTCTCTCTCTCTCTCTCTCTCTCTCCCCCCCCCCTCCCTTCCTCTCCCTCCCTCCCACCACTATGTGAAGAGTATTCCTGTAATTATAGCTAATAGCATACCAAGAACTTGAGGGTGTCACAGTGGAGATTTGTTTTCTGATACAGACGTCTGATACAACTATTCCACGGCAAAACTTACTTTTAACAGGTGTGGTAGCAGTGCATTCCCATAGGAAAACAGAATATTATGTCCTCAAGGAATCACATTGGGTACACCACTTACAGCATAAACTGTACAGCAACTACAATGTTTTGTGAGCAAGTAATACCACTCAGTATCTTTAATTTTAACAAAAGTCTTGACTCCCTTAATTACCTGCTTATACATGTGCTTGTACTACAGGTTATTGATAAAGCAAATACTTATTGAATAGGTCTTCACACTTTTAATACTTAGCAGAAATTCTGAAAAAAGTAAATTCTTTTATTACTGTATCACCTCTATGGTGAATTAAGAGGTACTGACTGGTTTCGTTGAACATTTAATAGAAGTCTTTATTTTACCTGCTATTGATAAAGAGCCATTCCAAGTTCGGTACATTAGAATCTCTTGCATTTTTCATGAGGTTTGTTATTCTGTACACTAATATTTCTTCTTCTAAATGGTAAATATTGCATTCAGACATTGTCGGTATTAAAGGTAATTCATGAAATAAATTATATTTAAACCAGAAAATTAAAGGTTCCACATGACACATGAAAAGTACCTTGTTACACACATGTATGTACAAATTCCAAAATGTCTGTGAATTTGAGTTACAAACTTTTTTAAATAGAAATATGAAGATCACAATACTTTGGGTCTGCAATAAGTCAGATGTAAAATACCTTAGTTCCCTATGGGAAACTTTGTTCTTTACGTGACTCGTGCAACTGCTTTCACTCTTAATGGAAAACTAAATGGTTTATGTTAAAGTTAACTTGCAAAATCTGTAACCATTGTTACATAATTTCTGTGAAGTAAGATTCCTTAATGTTAATTCCTTCCTTTGTCATTGTAACTTGATAATTTCAGTTCCATATGGGACATATGACCAAAAAAAAAAAAAAATGAAATGCTTTTATTACTATGACCAAACAAAATCTTTTTAACATGTAGTACACAGTTCAAATCAGCAAAAAGTGTAACTGTATAATTAAGGTAAATGTTGATGAAAATTAGGCATGTAACATGAATACTGAAATTTCCTAATCCGCAACTTGTGGTCGTGTGGTAGCGTTCTCGCTTCCCGTGCCCGGGTTCGGTTCCAGGCGGGGTCAGGGATTTTCTCTGTCTCGTGATGACTGGGTGTTGTGTGATGTCCTTAGGTTAGTTAGGTTTAAGTAGTTCTAAGTTCTAGGGGACTAATGACCATAGATGTTAAGTCCCATAGTGCTCAGAGCCATTTGAACCATTTTTTGAAATTTCCTAGAGTTCCAAGTGTAACTGTAATCACTGTATTCAGTACTTTGTAGTGCTATAAAGATAATTCTATATGATTATTTGCATTCTCTTCCCCTCCCCCCTCCCTCAACACAGGAAAATATAATAGAAAGACCTCCTAGCAAAATAAAGACAAAATTAAGAAAATTAGGTTTTGCCTGAATCAAGCCCCCTTATCCTAGAATGGTTCTAAAGTAATAAGAATGCTTACGACCAATTGGAACATTGTGTTCATTCTAAGAAGTATTAAAACAAGAATTAAGAGAGTAACAATTTTATTGCTCTTATGTTGCAGAGTATCCACAAACATTACTGTTTGAAACATAGGGCCACTGCATACTCCATTAGATCACACCCATTCTGTGATTAAACTGCTTTCTTAAAGTGAAAAATTCAAGTTAACATAGTTATTGAGGGAAATATTTTCTCACACTGAAAGCTATCTGTCAAATAAGTCTCAGAACTTTTTTTTTCATTAATTTCACACAAATCACCTGTTTTTAATGCAAGTGCATATTTTGTAACACCTAACATCTTAAAATAAGCTTATATAATAAATAATTATAATTTTGTTACAATATCTACACAGGATGTAAAGAGTTAATTTTACTTCAATGTGATTCATCGTTTGAAGGTCATCATTATACAACAACAAATCTATGGACAAAATAGTTTTAAAAAATCTGTCAAAATGTCACACCCATCTGCATGAATTTGAGCACTATACATGATTAAACAATATGAGTTTATTTAACTTCTGCCTTATACGTTATTTGTTGTTTAAAATTTTCTCAGCGGGCTTTTTTTTCCATATGTTTTTAAGCATGTGCAGGAGTACAGGAATGCAATCTTACAATCAAGTTGAGTCTGATGTAAATCCTCAATCCCAATTTCATAATGGTAATCATGACCAAGAGCAGGAGCAGGAAATGGGTAATCTAAGAATTTAATTCTAACACAATGCAAAATCTTGGCCTGTATATATTTCTGTCGCATATCCCCAGCAATCACAAACATCTGAAACAGTTTCTGAGTACACGCAGTCACTTGTTTTAAACAGTTTTCCCCAGTTAACAAAATTTATAAATGCATTTTTATTGGCCATATTGGGAAAAGCATAGAGATAAATACATTCTAATGCAGATTTAACATTTCTTGCATGGAGCAGCAATGGAACACCAATGATTTTTAAGCTTTTGATATAATTTTCAGTGTCTGAAAATACCAAGCCAATAAGATTTGTTGTCAAGTCTCAGGGGGGCTCTTATACCCTTTACCTAATGGTTTTCTAGAGTTCAGAATATCAAAAATCCTATCAATATAATACAAAAATTCTACTGTTGCTTCACTTCCTTTAAAATTTGGATCACAAACCCTCCTCAAAAACTCTATACTATCTGCCACGCTAGAACTCAAAGTCTGTGCAGCCAATGAAACATTCATTTTTCTATTTACACTACTTATATGTTGTCCTGATAGGTTGCTCGCAAATGTCATACCTTCTTCTTGTTGTACCTTGTTCAATTGCTCAATGAAATGCCATCTAATAATGGCCAGTTGGAGACTCAATAGCAGATACTTCTGCTAGAGCATTTCTGGCAAACTTAATCATATGGCACATGTCCAAGATACACTAAACATTGTATTTTTCCACAGGATGAGGAAAGTAGCTTTTAAAATCACCCTTGTAAAAATTTAAAGTACAGCCAAGTGAACGTAAAGTGCTTATATTTACCTTACAGCCATCACATGTAACACACCAAACCCCCTTGCCGACCGATGCAGCCTCTCTAAAGCAGATTTTATCAGTGTGGCCTGATTATTTGCCTGTACACCGTTGATAAAGAAATATGCAATCAGGCATTTAAATTTGCCTTTAATAGAGACAAACATGAAAACCAGAGCCTCAGATGGCTCTATTAATTCTTTTAATGAGGCACTTCCCCACCAAAGTCTAAAAAACCTGTGTACCGCTTAGTTCCTTGGTCCCAAACTACTTGCTTCCTAATTGCCACACTGTCTACAATTAGACATGAACCGCTGAACTGGTCCCTTACAATGTACTTGAAAACATGTTTTAAGAAGCCAGGTTCACAGTCTACACTTGCCACCCATTTTGAAATCAATGGGGCAGAGGCATTAATTTTTTCAGGTATTCATATGCTGCTGGTAAATAAAAGTACACAGTCATCGCAAACATTTTCGCATTTGTTGTGTATCTATTACCCTTTGATGAGAGAGAGTTGTTCACTAAATTGCACACTAATTCCACTTGTGTTCCTTTCTGATGATTGAGGAAGTTATGTAACTTCTCAGGAAGATGCCCCTTCTCCTTCAATGAACTTATGATGTCATCCACGGAAAACACTTTCTTCTTCGAATTTTTTCACGGACACACTTCAGTTTACGTTTTAAATCGTGCACAATGTCTGAGAAAAAAAAAATGCAAGTTTCGGTCGCCTTGTCTTCCATTTATACTTTCGACTGTATACCACAATCAATTACTGAAGAACCAACTGCACTCTAAATAAGGAAATAATTTCAGGACTAGTGTAGCAGGGGATACAACCCGTCGGCTTTGGACAATGACGTCACAAGTCGCCAATCGAGAAGCAATTCTTCTTAGTGTTGTAGCTCCCTTCAGTGGCTGATAAGTGTTTTTTGGTTTAAAAAAAAAATCTCACGAGATAGAATAAACAGATCCACTTTATTAAGCAATCAGTAAAAAAAAAAAAACGAAACAAACATAACAGCAAAAGCGAAAATGGTAAACTGCTCTCTGGCGACTTGTGACGTCATTGTCCAAAGCCGACGGGTTGTATCCCCTGCTGCACTAGACCCATAATTTCGTTATATACGACTGAAATAACTCAAGGTTTGATGAAAAAATATTATAAGAAAACGTTGGGGGTGTGAAAACATCCTTATACTAACATTTTCGACACAATACGCAGCTTCTGCATTGGATAAATGGGACATGCTTTCCACGGAAGAATTCTCATTGACAACATTCTCCATGCAATCAGTAGCGTCTGCAATGGGCAAATCGAGCACGGATTCCATGACAGAACGCTAAAAACAAAAATATGGACCTGTATTACAACATTGCTTAGACCTATGTAGCGTACGAAATAAATTCACAAAAGTAAAAAGCGCACACACAGCAAGGAAAGTAATTAGCTACCTCAAATGGAGAATCATCGTTGTCACTCAAAATCCTAACAACATGTCGTCGTGGCTGTTTATTTGGTGCATCAAATGTGTCGGAAAGTCAAAAACTATGGCACTGCTTCGGGTTTGAAACGTTTCTCCCAAGTTCCAGGGCTCACTACGTAATCATGTTGTCGGAAACGGTTTCCGCAAAGAAAACTGCAAGACGTAGGATTAAAATCTTTCCGCTTCACGGAAGTAATCCATGTCTTTAGTAGCTCTGGGTGCTTTAGAGGAAACCTGTTCAAAAACATCGAATTAGCAAACGCACTAAGTCTGTATTTTTATCGCATTATATCGGTAGTCGTATTACCTGTGAAATGGTAAGTCACTCTCCTTACTCCATCGCTTCGTACAATTGAAAGCGGAACAAGAAATCACCATTTCGATAGTCCGTAATTCCTTAAGCCCGGTCCACACGCAACGATCTGTCTGCGCAGACATCGGCGCAGATGTCTGTACATGCAAAAGATCGCTGCAAATGTGGTGTGTTCACACGACACAAACCCCAATCTACTACTCGCCCGCCATCTGTCGGTGTAGAAAAGAAATATCAGTGGCAAGCGACTACGCTCCCCGAAAACGTCAAAATTTAATTCAGTTATTTTGAAAAATAGAAATGGAGGAAGTTCTGTTGTGGTCTGTGTTCACAACTTGTGTTGCAAAAAACATTCAGACCAACCGCAGGAAACAGAGAAAGCGGTCAAAATGGTGCAGACAGTGGCTGCTAAAGCGAAAGCAGTTTTGTCACGTAAATTTACTGCGAGAGTTGCAGGGCGAACCTGTTTTGTTTTACGTAACCTCGTGTTCCATTTCCTCGCACATTGGCACTCCAATTTCATCTTCAATTGTACTCCTGCTTGGTCTTGGCGTTTCTTGATCACTAAGAAAGCCAAGTAGATCAAAATACCATAACGTTGGCTGGTATACTTGATCTACTCCTACACCAGATCTTCTAGATTTCTGAACTTTGGATAACTCTTTTCGGTAAACAGTTCGCTGACAGACTAATTTACTTGACTTGCCTTCATGAACTCATCTTTCAGGAAAGCGTAAATAACTTCATTCACATGTGTTGGGTATTATTTCACTCAATGCTTGTTTCGATATTGCAGATGAAAATTCCAAATCATTGTAGCTCCTTCCTGTTGCTAGGAATCTTAATGTTACTGCCAGGCGTTCATGAGGAGAAATTGCCCTTCTCATACAAGTATTTTTCTCATAATATGAGGGGTTACATGCTTTAAGAGATAATTATAAGTTTCGACATCCATCCGCAAATAATTTCGCCAGTTCGCAACAAAATTATTTTTTTATTACCGTTTCTCTGTTTGCCGAGGCGCCAACTGCCCGCAATTTTTCAATTAGAGCATTGTATGCTGCTGTCTTTTTGTCTCGGTCACTATATTCTTTACTTTTAATCTTCCACAAACATGGGTGGTTTCTGTATATTTCAATGAATTCACTTACAAACTCTCGAGAACACTGACGAGTATCAGCCATTTTATTGCCCTGTGCACACAAATACAAACACTAGACTGAGCAAACAGCTGTTTCGCGCCAGATTTGCGACGATCTCCTGTCCACACGCTCCAACTTGTCTGCGCAGATGTGGTTTGAACCGACAGATTTGAGAGGTTTCGCTCAAACCTCCAACTCCAACTTCCAGGTTTGCACACACCTCAGGTTGGAGCAAATCTTCTGTTCACACGTAACGATCTGTCTGCGCAGATGTGATGTGCGCAGACATTTGCGCAGACAGATCGTTGCGTGTGGACGGGCCTTTATACACCGTACAGACCGAGAGAAACTTCTTGCCAAATTCGCATATGGCGGGCAATACAGACGACAGTAATCAGCTGGTAGAGCCATCCATCGGTAGGTCCGGTAGTTGAGCATCCCTCATTTTGCTAGCTTTAGACGCCTGTGGCCTTGTTCCTAGGAGAAGCGTCTCGCGGGCCCTGAGGAATCATGACGTCACATCATGACATGACGTCGTCTCTTACGCTAGACAATATCGCTGGTAGTTTTCGAAATGCGGATATTCTTTTAACATGACATGCTAATGCCTTGTGTGTGTGTTAAAGCTTTTCAATCACGGAAAAAAAATTGATAATACGCGCTGCAAAATCAGATGTTTGCAGAGGAGGAAGGATAGTTTATGTTCCAGGTAATGGACGGTAAGTAACTTCCGTTAGTAATCTTATAATGCTCAAGAAAAGTAAAGTGTATAGTAAATCTACAGAAATTTCATTGTTTGTGCCTATAGTATTCTGAGGCATTACGTTACCCAGTAAAGTTTCTTTCAATGCATCTATGTGGATTATTTGTGGTAATGGAGTATTCTCATAACAAATGGCTTTGGTATTTAAATTGCAATCATCGTAACTTTTTCCTGATCAAAAATTGTGTAGTAACTGTATTCTAACGTCAGTAACCTGAACATTTGAAAACTTTTGAATGTTCAAAATTACATCATTCATCATAGTCAGTATTTTTTACAGTTAAATAGGTATGAATTGCAGTGACTGAATCCAGATTTGTGAGTGATGTAATCTGTTTTTGTAATGGATGTTTCAATTTCTGAAGTGAAAATCCAAAGAAGAGAAGACAGCGAGAAGTAGCTTTTTGTCCTTTTCATGGTTTATAGGCCTACTGGGGAAACTCGCCATGTAAAAAAACGAGTAACGCATCAAGCTTGGTACCTCTATGGTGATGTGGAAATCTGAGCGTTGTTAATAAAGAAATTAATTCAGTGTGTGTGTCTTTCTTTTGATTCCTTTATCATGTTGCTTATAGTAGACCAAATTTAATTAAAATAATAATTTCAACATAAATTGGACTATATGCATAGCTGTTTCTAATGACTTTACTACTTCTCAGAGGCAAAGTATGAATATTTACCATCATCTGGCATGTACATTCACTAGTAATTTATGGCAAAAGAAATCACTGACTGAAAGCATAATTTGCTTGGTAGACATAATTGGAAATGGCCTTTTTAGTTATAATTTTACGTTTTTAGATTATAGTACTACCTGAGAGATTATCTTCTGCATTTCTTGATGCTGACATGATTAGTAATGGATGTTTCACCACCAGGTCAGGCATACAGCAATAAGTGTCCTGCTCTGCTATGTGCTGCATGGTAGTCAATGTGTTAAGCAAGCATTTTGGAACTTTAGAGTATGAAGTATATGCATCTGTACAGTCGTGGCTAAAAAGAACAGCTAGAATGCTAATTACTGTTTCAGGAATTATACTTTACACAGTTAAATATGTATCTAAAAATGAATTCATGAATAGCTGTAGTCGTTTAATCGTTTGGTTTTGTAAGACATTTAAATAAAAATACTGCAGACCCAAAAATAGTCTGGAAATTGCAAGTGATATCAAATATAAATAAATATTTTTCCTCAGTAAGATTAAAGTGTAAAATTGCTGATACCTGGTTGTTACCATATCACTGCTGTGACCACCGGCACCTTCGTGCCAGCCAACGGGTTAATACACAAAACAGGGCAGTGCTAGACTTGGTCTGTAATTCTCACTGGTTCAAGCAACTAAAATCAAATTTCTGAGGTGTGCTGGAACTGTGTTATTGGTATATTCCCCAGCATGATTTAAAATTTTTGCATTGAAATGGCACTGACAGTGTGTAATATATTTTTCAACTGAGAATAGATACTAAAAAAGTTATGTGGGAACATATTTCAAGAAACCCTTTCATACCAAACCTGACAATTTTATTGACACACAAGTAAACCCACCTGAATGGCACACTGGGTTACACAAGCATTAGCTGTAGGTGTAGAATAGGTAATTTACACAGAAAACTTTTCATACAAATTTTATTGTAAAGCACACTAAAGTAAGGGAAAGGTGCGATGCCCAGATGAGATAAACTTGGACACGCAAGAACTGGTTTTGCTCAGATATATGGAAAATTAACTGTAGTATTATATGACATACAACACATCTTAGGTGCAAATTTGTGGAGAGGAGAGATTGCATTGAACCTGTTGTGTATGTATGGTGCATATTTTGTTGCAGTGCTGGGATGATGTCATCTAGATTTCAAACTTAGTGGTCTAGTAATGAAACTCTCATCAGTTTTAATATTTAAAAATAAACATGCCTGAAAAAGGAAGCTGAATTAGGACTTTCAATTAAATTGCAAAAATGTTCTTGTTTGCACATTCACTGCGGATGACACTTAAAAGCACAGTGTTAGTAGCTCTTATTGACCTCTGTGTCAGCCACAGTGAACATGTTGAAGGTTTTAAAGTAACAAAGTAGTTGTTGACATTCAGGTATTAATGGATGACAGCAGCAAACAGCAATGAAAGAATGTGAATTACTTAAACCGGGAATTAAACGAGTCTACATAGCTTTGAACACAGTCAAAAAATGGTTGGTTCAAATGGCTCTGAGCACTATGGGATTTAACTTCTGAGGTCATCAGTCCCCAGAACTTAGAACTATGTAAACCTAACTAACCCAAGGACATCACACACATCCATGCCCAAGGCGGATTCGAACCTGCGACCGTAGTGGTCGCGTGGTTCCAGACTGTAGCGCCTAGAACCACTCCGCCACCCCGGCTAGCGATCACAGTCATTTCAAACTTGTTATTCACTGCATATTTGTATGCTATAACTAATACAGCAACCTTTTATTTTCTCATCTTTGATCTGGGACACGTGTCACATCTTACTTGTTTTCCTAGAGCAACTCTAGGTTTACAAGATCCACATTTCAGAATTCTGGTAATTGCTAGTCCTACCTTATGCTGAAAGTGTGGGTTGATAGCTGTCTCTTCAGATATGATCTCATCAACTGCCATTTCAGAAACTTGAAGCAAAAATCTGATTATTCAATTTTCTGTCAGTGATGAATATATCACTAATGATAGGTATATTCATAATGGTATAGAACAGTGCAGGGACATCTTCTGGAACACCTGCGGGGTAGACTAAACTGTGCACTTCACATCCAGTGCATCAATTTCTTCATAGTTAGTATCATAGAACACTACTATCTCAGACTTGATTTTTGCGATGCTCATCAGCATTATGCCTTGAAGACACTAAACTAACAGCCTTCTTAAGTTTTTGAATGAAGGATATAAGAAGTAATATATCCAAAAACAATTAAGTTTTACATTTTGCTGTCAGGAACTCTTTTGGAATCTTTCCTATTATTATTATTATTATTTTGTACATGTGTGGCCTTTTTGTTTCCTCTTCCCAGCTTGACAAGCACATCTGATTTGCTTAATGGGGATATTTATGGTAACAAAATAAATAAATAAATAAATAAATATGTGGATACAATGCAACCTGCAAACCAAGATCATCCTCCAAAACTTTACGAGCCTAGGAAATAAGCACAATGATTTGGACGTAATACCATGTTTTAATAAACCAGATGTTTCAGGTATTACTGAGCACTGGATACCAAAAAAGAATCTTATTATGCACCCATTAACAAAGAATTTCTGCTCATCTTTCAGTAGGGATATCAAACCTTATGGTGATGTTGCAAAAAGTGGCAATAATTGGTGCTCAAAGATGTAATTCCTTACATGTCGAAGGTGTGACTGAACTTTCTGCGGTAAGCTATAGATGGGAAAGGAAACATAATTTTAGATATAGAAAGACCTCCATCTGAAAGTACAGATATTTTTTTAGCTAATCTCTATGAATTGCTTGTAGAGAGAGATAGTAAATACTCTGGGAAAACAGCTGGGTAATTATGCTGATAATTGTTCACAGTTTAATAAAACCTTATCTAACACAAATCAGTTTTCAGTCTTAAGGATGGTGAGTGACACACACAGATCTAACATTGCTGATGTGTAATATAAGGTACCCAGGACTTTGTACTGGGATACTTGCTTTTGTTGATTTATGTAAATGACAAAATACTACTCCCCAAATTCAAGGATAGTTCTGTATGCCAATGCTACATCCATTGCACGCAAGTGTAAATATCACGAGCAACTACAAAAACTATGAAACTGTATTACAAATGAAATAATTCGGTATTTCTATGAAAATCATCTCATTGTCAGCACAAGATAGCAGCAGTAATGGATTTTCACCCCACAAGTCAGATTTTGAAATTCAGTTGTGCACTGGAACTGATATTGTCATCAAAGAAAAAAACTGCTTGGTTACAGTTAAACTTTCTATATTTAACATGTTATAATGTGGAAACTAATTACCGTGCAAGAACATAACTTGGTAGCATTAATGTCAAGGACATGGGGAAGAGAAATAATGCAGAATCAATTCAATTGAAACACTTAATGTGCTGCTACAGTACACCATACCACTGCATACCAGTACCATTACTGGTGATGGTGATGGAGGCTGTTATGAAAAGCTTGCAATTTTATTCAAATCTGATGTGGCAAGTCAATAGAACTTTTTATCCATGTGAGTAAAACTAGTGTGTAAAATCAATAGCGCAGCTTCTTACAGAAGTCTCTTCAGGGCCCTTCGGAGTCTTTCACTTACATGTCAACATATTTACTCCCTAATAGTATTTGTTGTTCATAATAGGGGTAATTTTACTCCGTTCAGTTAAATTAACTTGCAAAATACTGGAAGTAAAAACAATGTCCATGTAGACTATACATCCATGCCTATGATTCAGAATGGAATTTCACATTTGGATTGAAAGTCTTCAATAGGTTGCTGCTAACCATCAGCAGAAAACTGAAAATCCTAAGATATTAAAAAAAATACAAAATAAAAAAAATATTTTATCAGCCTCTCCTTCTATAATTATAATTAAATGTAATGTTTCAACTCAAGGATGCATATGGTAGTTAACACTACGATACAAATTAACAGGATTTTAATTTTATCATTTTATGCAGGGCTGACAGTACTCATTGATTTGTGCGAAGTATGAGAGAATAACAGAAACTGAATAAAAAAAACAAAACATTTCTAGCTGTCACGGTTATTACTTCTTTCCTCTGTGAAGATGAATATCTTTTGTGACTGGAAATGAGGGGAAGATCACTTACACCACCCATATAGAACACTTATGTGACACATTCATGAGTATTGCTCCAATGTTTGAGATCCAGGTCAGATTTAAGCAACACACTGAAGCAACTCAGAGGCTGGACGCTAGATAGGTTACCAGTAGTTTCAAACTATGTGCGAGTATTATGAAGATGCTTGACAAACTCATGTGAGAATCCCTGGAGGGGAAACAATGTTCTTTTTGTATAACACTATTGAGAAAATTTAGAGGGCATGAGAAAACAGGGCTCGGATAGTAGATAGCCTCTCTTCCCACACTCTATTTGCGAGTGGAACAGGAAAGAGTATGATTTGTAGTGGTACAAGGTACCCTCCTCCAGGTACTATTTGGTTGCTTGTGTAGTATGTATATACATCAAAATACGGAAGAAAATTGTGACTGCTTACTACATAAAGAAGTAATACTTGAACTAACCTAAAGCTTCGTGATTTACTTCAAATGTTTTCTCCCACTGATACACTCTGACAGTCAGTGACTTGCATATATAGCAGTCTTACAATTTGGAGATGTCACTATTGCTTAGATCCATTAATATTCCATCAGTGAGCTCTTTTTATCTTAAGATCACACAAACTGGATTTTTGAGAAACTACACACAGGAAGATGGCCTATAGCTGTTAGCAGAAAAACAACGATCAAAATTTAAGCATATCAGCAGCACACACTGGGCAAGAGCACATATCTGGGCTAGAGCACTATACTGAATTTCGCTCCCTTCCCCCCCCCCCCCCCATTTTCCCCAGAAACCTTGGCTATTTCGCCCCCCCCCCCCCTTTTCCCTAGAAACCTTGGTTGGAGTTATAAACTTATTTGTAGCATAGTTTGAGGTATAGATTATGGTGAAAAGCGATAATTTCGTTGACAGTTGTGGAACACAGCGAATGAGAAACAAAGGTTGTGGTAACAGACAGACGTGTGGCTTTGCCTAATATTTGTTTGCGGCATATTTAAATGTATTTTCCCACATTTAACGCATTTGTCATAATTAAAAAAATAATAAAACTACTAGGTCATCCACAAAAACATATATTAGAAAATGAACGAGCATCCGACGTGTTTTGATGCATATTACGTACAGATATCGTACACAAACTGGAAAAATGCAATGGGCGTTCAACTACTTATCCTTTGCCATATTTGATTCGTTTTTCCGCATTTGCTACTGCTGGTATGGGTTCAGAGACAAATTCGTGCTGCAAACGTCTCAGTGGTAGTTAGTCTACATTAGTAAGCTGCAGTTAATGTGTTAAAAACAGTTACACACATTGTCCTCAATGCGTAATATGTGTTATGCTATAAATCACTCTGCCTTTCGACCAATAATTTGTAATCAGTTGGCTTCAATCAATCACGTAAGACTCTAATATGTAACGTTGACTACGCTGCGGATTATTATGTCACCATAATCCAGATTATTCGCATTCAAACCTTTATGGGAGCCTTTATATTTTATGAAGTAACAGCTTTTTCATGAGATGAGAAAACATTTTATTTTCCAAGCACAGATCAAAAACTAACAAGAGTAAACAACTCGTAACCAAGCCGACTACGGCAAAGATAAATATCTATCAGCTGCAGCTTTCACCCGCTGTTTTTGGAGCAGTGGATAAATGACGTCGCCACACCTTCTTTCTACATTTAATTCTATTAACGGAAGATTCATTCAAACAATCTGGATTGACTTGACGTTCCAAAACAACAGCTGAAGGCAGGTCTGTATAAACACTGTTTTGACGTCACTTACGTCAACAGAGTTGTTAACAGGTCTAGTCACCAGGCTGCGCTGTCACGCTTTCAGCCTTTCTGATGACGTCATGAAGCGATTCCTCGGGGCCCGCGAGACGCACGTTGTTCCTAGGTGGCGTTGTGTAAATATGCTGTGGCAACTTTTCCAGTTTTGCTGTCACTGGCAATTTGAATTATCGATAAATCAAGTGACTTACAATGAATGTAGTTCAGATACTTGTGAAGGCGCAACAACGTGGTTAGAACCCGTATTCAAAATATGAGCTCCTATGGTACTGTGTGGTAATTTGCTGATTCTCAATATCGCACTATCAATACTTTCACACTAGTTCCATTACTTTAAAGCAAAGATGAAGAACATAGGTAAACCTGCCTCTTCCTATCATCCTATCTGTCTCACATCGGTGTTCAGCAAGCTCTTGGAATCCATCCTTTCCCGGCGCATCCATCTCCACCTCCACCAAAACCACCTCCTCCCAAACACCCAATGTGGCTTTCGACCTTCCTTCTCTGCCGATGACCAACTCCTCCACCTCACTCATCTCCTCTCCCTCCAGCTTAACTCCCGTCGGTCCGCCATTTTTATCTCACTTGACCTCGAAAAGGCCTACGACCGTGTCTGGCATCCCGGTCTCCTGTTTAAACTCCAAACCTACGTCCTTCCTATCAACTACATCCGTCTGATGGCCTCCTTCCTCTCCCACCGCCCCTCCTATGTTACCATCCATAATGCCAATTCCCACACCTTCTACCCCTCTGCAGGTGTACCCCAGGGCTCTGTCCTCTCCCCTCTCCTCTACCTCCTGTACACGGCCGATATGCCCCAGAACCTCCCCTCCCCTCCAGTACACCTCTTGCAATATGCTGATGACACCGCATTCCTCTCCCTCGCTCCTACCCTCCAATGGTCCCAACGCCTTCTCCAGAATCACCTTGACCTTTTTGCTTCATGGTGTAACCAGTGGCTCCTGAAACTCAATTCTTCCAAGACCCAGGCAACCATCGTAGGTCATACCACTCGCTCCTTCCGGCTCCTGGATTTCTCCCTTATTGTCTGCGCACGTCCTGTCCGCCTCACCCCCACCCTCACCTACCTTGGCCTCACCATTTACCGTCACCTCACCTGGATCCCTCATCTCCGCTCCGTCCAATCCAAAGCCCACAACCGCCTCCGACTCCTCAAACTCCTCTCTGGCCGGACGTGGGAGTTGCACCCCTCTACCATCCTCCACACCTACAAATCCTTAATCCGTCCCATCCTCTGTTATGCCAGTCCTGCCTGGATATCTGCCCCCCCTCCCCAAATTCTATAAGTCCCTCCAAATCCTTGAGCGTCATGCACTCCGCCTCGCCTTCCGTATACGCCTCCCGTCCCCCACGCGGATCCTCTATGATCTCATTCCTTTCCCCCATCTGCTCCTATTCCTCAAACATATCCGCATCCTGTACACCTCCCGCCGTCTTGAACCCCCTCACCCCCTGGTTGCTCCTCTCCTCTTCCATCCCCGCCCCCTGCCACATCTTCACCGTTGTGTCCCCCCTACCCTCCATCTCTACACCCTAAATATCCTTTCCCAATGTGGCTTCCATCAACTCCCCCTCCCGGATGATGCCCTCTCTCCCTCCTATCAACTCTGATCCTCACTCCCCCTCCTTTCCTCTGTCCTTTTCCCAGGCTCCCTCTCCCCCCGTTCCATCCTCTTTCTTCCCCACCTCCCCTCTCTTTGCCCCATCTCTCCCCTGCGTCCTTTTACATTTCCCTCCTCTGCCTCCTCTCATTCCCTCTCGCGTCTACCCTTTTCCCCCTTTATTAGTCCTCTCCCTCCTTGGTTTCCCCCCCTTTTCGTTTTTTCCTCTCCTCCCTCCTTGTTTTTCCCCCTACTCCAGGTCCCCCCCCCCCCATCTGCCTTGGGTCGGGAGTGCCATCTTTGTGCTGCCTTTTACAGTGTGTTTTTCCAGTGCGTGCTCCGTGTTGTGTCTTTTGGGAAGTGTAGCGAACAGCCATCATACTGTCGCTGGGTGTGCTTTTTATTACTTGCGAACAGAAACCAGACTGTCGCCATGTTTTTTAAATTTGTGTCTACTGTGTTACTTGTCTGATTCCTGTGTCTTTTATCTACATTGCCAATCCCTTTTGCTTTCTGTTTTAACTTTCCGCAATTTTACACCATTTTTCACTTTAAATCGCCATTTTATCGCCTGTTTTTCCTTGTTTCTTTCTTCTTCCTTTATTTACAAAAAGTCTGTAGGCTGTAGAGCAGCGTAGTAAGCTGCTGCCGGCCCGCCCCATTCGGGGGGAATTGAAAATCAATAAAAAAAAAAAAAATAGGTAAACCAAACTTAATGCTGATTATGTCTTTGAAACGAAATTTAGTCGGTGAGCTAGCATATCTTACGTAACAACTCAGCATCAAGCGTTGAAAATAGTGGTGGGCAGGAAATCGCGTATCTGTTAGAAATCACAGTGACTGAGAAGTCACTGATATCACAGTAGCAACTTTACAGAATCTAACTGCGATTTCAGTCACAGTTAGCAGTCGCAAGTAGTATTTCACATTCAAAGACGTGAGCCATCTATTGGTGGAATTTAGCACTGCTTTCTGCGATTTCAGTGACAAGTCGCAACTAAGAGTCGCAAGTAACAACTAAAAAGCGCAGTTAACAGTGCCATCTGTTGGCCAAAGTTCGTACTACGTCCATCTCTGCGATACGGTATCGAGTCTAACTGCGATTTCCGTGACAAGTCGCAACTAAGAGTCGCAAGTAGCAACTAGAAAGCACGGTTAACAGTGCCATCTGTGGGTCAAAGTTCGTACTACGCCCATTTCTGCGATACACTATTGAGTCCAACTGCGATTTCCGTGACAAGTCGCAACTAAGAGTCGCAAGTAGCAACTAAAAAGCGCAGTTAGCACTGCCATCTGTTGAGCAAAGTTCATACTACGCTATTCGCTACCGAGTCAAAGTGCGATTTCTGTGACAAATTGCAACTAAGAGTCGCAAGTAGCAACTAAAAAGCGCAGTTAACATACTTTTCCTAGTGTCATCTGTTGACCGACGTATGTACTTCGTTATGAGAGCCTTGTGCCTCACGAGATCGATGTGCTGTGTGTGCATATGAAGGACTTATTTCAATAGTGGTACAAGTCCGTTTTTGTTTATTTTGAGATACAGAGTCGTAAAGTTAAATGAGCGCTGAAAAATCTGCTGTTGAGATACCAGAAATATTCAAGCATATGGCTTCTTGCTAGAGATGAACCTTTATTTATGTTTGTTTGGATCACTAATTTCAGAAGCATTATAGACAGAAAAGTGGAGGTAATGAACTTGTACCACTATCGAAACAAGCCCTTCATATTATATGATGACATGCACATTCAGCATCAGTTATGGTTGGTCAAATACTGCTGTGACTCTGAATGTATTATATTAATAAGAAGCAACATTGCCTTTTTCTCCTGAAAATATCAAGTAACATAACAAATGTGTTTGATTCTGCTTCCAATATGACAGTTTTGGTTAATACTCCACATGCCTACAGGACTTTGCAATGTTAACACAGCAGAACTCAGACATCTGTATAAGTGTAGAGAAATGAAAACAGTCATATGAATGCCTCACTTTTGTTCCGACACAGTTCAAGACTTGGGAGAAAAGTTTTACACCTGGTGTTCTACATGGCAACTTCACACACAAGAACTTTTTGCCGACACTACTACCACATCACAGAGGGTTGGATCCCCTCAGTCGACGACGTCAGGTTGCAACGCCTGGGCTACTCTCAGGTTGTAATCTCCGTCTTCGGAGGTTGTGTCTGTCTGTCTGTCTGTCTGTCTGCCTGACCGTCGCTTCCTGCTGTCGCTGTTCGTCCGTCTGTCCACCTGCCTGCTCGCTGTCCGCCGCCGCCGCTGCTGCCTGCTGTCCGTCCGTCCGTCCGTCCGTCCGTCCGTCTGCCTGTTCGCCGCCGTCTGCTGTCCGTCCGTCCGTCTGTTCGTCGCCGCCGCCAGCCAGTGCCCGCCACTGCTGCCGCCATCCGGTGCCCGCCACCGCCGTCGCCGCCGTCCTGACCCTGGTCTACGGCCGTCTTCGTCTTCATCCGTCTTCGTCTTTGTCTGTCCCCAGTTTCTGTCCTTTCCTCTTCGTTCTGTTCGTTATTGTTTCTCTCTACCGTCATGTCCGCCCCCACCACTGCTGCCACCGCTACCACCACCGCCATAGTTTATACTTCCCCTTCCGCCGCCTCCACCACTATAACTTGGTGTGCCCACTCCCACCCCCCTTCTTCCATCCCACCTCTCCTCACTCTCCCTTCACCCTCTATCTTTGTCGCCCCCTCTCCCGCTTCTTCCTCTCGCTCCTCTCGTTCTGATCCTTTCCCCCCACTCCCCCTGCCTGTCACTGCAGCTCCGGCTCGGGTGGTGGCTCGTCAGGCCACTGTCCACGCCCAGCTCTCCCCGTCACCTTCGCCATCACCGCCGCCACTGCCACCGTCATCGTCTTCGTCGCCGTCGCCGTCGCCTTCGCCGTCACCGTCACTATCTCCGGCGCCGACTCCGGCCCCGGGACCTGCCCCTCCCTGCCACATTCCCGTTGTTCCCATCCCCCACACCTCCTCCACCGCCGTCAAGTGCCCCAGTGGCACGCCTGCTTCGTCTGCTTCCAAAAAGGCTCCGCCTCGTCCTCCTTCCCCCACCCATGATGCCATGGCTGTCTCCCCGCCTGTCCCTGCCCCCTCATCCTCCTCCTCTACCCCCTCCTCCTACTGCTACCTCCTCTCCCGTCCTAATCCCTCTCTCCTTGAAGCCCGGACCCTCACCCTCTTCCTTCGCCAGCATTGTCCTGGTGCCCCCATCTCCCTCCTCACTCCTCGCCGTGATTCGGTCCTCATCTCCTCCCCCAGCCCAACCCTCCACACATACCTCCTTTCCCGCATCCCTGTCACCCGCTTTGGCCCTCATGCCTCTCTCACTCCTGCTCCTTCACCACCTCCCTCCCGCCAACCCCAACCTCCACGTCGCCCGCCAACTCTCACCGCCGTGATCACTCGGCTTAGTCCAGTGATCACAGAGGAGGAGGTGTTGGCAGAGCTCAAGGCGCATCCCCATTTGGAGGTGCGTGCGGTTCGCCGCATACATAACGCTGCCGGCCCCACCCGCCTTATGCGGGTTTTTTCTGAGCATGCCCCCTCCATTGACCGTCTCCTGAAGGAGGGTGCCCTCCTTTTTAACCAGCGGTACAAGGTCGACCCCTCCCGTTCCCCTCCTCAATCCCTGCGCTGCCAGAGGTGTCTGCGCTATAACGCGCACCACACAGCTGAGTGCCGCGAGGCCCCCACCTCCCCGCATTGTCGGCAAGCGCACTTCCTCAGGCAGTGCCCTAACCTCCAATCCCCTCCTTCCTGCAATACCTGCAATCTCCCCCATCCCACCTACTCCCAAAAGTGTAAACCACTCCTGAACTCACCGTACCTGTCCGTCCCCAGGACGCCCCCACCCCTCCTGGCAATTCCCTTCGTCCCCCCGCCCCCCACCGCTGAGGACATCATCAGGTTCCTTACCATCGTCCTCCAGAATGTTCATCCCTTTCAGCGCCCTCACACCCTCCAGCAGATCTCCCTTGCTGCCCGTTCCATATTCCAACTCAAGATGTACGCCATCTACTCCAACAACCAGGCCCATTTCACCTTCTCCCGCCTTGACACCCTCGTCTAAATCCCTATCATGGCGTGACAGCAACATATCCTTTTCAACAACATCCGCTCCCTACCCGCCAACAGGAACCTCTTCCTGCAAACCCTTGCCTTCCTCCTTCATGAAACCTTCCTCCAACCCCACCATACCATTCACACTTCGCCCTACCTCCTCCACCGCTCCGATAATACCCTCCCAATTGCGCGTGGCGGAGTTGCCATTGGTCACCACCGCCAGATCCCCGTTCGGCTCCAACCTCTCCTTCCCGACCCCACCGAACACCTGATCCTTAGTCTCTTCTTCCCCGGCCTTACCGTTACCTGCGCCACCATCTATGTCCGCCCCAACGCTCCTATTCCCTTCGACTTACTCTCCCACATCGACCGTACCTTCTCCTCCTACGTGATCGCCGCCGACCTCAACATCCATAGTCGTTCCGCTGCCCAGTTACGGCGATGGCATCGGTTCCTCTCCACCCTTCAAGGCGACCTCGTCCCCATCCCCCAGCACACCCGTCCCGAATCCAACTCCACTCCTGATGTTATCCTCTCCTCCCCCAACCTCCTTGGCCGCATAACGGTGGATGTCCTGGAACCTATTGGTAGCGACCATCTCCCTGTCCTCCTCACCATTTCAGACGGTCGTCGCCCTCACCCCGACCCTCGTACTGATCCTCCCCCTAAGTATGTCCACGACTATTCCTGAGCCGACTGGAATGCCTACCGGGATACCCTTTCCACCCACGTCGATAGCCACCCTCTCACCTACCACCACCCTGACGATGTCTCCCATGCCGCCTCCTTTCTCCAGCAGACCTTGTCTGAGGCCGTGGAGGCCCACGTTCCTACTGTCGCCATCCACCCCCACCGTCCTACCTTACCCCCACAGGCCGTTCTCCTCCTCCATGAATCCCGTCATCTCTACCGTGCCTTCCTCCGCACGCGTGACCCGGACACACTACGACGCCACCGGCAACTCCAGCGACACGTTCGTAATTTGCTCGCGGCTAAGAAACGCCAGGACTGGTGACAGACATGCACCCGTTTAAATGCAACCCTACCAATCAACTCGTCCAAGTTCTGGTCGGCCTTCCGTCGCCTTACCGGAACTAAACCCTCCCCCTACTATCCTCTTCTCCACGATGATCACCCCTTCCCTGACACCCTTAGTAAGGCCAATCACTTTGCCTCCTACCTCTCCGATGTTTTCTCCATCCCCGATGATCCCCAGTTCGATTACTCCCTCTTCCCGGATATCCGCGATCGAACTGACACCTCTGTCCCTCCCCTCGGTCCTGGTTTCCAGTACTTGGACAACATTACACACACGGAACTCAATGCCCCTATCACTACCCAGGATCTCATTGATACACTCCGCACCAAACGCAACAGCGCTCCTGGTCACGATCGTGCCACCTACCGTCACCTTCGTGAAGATCCTGTCTCTTTCCTCTCCACCCTGGCCAGGCTCTACAATGTAGTCCTGTCCACCGGTTACTACCCCGACCTGTGGAAAACCTCCCGTATCCGCATGTTCCTTAAACCTGGCAAACCGCCGTCCACCGTCTCCTCCTACCATCCCATCAGCCTTACCTCGGTCTTCAGCAAGGTCCTGGAATCTATCCTCACCCGCTGCATCCACCAGCATCTCCGCCAGCACCGCCTCCTTCCCGTCACCCAGTGTGGCTTTCGGCCATCCTTCTCTTCTGACGATCTTCTCCTTCACCTCACTCATCTCCTTTCCGAACAGCTTAATTCCCGTCGCTCCGCTATCTTCCTCTCCCTTGACCTCGAATGCGCTTATGACCGCGTCTGGCATTCCGGTCTCCTCTTCAAGCTCCAAACCTTTGCCCTTCCCATTAACTACGTCCGTCTCATCGGTTCCTTTCTCTCCCGCCGTCCTTCCTATGTCACCATCCATAACACCGATTCCACCTCCTCCAGTTTGCCGATGAAACCGCGTTCCTCGCCCTTGCCCCCACCCTGCAACGCTCCCAACGCCTTCTCCTATCCCATCTTGACCGGTTCACCGCTTGGTGCAACCAGTGGTTGCTCAAGGTCAATCCCTCCAAAACCCAGGCGATCATTGTAGGCAAAACCACCCCTTCCTTCCACCTCCTTGATTTCTATCTGACCGTCTATGGCCGTCCTATCGCCCTCACTCCCACCCTTAAGTACCTTGGCGTCACCCTCGACCGTCGCCTCTCCTGGACTCCCCATCTCCAGACGATCCAAGCCAAGGCACGTTCCCGACTCCGTCTCCTCAAGCTCCTTTCTGGCCGTACGTGGGGCTCTCCACCTTGCCTATCGCATCCGTCTCCCCTCCCCCACGCGGATCCTGTATGATCTCATCCCCTTCCCCCACCTCCTCCTTTTCCTTGAAAGGATACGGATCCTGTACACCTCCCGTAAACTTGATCCTCCTCAGCCGCTCGTGTCCCCAATCCTCTCCCACACCCGCCCGCTGCCGCGCCTGTATTCCCACGTCCCACCCGGTCTCCATCTCTCCACCCTCCTTACCCTCTCCCAAGGTGGCTTCCGCCAGCTCCCCCTCCCTGATGATGTCCTCCTTCCCTGCATCTACCCCTCCTATCAACTTTGATCCTCCCCCCCACCTTCTGTGTCCTATTCTTTAGGCACCCTCCCTCCATCCCTTCCCTTCCCTCCTCTTTCCTTTCCCCCCTCCCTCCTCCCCTCTCCACCGGGCTTCCCCTCCCCCTTCCTCCCTCCCCCTCTCTCCCTTGCCCATGGCATCTCTGCTCCCCCCTCTCCCATTCCCCTTCCCATTCCTCCTCCTCCACCTCCTCTCTTGGCAGGTCCCCGGACTCGTACACGCTCAGTGAACATTCGCGCGCCGGAAATCATCGCCGTCAGTGTTTCGTGTGTGTGCCTTCGTTTGTGTGTAGAGTTGTTCGCCGTCACGCCCCCACCGTTCACGTGCCGTCGCCATCATCCATGTTCTGTGCATCGTGTCGCCCAGTGTTAGTGATGTTTCTCGTCCAGCGTGAACGGCTACATGTTTTTTCGATTTTTAGTGTTTACATTATTTTGCCCACCGTTTTTACTGTCTACTCTGTGCCACCTTTATGTACTACTTGTTGTAACACTCAAGGCTGAAGAGCGGCGTATTGTGCTGCTGCCAGCCCGCCTTTGTATAAGGTGTTAAAATCACGAAAAAAAAAAAAAAAAAAGAAAAAAACACTACTACCACCTACATAAGCAAGCTTTTCCTGTGTTACTTTCCAGTAATGCACTTAAGCTATTCCTGATTTAACTGGAAGATCTGTACTTCCCACTTTCATATGAACAGCCTCAAAATGCATATTGTAGACTTCGGGATATGTTACAGGTCAGTGTCATACCAAGATTGTGGAGAAAGGGAGGGGGGGGGGGGGGGTGGGGGCGGCATGTCACTCTCCAACAAGTGTTCACCAATAAGTAAGTGGCGGAAAATTATGGGTATAGGACGGCTTAAACATGTGGAAAATGAGATTTTTATTATTCACTCACTGTATTTGACATTTATTATTCCTTTAAAATCGCACAACAACTTCAATAAAACACAGTTTAATCATTCACACACTTATTTCACAATTATTTCACTTTTAAACTGCAAATCCTCTAAGAGCTGTCTTGAATCTTCACGAGTATCTCTCAACAGCCTTGATGTGGATAGATACGTACAGCAACCAGTAATCAGAGTCAGAACTGTGTCTGCAAAAACACAAGGATTATTAAACAATTTTTGATGTCATTAATTACTAGCAATATAATTGACAGAGTATATTGCTAATATTTGCTATAATGAATATCACATTTGCAAGAACGATCTCACTGAAATAATTAAGTCCATCGAAACGCTTAGAAACTAACCTCTCGTCTGACGAAAACGGTCTAAAGACGCAGTGGCAATTTCTTCAGATCTCTTGACAATGATATTTTGAGTTATCACTTTACTGAGTGACTGAAATGTAGTTCAGGTACCTGTGAACATAACAATATGTTAGAATTCATTTTCTGAATACGAACTATTACGGCTACTTACATATTAATTACACTATTAATATTTTCACAGTTGTTTCTTTAATACAAAATTAAACCCAACAGAAGAAAAAGCGTAAAACATACTTGCCAATGACAGGTTTGTTGAGATGCAATTTTCTGTGTTGACAGATGTAACTTTTTCATACGGTGGTAAGTCGCAGAAGTCACAAAAATCGCAGAAGTAGCAGAAATAGCAGTGGCCGAGGGATACACGACGTACGTCCCTTAACTGCGACTCATCACAGTTAAGATTAACTTAAGAATAAGAGATGCAGAAAAGTAGCATTCACAGAAATCACTGATACCGGATAATCGCAGTTTAGTCCATCACTAGTTGATAATAATCACGTTTCAATAATATTGAAGTAGTACTAATTACATTCAGTCAAAATCGAGGCATGGATATTAATCATCCATGCCTTTTCAAAAATTGAAAAGTGTTCTAAGTAGCATTCACAGAAATCACTGATACCGGATAATCGCAGTTTAGTCCATCACTAGTTGATAATTGTGGTGTCACCGCCAGACACCACACTTGCTAGGTGGTAGTTTAAATCGGCCGCGGTCCATGTAGTACATGTCGGACCCGCGTGTCGCCACTGTGATCGCAGACCTAGCGCCACCACCAAGGCAGGTCTCGTGATACGAGAGTGGACTCGGCCCCAGTTGTACGAGAGCCTAGCTACCGACCAGTTGTACGCGAACCTAGCTATCGCCCAGTTGTATGAAGCCTTTCTCTCTCATTAGCCGAGAGACAGAATAGCCATCAGAAGTTAATGGCTACGAACTAGCAAGGAGCCATTTGTATCAGTGCCTATAGCTTACGAGTATTCAAGAGAAATAAAAGATAAGTACAAAGCATCTACATACTTTTCTTCTTATTCATTAATAAGTTCTCATGTTCCAGACTTCACGCCCGTATGCTTAATGCGTGCACTATCGGCTACATCGTTAGTCTATAGTTCATTTTCAGCAATCAACTTCACAGTGTCGGTCCAGCTACCGATACTACAATAATAATCACGTTTCAATAATATTGAAGTAGTACTAATTACATTCAGTCAAAATCGAGGCATGGATATTAATCATCCATGCCTTTTCAAAAATTGAAAAGTGTTCTGATTGCTTGAAATTTACGATTTTTTTTTTTTTTTTTTTTTTTTTTTTTCTTTATTGTATTTCAATTCCCCATTGGGGCGGGCTGGCAGCAGCATATGCGCTGCTCTTCAGCCGAAAGACATAGAACAAAACAAGAGAAGACATTTAAAAACAGCAAAGGAGAGAAGAAGGCGAACATAGATATAAAAAGGGAGAACATCATGGAAGGCAATATACAAAAAAACGGGGTGACTGTAAAATGGAGATAAAAAAAAAACTGTTTAAAAGTAGCACACACAAAAAAGCCACACACTGCGACGATTAAAAGAACACAAGGCACAGTATGACTGGAGCATAAAGGTGTTGACGGATGGCATAGCACACAGCGTAACACTGACGGCGAACCTCAAGGCAGTACACAATTAAAATCACACCTCTTGACGCACACGGGAAACAGCACGAAACACAACACTGACGTGGCACACTGTTGATGAGCAATACAGAGGATCTGCCAGGTTCAAGGAGATGAGGGAGAGCTGAAGAAGGGAGGGAGGGGAAGAGATGGGGGAGGGGAATGGGGGGCGCTCGGAAGAGGGCCAGGTAGGGAGGGATGTGGGAAGGAGAGAGGCAAGTATGGGGGGCAGGGTCTCAGGGGAGGGGGGGGATGGAGGAAAATCCGCTCTGGGAGAAGGAAGAAAGAGGAGAAGGGGGCCCTGGGGAGGGGGGGAGGGGGAACAAGGCCGGGTTATAGTTGGAAGGAAGGGTATATGTCACGGCGAAGTTCGTCATCCGGGAGGGGAAGGCGTTGGAAATTGCCCTGATGAAGGAGATGGAGGGTGTGGAGGTGGAGAGAGGGAGGGATACAGCGATAGAGGCGCGGCAACGGGCGGGGGGTGGAGAGGAAGGAGGAAACCAGAGGGTGGGGGGGATCAAGCCTGCGAACAATGTAAAGGATGCGGAGATGTTGGAGGAACAAGAGGAGGTGGGGGAAGGGGATCAGTTCATACAGGAGCCGCGTGGGGGAAGGAAGGCGGATACGGAAGGCAAGGCGGAGCGCATGGCGTTCAAGGATTTGGAGAGCCTTGTAAAAGCGGGTGGGGGCGGAGATCCAGGCGACGCTGGCATAACAGAGGAGAAATTTACGATTTTTTTTTTTTTTTCTTTATTGTAATTTGGACACCCCATACAAGGTGGGCTGGCAGCGGAACAGTGTACTCCGCTCTTCAGCCATAAGCAGTACAATAAAAAAGAAAGGGAGACAGACAAGTAACAGAATGGCGGTTTAAAAAACAGGAGATACAATAGTTAAAAAACATGAAGCCGTTCACACTTGATGAAACAAACAAGAAAAACCGTCGGCACTGGGCACAAACACTGACGAGGCAGATGACACACGTGAACGAAGGAGCGTGGACGGCGAAAAACACTGAGGCACTGACACGACGGCACAGACACTAAAACGAGGGCGATGATCTCCGGCGCGCGAAAGTTCACGAGGCGTGTGCGAGTCCGGGGACCTGCCAAGAGAGGAAGAGGAGGAGGAGGAGAAGGAGGAGGAGGGGGAGTGGGAAAGCGAGAGGGGAGAGCAGGGACGCCACGGGCAGGGGAAAGAGGGGGGAGAGAGGAAGGGGGAGGGGAAGCCCGGAAGAAGAGGGGGGAGGGAGGGGATGGGGGAAAAGGAAAGAGAAGGGAAGGGAAGAGAAAGGAGGGAGGGTGCCGAAGGGAAAGGACACCAGGAGGGAGGGGGGGGCAGGGTCAAAGTTGATAGGAGGGGTAGATGGAGGGGACGAGGACATCATCAGGGAGAGGGAGCTGGCGGAAACCACCTTGGGAGAGGGTAAGGAGGGTGGAGAGATGGAGACCAGGTGGGACGTGGGAGTACAGGCGCGGCAGCGGGCGGGGGTGGGAGAGGATCGGGGAGACGAGCGGGTGAGGGGGATCGAGTTTACGGGAGGTGTATAGGATTCGTATCCTTTCGAGGAAGAGGAGGAGGTGGGGGAAGGGGATAAGGTCATACAGGATCCGCGTGGGGGAAGGGAGACGGATGCGATAGGCAAGGCGGAGAGCATGGCGTTCAAGGATTTGGAGGGATTTATAAAAGGAAGGGGGGGCGGAGATCCAGGCGGGATGGGCGTAACAGAGGATAGGGCGGATGAGGGACTTATAGGTGTGGAGGATGGTGGAGGGGTCCAGACCCCACGTTCGGCCGGAAAGGAGCTTGAGGAGACGGAGTCGGGAACGTGCCTTGGCTTGGATTGTCTGGAGATGGGGAGTCCAGGAGAGGCGACGGTCGAGGGTGACGCCAAGGTACTTAAGGGTGGGGGTGAGAGCGATGGGACGGCCATAAACGGTGAGATAGAAATCAAGGAGGCGGAAGGAGGGAGTGGTTTTGCCTACAATGATCGCCTGGGTTTTGGAAGGATTGACCTTGAGCAACCACTGGTTGCACCAAGCGGTGAACCGGTCAAGATGGGATTGGAGAAGGTGTTGGGAGCGTCGCAGGGTGGGGGCAAGGGCAAGGAAGGCGGTGTCATCGGCAAACTGGAGAAGGTGGACGGGGGTGACGGCGGCGGCATGTCCGCCGTGTACAACAAGTACAGAAGGGGGGAGAGGACGGAGCCTTGGGGCACACCGGCGGAGGGGAAAAAGGTGTAGGAATCGGTGTTATGGATGGTGACATAGGAAGGACGGCGGGAGAGAAAGGAACCGATCAGACGAACGTAGTTAATGGGAAGGGCGAAGGTTTGGAGCTTGAAGAGGAGACCGGAATGCCATACGCGGTCATATGCGCGTTCGAGGTCAAGAGAGAGGAAGATTGCGGAGCGACGGGAATTGAGCTGTTCGGAAAGGAGATGAGTGAGGTGAAGGAGAAGATCGTCAGAAGAGAAGGACGGCCGAAAGCCACACTGGGTAACGGGGAGGAGGCGGTGCTGGCGGAGATGCTGGTGGATGCGGCGGGTGAGGATAGATTCCAGGACCTTGCTGAAGACCGAGGTAAGGCTGATGGGACGGTAGGAGGAGACGGCGGACGGCGGTTTGCCAGGTTTGAGGAACATGAGGATACGGGAGGTTTTCCACAGGTCGGGGTAGTAACCGGTGGACAGGACTACATTGTAGAGCCTGGCCAGGGTGGAGAGAAAAGAGACAGGAGCTTCACGAAGGTGACGGTAGGTGACACGATCGTGACCAGGAGCGGTGTTGCGTTTGGTGCGGAGTGTATTGATGAGATCTTGTGTGGTGATGGGGGCATTAAGGTCCGTGTGTGGAATGTGGTCCAAGTACTGGAAACCAGGAGCGAGGGGAGGGACAGAGGTGTCAGTTCGATCGCGGATATCTGGGAAGAGGGAGTAATCGAACTGGGGATCATCAGGGATGGAAAACACATCGGACAGGTAGGAGGCAAAGTGATTGGCCTTACTAAGGGCGTCAGGGAAGGGGTGATCATCGTGGAGAAGAGGATAGTAGGGGGAGGGTTTAGTTCCGGTAAGGCGACGGAAAGCGGTCCAGAACTTGGACGAGTTTATAGGGAGGGTAGCAGTTAAACGGGTGCATGTCTGTCGCCAGTCCCGGCGTTTCTTGGCCGCGAGTAAATTTCGAATGTGTCGCTGTAGTTGCCGGTGGCGTCGTAGGGTGTCCGGGTCACGCGTGCGGAGGAAGGCACGGTAGAGACGACGGGATTCACGGAGGAGGAGGACGGCCTGTGGTGGTAAGGTAGGACGGTGGGGGTGGATGGCAACAGTAGGGACGTGGGCCTCCACGGCCTCAGACAAGGTCTGCTGGAGAAAGGAGGCGGCATGGGTGACATCATCGGGACGGCGGTAGGCGAGAGGGTGGCTATCGACCTGAGTTGAGAGGGTATCCCGGTAGGCATTCCAGTCGGCACGGGAATAGTCATGGATGTACTTAGGGGGAGGGTCATGACGAGGGTCGGGGCGGGGGCGACGGCCGTCTGAAACGGTGAGGAGGACAGGGAGATGGTCGCTACCAATAGGCTCCAGGACATCCACCGTAATGCGACCAAGGAGGTTGGGGGAGGAGAGGATAACATCGGGAGTGGAGTTGGATTCGGGACGAGTGTGCTGGGGGATGGGGATGAGGTCGCCTTGAAGGGAGGAGAGGAACCGATGCCACCGCCGTAACTGGGCACCGGAGCGACTATGGATGTTGAGGTCAGCGGCGATCACATAGGAGGAGAAGGTACGGTCGATGTGGGAGAGGAAGTCGAAAGGAAGAGGGGCGTTGGGGCGGACATAGATGGTGGCACAGGTAATGGTAAGGCCGGGGAAGAAGAGACTAAGGATCAGGTGTTCGGTGGGGTCGGGAAGGAGAGGCTGGAGCCGAACGGGGATCTGGCGGTGGTGGCCAATGGCAACTCCGCCACGCGCAACTGGGAGGGGATTATCGGAGCGGTGGAGGAGATAGGGGGAGGTGTGGATGGAGTGGTGGGGTTGGAGGAAGGTTTCGTTGAGGAGGAAGGCATCCACACGGTGGGTAGCAAGGGTGTGCAGGAAGAGGTTCTTGTTGGCGGGAAGGGAGCGGATATTGTTGAAAAGGATACGATGCTGTCGCGCCATGATAAGGACTTATACGAGGGTGTCAAGGCGGGAGAAGGTGAAATGGGCCTGGTTATTGGAAAAGGTGGCGTACATTTTAAGGTGGAATATGGAACGGGCGGCGAGGGAGATCTGTTGGAGGGTGTGGGGGCGCTGAAAGGGATGGACGTTTTGGAGGACAATGGTGAGGAACCTGATGATGTCCTCAGCAGTGGGAGGGGGACGAAGGGAATTGCCAGGAGGGGTGGGGGCGTCCAGGGGACGGACAGGGACGGTGAGTTCAGGGGTGGTGGGAGGGGGCCGGGCTTTACACTTTTGGGAGTAGGTAGGGTGGGGGAGGCTGCAGGTATTACAGGAGGGAGGGGATTGGAGGTTGGGGCACTGCCGGAGGAAGTGCGCTTGGCGACAATGCGGGCATGTGGGGGCCTCGCGGCACTCGGCTGTTGTGTGTGCATTGTAGCGCAGACATCTCTGGCAGCGCAGGGATTGAGGGGGGGAACGGGAGGGGTCGACTTTGTACCGCTGATTGAAGAGGAGGGCACCCTCCTTCAGGAGACGGTCAATGGAGGGGGCGTCCTCAGAGAACACCCGCATAAGGCGGGTGGGGCCGGTCGCGTTAAAAATGCGGCGGACTGCCCGCACCTCCAGGGTGGGATGGGCCTTCAGCTCCGCCAACACCTCCTCCTCCGTGATCGACGGACTAAGCCGAGTGATCACGGCGGTGAGGGTCGGCGGGCGACGCGGGGGTTGGGGTTGGCGGGTAGGAGATGGGGAGGGAGCAGGGGTGAGGGAGGCGTTAGGGCCAAAACGGGTGATGGGGAGGCGGGAGAGGATGTCAGTATGGAGGGTTGGGCTGGGGGAGGAGATGAGAACGGAATCCCGTCTGGGAGTAAGGAGAGAGATGGGGGCGCCAGGGAAATGTTGGCGGAGGAGGAGGGAGAGATTCCGGGCCTCGAGGAATGAAGGATCGGGACGGGACAGGAGATATTTGTAGAGACCGGGTGGGGAGGAGGAGGAGGAGGAGGAGGAGGGAGCGGGGCCTGGGGGGGAGACGTCCATGGCATTTTGGGGTGGGGATGGCGGGCGGGGTGGAGCCTTTTTAGGAGCAGAGGAAGTGGAGGCGCCACTAGGGCGTTTGACAGCGGCAGATGGGCGGGTGGTGACAGGAGGGACGGGAACGATGGGGAGGTGGTGGGAAGGGACAGGTCCCGGCACGGACGCAGCAGGCGGCGCCGGAGATAGTGACTGTGACGGTGCAGGCGAATGTGGCAGTGATGGTGATGGTGACGATGATGACGGTGGTGGCGGTGATGGCGATGGCGATGGCGATGGGGAGAGCTGGGCGTGGGCAGTGGCCCGACGGGCCACCACCCTAGCCGGAGCTGCAGTGACAGGCTGGGGGAGTGGGGGGAAGGGATCAGAACGAGAGGAAGAGGCGGGAGACGGGGAGACAAAGAGCGAGGGCGAAGGGATAGAGAGGAGGGGAGGGATGGAAGGAGGGGGGTGGGATTGGGCACACCAAGTGATAGTGGTGGAGGCGGCGGAAGGGGACGTATACACGATGGCGGTGGTGGTAGTAGTGACGGTGGTGGTGGGGGCGGACATGACGACAAGAAGAAGAAAGAAAAACACAGCACTAAAAGGACAGGACACACACTGGGGGACGACGGACGGCGACGGCGACGGCGACGGCGAGAGGCAGGGACGCTGCTGCCGCGGACGGGGCCGGGGCGGCTGCGGCGGCTGCTGCTGCTGCTGCTGCTGCTGCTGCTGCTGGCTGGACTGCTGCTGGCTGGACTGCTGCTGGCTGGACTGCTGCTGGCTGGACTGCTGCTGCCACCGGAGGGCGGGCTGGCTGGCTGGCTGGCTGGCTGGCTGGCTGGCTGGCTGGCTGGCTGGCTGGCTGGCTGGCTGGCTGGCTGGCTGGCTGGCTGGCTGGCTGGCTGGCTGGCTGGCTGGCTGGCGGGCTGGCTGGCTGGCTGGCTGCGGGACCACTGCTGCAGGCCGGGACCGGGAACTGCTGGCTGGCTGGCTGGCTGGCTGGCTGGCTGGCTGGCTGGCTGGCTGGCTGGCTGGCTGGCACCTGGAACCCCTAACACTTCGATTAGCGCGAAAAAGGCACAATCGAAGGGCGGTAACCTTGCGGTGTACCGCCGGAGATGGAAATTTACGATTGCAATGATTGAATATGTAGAACATTGTACCACAAATATTGCTAGATATGAAGTATTCTCTTCATAATTAATTGGAATATACGTGCGATTATAGCAGCAGAGTAAAAACAGTTAAAGCGAGGGACTTATTTATTACATCCATCATCTGCCTGCAGAACCTATAATCGCAAACTGAAATGAAATATGAAGAATTTAAATCGTTTGGAGTGAAGCTCCGAACCGCAGTGTTGCTAGATGTTACCGACAGATGGCACCCTAATACGCTGAGTGAGTGTTGCGGGTGTCTCATTCGCTGTGCTAACTCCATTCAGCGATCGGCAGTTACCGCATATTTGTAGCCACACCAGTCTTATACATTGCTTGTTTAAAATGGGAGATGTGATGCATTTTGATAAGTTTTATGAACATTTTACACTCGTGTTGTACTACTATTTGCATTTGACACATTTTACTGTAGTATAAAAACAGCTATAAAATGCCGAGAAATTAAAAAAATCGTTTATATTTTTCGTATTACATTTCCATATCTGTTATAGCTTTCATGTCTTGTTACAATTCCACGTGTCCTGTAACAATGCAGCGCACGCAAGTAAACAAATAATGAAAGCATATTGCTTGAACTAGATATCTTACTATAGATAGAGACAGTCTGTTCTGTTGGTTCAGTAATATGCCTTAGATTTTAGTATGATTCCAACAAGTATTCGCGATCAAATGTGACGATTCATCAACTCTTTAACCTCAAAACACTGTGCGCCAATTTTAATCGCATATTAGTTCAAGCTAAAATACTGTATGTGATGTGGCTTCTTTTCTCTGTTCCCCAAATTCCCGTTTTTTGTCCCTGTTTATCAAGATTTGATTCCCCCTCAGAGGGGGAGGCGGGCTGGCAGCAGCGTAATATGCCGCTCTGCAGCCTACAAAATAGTTTAAAAACATAATGAGTGAAGAATAAACGATATAACCAGGAGCTAAAACGGTGATGGGTTAAAACCGTAATAGGGCGTAAAGCTGCGTAACTTAAATTAAAAAAACCAAAGGGTCGGCGATGCTGATTAAATAAAATACATAGTAATTAGACAGGCACAATTAAAGAAACATGGCGACAGTTTGGTTTCTGTTCGCAAGAGTTGCAAAAACACACCCAGTGACAGGATGGTGTCTGTTCACAACACGTAAAAACAGGATGCACAATGCTGTCACATAACTGAAACACCGCACTATGAAGTAGACATGAAAGCAGATGGAGGGGGGGAGGGGGCAGGCGGACAGCAGAGGGGGTAAAGGGGGTGAGGAGAGGAAAAGCAAAAGGGGGGAGCCGATGGCGGAAGAGGACACAGATAAAAAAAAAAAAAAAAAAAAAAGCAAAAGGATTTGAGGGGCGAGAAAAGGAATCAAAAAGAGGGTAGGTGGGAGAAAACAAACAGGACAGAAGGGGGGAGTTGGAGCTCAGGAAAAGGACAGAGGTAGGGATGGGGAAGTGCGGATCAGAGTTGACAGGGATAAATGGAGGGAGAGAGGGCATCATCTGGGAGGCAGAGTTGACAAGCCACCTTGGGAAAGGCGATGAAGGGTGTAGAGGTGGAGGGTAAGAGGGACACAACAGTGAAGGCAAGGCAGCGAGCGTGCATCAGAAAGGAGTGGAGCAGTGAGGGAGGTGGGGGGGGGGGGGGTGGATCAAGTCGGCCGGAGGTTTAGAGGACTCAGATATGCTCAAGCAAAAGGAGCAGATTGGGGATAGGAATCAGGTCATAGAGGATCTACTAGGGCAAAGGAGGAATATACGAAAGGCAAGGTGGACTGCATGGCACTCAAGGATCCGGATGAACATACTAAATTTGGGGCGGGGGGGGGGGGGCGCAGATATCAAGGTGGAACTGGCATAACAGAGAATGGGCCAGAACAATGGTTTGTAGGTGTGTAGAATGGCAGAGAGAGGCAACCCCAACGTCTGGCCAGAGAGGAGTTTAAGAAGATGGAGGCGGTTGTGGGCTCTGGATTGGATAAAGCAGAGATGATGGATCAAGGTGAGGTGATGGTCAATGGTGAGTCAATGGTAGGTGAGTGTGGGGGAGAGGCAAACAAGATGGGCGCAGATGCTAAGAGAAAAATCAAGGAGCCAGAAGGAGCTAGTGGTACAATCTACGATGATTGCCTGGGTCTTCTAAGAATTGATTCTGAGGACCCACTGGTTACACCATTTGGCAAAAAGGTCAAGGTGATTCTGGAGAAGGCATTCATTCTATTGCAGGGTAGGAGGGAGGGCAAGGATGGCGGAGTTATCGGCATATGCACGAGGTGGACTGGAGGGGTGGGTTGGGGCATATCTACTGTGTACAGGAGGTAGACGAGGGGGGTGTTGGGGGAGGGGAACCTAGCCTGCATGGAGGGTGGTGATAAACTAATGCCACTGCTGGGGTTCAGCACGAGCACGGCTGTAGACATTGAGGTCTGCGACAATCACATAGGTGGAGAAGGTGGAGTCATTGTGGGCCAGGATATTATATGGGATGGAGGTATGAGGGCGGATGTAGATGGTGGAAAAATGTGACGGTAATGGTGGGTGAGATGCTCAGCTGGGAAGAGTTTGGGGCCAAACAGGGAAGTGCTTGAGGTGAGGAAGGTTTCATTTAGGATGAAGTGATGCACATTGTGTCGATTGAGGGTGTGGAGGAAGAGGAGTTTGTGTGTGGTCATGGAGCGGATATTACGGTAAACGATACTGTAATGTTGTCACACCATGGTAGGGGAGATTTAGACGAGGGTAGTCAGAGAGGTGATGGTGAAGTGGGACTGGTTGTGAGAGTAGGTGCCATAGGTGGTGAGGTGGAAGACAGAATGGGCAGCGAGGGTGATTTGGGAAAGGTTGTGGGGGCGCTGGAAGGCATGGATGTTTTGGGAGACAATGGTGACAAAGCGGATGATGTCTTCTACAGTAGGAGGAGGGCGTAGTGAGTTGTTGGGGTGGATGGGGTCGTCGATGGGGCAGACAGGGATGGTGAGCTCTGAGATGACGGGAGGAGGTTTTGCTTTACATTTAGAGGAGTAGGTAGGATGGGGTTCATTACAGGTGTTACAGGAGGGGAGAGGGGAGGTTGGAGTTCTTCGAGTAGTCGGAATCTTTGCAGTGGGGACAGGGAGAGGGGATTTTGCAGGCAGCAGCGACATGGTCATTGTACTTAAGGCAGCGTTAGCAGAGGTAGGATTGGAGAGGGAATGGGAGGGGTCAACTTTGTGACATATATTGTAGATGAGGGCTCCCTCTGTAAGTAGGCGGTCAATAGAGGAGGATTCTGTAAATAGGTGCATAAGGTAAGTCTGACTGGGATCATGAATGTTGTGACAGGCTGAGTGGATTTCAATGTCGGGATGGGAATTTAGTTCGGCCAACACCTCAGCCTCCATGATCACGGGGCTAAGCTTCATGATTATGGTGGTGAAGGACAGCGGATGTTGGGGAGTTTGAGGCTGACGGGAGACAACTGGGTGTGGTAGGGGATATGGGTTGCTCATGGGCCAAATTGGATACATGAGATTTTGGAGAGGAGATCGGTGTGGAAGGAAGCATTGGGGGATTTAATAAGAATCGAGTGTTTTCAAGGAATGAAAATGGAGATGGGGGCATTTGGAATTATTTACAGATTGCAAGGGTGAGGGTGTGGGTGTCGAGGAATTGAGGATCAAGATTGCAGAGGACGAAGGTGTTGATGGAAAGGTTTTGTCAGGGGTGGGCCAGAGTTGCGTGCATGGGGGTGGGTGGGTCGCAGTGATAAGGGGTTTTCTTTGTGGATAGGGTGGGTACAGGGTCAACATTAGGGCATTTAGTGGGTTTCTTGGACAGGACAGGGTAGGAAGGGGGCTGAGGGATCAGTTGCAGGGTAAGGTGGCGGGGGGCAAGTCCTCACTGAGGGGCAGGTGATGCAGGGGTCGATGGCACAGGCATCACAGACTGCGGCACTGTGGGTGGAAATCCATGCAGGCTGGGAACCTTGTCATAGGTGATGCAGTGAGTGGTGGGAAGTCTGAAGTTGGCGATGGGGCGACAGCTAAAGGTGAGGGAGAGCCGTGGGAAGTGACAGCCAAAAATGGCAGAGGAGTGGCGGGAATGGAGGGAAGGGAGGATGGTGATGGAGTCTGTGGATGAGTTCCATGTGATGGTGGTTGGAGCAGCTTAGGGGGAGGTGAAAATGATGGAGTTTGACACATGGTTGTGGTCTGCTAGTGGGGGGTGAAGATGGTGATGGTGCTGACAGCGATGGCAGCAAGGACGAGAAACAGCAGTGGCAGCAAGGACAGTGGTGGTGGCGAAGGACTACAGCAATGGTGGCAGGAGCAGCGGCGGTGGTGACAAGGATGACAAGGGGGGGCAGTGATGACTCTAACAGGCAGTGAAGGTGGTCCAGCAAATCCCTCCAGGCAGCGGCTTGGCAACAATGGCAAAAGTGGTAGCCCAGTATCCTCGGCTGGGGCGCAGTGCCAGTGTCAGTGGCAATCACCGGGTGGTGGCGGTTGACGGACGGACAGACGGACGGCGGCGGCAGCTGGAACTGCCAGCACACGGACAGCGGCAGCAGCCAGGGCAGGGGGCTCTTCCAAATGCTTTTCCTCCACAAGTGTAGCCCTGGCAGCAATAATCTTATCACTCGGACTCGAGGGGATCGATCCTCAAGAATTCGTATTTCTGTTGGGCAGACTGTTACTTACAGCATCTATCATATCGGGAGAGCTCAGGAACATAGTGTCAAAAGCACATCACTTTTTGTTTAGCGAACACGAAATTCACCAAAATACATCACAGCTCCGATTTTAAATGAGCAAAGTATAAGACTCGTGTGGCTACAAATATTCTGGTACTACCAATTGCCAAGTGCTGTAAGCAAAGAGAAGGAGAGAGCCACCACACTTACTCAGCCAGCATGTCAGGCTGCCATTTGTTGGTTCTGCGGCTTCACACTAAACAATTCGGTTTCAGTTAGCAAATAGTTGGAAGTAACAAACACCTCCTTTGCTCAAACTATTTTTAGTCTGGTGCTATAAACGCATATATCTTCAATTATTTACAACGATGATACTTCACAGCTAGCAATGTTTGTGGTAGAGTCTTCTATATATAGGGCTACTTATCACATTTCCTTTCAACTCTAAATGGGCCAGATTCGAGGGTTGGATCCCCTCAGGTCCAAGTCTAAGAATTATGTTGCCTGGGCTACACTCAGGGTGTAATCGTCACTTTGGAAGAGCCCCCAAGCCGTTGCCATCTGTCTGTCTGCCTGCCATTGTCATCCCTTTGTTCGTCTGCTCACCGTTGCTGCTGCTCACCGCCTGGTGCTCGCCACTGTCACCACCACCGCCACCACCACCTGGTCATCGCCAAGATCACCTCCCGGTGCGCACTGCATCCCAGTGCTTGCCACCACCATCGCCGTTGCCACCTGGTGCTCGCTGTCGCCACCACCACCCAGTGCCTGCCATCACTGCTGCCATCCAGTGCCCAACATTGCCACCACTACCCAGTGCCTGTTGTCACCGATGCTATCCAGTGCTTTCCAGCGCAGCACCTTCCAGTGCCTGCTGTCACCACCGCCACCTGGTGCTCGCTGCTGCCGCCTGATGCTCGCCACCTGCATCACCAGCCGTTGCTCATCGCTGCAGCCACTGCCGCCAATGCTGCCCCCCGGTGTTTGCCACTTCCCAGTGCTCGCCGCCGTCGGCTCCTTCTTTAGTTCCTTTCCCTCTTCGGCAACTCCTGTCACCAGTGGACACCGCATTCAATAATTGACGCCCTGACTACCACCATCATCTACACTTCCTCTTCGTTTGCACTTACTGGGCCCTCGTGGAGTGCTTCCTCTGAGCTTAACCCGTCTACTCCACCTCCCCTCATCACAGTCTCCTCCCCTTCCATCTCCTCCTCATCCCTGTATTCCCACCTCTATGTTGCTTCTTCCTCTACTTCTTCTCCTGCTCCTATTCCTGTTCCTGCTCCTGTCCCTTCTCTTGGCCCCCCAACTACAATCGCCCGACAAGATGACTTTTCCCCCCTTCCCACCAGCCCCACTACAACTCTTCTTACTTCACCCACCTGAGGCAATGCCCGCAAGGCCACAGTTGCCAACACAGAGAGCCCCACTTCCATTCCTAGTGATGCCGCCTCCCAAGAGGGGCCTGCCTCCCACCACCTCCTCATCCACTCAGTCCCTCACCACTCCTCCCAGGCCACACCCACAAAAAAACTCCCAAGCGCCCTAATGGCGACATCATCTCTAACCCTCCTCCAAAAGAACACTGCCTGCCCCACTTCCCTCTGATCCCGCCATGGATACTACCCCCTCACCCATTTCCCCAGCCCCAACCCTGTACACTTTCATCGTTGCCAACCCTAATCCGAAATTCCTAGATGTCTGCACCCTCACTCTTGAAATCCTAAAATACATCCCCAGTGCCCCATTACCCAACTTACCCCTGGCATAGACTCTGTTCTCATCAAGTACTCCTCTCCCTCTTTCCATACTCATCTTCTCTGGCACCTTCCCCATATCATCTTGGCTCCCCATGCGTCTCTCATCCCTCTCCTTACATCCTTCTCTCCTCGTCAGCTCCAACCCCCTCGTAGTCCACCAACCCTCACCACCGCGATCACCAAACTCAGCCCTGTGATCACGGAGGCGGAGGTGTTGGCGGAGCTGAATGCCCATCCTGGCCTGGAAATCCGCTCGGCCCGCCATATTTCCAACTCCTCTGGCCCTTCCTTCCTCATGCATATCTTTACTGAGTCCGCCTCCTCCATCAATCACCTCCTCGTACAGGGAGCCCTGATTTTCAACCACTGCCACCCTGTTGACCAGTCCCATTCCTCTCATCAATCCTACTGCTGCGAGTGCCGTCTCCTGTACAACAACAACCTCACTCAAGACTGCAAGAAGCCTCCCACCTGCCCCCATTGTAAAGGCTCCCACTTCCTTAAACAGTGTCCTAATCTCGCCTCTCTCCCTGTCTGCAACACCTGCAATGAACCCCTCCCCACCTACTCCTCCAAATGCAAAGCCAAATCCTCTCCAACCAACCCTGAGCACACTGTTCCCATTCACCCCACTGACCAGCACACCCACCCAAGAATTCCCTCTGTCCTCCCCTTATGGCTGAAGACATCATATGGTTCCTGACCATTGTACTGCAGAACTTCCACCCCTTCCAACACCCCCACACCCTCCAGCAGATCTCACTTTCCGCCTGCTCTGTTTTCCATTTAAATACCTGTGCCACCTACTGCCACAACCAGGCCCACTTTACCTTCACCCACCTAGACACCATCGTTTAAGCCCCTGTCTCCTCGTCCCACTTCCTTTCCCACTCCCACCTCCTGGGATGTCAACTGTATCGTCTCCTCTACCTAAACATCCACTCCCTCCATGCCAACAAATACCTCTTCATGCATACCCTATCCCAGCACCAGGTCGACTCCTTCATCCTTAATGAAACCTTCCTCCAACCTCACCATGTCGTCCACACCTCTCCCTATTTACTTCATTGCACTGACAATCCCCTACCCCTCGCGTGAGGCAGGGTTGCTATTGGCCACCTCAAGTATTTCCCTTCCCGGCCACATCCCCTCCTCAATGACCTGACTGAAGAACATCTCATCATCTTTTTTCCCTCCCTCACAATCACCTGTGCCACTATCTATGTTCATCCCGCTGCTCCTCTCCCCTATGACTTCATTTCCCAAGTTGACCGTACCTTGTCCACCTATGTGATCACTACTGACCTCAATATCCACAGCCGTGACCCTGCCACCCTTTAGCAGTGCCATCAGTACCTTGCCATCCTTCCTGGTGATCTCGTTCCTCTCCCACAACACACGCGTCCCGAAAGTAACCCTACCCTGGATGTTATCCTCGCTTCCCCCAACCTCTTTGGTCATATCGTGGTGGATGTTCTCGATCCTATTGGCAGTGACCACCTCCCCGTCCTTCTCACCCTCTCCTCTGCCCATGGACCCCTGCAGCCTCCCACCCACCTGCCTCTCCAAAGTCCATCCACCTCTTCCCTGACAACCTCAGTAAAGCTAACCATTTAGCTTCCCACCTATCCAAGGTCTTCTACATTCTTGACGATCCCCATTTTGATTAATCCCTCTCCCCACCATTCTTGACAGCACTCATACCTCTGTCCTGCCACTTACCCCTAGTTTCCAGTATTTGGATCAATTACCCCCTCTGACATCAACACTCCCATCACCGCACACATCACCGCACTGATCCAGCCCCTTTACCTTACCCATCAACCCAACGTTACTCCCGCTACTTTGCTATCTTTGTTTTCATTGACCTCCAGAACGCTTACGACTGTGTCTGCCATCTTATGTTCCCCTTCAAACTGCAGACCTATGATCTCCCCATCAATTTCGTCCATTTCATTGCTTCCTTCTCCTCCCGTCATCCCTCTTATGTCACTATCCACAATTCCAGCTCCCATACTTTCTATCCGTCTGCTGGCGTGCCCCAAGGCTCCATCCTTTCCCCTCTCCTCTGTCTCCTCCTCCTCACCTTCCATATCCACCTTCTGTCACCCACACACATACTCTATGACCTCACCACCTTCCCACAACTTCTCCTTTTCCTTGAACACATCCGCATCCTGTATGTCGTTTGCCAACTCGATGCCCCCCAACCCCTGGTGTCCCCCTTCCTCTCCATCCCCAGCCTGTTGCTGCACCTTTACTATTGTGCCCGCCCTCTCTTCATCTTCACACCCTCCATCTCCTACCCGAATGCAACTTTGAGCACCTACCCCTCCCAGATGATGTGCTTTGAACTGACATCTACCCCACCTACCAACTCTAGCCCAACCTTCCTCCCCTATTCCTCAGGGCTCCCTCTCCCCCCCTTCCCCTTCCCCTGAGCAGTTTTCCACCTCCCCCACCACCTCCCTCTCCCATGCCCTCCCCTCCATCCCGTTCTGTGTCTCTGTGCTCCCTCCTGCATTATCTTCCCTCTTCATTTGCCACACCACCCATCTCCTGCCTCTTGGTGCACCTCCTGCCCACCCTTTTCTTCCTCTTCCTCCTGCCCCCCCCCAGCCCCCCCCCCCACACATTCCTCCCCTCTTTTTCCCTCCTCTCCAGTTTCTAGTCCCTCGGGAGTCCCTACCAGCGGTTTTTATTCTTCATAAGTGCTCCATCGTTTTTTATGTGTTCTACACTAAGTGATTTTAATCATGTGGCCGACTTTTAACTTGTGTTTGCCTCCAGAGTTTTTTAAGTGCACTTTGAATTTCCACCTATGTTCTTTTAAATTTATGTAGGCTTTTTAACTCTCCCCCAGTACACGTCCCTGTATTAGTGTATATTTTACCTCCCATCATCTCCATTTACTGTGTTTTTTATGTCCCCCTTTTTCTCCCCCTTCTTATGCAAGAGTCTTCATTTCTGAATTTATTGTAAAGCCATTTGGCTGAAGAGCAGTGGACTGTATCACTGCCAGCCCTCTCCTGCCCATATGGGGCAAGGGACTGAAATTACAATAACGAAAAATTTTTAAAAAACTGCATATGGCATTCCAGTATTCTCTTTAAACTCCTAACTTACACCGCAGATATACCCAAGCCAGCCCAACTTGTCCACCTCCTCCAATATGCTGATGACATCGCCTTCCTGGCTCTCTATCTTAACCTTTAACGGTCCCAATGCACCATCCAAGCGCACCTTGATGATTTCACCACTTAGTGCAACCAGTGTTTTCTTCGTATCGACCCCTCCAAAACCCTCGAAATCCATAAATACATCCCCAGTGCCGCCATCACCCAGCTTATCCCCTGCAGGGACTCTGTTCTTATCAAATCTCCCTCTCCCTCTGTGATATGCCGGGGTGAAGAAGAGTTTGTACCTCTTTAATTCTGGCGAATTTTGCATCAGAACTGGACACACACTCAACCCCCTCCTTACCTACCACCTAATCGATTATGTGCACAACAGTAAAGAAGGGAACTGATAGTGGACCCTGCCAGTTGGTAAAGTAAGAAGTGTACACTCACAATAATTTAATAAAAATCATTATCTACTCAGTAAAGAAAATGGGAATTTTATCATAACGGATGACAGGAAATGGGATTCTAAATCTATCTATAAAATGGTATGTGGATTAAATATTACAATGTGATTTATTATAAATCAGAACACAAAGGTACTTGATTGTCAATACAAACTGTATGCTAAAGGTTAGGTCATACTGAACTATTATGAGAATAAGAGTTGGCTGTGATGTAATAGATTGACAATAATGACTAGAGGTCCTAATGAATCAAATATTACTTCCCGAACTATGTTGCGGTATCGCAATTAGTAGTGAGAGCTCAAATGGGATCACATGGAGAAACAAGCAAGGTGGACTTGTATCAAATCAGGCGCACGTGTTGTTGAGGACTTCAGTATAAAATTGATAGGTCCTACAATGCCAGAGCAGCAAAATACTTTACCAGTCCTGAAATCTGCAGCATGTCATTGGTATGCAGTGTTCTGATGATGTAGGCACTGACTACTGCTGTGCAGCAACTCTGTTTCAAATCCTGGTCTCAAACGCTGTCCGAGAATTCTAAGTTCTGCCGAAAAATTGTGACTATGTCGCAAGGCTGTCCGACTCCAATGAAGATCAGATCCTAAAAGCCCCGTGCCCACACAATGCAAGAGCAAAGCCAATGTTACTCAACTCCCCACTACCCTCGAAGAACTGCAAATCAGCATTCACTGCTCATTATCTCACACTATCTCTGAATATCATTCACACCAATAGCAACCATTCTGTCCAATTAATTGGATCTGGAACAATTAGGAGTTCCCATCTCAGTGACGAGAAACTGGGTAAGAATCCCCTAACAATGGACATTTACTGTCCAGTGAGACTTACCGGCGTTCTTTGTAAGTTCCATGAATGAATGGTGAGCAAATGGCTGTGTTAGCCCATTGAGTCTTGGGGCCTTTTGGTTGATCTCAGGGCAGTTTTCACAAAGGCCATTCTACTGCCGATTTGGTTCCTCTTGTGGTCACTGTCCAGATGGCCTTTGCAGGTCACCAGTATCTCATTGCTGTCTTTTTTGACCTACAGAAGGCTTATAACATGACATGGCATCACCACATCCTTACTACGTTACATGAGTGGTGTCTCCAGGGTCCACTCTCAATTTTTCTCAAGAACTGGTTGTCATGTACATTCTGGGTTCCAGAAGGTGCTTCAGTCAGTATCCCCCCATATCCAAGAAAACAGGGTCATACAGGTCTCTGTCCTGAGCTCCCCCTCTTTCTGATGGCCATCAGTGCTCTAGCAGTGGCTGTGGGATCTTTGGTATTGCCATCCTTATATGCTGTATATACTGATGATTTTTGTTTGTTTATTGTTGCTCCTCTAGTATGGGTATTGCTGAGCACCATTTATAGGTCAACTGCCAAGACTTGTGTCATGCTCTCCTGTCACTGTCCACCCACACCCAGATCTCTGCCTAACTGAGATGCATTGCTTTTTGGGACTGGACTTTGATCACTGGCTGGTGTGGCTTCCCCATCCAACTTAATTGGAAGTCCTAGCAACACCTCAATAACCTTCACTGCCTCAGTAACACTAGCTGGTGTGCAGATCGCTCTATCCTTTTGCAGCTCTACAAAGCCCTGATTCTGTCCCGTCTCGACTGTAGGAGTCTTACAGTCTTGCACATAATTCAGGATCACCCTCAGCATTGCCAATACTGGATCCCATTTGTCACTGTGCAGTCTGACTTGTGACACGAGCCTTCCAAACTAGCCTTGGGGACAGCTTATAAGTCGACGCTGGAGTTCCTCCATTCCCCATCAGGTGCCAACACCAGCTCCTGAATTACACTATATGTATTTGCAGCTTCCCCGAACATCTCAGCTACTGAGTCCTTTTCCCTGGAAAGAATCTCCACCTCCCACAACAAGGAGAACTGAGTTTACAACTGCTGCATGCCACCAGTGTCTCTGTTTGAACTGGAACTTCCTCCACTGTCACCTGCAGTCTGGGAGACACCGCATCTGCCCCACAGCTTGTGCCTCAACCTAAAATTTGTCTCAGAGTCTCCTTTGGTCCAAAAGATTCTGTTGACCCCATGATTTTTCACCAACTGTTCCTGGCTGTCCTTGAGATGTATCCAGGTTCAGAAGTGATAGTCACCAATGGCTCAACACCTGATGGGTGAACAGGCTTTGCATACACACATGCATGGTGCAGTGAACTCCAATCACAGTCAAACAGCTGCAGTGTCTTCACTGATGAATTGATGGCCATTAAACTAGTCCTTAGCCATGTTTGTTCTTGGACTGGTAAAAGTATCCTAATCTGCAGTGACTCCCTTAGTAGCCTTCAGCTAATAGACCAGTGCTACTCTCCTCATTCACTGTTTATGGCTGTCCAGCATGTCACCTCTGACCTCCATCAAGCTGGATGGTCAGTCATTTTCACTTGGACTCCAATTCATGTTAGGATTTCAGGAAAAAGAGAGTCCCAGAACCAGACCTTTGTTTATTTATATGCCATCAATTGTTGGAAGTCTGGAACTCAGAATAGTCTGCCTTGGTCCCCCCAAACAAACTGAGGACACTTAAGAAGTCACGATCATGTGGCAGTTTCCTCTGCACGCTTCTCGCAGGGAATCCACCGTCCTCTGTTAAATTCGCATTGGCCACACTTAGCTGACCTGTGGGTACATTCCACTTACTTATTGACTGCCCTAATTTGGCTGTTTTGAGGTGGCCTCTTAATCTTCCTGACACAGTAGCTTTGGTGTTAGCAAATGACACCAAAGCAGCTGACCTGGTGTTACGATTTGCCCCGATTAGGTGGTTTCTATTCATCCCTGTAAGATGGGGCTTTTTGGCCTCATTGATTGCCTGAGGGATTGGTGGGGTAACTCTCTCCTGCTTCTCCCCCCAAGGTCCCCTGGGAGTTCTTTCTTGGTGGCCCAGGCTGGTCTTTACCCTTCCCACCTTTCTTTTCTCTTTATTTCTCATTTCTCGGTTTTAATGCCTTGTATTAACTGATCATTTAATGAATTGTCTGTGCTGTTTTTCTCTGGGCTTTTATCTTTTTATTTTTATGTATTTATTTCTTGAGCTAGTTCCACGAAGGCTTCACAGGATTTGCATTTCACCTTGTTTAACACTTAACTGATGAAAGGACTGATGGTCTAGCAATTTAGTCCCTTTCACTCCAAACCTCCCAGCCACATCGTGTGATGAAAATTGGTTTTGCACTAACAGGGGTGACCACCATTGCTGAGTATTGTGGGACCTAGACAGAACCCATTCCTCCAATGCTTAGGAGAGCCACAGCATTTAGCTGAGCCACAGCAGTGTTACACTTCGAATGATATAGTGGGAAGCCATCGGTTCTGACTTCAGGCCGAGGCTAGTAGTGACTGACAGAACTCTGATGGCACAACAGACATCCTGCATCCACATGTGTCATCTCTCATGTAACAGTATAGTAGTGCCATTTATCAACAGGATAAGTTCACCCATACATTGCACATGCCTCTGTAACCTGTTTTCTCGATGTTGAGGTACTTCTGTGGACAGCAAAATCCCGAGATCTGTTTGTGAAAGAACATGTATGGGACCAGCTTGGACATCAACTCCACCCCAGTGCCAGTATCCGTGATAATGAGTACTGTTTCCCATATTTGTGTGTCATGATGCCTCAGGAGAGGATAAAACACCTGTATGACACACTTCCCAACTGTATCACTGCAGGCATCCAGGCCTGAGGGAGTGCAAATGATCCATGGAACAAGAACCCAACAAACAAATAATTTGCATATATACACTACTGGCCATAAAAACTGCTACACCAAGAAGAAATGCAGATGATAAACGGGTACTGATTGGACAAATATATTATACTAGAACTGACATGTGATTACATTTTTGCACAATTTGGGTGCATAGATCCTCAGAAATCACTACCCAGAACAACCACCTCTGGCCATAATAACGGCCATGATGCGCCTGGGCATTGAGTCAAACAGAGCTTGGATGGTGTGTACAGGTACAGCTGCCCATGCAGCTTCAACATGATACCACAGTTCATCAAGAGTATTGACTGGTGTATTGTGATGAGCCAGTTGCTCGGCTACCATTGACCAGATATTTTCAATTGGTGAGAGATCTGGAGAATGTGCTGGCCAGGGCAGCAGTCGAACATTTTCTGAACCCAGAAAGGCGCGAACAGGACCTCCAACATGCGGTAGTGCATTATCCTGCTGAAATGTAGGGTTTCGCAGGGATCGAATGAAGGGTAGAGCCATGTGTCGTAACACATCTGAAATGTAACGTCCACTGTTCAAAGTGCCGTCAATGCAAACAAAAGGTGACCAAGATGTGTAAACAATGGCACCCCATACCATCACGCTGGGTGATACGCCAGTATGGCGAAGACGATTACACGCTTTCAATGTGCGTTCACCAAGATGCCGCCAAACACGGATGTGACCATCACAATGCTGTAAACATACCCTGGATTCATCCAAAAAAATTACGTTTTGCCATTCGTGGACCAAGGGTAGTTGTGGAGTACACCATCGCAGGCTCTCCTGTCTGTGCTGCAGCGTCAAGGGTAACCGCAGCCACGGTCTCCGAGCTGATAGTCCGTGCTGCTTCAGATGTCGTCGAACTGTTCGTGCAGATGGTTGTTGTCTTGCAAATGTTCCCATTTGTTGACTCGAGATCAAGACGTGGCTGTACAATCCATTACAGCCATGCGGTTAACATACCTGTCATCTGGACTGCTAGTAATATGAGGTCATCGGGATCCAGCACGGCATTCCGTATTACCCTCCTGAACCCACCGATTCCATATTCTGCTGACAGTCATCGGATCTCGACCAACACGAGCAGCAATGTCGTGATACGATACACCAAAATCATGATAGGCTACAATTTGACCTTTATCAAAGTTGGAAATGTGATGCTACACACTTCTCCTCCTAGCACGAGACATCACAACAACGTTTCACCAAGCAACGCCAGTCAACTGCTGTTTGTGTATGAGGAATCGGTTGGAAACTTTCCTCGTGTCAGCACGTTGTAGGTGTTGCCACCAGCGCCAACCTTGTGTGAATGTTCTGAAAAGCTAATCATTCGTATATCACAGCATCTTCTTCCTGGCGGTTAAATTTCACACCTGTAGCACTTCATCTTCATGGTGTAGCATTTTTAATGGCCAGTAGTGTATTATAAAATCAACTTAAAATACACATCTGTTTTAGTTATTAACAAAAATTTCTTGGCAGTACAGGTAGTTTTGGAGGAAATACCTATTTATGATTCCTAATCAACAAATTTCTGCTTGGTATCATTTGGGAGGGGTGGTAGGGGGAGAGTATTTCCTTCTCATCCTGTCCGGTAGGTCTCCCCTGGCCCGGGGTTATTTTCTGAACTGCACCCCTTCCCCTAAACCTCTGCAGTCCTCATCCTTCACCCCTCTTCCATCACTTTCAACTCTTCTGCAAGAAGAAGGAGCCACAGGCTCCGAAAGCTTGTAAAAGTTGAACCCTTTTGTGTGACTTTTCCCCTATAGCCAGTTGGTGAGTAGATTTTTTTATCCATCCGTTTACATTACGTTATCAATAATTGATTATTTTCGTTGTTACACTAAATAGTTAGGTGCTTATTAATTACATTCGCGGTATAAGTACTTCAAAGTGGTGAAGTGTTATAATTTTTTAAATAATATTCTGTTTTTTTTAGGAAAGAATGTTTTTTAAAATTGAAATGGTCATTACAACTGTTCACTTGAGAACACTACGATAAACCAAAATCGCAGTTGTTAATAAATGCTGTGCAGACAGATTTGTTGACATTTCTAAAGTTGACAAATGACCACGCTGTCTGGTCTCCTTCCCCTAACCAACCAACCAACCAATTTCTAAAGTTAAGAGGTTAATTGCAGCAATCAGTATATTGTTCGGAAACTGTGATAATAATTTAGGTAATCTGGGTAAGTAGTACTTTTGTAACGAACTGTGATGTTAAACTGTATCGTGGAACAAGTCATACTTGCCATTATCCCTTAGCTGCTGAGATGGCTTCTTGACCAGTGTGCAGAAGTTGGAGACTATTGTTTCCTGTATACACTTCATCCAAGCCTGGTTTGTTAATACCCATGAAATAGTATGTATTTATATGTTTCGAGAAGATTCCTTTGCAGGCTTGCAGTTTTGTGTTATTTCTGAAGCCAGAGTTTAGCTTCATTATCTGAAAGTAATGACGTGATGGCCGAGATCATTTATTAATTTTCAATTTTGTTAGTTTATTTATTTATTGCTTCTTTCCTTGTGGACTCCAGCTAGCTGAGAGTAAGGGCATCACAAGATGTTTCACAGTTTGTTGCTAAGATAAGTAACTGATTATATTTTCCCCATTAGTATGTTTGATGTATGTGCATTACTTTCTGTTCACCATGTGTAACTGCATAACATAACAGCATTTCCTTTGACTCCCATGGTAATAAGGTGTCTTCCATTAGGTCATAATGATTCATGCAGTCAGGCACCTTTGACAGGTCCTTCAATATCCCATACAAATTCTATTGCTGTCAAGGGAGCTCAGAACTAAGGAACGGCAATTCTATTCTTTGTTATCAATTCAGAGTGTTTTGTAGAAGTGATAATAAATGATATTGGCCTGCATTTTCTTAAGTCACCTCTGTTGATTTCCTTAAATTACTTGATTTTACTGATTCTGAAAAAATGCTTTTCTCTATTGTAGCATTCAATAAAGATGTTGAGTCTTTTGGTAAACTTTCCTGCATTCCTTTATGAGAAATGGTGTAACACCACGTAAGACAGAAAAATGTTTGGCTTTTAGTTGGTTTATTGTGTTTGAAACCTCTGTGTCAATATAATGAATGCAATGGTAGAATTTTTGCCTCTGTATTCTCTCCGTCTGTTATATGTGGTCTTATTTTATCTGTTACAGTTACAATATATATGTTGAAGGTGTCTGCTATTTCAGGAGGGTCTATTTCACTTTCATTACCTTTCAGTGGGCTGATGTCCTCTGTCCTATTTCTTCTCTCCTCATTTTTATGTTTCCTGTTAATTTCAGTAAGTAACACATGTGATGTAAGACTGATACTGAATCTTTGGTTGTGGTACCCTTGTGGAAGAATCCTCCAGTGGATGTATGCCTGACTACCTATAACCTGACTCAACCTACATGGTTAAATGTGCTCTCTCATGATGGGGTTTTGAGGACATAATGTGTGGGGCATCAAACTGTAACAGATTTTCAGTCAGTTCTCACTATTCCTTCAGCGTCACCTGCTTAATTTGAAGTGCACTATACATTTCAATCTCAAGTACCTACATTGATGTTGCATCTTTCACAATATTTACCTCAAAATCAGCATTCTTTCAACAGTCAGTCTGAGTTATCATCATTGAAACCTAACCTAATAAATTTGTTTTCTTTGTAACCAATTTATGATAGTGCAACTGAACTGTGAAACTGCAGGTAAGTTATTAAGAATGTGTACATATTGTAATATTTGTACCATTAGAAATGTATCCGTTCAACATGGTGCTGGACTGTTTCAGTGAGTCACCTTTTATAGTACACCTACTGCCTTGGACCTAGAAGTAATCTGTGCAACTGTTTTTATTCTTTCCTCATTTAATGCCCTCAAGATGATTATTGTCCCATTCTCTCAGAGTTTAATTTTCTATGTTTAGTGTAGACTGCACGGTCCCATGTCACCATGCTGGGAGCTCCACAGTGTTGCTGCTCCTGATGACAGCCTGACCTCAAACTGTGTTTTGTGCAGACATTGTCTAGTTTCTGTTCAGTCCTCCCTGCACAAGAGGCTTGTGAGGATGTACCTGGCATCATTCATGTGCCCCTAAAGGAGTTCCCACTTGTTATTTGAGTGAGTTTCCTTAATGTAACACTGTTCTGGACCGGACCTGATGGAGGAAAACATCAGAATTCCACAGACATGTAGCAACATTATTTCACCTTTGCTTTGAGTTGCTACCTACGTCTGTTCACGGTTTATGTAAGATCCATTTTTACAACTTTCCCTTTTCTTCAGAGCACTGGCAATTTGTATCATTGTTTGGACTTCACAGTGAAAATATGCCCCCAGTCACTACCTGTACATTGATCCTGCGGCCTTTGATCTCTTATAACAGTGGAGACAGCAAAGAAATCCTCTACTTTTGAGTTTTTCCACAGTGCTAATAGTCTTGGAAATCTAAAATTCGGAGATTTTGTAAGTGTCATTAAAAATTGGCAATTTTGTTAACCAGGAGAACAACATGTCTCTGTCCCTAGAAAAGGATGTAGTTGGCATTATTTGAATCTGATTTGTATCATTTGCTGTTTATTTTAAATAAATTAAGCTTGCTGATGTGCGCTGAAATCAAATTTTACTCAAAGAAGGAAAGAAGATTATGGTTTAACACCTTGAAGAGAATGAAGTCATTAGAGACATAATGCAAACTCTGATTGCACAAGGAGAACTGCCATGTGCTGTGCTTGGGATGTGGTCTCGGTGTTTGCTCCAACTCACTTGAGGAAACTGTGGGAAACCTCAGCCCGCATGATCAGACACTTTTCCTGGTCCAGATGCCTCTGCGTGGCAGTCATCTGCCAACTCTACAAATTATTCTCATTGTTTATTTGTGTGCATTAAAAACTGTGATACTAATACATGTGAGGAGGTATTTTTTGTACTTAACAGCACTCAGAAATCTGCAAAATTGTCTTTTTTGGGATGGGACGGGGGAGGTGGTGTTGACTGCTTTAGGAATTTTGTGTTCAGGAACTCAACTCTAGACCCTGTAAGTATGGAGATTACCTGAGAGAACCAGTCACTAGGGAGTTCTTGTTCAATTGCTCTCATACTGTACTACAAGGTTGTGTAAGCCTCTGTTGTTGCCATAAATGCTTCATCTTACTTTATCATTTAAGTTTGCACGAGCAAGTCACCAAGCAGAGTGTACCATAAATGAAGATTCTCTTAATACCTTCACTCTCTAAACACTGTGAATGTGTCACAAGCATGAGACCCAATGTCTCTATGTTAAGATATACATCTTGACATGTCAGATGCCTAACAAACCTGTCCACATGATTTACTGTGTTAGAGGTAGTGAAATTGTTGCAGTAACTGTTTCTTAAACAGATGTAGAGGAATGTTTGATGAGTCGTTGCCTTTGACCTGTGACATAAGAAGCATGCGATGAACACCATTAACAATGTGGTGACTATAACATGATGTTATTGGCAATTTTTTCAAAAACTACAATCAGGATTTTTTAGTGTCACAATCACTGTCTTTGCTAATGCACAACCAAATTTTCACCTTCCAACCCAACTGACACATTGGACACAGCTATAGATCAATCTGTCACCACAGCCACATATTTTTATTATCACATTCATTAACTTCACCTGCTCACAAGCTACAGATCAGTGTGTCACCAATACCAGTTCTTTTTCTTTTTTTCCAAATTAATTGGCTTTGCCTACAAACAGCGGAAGTGTGAATTCATACACCAAAAGGTGGCATGACAGCAGCCATTAACAGTACATCACTGGCCAGAGCTGATGACTCATATCGAACATTCTTCTTGACGCTCTTAAACACCCAGTGCTGGCTGTTGAGAGAGCAATGTCTGTTTCTTTCAATGAGTACCATAGCAGTATATTTTCAGGTGATCTTTCACAGAACTAAAAGGAATTCTGGTTGTATGTAAATGCTGTTAGTGGCACCAAGACTAGTGTCCAGTACCTAGTGAATGAGACAGATAGTACAGTACACATTATACAGTGTATAATTACATTCTTTCATACCACTGATAGATCAGAGACATTGTCTATATACACTGTTTTCCAAGATGGCATTACAAATTGAAAGTCATCTATAGAGTAACAACACTTCTCTATTAATAATTGCTTCAGTCTACTCTTTAGCATATTTAGATTATAAAATGGCATGATCACATCGGTTCAGTCATTGGCAAAGCAGGTGGTATACTAGAGTATATTGGAAGAATACTGGGGAAGTGAAGTGTATCTACAAAGGAGATTGCTCACAAATCACTCATGCAGCCAGTTCCAGAATATGCTCAAGTGTGTGGGACCTGTACCACATAGGCCTAACGGGGGTTTATTGAATGTATACAGAGCAGGCAGCATGAATGATCATGCATTTGTTTAATCCATATGTGAGTGTCACAGAGATACTGAAGGAACTGAACTGGAAGACTCTTGAAGATTGAAGTAAACTATTCCAAGTCTATTAACAATGTTTCAGTAACTAGTTTTAAATGACTGCCCTAGGAATATCCTGTACCCCCTACATATTGCTCACACAGATGTCATGAAGATAAAGTTAGAATAATTACTGCACGCATAGAGGCATTCAATCAATTATTCTTCCTGTGCTTCAGATGTGAATGGAACTGGAAGAAACCCTTGTAATTGGTATAATGGGACATACCCTCTCACATGAATCTCACAGTGGTTTGCTGAGCATTGATGTAGATAATATTTCACTCTTTGGATGTTATCAAACGTAATAAAGAATCTCCACACTGGAAAGTGGTTCCAAAAGGGCACGTGTACTTTGTTTCCTAAGTGTCATGAAACAATCCTACATTGTTCTTCTAGTCTTGGAAAGATAAGATCATAAGTGTGCAAAGTACACTTGATTGTTAATAACTGGCAACACTTGCTACATTGTGTTGCGATGTAGGCTAAAATAATTTTCATGCCTACCGTGTATGTCATTTGTCATTGGTAAAAATTATGGAGAGATTGGTAGCTACATTTAAGTCGTGCAACTGTAATTTACAAATAATTGATGTATTTTTCCCATGTTGTATAATAAATAACACACTACAGATTTATTACATGAATTTCAATGAAGAATTTATGCTGAATAATGTATACATTAAAAACATATTTTTGCTAAGGATTTATCTAATTTTCCTTGAATAAAGCATTCTCAGATGTTTTTTTCGCCATCAAAAGGCCACATTTTACATTATCCGACATTTTTCTGTAATTCCAAACGATACATTTTCAGACTAAATCTTGCATATCTATCCATTAATTAGAATTGTACATTATGGCTGCTTAGGAAATACACTTGAGACTTTATTAGTAACCAATATTATTTATTTAATACTGAAACCAATTCAACTCTTCACAACTTTCCAGTGTAGGGGCCAATTGGTGAAAAATCATAGCCATTATTACAAAAATTTTATAACACTTCTAGCACGCTTACAATAAACTACCTTTGTCCTGCATATATTGCTTCCGATTTACAGACGTGCAAGTTCTCTAACCTCTCTCATTCGTTGTAGATCGTCGTTTCAAACACTCTTTAAAAGAATGGAGCAAACCATGTTAACTAGGCAGTCTAACCTTCACGAAAGTATCAGCAGGACTAAAATTGAAACAATAGAGTTGATGGGTGCCAGAAGCAAAGTACTTTATAAAACAGCCAGAAAAACATTAATGCAGAAAATTAATAGCATTAAGCAAAGAAAAGCTAAAACAAAACTCTCGGAAAATATTATGTTATTTACATTGTGTGGCCCAAGCATGTGTATCAAAAACAATGATAGTAATAATAAATTGCAAACTAACGCCTCCACAGTTTTTCAACAGGTAGGTGAGAGTAGAAGTTTAAATCAAAATCTTTATTTAGTTGCTAAAAGTAGTGGGGACAACTCCAACTGCGGCCATTTGACATTACTGTCAGAGGTGGGGTATATTTATCTTCAGATTCAGTGTAAATAATTAACACACATGTTCTTCACAAACATAAACTCAGCTCAGGCATTCAGCCTTAGGCCTAGCCAGAATAGACAACTGTCTGCAACGCAATACAAGGAGTGATCTATAATTTTGGGATGTGTGATCAGCTTGTCGCCAATCCCTCTTGCCAGTATTGGCAGTAGTTGACCCCAGATATACTTCTTTCTTTGACTGGTTCATCATTTGACCTCATGAGGGATGACAGTATCCCATTCCAGACCTGCCTGTCTCAGAAAAATGTGAGAAAGTCCTTTTCTGCTGAAGGCAGTGAAGCTAACCATTTGGCAATACATTTACACATATTCTCTATTAAACATGAGACTGCTGCACTGTAGGTGACAGAGGTAAGAAGCAAAGGTGAGGACAAGAGGAAAGCCTATGCAGACAAGGGGACACGCACACATTTTGCCTCACAATATGAAATATTCCCCACTTTTTGTGGACGAAACCAGCACCACATCAACAGTACATCAGTAAGTAACTGCAACAATCACATACAAATTGCTCTTTACTTCCTCACAAAGTAACAGATAAGGCCTTTATTTATTTAATAAGAAGTATCATATGTTCCAACTACTCAATAATTATTAATTTTTAAGGAACAAATTTTTCAGGCTATACCTTTTATTTCATTGCCCCTCACTGCAAATGGATGGTGTTGGGCTGTCAGTGGTACAATCAACCTGCACCTCAACCAGTTGACAATAAAATTTAAATAAGATGATATAATAGTAAACAATAACATGAGATACTTGGAATGAGTTTAAAACTTTTTAAAGGTGAAAATGAATTGGAAGTTCTTGTTTGTAAGAGATAAACTTTCTTTGGTTTTAGTTAAAAACAGTTGTAATAAAAGGTGAAAATCAGAAACACAGTAAGATTACAATTACAACATTCTTAAAAAAGCCCTGACACACAACACAGATGTTAAAAAGAATTAATTCACAGGCACTAAAGCTGGTAGGACCTGCTCTGGGTTTGTTAGCCTGTTGGTGAAGGGGAAAGGTTGGTTGTTGAAGAGGGTAGAATACAGTCAGTGTACAAACAGAGGACTGGTGCAGATGTATTGAGAGGTAGGGGTGGCTGTTGAGATACAAGATAGTTTCAAGTGGAGGAGGTTCTACTGAGGCTAAAATTTGATGAGGTAAAGGGGCTTGGTGAGGATGGTTGGAAGGGGAAAAAGGGGGGTAAGGAAAATATGAGGAAGGGAGGAAAGGAAGACTTGATGATGTGGAATGGGTAGGGTGGATTTAAAGTTGGTAGGAGGGGTAACTATTTGGACACAGTTAATGACTTGGGAGGGGAAGACAGTTGAAGTTACTTTGGGGAAGTTTGTGGAGGAGGGTAGGGTTGGCGGTAGGTGTTGGTGGAGGTGCATCAGCACACTATGGTTGGAAAGTGTATGGGAAACTAAAGGATTATTTGAGTAAAGTTTTCAGATGGTGTAGTTTGTTCAGAGGTGATCTGTGTGAGTGAGGAGAGGTGGGAATTTGATGAGTTGGTAAGGGATCCATGTCAGAGAAGGAAGAAACACACAGAAGCAAGGTGGAGGGCATGAAGGATCTGAAGGAACTTACAGAACTCAGGGGAAGCAAATAACTGTGTAAGATTTGCTTGGCAAAGGATGTGTTGGATGAGGGTTTTGTACGTGTGAAGGACACTGGAGGGGTGCAATCTCCATGTTTGGCCAATTAATACTCTCAGTCTAACGTGCACTTTCTGTTGGATGGTTAGTAGATAAGATTTCCACAGTAAAATAATGGAGCTGACAGACATGACTGATTAATGACAAAGATAACTGTATAAAAACAAATGTGTGTAACTATATTGACAATCTAATTTTGAACTAGGCAAGATTGGGTACAACATATACTGTGAAATTCATGACACTGCAGCTGGGGATGAGAGCTTAGCATTATCGGGTCTATAGGTTATCTGAAAACTTCTATTTGTGTTCTGAGGAATTATGAGATTAAAGGGGTAATATTGGAATGAAGAAAAGTAATTTTGTTGGTTAACTGATTACTGTGGTGCTAGAATGATGTGAATATCCTGACAGGCCAACTATTTGGTAACATTTTGAGAGGATTTAATTTTCTGGTTGAGTGAGAGTAATACTCAGAGTTGAGTGGAGAAGTAGGGCAATGATTTGGTACAACTTCTATTCCCTTAATGTTGAACTGAATAGTAATTAAGTTATGTGATGGGGACTATTTCTTTCATAATGTAATGATTAGTAAATATACACTACAGCATATCTTTAGTTTTAACTAGAGGTCATGTAAATATTTTGGAGAGTAAGGTGATGGGAAACATCCTGGCAGATTAAAACTGTGTGCCGGACCGAGACTCAAACTCTGTCCTAAGTTCGAGTCTCGGTCCGGCACACAGTTTTAATCTGCCAGAAAGTTTCATATCAGTGCACACTCCACTGCAGAGTGAAAATCTCATTCTGGAAACATCCCCCAGGCTGTGGCTAAGCCATGTCTCCGCAGTATCCTTTCTTTCAGGAGTGCTAGTTCTGCAAGGTTCGCAGGAGAGCTTCTGTAAAGTTTGGAAGGTAGGAGACGAAGTACTGGCAGAAGTAAAACTGTAAGGATGGGGCGTGAGTCGTGCCTGGGTGGCTCAGTGGTAGACCACTTGCCTGTGAACGGCAAAGGTCCCGAGTTCGAGTCTCGGTCTGGCACACAGTTTTAATCTGCCAGGAAGTTTCATATCAGCACATATTCCACTGCAGAGTGAAAATCTCATCCTGGGAGGTGATAGGAGTCCATAAGTGAAGTGAATTTCAAAAGAGGACTTGGCATTTAAGTGAATTTCAAATGGGAAAGAAACCCAAAGTTTTCAAGTTTAACCAATTACAGACAGAGTTATGACCTAGAGTAACATTTTGCAGTGTAATGTGTACCTGATTTTAAAATTTTTACTAGTCCCCACCTTTTGTACTACAGTCCATTTTAGTGCTAATTATTTTGATGGTATGACAACTATGTAATGTATTTATTTATAAAGTAATGACCATTATTTACCATTAGTGTGAAACAGTTTTTCCTTATACTTAATTAGAAGTAAAAGTGAGCATACTAAAATAGGTTATTTTGTCTTACTTTTTCGTGTACTGTGGCTGAGAAGAACCACCTCCAAGGAAGCTGATAGCAGTGCATTTCCTTAATAAGTGCCACTTGGAACTGTAGAAGGTGTGAACGACTTGGTGGAATAAAAAAAAAAAAAAAATGCATTAAAAGAGTGAAAGTGCTTTTTCGAAATACTAAACATTGAACAAGTGAAATTTTCTGTCTAAAAATTAACTGCAATGTGCAGTGCAATTTAACATTTTGCAACCCATGAGCATTTAGTGTTTGAAGCAAGACTGGATTTGTATAAAGTGATATGTATCTTAGAATGTAATCTTTTTTTATTCAAAAAGGACATCACTTATGATGAAAATGTCTAGGTAGTCTTTATTTAAAATATAACTAATGGATATGTTGTGCCATTGTATAATACACTGTATGTAAATATTTTGTATGGGGTTTTTCATATGGCCAGTTCATATAAGTAGAAATTTGAAAAAAAATTTATAAGAAGATTTCTGATGTAATATTCTTTTGTGAGTAGATGGTTAAACCCACTTTTTGAGGCCAGCTGTGGTCATTGAACTGCCCAGTTAGCTCCTTGTAATATCTATCTGGTCAATCTAATGAGGGGGTAATGTGATGAAGCAAGCTGGGATCTCTTTACTTCCTTTCTTGTTTAGCCATCTGCCTCCTTAAATTCATTTTTGACTAATTATTGTCAACATAGATGAGTATAACCTGCATTTTCATAAAAGAAAAAATTTGGTCCTCACTCTTAAGAAATATAGCACCAAGAATATTTTTGTGCTCAGTTTTGTGTGTGTCCAATTTCCTAATTTATTTTGACCATCACTTTCCTTTGTTATAGGGAGAAATCAGTAACTGTTCTGTGACTTAGATTCTACTGTTGATTTATAAACAAATACAAATTCTGTACTCATTATAAACATTTGGAAGAACAACCACTACATTCTTAAAGTATTTATTTGGCTCTATTCAAAAACATGTTACCAAAGCCAGCCCTTAATTAATTCTAAAATAATTACCAGGTTTGTCAAAAGTATTGTCTGTATAACTATACCTATTAATTTCATCATTTAAAAAAATAATTCAGGCTAACCCTCGTAGTAGCAGAAACTGTTAAAAAGAAGGAATTTTTCTATAAACTCAGTTAATTGAATGAGTTATGTTTTAATTACAATTTCAGTACTTATTATTGTGAGGATATACAGAGGCCCTATTTTTGGTCCTGAGACAGTTAGTCCATGGCCAAGTTTCAGATGAAAAAACCTGTATTGATTAGATCTTCAACAATGCGTCAACTTAACTGTGAAATAAGTGTATCACAAATAGGTCGTGTGTTAAAACAATGACTGTGTCTGTTCATTAGCGTCACACATACCTCATTATTCTGCAAGAATTGTGTGGTTAGGTTTTTACTCCTGATAGATGTTCAATGGTAACCTGTTGTAGCAGTATGCTGACATTTGCCTGCTAACTATTAATGAGGCTTACCCAAAGTTTACCACTAGGGAACTGGCCATATAACTGTGTAATATTGTGGGGTTGTGAACAATGAAAGTAAAGAACTGTGAAAAGCAACTGTGCAACTGCAGGCTACATCGTTTACAATAATCATTGTTGAACCTCCACCCCTCCATTTCTCAGACAGTATAAAAATGCAGTATGTCAACACTGACGACTATCAACGAAGATATAAAGCAGGCAAATGTCACAGGTGGAGTTGGTTCAAGTGTTGATGGATGTGTTGGGAGAGGACAGATTCGAAGACCTTGCTAATCATTGAGGTGAGGCTGATGGGGTGGTAGCAGGGAGGTATCAGAAGGGGGTTAGTGGAAAAGTAGGAGTTTGGAGGTTCAGGATAGTAACCTGTGGAGAGAATAGTGGTACAAAGGGTTGCAAGGGTAACTAGAAAGGATAGGGGACAGTCTTTTTGGTGCTGATACATGATGTGGTCAGCAACAGGGAATGTGGTGTTTTTTCTGCAAAGTACTTTTTTTATGTCATGTGTTATGATAGGTGTGTTTATTCTGTTTGTGGTATATAGTCCAAGTGCTGGTAGTGAAGAGTGGGGCAGCAGTATTAGTATGTTCATGGATAGTAGAAAACAGGGAGTAATAAAAACAAGGGTCATCGGGGATGGAGATGATGTCGGAGAGATGGGATGAGATGTGGTCTATTTTGCTCCAGCTGTCAGGTAAGGGATGATGGTTGTGGAGGAGCACGTCATTACCCATGAGTCAATGGAATGCTTTCCCGTACTTGGAAGAGTTTATGGAGAGTGTTGAGTCTGATGCATGTCTGGTGCCAGTCCCAGAATCCCAAATTCCTCACGTGTCACCGAATTTGCCAGCGGCATGTTGTGTATCCCTGTCGCAAGTCTGCAGGAAGAAATAGTACATGTGATCGGATTCTCAGAGGAAGAGTGGGGTTTGTGGGGGGAGTGTGGGATGGTGAGGATATATGGACTCTGTAGGAATGTGTGTGAATACAGTGTCTGACGAAGTCTACTGCAGGAAGAATGTGGCATCAGGGATATTGTGAGGTTGTTGGAAGATGAGGGGATGGCTTCCTAACTGGATATCTGTGGATTCCCAGTACACATTCCAGTTGGTGCTAGAGTAGTCTTGGATAACTCTCGTATGGAGCTGGTGATGATGTGCACAGGGATGAGGTTGTGCATAGGAGATGGTTAGGAGTACATGTAGGTGGTTGGGAGGTGCTAGGAAAATGTCTAGGGTGGTGTTGCTTTCAGGCCAGGTGTGCTGTGGGATGGGGACAATGCCACCTTGGAGGAAGTATGTAAACAGAAATCACTGCTGGATTTATGCTGGTCATCTATTATGGATTTTTAGGCCAGCAGCAATGATATAGTTGATGGTGTGGATAACATGGGTGAGGAAATTGTAGGGCAGGGGATTATTAGGCCAGACATAGATAGTAGCACAGTTGACAGTCAGGGCTTCGAAGAAGGGGCTAAGCATAAGAAAATAGAGATGTTCTTGTGGTGGCTGACTGCAACACCACCTCTGGCCAAGAGAAGGGGACTATCTGTGCAAAAATGAAATGATCGTATGGCATCGTTGGCTGGGAGGCCCCATGCGGGGACGGTTGGCCCCCGTATTGCAAGTCCTGTTTAGTTGATGCCACTTTGGCGACTTGCAAGTCGATGATGATGAAATGATGATGAACACACAACACCCAGTCATCACGAGGCACAGAAAATCTCTGACCCCGTCGGGAATCAAACCCGGGACACCGTGCGCAGGAAGCGAGAACGCCACCGCAAGACCACGAGCTGCGGACTATCTGCGCAGAGAAGGATACAGGGAGAGACATCTCATTATGGAGGAAGGTATCAGCATTGTGTTGGCAGAGATATGCATTACAAGGAGTTTGTAGTGGGTAGGGTGCGAATGTTGTGGTATAGGATGCTGTATTGCTGTCACCCCATGATGAAAATCTGGGGAGAGGGTTGTGTGGGTGAGGAGGTGGAGAGGTTTAAATGAGGTGTCAAGACAAGTAAAGACAAAGTGGACTTGGTTTTGGGAGTAGGCAGCTTGGGTACTGAGATGGAAGATGAAGTGGGCAGCTGGGGAAATTTGTTTCATGGTATGCAGTCATTGGAAGGAGTGAATATTTTGGAGGGCGACGGAGAGGAATCTGATATTTTCGCCAGTGGGAATTGGTCAAGGTGAGGTATTGGGATGGATTGAATGATCAATGGGACAAGGTTCCATTTTAGGGCCCTTACATTTTCTTGTGTATATCAATGACCTTTCATCAGTAACATAATCAGATGCCAAGCTTGTTTCGTTTGCCAATGATGCAAAACATTGCAATACATAGCAAATCAAGTGTAGTCTTAGAAAGATCGGCTAATAAAATATTTGCGGACATTAATCACTGGTTCCTAACCAATTAATGTCAATTAACTTTGAAAAAACACACTAAATGCAGTTCGGAACTTGTAAGGGGTGTCCCACGAGTATATGCCTAACATACGATGACAAGCAGATAGAAGAAGTGGACAGTGTTAAATTCTTGGGATTACAGTTTGATAATAAATTCAACGGGGAGGACCATACCACAGAACTGCTGAAGCGTCTTAACAAATCTCTATTTGCAATGCGAATTGTGTCAGACATGGGCGATACACAAATGAAAAATCTGGCATACTATGTTTACTTGCATTCCATAATGTCATATGGGATTATTTTTTGGGGTAATTCATCAAGCCAAGCTAAAGTTTTCTGGGCACAAAAACGTGCATAAGAGTTATGTGTGGTGTGAACTCAAGAACATCCTGCAGAAGCCTGCTTAAGGAACTAGGAATACTAACTACTGCTTCCCAATATATTTATTCCTTAATGAAATTTGTCACTAAAAATATATCACTGTTTCAAACCAACAGCTCAATTTCATGGAATCAGTACTAGAAATAAGAATAACCTTCACAAGGATTTAGAGTCACTTACTCTTGTACAAAAAGATGTGCATTATTCAGGAACACACATTTTCAATAAATTGCCAGCAGCCATAAAAAGGTTAACAACCAATGAAATTCAGTTTAAGAGAAGCCTAAAGGATTTTTGGTGGCCAACTCCTTCTACTCCATTGATGAATTTCTCAGTAGAACCGACAGATTTGTGTGTACACACACACACACACACACACACACACACACACACACACACACATACACACACACACACACACACACACCATTATTTCAGGGTAGTAATGTGCTCATTGTAAATAAGTATTGTAGTAGTTATATTCAATGCATTAGTGTTTGTAAAATGATTCTTTCATATAGTGTTCATTTAAAAAAATGAGGATCATTCCACTTGGGACCTGTGGAAGGTAAAATAGCTTATTTGTTTCAGTTGCAAATATTTGTCATGTATTATTGTTTTTCTGACATGTTCTACATCCTAGAGGACCTCCTCACTATGGAGCAATTGGAATGAAAGTAAATCTAATCCAAACAAGGCAGGTACTATTAAATCTGGTTTGTTGATTGGGGAGTTGGTCTTGCACTTAGAGTAAGTAGGGTAGACGTAATTGCAGGTGGGAGGGGAGGCGAGGTTGGAACATCATTTGAGGAAGTGAGAGACTTTAGAGTGAGGATGGGTGGGAGGATTTTTACGTTCAGGAATGAATTGTCATTGTAAATGTGAAATTTTTGGCGGTGGTAGCACTGTGGAAGGGATTTGGAAGGTTCAACTTAATACCGGCCATTGTACATCAGGGATCTCTCCCTGATGAGTCTTCACAGACTCTGTGAAGACCTGCATAAGGAATGTGGAACCTGACAAGGAGCGGTCCACAGTGGTGGGATTCACTGTATGATACCATCTATAGGGTGATGTAAGGTAGGATTCCAGCTATCACATCCTGCAGCCATTCACCTTGGTAGGTTTTTGTTTGCGAGTTAAGGAAAAAAAAGATTAAAAAAATAAAAAACTAGAATTTAACGTGATGCTTGTTCGCAAAAAAAAAAAAAAAAAAAAAAAAGAATTAAAAATAAAATAAAAATTGAAGCACTCAACGAGATTTCAACCCGTGACCTTCAGCACATTACACCATAGAGCAAGTCTACACAATACTTCTCTTTCAATGCTGTTGAGCATCACATAAATTTCCAGCATATTTTCATCAATTACTTGCAAATGAGGGCTACACCCCCATATAGAAGGTTCAAAAAGTCAATCCCACCAGTGTAGATGTCTCTTTGTGAGTCATAACAGGTACATATTTCTAAAGCAGGACTGGAACTTATTCTGCAGCCACCTCCTCTGTCGTGATCTCGGGACCAATCATTGTTGTTATGGCAGTGAAAGCGGGGAGACGGTGAGGAGGCTGGAGTTGTTTAGATGTGGTACTGAATGGAGTGAGAGAGGCATGATGCCGAAGGTTGTGCATGGAATTTTGAAGAGGTGGTTGGAATGGAAGTTGGGTTTTGTGGATTTGATGTGGTCAGAATCTTTGTGGGGGGATGATTTGAGTGATGGAAATGTGAGAGATGTATTTCCTTACTTCTAGAGTGATGGATTCTGCATTTAGGAATTTGGGGTCAGCAAGGGAGAGAATGAAAATGGAAACAGCTATGACAGGAGGTGAACGGCGGGTGGGGTGCCATGTGTTTGATAGGGTCAGGAGTTGTTTGTGGTTTTTTGAGTACGGTACTGGAAATGGGGTCTGCTTTAGAGTACTTCTATGGGTTTCTGGTGGTTGTGTGTTGGGGAGGGGGTTGGGGAATTAGAAAAGGTGGGATTTGATTTTGTGCAGGTCCTTGTAGAAGGCTCGAGGAGATTTGGTTACTTGTTGATTGTAATGTGGTTTCAGGCATTGCAACGGTAGCTTCACTAGTTATTAGTTTGGCTGGAGTTGCTGAGGAGGTGCTTGGTTTGGGAAAAGTTGGAAATGGGGGATAGGTAAATGATGTGGTAGACGATGTGGAAGAGGTTGTGGGAAGGGATAGGTAGGGCAGGGTAGGCAAAGGAAGTGACTATGGGTGGGGTGAGACTATTAGAAGGAGAGTGTGGACATAACGTGGTGGGCCAGAGAAAGTGCTCCGCATAGTGAAGTGGGAGCAGAGGAGAGGGTGGTGTGTCCACTGTGGGGTCAAAAGAAACAGGGGGCAGAAGGTAGATGATTAATATCGGCAGTGGAATATCGCCGGTATGGTGGGGAAGATGGCACTGACATCTGGTGAGATTTGATGACAGCAGATAAGGGTGGCAGTGACAGGGACAAAGACAGAGGTGGCGAGTACAGTGTGACGGTGGCGATGATGGTGATGGTGACTAAGAGGAGGCGTCAGACGACTACAGCAGAGGTGGAGGCTGTGATGGTGGCAAGGAGATGATAATGATGATGACGATGAATACACACACAAAAGACTGTCTCAATGTCTCAATGACACAAGCAAACTACATGGATGTACAGATATGGACGCAAAGCATTACAAAGTAGCAACAACAAATGAACTAGTGCTAGAGACCTCTAGTCAGTTGTTGCATGTCAGTACCATTTTTCTTTCTCTATTGTCATTTCATACCCCTAGCCCCATATGGGTGGAGCATGTCCTGTCAGTGGATACAAGTCGCCACTCTTCAGCCATATGAGGGTAAAAATTTTAAAACATACTATAAAATTACACTTGGAGGTTGTCAAAAAGACAAAATGAAAGTGAAAAGACTAATGGTTGAAATGGCTCTGACCACTATGGGACTTCACATCTGAGGTCATCTGTCCCCTATAACTTGGAACTACTTGAACCTAACTAACCTAAGGACATCACACACTTCCATGCCTGAGGCAGAATTCGAACCTGTGACTGTAGCAGTCACGTGGTTCCGGACTGAAGCGCCTAGAACCTCTCTGTCACAGTGGCCGTTGCATAAGTTAAAATACAAAAGGCTGATTTGTTGATTAATTAAAATATTGTCACAGAGGAAGTGGCAAATGAATGTTTTGCAAAATATAAAAGGCAGACAGAGAGTTGCATGAGTCAAAAGGTAAAAGCTGATGTGTCAACAGATTAACATAGAGACATAGACGAGTGAAATGATGAGTGGGTGTAGACTGACAGGGACAATGCAAACGAGGATGTTTACTTGGTGGCAATATTGTAAGAATCAAATGAATATATACCCACAGTCTGCAACATAATCATAAAGAAAAACACATCACACTCTCTACATGTGGGAATTAAATATTAAAATTACACACTGCAGTACATACAATAATGAGTTAATGATGGGTCCACATTTTTGCAAGTATGTATACTATTGTGTAGATGCAAAAAGGCAAACCAATAATTGATTACTTATTTTTCTGCAAGCAGGGGAACAGAGCTCAGAATGCCAACTGGATTCAAAAATTTTAGTCAATTGCCTTGAGAGGTAGACATATCTCACTAAGACAAAGGTTCAAAATTATGGGGTACTGTATCTGCTACTGTGTTAGGCCAGTTAAAACAAAATACAGAGATAGAACCATTGCTGTTGAACCACTTCAACAATTCACCGAGAATTTTCTGTAGGCCACACATGGTGACTATGTAGATTAATTAATGATGCCACTTCTTTTAAAGGCTGCTACTTCAGTAAAGAGGACTGCTCAAGGAAATCCCATAATTGTGATGATCTGATGCAACAACCATCAACCAAATCCTTCCCATAGAGGGAAATCCACTGTTGACAATCCTTGCACTCACTGCAGGTGTTAGGGATAATAGGGGTTGTCATGCAGGATACACATAATTGTACTTTGATTTAAATTGTGTTGGTGGGCCACTTGCCTGGAGCTTGTATTACGGTTTGTCTCAGTATCCCGTAGAACCCAGACATCCCAATCTGCTGTACGCACATTACACTGCCTCCCTGTATGTTAATCTGTCTGAAAGGACACATGATCACACAAACTCCCAAAAAGGCCTCAAAATGTTGTGTGATGTGGTTGGTGCCCGGGCACTTGATTTGGTATAGTCATGCTGCCTCTGGACCACCTCAGCTTGTTCTCGACATAAATCAAACTACTGCCCTGAATGCACTTGAGCAGACGATTGCTATCATCTTTCTTTGCTGAAGTATTCATTCACATGGTGATGTTGTATTGGTTGTCTGCATGTCTGCCCATCACCAAGACCCAGCAGGTGTTGCTGTGTGTTACACAGTATCGCCTTTACATGGAACAACATACTCTGAAGTATACTGAGCAGGAGCTGATGTTAAAGTGTTAAAATCACTCTCAGGTGGTCAATATAAGTATTGAATAATAAAATTGACTGTGTGAGAGCCTTTATCAGTGAAAAATTCACGCCTACTGAAGGAAAAAAAACTGTTGTCATTTTTGGCATTATTGGGTATTTAGAAAGAAAAGCCTCAATAGATAAGGTAAATAGTCTCTATAGTGTGTGTTTCACAACTCATGTTATATACTTCTAGGTGCTGTGGAGGGGACAAGTAGATAGACTTTTGTCAAAGAACCCATACTGAGAAATGTACCATTTGAATAGAAAGTGAATTTTTTTTGGTTGGGATCTAGTACTTAACATGTGTCATCTGCTTGAAAGAGTTGATCTTGCCTGTTGCTGTAGAAAACAAGAATAAACAGAAGTTCTTGCGTTACAAATACTGACAAGTAGATAGTAATGCCCAAATTAATTCATGCCACACACGCTCTTGAGTTTCTGTCTTACTTATTTCCAGGTAAACTGTACAAAGTTGGCACAATGTGTGCCTTTTAGAATTCATTTACTAAACTGAACGGCATGGATGCCACATCGATACTTCAAGCAAAATTGGGAGTACAACAATGATTCCTCAAGGGTCTTATGTACACTTTGCTACAATAACACAACAGTGAAAAACAGAAAATTAAAGAATTACACTAAATTTTGTACATTAAATAATGCTGAATAAATTGTAAAATAAAATGTTATTACATAACATATTAATTTTGTTGCAGAGTAGTCTCATTCACAATGAAAATAGATATGTGAATACAACAACCCAGAACATAGTGGAAGAATGGCCAGTTCGAGCTCACAAGGGAACCTTCATTGACTTCCTTGCTGCAACAGAGGAGGCTGACGATGATATACAATGTTTGTCAATTTGTAATTAAATTGTTTAAGAATACTAATGTATGCCACACAATAAAGAAATAAAATAAACACTCTCACTTGAGGTATAAGGAATATATTCTATAGCTTTACATCATGGTCCCATTTTCCAAAGTGTAGCATTACTGATATTGCCCACATTTGGTGATCTTTAGGATTGTTGTTGACTTGCTATTAGCTGTTCTATTAATTAATGTGACAGAAACTGCTGGCAACAAAACTTAAAGAAGCAGTAACGCCATAGCTGTTATGTTTCACTGTGTGCCTATTTCCAATTGTGTGTGTTTTTTTTTTTTTTTTTTTTTTTTTTTTTTTTTTTTTTTTTTTTTTTTTTTTTTTTTTTTTTTTGCATATAGTATGTATTCATTGACAAAATAGAAAGGTATTCTTACAAGCAACAGTTTTATTTTGCTTACACATTGCTCCCAAGCTGGTATTGGGAACATGAAATGAACTGTACAGTTTCATTGGCTTCTTTTAAAGCAAAGCCATGTTATGTGAAAGAACCCTTAAATTTATACAGTTTCTGCTAGAATGGTTATGTACAACTTCACTTTTATTGAACTTGTTTTTATTTTCCTCTGGAAACAATAGTATTTTGAGTACATAAATATTGCAGAAAGTTAAAATTTTAATTTTTTTAACTGGCCTACAGCTGTTTGATCATCTTGCATTAGTCGTTGTTCTAATGGTTACATTTTTCAGTTTGAATATTTCTTATGCATCACTTGACTGACCTCATATTTCAATTCCATACGTCATGATGGCATCAAGATATGAAAAATACAGCATTCACATAGCACCATCTGTTACTAGCTTTTTGATGTTCTCGAGAACAAATATAGTTGAACTCCATTTGTGTTGTGATACCAATTCAGTCTTTCCACAGTGAACTGTTATCAGTGGTGAGGCATAAGAATTGTGCTTTTTGAAGTATATGTGTACTATTCATACCTGTTACTGAGATTACTCCTGTAGTCTTCTTCCGTTGTTCCCAAACAGTATTGTTTTAGTTTTCTCTCTACTGAGAGTAAATCTATTGATTCCAAGCCATTCAGTGATTGAGTCAAATATCATTTTGCTTTATGTTACGGCATCAACTAAATTTGTAGCACTGGTTATGCTAGTGGTAATGCCTGCAGAAAGAATTATGTCACTTTCAGTATTAAAAGCTAAGTATGTTTATCTCTGCAAATTTATCTCAGAAACATTGGGTATCGTAATATGCTGCCTTGTCGTACAGAATGACTAATTTGTCAAAATCCAAGTAAATATTGTTATTGTTCTAATTGTGTTTCTACTGTTTTCTATTTTGCAGGTATGTCTTAATTGTACTAAGAGCTGCTCTTCTAACCCCATACTAATGAAGTCACCTTATTGAAATGTAATGGAAAAATGGAAATGAGCGTTTGGCGTCATTGGCCGGGAGGCCCCTCGCGGGGCAGGTCCGGCCGCCATATCGCAGGTCTTATTACATTCGGCGCCACATTGGGCGACCTGCACGCCGGATGGGGATGAAATGATGATGAACACAACACAACACCCAGTCCCTGAGCGGAGAAAATCTCCGACCCAGCCGGGAATCGAACCCGGGCCCAGAGGACGGCAATCCGTCACGCTGACCTCTCAGCTACTGGGGCGGACATTGAAATGTAATGATCAACTAGGTCAAAAGCTTTCGATAAGTCACACAGTAGTCACAAAATATACCATACCATAAGGATTTTGCCATTGATCTAATCCCTGTGAAAGATATTCACTCATTCAAATATGCTGAAACTATTGATTTTCCTTTCTGCAGTCCAAATCGTCTGTTATTTATGACACCAGTCTTTTCCTCTTCAAAATATGGAATAAATATGAAGTACTTTATTTTCTCAGGAACTTTGAGAAAATGAGAAAAATGGTTTGCAGTTGACACAGCACATTGGATCTCCATTTTTGTATAGTGGTATGTCTATGGCTATTATCATTCTATCCGGAAAAAAAACTGCCTTTTGTCAGAGATGAATAAACTATGTGGCAAATTTCTTTGGCCATTTCAATTGTTGTTAACTTTAAATTTTTAAATTAGAGTCCATTTAAGTCAGTGGACGTTTAATTATGTAATTTCTTTGTTGCTTTTACTGTGACTTGATCTGTTGTAAGATAGAGATCACGAGTTCACTGAGGAGTGCTTTAGTTCCTGCAGGGAATCAGTTTAGTCGTGTTGTCTAAATCTGTCATATGTTCGTAAAATATTTATTGACAATGCTAGTAACAGCCATGAGACCTTCTGATAATCTGATGATTACTTTTAGCTTTAGTTGTGTGCTATTGGTGTCTGACAAATTTCCCATTTCTTTGTTAACCCTCACACTGCACACTGGGATCCCCTGGAGCCTAGCGTAATTTTATTGTGTATTACAAAGAGTATGTTGGCAACAGTTTATCGAAACATAGTGTTTATTAAGTTGGTAACACTGCCTACACGTATGCGATGTTAACTCATTATGGTATTGTAGATAAACCATTAAATTTTTTTCAATCATACTTAAGCAACAGGGTACAAAGAAACTATCAAAAGTCAACACCCATGAAAGTAAAGAGAGGAATTCCACAAGGCTGAGTGCTTGCCTCTTTCCTGTTCATTGTTTACATCGATGACTTCTCAAATCATGTGCCATGCAACAATGTACTGTATGCTAATGACATGACACTAGTAACAGTGGAGAACATCTGCAAGAAGTCATAGAATACAACAAAGTAGTAATTGAAATGAGCAGTGACTGGTGCAGAGTCAACCTTTAATCAATAAACACATTGAAAACTGAAGAAATTTACTTCACCCTGAAACCAATTGAACAGAATACAAAAAATGTCAAGTTACTAGGTTTACATACAGATCAAAAACTTACACGGGACAGACACACAAATTATCTATGTTGCAAACTTGCTCGAACTCTCTTTCTATTACACAAGCTGAGACATGTTATCAGTAAAAATCTGCTAATCTCCACATACTTTGCTCTTTTCAATTCACAACTGCAATATGGGGTATTCCTTTGGGGTAACTCAGTGGGTTCAAGTACCATCTTCAAGTGGCAGAAGAAAGCAGTTAGGTGCATTTTAGAACTAGCACCAATACAAAGTTCCAAAAATCATTTTAAAGAATTAAAGATAATGACACTACCTATTGTATACATTTATAATTGTTTAATATATGCTAAAGAGAGCATAAAGAACTTTAATTTAAGATCTGAAGTGCATGTTCATAATACCCGAAATAATAGTAACATGGACCTACCATACACAAGGCTGACATTAACACAAAAGAGCCATAAACACCTTAGCTTGAAATTTTATAACAAACTCTCAAAGGCTATGAGTGAACTACCGATGAATAACTTTAAGCAAACAATACAAGTGTGGCTCAAATGTACGCCACATTACTCACATGATGAGTTTCTAAACAGTGACACAAAAGAGATATGCTACATGAAACAAAAAACTGCCAAATGAATTATACCTATATGTTTGTGACAGTAATGTACAAACTAAGACTTTTTACATGGATACGTAAGATGTACCATAAATATATCTTGATACTATTGTATATTTAACTGTTATGATATATTATAACTACTATTGTGAATACATAATTGTTGTATTATCAATATCACTTTAGAATGCGTATCTGCTTGCCCTGCACAGGCACAATTATGTACAATAATAATTATCATAATTTAAAAAAAAATGTATTGAACACACAGACGATGCCAATTGTATGGAAAAAATACTGAATGGTAAATAAAGATTCTATTCTATTCTAACATTTTACTGGGGTCCAGTGGACCCCAGTGTGAGGTGCAGGGTAATTCAAATCAAGTGTGCAGTGAGAGGGTTAATTATATTTCACCTACTCCTGACGTTGTTCGATGATAGTAATCTGGTTTCCCACATTTTTGCAGCTTTTAGTTTCTTATTTTATCTTCTTATAACCTTTATAGTGTTAAATGGTCAGGCCTGTGGGGATCTGTGCTAATACCATAAAGATGTTTTAGTTTTATGCAGGACAGTAGTAATCAACTGTGACTTATGCCTTCACTTTTTCTTTATTATCTTTGTTTTACTCAGTAGGCTGTCTTCTATATCTTTTAAGTATGTACCTGGTAAAATATTATATTTATCATTTATATTATCAGACACATACAATTCTGGCCAATTTTCATTCTCCAGTTTTTTCTTCAAAAACTCTCTGATAGAGATGCTACTGTCTGCTGAGACACACATTTGTGAGTATCTACCCTCACAGCATAACTTATAATTAAATTCTATGAACTGTGGTCTGACAGATTCAATCCATTTTTCAGGAACCTCTACCCACTGGAGTCAACCTTTGTAATTATGAAATCAGTGACTGAGTATTTTTGCTTATGCTAGCAAAACCCTTAACAATTTTATGTAAACCATGTGTTCTAAGAAGTAACCACAACACAAGTATCAACAAATGGAGAATGTACAAAGCTATATATGTAACTGTCCTTACCAGAATTACTGTTCTCTCAAGAGTTACTGTCCTGGCAAGAGTCACATTCAATTTAGGGGAGTCTTGATGCAGCTGCACCATCTTGTGCACATACAACTGACCCCCCAGATGCACACCTTTTGTGAGTTCAAATTTCCACCAAGAAAATCCTCACCTTCCTGCAATGACATTTCATTTGCAAAGTTTGCACATAAACCCCAGTTTGAGAACTATAGAGCTTGAAACAACTGCAAACGATAAGGCTATAGATGTAAGTATCTTGTTAAAAGTTTCCACACAGACTTCATTGGAATTGCTGATTCCACACTCTCACTCATTGAAAATGTTTTGCACTTACTCTTCATTGTCTCATATCTTTCACTTTGCAAAGACATTTGCTGTCTTCATACTAATGCCATCTACGGCAGCCGATTTTTCACAGAGTGCTGCATTGAGGAGAGGTATAGATGTCGGTCAGTGAGACATGGCACAAAGTCAGTGTTCCAAAAATCCCAAAGCTGTTCTATAGGATTCAAGTGAGGACTCCGCAGGCTAGTCCATTACAGGGATGTTATTGTCATGTAACCACTCAACCACAGACCATGCATTATGACCAGGTTCTCGACAGTGTTGAAAGATACAATCGCCGTCACCAAACCGCTCTTCGACAGTGGGAATCAAGAAGGTGCTTAAAACATGAGTGTAGCCCTGTGCTGTGATAGTATCATGCAAAACAAGGGGTGCAAGCCCCTATATCAAAAACTCGACCACACCACAACACCACCACCTATGAATTTTACTTTTGGCACTACACACGCTAGCAGATGATGTTCACTGGGCATTCGCCATGCCCACTCCCTCCCATCAGATCCCCACATTGTGTACTGTGATACATCACTCCAAAGAATTTTTCCACTGTTCAGTTGTCCAATGTTTATGCTCCTTACACCAATCGAGGCATTGTTTGGCATTTACCGGTGTGATGTGTTGCTTATGAGCAGCTGCAAGACCATGAAATCCAAGTTTTCTCACCTCCTGCCTAACTATGATAGTAGTTGCAGCAAATCCTGAAGCAGTCTGAAATTCCTGTGTGATTGTCTGGATAGATGTCTCCCTATTACACATTATGACCCTCTTCAACCATCGGTGGTCTCTGTCAGTCAACAGACAAGGTTGGCCTGTTTGCTTTTGTGCTGTACATGCCCCTTCACATTTCCACTTCACTATCATATCTGAAACTGTGGACCTAGGGATGTTTAGGAGTATTGACATCTCAGGTACAGACGTATGACACAAGTGACACTCAATCACGTTACAACATTCGAAGTCCACGAGTTCCTTGGAGCACCCCATCTGTTCTCTCACAATGTCTAATGACTACTGAGATCACTGATATGGAGTACCTGGCATTGGGTGGCAGCGCGATGCACCTAATGTGAAAAATGTATGTTTTCAGGATACTTTTGATCACACAGTGTAACATGAAATGCAAGCTGCACTGTAACAACAGATTCAGCCCTTGAACACTGTTAAACACAGAAAGTTCTCCCTTCACTAGAGGCCACCTTTGCTGCTTGTGCTTTCTTATGGAGCCCACAGCAGATAGTGCACATGTATACATATGTGTATACAAACAAAACTGTTTGAATTGCTCTTTCATTTATAGTATTACATTTAACTGGATGCTGAATGTAATAAATTTTACAAAGTTTTAAAACCGTGATATTCATTTTGAGACACACTGTTGAAGGTATAGCTGGTTAAACTATATTTCGTCAGTCAAGCACCATCTTGTACCATGAAATGGATGTAGTTCGTCTACAGTGGAACATGTGATACAAATTAAGTACCTTTAACATATTAACAAATTTAGCCACCTCAAAAATACAGACTTGCGTTACTTTTCAGTACCTTCTATTTCAAATATTTAGCTTGTAAATGGTCTCCTATAATACAGGCTGACCAAAACAAGAGGCCCTACTTCTTATAAACAACCTACAGACAAGCCACTCATTTACTGTTAAGTACAAAGAAGTAAATTATTATTATGAAAAACAATGTACTGTACATGGAGAATGTCAGCAGTGCACAGAAGGTCCTGAAAATATTCACCATAAACTCAGAGACACAACTAAGCATGTCTCATGTTTCCGGCAACTTTTGTCTATTCATTTGGTAATTGTTTTGTTTTGTTTTGTTTTAGTGCGCAAAAAACAACTGGGCTCATACAGGCACAAGTCAAATTCATTTGGTGTGATTTCCGATATCGCAATGGAAATGTTTTTCTTCAACTCTCCAATTGCAACAGGTAATTACTGTAGACTTTGCCCTTTCAGTTACCCCACAGATAAAAATCACAGGTACACAGATCAGGCGAAGCGTGAGACCATAAACCAGCATAAACTGTATAGTCTTCTTGAAAGCTTCACGGATGTATTGTGGGGTGGTGAATAAGTTGTAAAAAATCTAATTGCTGTATAAATGCTTGCATGTTGAATCCGTTTCAGGCTTTTAGAATGTTGTTAATGCTGTCTTTCGCCGTTCTCAACACTGGCTCTCTATTTACTTTTTTAGCACCCAGAAAGTGATTTAACAAACGTGAAGCCTCTAAATAGAGTTCCTAGTGCCCACTTCATCTGAGAATACCATTATAGCTGCAGTTTATAGCTCTGAGGAATTATGAGATTGTCCGGGATTTCTAATCAAAAACGATTTTCCAAAATAGTTGAGTATATTCTGAAATTCACTGATAAAAAAAAAACACAAGCATCCCTACAACCTAACTAACAGAACAGTTCAGAGTCTAATGCGCTGATGCAACTATAAATGTCCGAATTAAATGTTACAAAGAATGCTCGCCATAATTTGATGAGAATATTTCATCAAACGCCACGCTAAATATTTGGTAGAATGTCTGTCCCGCGACGGCACGTGAAAATACGACAATACGCAAACTGAAGCTAGATAATGAAAATCATCCCAGAATTAACACTTCACTTGAAATGTTTTCATGGTTCCGTGTATCTCTAGTAACTTAATACGGCACCCGAGGCTGTTTGTAGCAGTGATACCGATGCGACGCGACTCCCGACACAGATGGCGTGTCATTCAGCGTCTGGAGAGAACTGGGGCCTTGCTTCCTCGTGCAGCGTTCTCATATATATAGCCGCGGTGCGGACGGCTAAGGGAACGCCTGATCAAATCGGCTCTCCCAACTAGCCGCTGGGCTAGTAACGCACCACTTCAAGTTACATAATAAATTATAGCTTCTTTTGCTGATGGCCGATGAAGCTCTTAATTTAAATGTGCATTCAGCACGCAGGTAAGTATTGATAATAAATTTTTGACGTGGCTAAGTTAAATATTTTGGGCGAGAGAATTAATTTAATTACACTGCATGCAGTAGACGAGCTCTGAACTGGCCCTTTTGAGATCCGCTATCGCTATAATTTTATAGGTATTCAAAAGAAACTTTTCACATCTTCATAGTCATAGCGGACCTCCAACCTATTTAAATCTAAACATCCTAGCCTTATTTATTAGCCTACTTAATCTATCTTGCTTCCTTCAGTTTTGAGACGAAAACCAGAAAATCATGAATTTCCACTAAAATCTTAATTTGTGAAATCCAAAGTACTGTTTTTATTAAATCATTATGAAAGATGAATCTAAATATAAATTTTGAAATCTCTAGCTCTTTTCTGTTGCGCCAATGATTTTTTCAGAAAAACGTCCAAATTTCGAAAATGGCTGAAGTTATCGAACTGATATTTAACACACATTAATTTAGTATTATTCCTGACATGCTAGAAAAGTTTTAGGTCATTTGCTTGATTTTTAAGGTATTGTGCAACATTTATGACGTCAGAGCTAGTTACAGCAGACTGGCTGGCACACAATGGAGACTGATGTGAATTTACTACAGCGTGAGTAGGCTGCTTCCCTACATCACCCTCAACTTAAATTTTTGTGTTTATGAATGTTAATGAATGAAAAAAAAATTTAATTACAAAAAGGGAAGCAAGAGTACAGTTTAACTCCCTATGAAAAATCAAAATTGAAATATAAACCTGTAGAAACATTAAAGAAAACTGATTACCTACATTAATTATTTAAATTGTAAGCATGTTCACTGCCTTTTAAACAATGTCATTACTCAAAATTTTAAGCAAAGTCAATGAAATATTTTGGCATACATATTGCCTTAGACAAACAAACACATACAAATTGAATAATTATGAAAATCTTAGATCCATTAAATATATTAAATACATTTTTACATACACAAATTCAAAGAAAATAACATGATACATAAACAGATGATTATCTCTTAGCAGTCTTTTCTAAACCTGAAAGAAAATTTCACAAATAATTTTTACACACGTGGTTGTAGCTGCTTTGGCTGGCGTCCTACACTTTCATTCACAAGGGTAGAGGAGGGGAAGTTGCTATGGTGTGCATCCTTCACGTTCTCTCTAAATTACATGGGGGAAAGGGGAGGGGTCACTGTGAGTTGTGTCCAAGTCACTCCACACTTTCACGCAGCTACCAGGCTGCCATTATCTGGTTTGTCCTGTAGAACAAACAAAACGAGTGCCTCAGACTCTGTTCATTTAATATCTATGAGTGGGTCACAATGAAATGGGGGTATATACATTTTATCCTTCAATATTTTGCTGGAACAAAGTTAACAGAACTTTTTCAATTTTACTCTTACGGTTACTTAACTGTCATAAAATCGTTAAACAAATGGCTCAAAAGGCCTTTGGTCATGTACTAGAGAAAATTTATGCTCCTAAGGCATACAATCATAAATCATATTTAATCTGAATTTATTATTTCTGGGCCGGAACACTGAACCAATGCTCAGTACATTCCTGATACATTCGCATTTTAAGCACTTAACTGACTCATCTTTGATTACCTTATTCTTAGAGATAGTATGAGTATGATTAGTGGTTGTTTTCTCAGCTTCTTTGTACATGTGAGTAACTTTTGGTAATAGTACAGTTGTGAGTGTTCAAAACACACTACGTTTAGTTGACTACTAAATCCACTTATTGGTCCTCTGCTGTTGTCAGTTCCACATCTGCAATTATGTACTTACTTCATCTAAGTGTATTTATACTGAGCTATCAATACAGTTTCACGTCTGTCATTATGTTACTTATTTACTTTGCTAGTGTATGAACTTAAGTAATACTCACTCCATTAACATTTAAAGCATAGGATAGCACATTTATTTCGTACCTAAAGTGTATTGCAGCTGATCAGTTTGCTCACGTGGCAATCCATTTCCACTCGATCGGACGCTGAAACCACAGGTAGTCTCTCTCAGACCTACCACTAAAGTGCATCAAGTAATTATGGACGAGCGTAATGCTAAATTCCTTAAACCTATAGGACACCATGAGCTGCTCTGTCTCATCTAACATAAGGGTACCTATGGTCGCATTCACGCCTCCAACTCATAACCTCAATACGTGTAGGTGTATCCTGTCACACACTACACTAAAATAATGGCCAGCTCCAACCATATAAATACTTCAGGGACGTGTCCTTCACGTCTCAACCACAAACACTGCTCAATTCTATTACACTGCCTTTCCTTGCTACACCAGGTGAGTTTAATCTTACAACTTATCTGCATATTTTTCATAACACTAAGCACTCTCTCTTACTATTTCTTAGTTAGCTCTAATGCATACACTAGGTTTCACTATCACTTCAGATCCTGCTTGTACATGAATTCATATATCTTTTTAAATTACTGTTGGTGGACCATTTCCAATAAAACAACACTTTGTAGTTACTATATTACCTGGGTTCTATACATACTTGTTACTCAAATACACTTTATATCTTAATTACGTCATACTTCTCTATTGTTTGTCACTATTAGGTTTGTCACATTAGGTATTTTTCTTCACTAATCAGTAGATAGAATGATTACATAACTCATGGCTTGATAGCAATGACAGAAAATTTTCATGTCTGGAAAGAAGAGGTCGAAATTTTTGTGGATAGGAAAGATGAAGAATGAGTGAGACCTGAAATGGAAAGAAGATCTCACACAGCTGGGACTGCACAGCTGCCACACTGTGTAGAGGTTACAGAACAACCTCCTCCCTACAGCATTCATTAGCTTAATGCTGGCTTGATAGTCATAATGGAAAATTTTAGTATTTGGAAAGAAAAGGTCGAAATTTTTTAGGACAGGAAAGAGGAAGAATGAGTGAGAGCTGAAAGGGAAAGAAGATCTCACACAGCTGGGACTGCACAGCTGCCACACTGTGTAGACGTTACAGAACAACCTCCTCCCTACAGCATTCATTAGCTTAATGCTGGCTTGATAGTCATAACGGAAAATTTTAGTATTTGGAAAGAAAAGGTCGAAATTTTTTTTTTTAGTGGATAGGAAAGAGGAAGAATGAGTGAGACCTGAAAGGGAAAGAAGATCTCACACAGCTGGGACTGCACAGCTGCCACACTGTGTAGAGGTTACAGAACAACCTCCTCCCTACAGCATTCATTGGCTACCTATGAATCTGCCAGGTCGATCTGAAAATACCTTATGATGCCTTTTTAGAACCTGTCTCAGTTCTTCCTTTTGATTGTCTGAAATCTTATCGATTTCCTGCAATTTAGCTTCTTTTTTGTCCACAATAATTGCTTCTTCTTCTTCTTCTTCTTCTGTGTTTAGCTTACTGTTACTAAGATTAACACCTTCGTCCCAATAACTTCTATTTTTCAGAACTCGTATAGGCAGCTCCCAAGTTTCATGATCAGTTACTACATGTTTATCACTAAAAGGTACTATAATAACTCCGGTTATTGGCAAGACCATCCTTAACTGGCTTCTTTCAAAGTCAACAACACTCTGATATTTTGACAAGAAATCTATGCCAATTAAAACCTCAATACTGAGATTATTTACAATTAAACATGGATGATCAATTAAATTACCATTAATGTTAAAGGGTAGTAAAGCTTCTTGCTTTACCGTTTTTGAAACCTTGCCAGTAGCACCAATTATTCTTAGTCCTGATACCCTCATTACTGTAAGCTTGTCTTTACCAGGTAATGCATCAAAGAAGGACTGAGATATTGCACTCACCTCACTTCCACTGTCTAAGAGACAATGTACATTGGTACCCAACATATTCACTATTATTACAGGGTGGCTTATTCTAGGTTGTACAGGTGGTTCCTCAAATTCATCTAATAGTTCCATTTGGATTTGTCTCCAACTAAAGTGATCAACATCTGTCTTCATTACATTTAGGTCACAGTGTGTAGGGGTTTCCTGAATTACATTTTCAGCTGCCTTTTCCAGTCGGTCTATTAATTTTAAATCGAAACACTGCACAACTTCATTACATTTAGTTTGCTGAACACGACCCAAATTACTGTAGTCTGGGCGATTCTGCGCCTCCAGACCAGGCATAACATTAGTTACAGCTAAACCACTTTCACCATTATCGTCGGTTTCCTTCTCAAGTGACAAATGGTCACAGCTACTGGGTTCATTGACCCCCAACAGCCTACCCTCTACATTCTCACTTATCTCCTGTCCTAAATCTATTAGTACATTATCAACATCCTGCACAGGCACTTTAGATAATAGCACATCATCTTCATCGTAAATATAAGCATGAATTTCTTCTGCTTCTTCACCTGTCAATTCAGTATTTTGTAGCTCCTCCCTATCGTTACACTGCTGCGCTTTCTCATTCTCTTCCCACTTAGAAAGTGTCTCTAACACGGTATCTATCAAATACTGTGAGTGATCTAATATTTCTGTTGTATCCTTAGATGCTACCGACACTTCATCCACCTGTTCAGTTTGAGTATTCTGATTTGTCTTACCAATTCCCGTAACTACTGGCTTAGGAAAAATAACCGCCTGGTGAACGCCAGTGTCCTCATAGATGGGAACTAGTTTTCCTGCCTCGGCCTACTACTGTTTCCTTTATTTTCATTATAGTTAACTGGCATAGCATTACTTTCCGTACTGTTGTTTACATGCATATTTCTGTTTGTAACAAAATTATTATCCCTTGGACACCATTGTTGGTTCTGATAATTATTTCCCCAATTCCTACCTCTCTTAGGATGGCGAACACCTACTGTTCTGATGTTTACATTGCCATTTTGCTCGTTCCTAAAATTACTATTATTGTTATTGGCATTTTGGTTATTACGTGCTTGCTCCTCATTGGCAGCAACACGTTCTACACGTTCCAAATACTCAATGAAACGATCCAGATTGTCTCTAGGGGCTGATATAATTCTAGTTTGCCAGTACCATGGCAGTTTGGCTTCAAGACCTAGTATAATCATTTCTGGTTTTAGCTTTTCCGCCAAATGTGACAAACGTGAGATCCATGACCTAGCAAACTCTTTAATTGATTCCTTGCCTGCATTGAAGCGTTTTCCACTTCAAAATTCTCTCAACACTTCATTTTGCTTATTGCTAGACCAATACTCATTAATGAAAGCTGTTTTAAACTCCGCTAATGTTTTACACTTTAACATAACATCAGCTGACCAACGCATGGCGTCACCTGCTAAATGGCTTTTAATAAATGAGATTTTCTCTCGCTCAGACCAAGTTGGTGGAATCACATCTTCAAAATCGTTCCAGAAATCTAGCGGATGGATATTTTTATCTGGATCGAACTGCAAGAACTGCCAACACCTGATAAAAGCGGCGTTTGCAGCTACAACTTGTTGTATACTACCATTACCAGAAGTTACTGAAGCTACGTTACCCTCAATGTTAGCAATGTTAGTACTGATATTTTCTACTTTCATTTCAACATTTTCTACTCTTTGTACAATATGAGTAGTATCAGTTTTGATTGCATCTACATCTGCTTGACATATGTTTACTTTTATATTAACATCTTTAAACCTTTCTGAGCACAGTTCAGACTCCGCCTCGATCTTTTCTGTTAACTTGTGCTCCAGCTTCACATCTTCCATTTGGAAGTCTTTGCGAACCTCAGCAACTTCGGATTTAACTGTTTTATACATTTCAGAAAACTGTTGAGCAACCTTTTTCTTAATATCTTCATGGTTTTAATCAATTTTATAATTCAAACTGTCTAGATCCTCTTTCAACTTATTGCAACCAGCCATGAACGTATCGTCCATTACCTCCAATCATTTATTAAAATTAGTTTGACTGGCCACAATCCTGTTATTTACCTCAATTATATTAGATTTTAATTCAGCATTATTGGATTCTAATTTATTGTCCATTGCCTCAAACCGTTTATTAAAATTTGTTTGACTGGCCACCATTTCAGACTTTAATTCAGCTGTCATTTGTGCATTACTGGCTGACATTTTTGCATTACTGGCAGCTATTGCTTGTAATATAACATTTAAATCAACAGCCCCAGCATCTTTGGGTTTCTCACTAGCTGGCTTATTATCACACTCAGGTGACGAAAAACTAGCTCCAACACCAGAATCATCAAAACTAAATGAAACTTCTGATTGATTAGTCATATCTAACTGCTCCTTCTCAAATTCTACCATCTCTGAAGACTGTTTTATTTTTAATTCATCAGAGCAACTATCATCCAATAAATTTACAATTTCTACTTTCTGCTTTACTACAGGGGTCTCTATTATTGAATCATTGCCCCTTCCCACACTACTGTCAGGAGACAATACTTCATATTTCACTTTAACATTACTACTTTCATGCATATTTACACTTGAACCGTTGTCTGGATTTACAGTTCCCTCAACAGACATAGGTTCTGATATAAGTTTAACCTCAGTTTCTTTCAGCGGTTCCATCGCCAACAGTCTCTTAGTGCAGGTTAGTAAAATTTTTAACAGCTTTTCACTTAACTTAGCTCCTTCTGCACGGCGTATGGCGTTGCCGGCGCGGCGTACCAGGATTCCTGATGCGACGTGGCACGTTGAACTGCAGACGGTTCTCCGACGGCTGTTGTGTGTTTGCGTGGCCCGCAATTGCAGGCGCTGCGTCGGCTGCTCCAGCGGACGACTGCGGTGCGGCGAGACTGGCTTCTCGCGATGCCGGCAGCACCGCTAGACTCAGTGCCAGCTCCGTCAATCCAGATGTGTTGTTAATCCAATTGCGTCGACCACATGCACACGTAACACATTCACTGTTCTATACTCAGTTGCGTGTCGCATTTCACTTCCGAATCTGAATAGTTAAAAATCACTTTCACTTAGTTGATTTCCCGGCCGATGCACCATATGTGGGGCGGCGAATAAGTTGTAAAAAATCTAATTGCTGTATAAATGCTTGCATGTTGAATCCGTTTCAGGCTTTTAGAATGTTGTTAATGCTGTCTTTCGCCGTTCTCAACACTGGCTCTCTATTTACTTTTTTAGCACCCAGAAAGTGATTTAACAAACGTGAAGCCTCTAAATAGAGTTCCTAGTGCCCACTTCATCTGAGAATACCATTATAGCTGCAGCTTATAGCTCTGAGGAATTATGAGATTGTCCGGGATTTCTAATCAAAAACGATTTTCCAAAATAGTTGAGTATATTCTGAAATTCACTGATAAAAAAAAACACAAGCATCCCTACAACCTAACTAACAGAGCAGTTCAGAGTCTAATGCGCTGATGCAACTATAAATGTCCGAATTAAATGTTACAAAGAATGCTTGCCATAATTTGATGAGAATATTTCATCAAACGCCACGCTAAATATTTGGTAGAATGACTGTCCCGCGACGGCACGTGAAAATACGACAATACGCAAACTGAAGCTAGATAATGAAAATCATCCCAGAATTAACACTTCACTTGAAATGTTTTCATGGTTCCGTGTATCTCTAGTAACTTAATACGGCACCCGAGGCTGTTTGTAGCAGTGATACCGATGCGACGCGACTCCCGACACAGATGGCGTGTCATTCAGCGTCTGGAGAGAACTGGGGCCTTCCTTCCTCATGCAGCATTCTTATATATAAAGCCGCGGTGCGGATGGCTAAGGGAACGCCTGATCAAATCGGCTCTCCCAACTAGCCGCTGGGCTAGTAACGCACCACTTCAAGTTACATAATAAATTATAGCTTCTTTTGCTGATGGCCGATGAAGCTCTTAATTTAAATGTGCATTCAGCACGCAGGTAAGTATTGATAATAAATTTTTGACGTGGCTAAGTTAAATATTTTGGGCGAGAGAATTAATTTAATTACACTGCATGCAGTAGACGAGCTCTGAACTGGCCTTTTTGAGATCCGCTATCGCTATAATTTTATAGGTATTCAAAAGAAACTTTTCACATCTTCATAGTCATAGCGGACCTCCAACCTATTTAAATCTAAACATCCTAGCCTTATTTATTAGCCTACTTAATCTATCTTGCTTCCTTCAGTTTTGAGACGAAAACCAGAAAATCATGAATTTCCACTAAAATCTTAATTTGTGAAATCCAAAGTACTGTTTTTATTAAATCATTATGAAAGATGAATCTAAATATAAATTTTGAAATCTCTAGCTCTTTTCTGTTGCGCCAATGATTTTTTCAGAAAAACGTCCAAATTTCGAAAATGGCTGAAGTTATCGAACTGATATTTAACACACATTAATTTAGTATTATTCCTGACATGCTAGAAAAGTTTTAGGCCATTTGTTGATTTTTAAGGTATTGTGCAACATTTATGACGTCAGAGCTAGTTACAGCAGACTGGCTGGCACACAATGGAAACTGATGTGAATTTACTACAGCGTGAGTAGGCTGCTTCCCTACAGTATGACAGAAAATCATGACCGTCATAAACTTGTACCTATACTATGTTCTAATTTATACGAAGAAGAAATTACCAGGAACAAAAACCAGAGAAAATGTCCACAGCCACAATACAAGAAGGAATAGGTGCCTCTATGTTCCTTACAACAGACTGTCAAAGTCACTCAACAGCTACGAAATCATGGGGTACAAATTATTTAATAATCTTCCTCAATCTGTTCAAGAATTACCTGAACAATTATTCAAACAAACAATTCATGACTGGCTAGTCCTCCACCCATTCTATGACATAAGAGAATTTATCAACTGTAATATAATACTATAATGTTAACAAGAAACCTGTTGTTTCTTTCAAACTATTAATTGTATTTTAGTATGTATATGACGTTGTCTATTGCTGTAATGGCCGAATGACAATAAAATTATTATTATTATTATTATTATTATTATTATTATTATTATTATTATTATTATTATTATTACTGAAAACCGTGATGTACACATCATAGTGCCATCTTGCTGGAAAACCGCATACTCCCGCTCTTCCTCCATCAGCTGCGGCACGAATGGTTGCAACAGTTCTGTTACATAGATTGAGAGTTCATGGTGGTGTTGAAGAAAATGAGATCTAAAATCTGTCGGCCTGAAACTGCACACAACAGCTTACTTTCAGATTGTGCAAAGACATCTCAAAGAGTTCTATGAGATTGTCTGTTGACCAATAGTGTGCGTCTTGAGAGTTCAAAAACCTGCTAAGATGAAACCATGCTTTGTGTGAGTTGAAGTAACTTTCTTTATCCAGATATCCTTCAGCAACTTGTGTGAGTAACCATCTGCAATAGTGTTGTTGTGCATAATCCACAGGTTTTAATACTTGCATCACTCTTACTTAGTATGCTCGCATATGTAATAGCTTCTACATGTTATGGCCTTATGTTCATGTGATATATAGTAGGGAGAATAGAGGTCTAGTGGACATCTGTGAACTTCTTACTCTAGTCTTGTGCACATAATCAATATTTTCCAGTGAATAAACTTTCTTTACATGGTTATATTTGTCATTAGCAGCTGAAACTATTGCTCTAAATTTAGGGATCAATTTCTGCACTACTCTTTTTGTGGAAGCAGCTATCTCTGTATAGTTTATTGAGAACTTTTTCCCATTTAACATTTTAAATGATTTGCATCCAAACAATACAAACTCTTTGTTCAATTGACAAAGGCATTCTGCAGAACTGTACTCACAACAAGCTTCAAACCGACTGTGTGACAACACAGCTCAGATATCTAAACCACTGCTTGACAGCAGGTGACACTGCTCGAGCACTCCTCTAGCATTAAGAAAGATCAAGACTCGTATAGCTTCAGATACCACGTTCATTATAATTATGACTGTAGTAGAATAATAACGCAGACTATTAACAGGGCATTGATTAGATTTTCTCAAGTGCAATACTTTTAAACTTCAATAGACGATTCTATCCCAAGTGCATGACCTCGTTGTACCTTGGAATACTTTTTCAAATTTGGAAAAATTTTCCAGAGTAATCATATCAGAAAAAGACAGCATCACACAAACAGTGAATGCCATCATTCAAAAAGAGAATAAGAAAATATAATAAATTTTTATTACAAGGCTGGCTAGGCATAAAATTCTGAAAAGTTTTCCAAGGGACAACACTCTCCCTGATTTTTGAATCAGTACTTCTTGAGGACTCTGTGATCCACTTTTTCATGGTTCTATTCCACTAACATTCTAAGGCAATATTGGAGTTATAAATTACAGTAATACTCATAACATTGATCTCGCTATTGCAACAATGTTGTGAGGTAACGGGCAAGCTCTGGCGCCCTGAATATATTCTAAGTTCGCAGTTGGCGTGGCCACACAGGGGCCTCTCGGCGGGCCCCGGGTTGCCGCACGGTGCCGGACATTTGCTGTAGCGACAGGGGCAGCCCCGGCACGTGGTCCAGGCAGACCGCGTGGCTGGGAATTCCACGTTGACGCAGTGTTGAGGACGGTGCTTTGTGTCGATGAAGGAGTTGTGTATGCCGGAAGTGCCAAAGATGGCGGACTTTGGGAAACCATTACGGGAGGCATTCCAAAGCTAGTGGAGAAATTAATAATAGCCAGAGGAATCATGGTACCACAAAGAGAAACATGTACGTTACCACTATTTGCACAACGATTCTGATGGTGTGATCAGATTTTAAAAATCTTTGTTAGTTTAAATTTTATTGTCTGACTGTAAATTACCCAAGTAACATTCAGCAATGAATTTCCAAAATCTAAATGATTCATCCGATTTTGTCAATCAACATGTCTTTAGAAAGCTATTACTGTAAACCTAAATAGGTATGAATTACAGGCATGTACCTTAAATAGTACACAAGTTATTGGACGTCAAAGTGCCCGATTACTATCGATCACGTCACGCCATAAGTACTCCACAGTTAACGAAAAAAACGGTAGCACCATGCTTATAAATATATTTTTTTATCAATGTCTTTGTTCATATCCAATATATACTATTCATGAAGAAATTGGTCAAATATTTACTGTTTTAGAAAGCACAGAGACATTAGGCTACTGGCCTAGTTTTGGCTCTGTTCCTTTGATATATGTTAATTTGATTTGTTTATGTATTGTTGGCTTGGACAAATGGCTGGAGTGCTCTAGCCAATCACAACGCACATCATTGGGGAATCTGTGTGGAAGTGGGGACGGAGCAGGAGTTTGCGAGAGCACACGAGGGGCGCCTGACGGGAAGGCACGACGGAGGGTCACAGGAAAGACTTGGAGAGTGGAGTAGTTTGCGCGTGGTCATGGCTTCTGCAGTGAGGACATAGTATCCATTTAGAAGTGAATATCTTGCAAGGTATGTTGTTGCTCATAACTAATTACTTGAAGTGGGAATCTATTGTTTCCCTGTTATTCAACTTATATTTTATTTAATTGCTGGACCATCGACAACAGTAAGTGTTATGCAGTAATGAACACCATTCTTAAAGTTGCTTCTGCTATCGTACTCATCATTTAAAGTCGTTAAAAATAGTACCTCCAGGTTTTGTTTAATTGCAATCTTTCAATTATGAATTTCTGTTACATTCAAAATTCGCAATTGCCGAGTGATAGGAAATTTCGAGCATTCGATTTATGTGTATATTCATATCGTATACCATAGACTCGGCAGTATTTGGCTTGTAATGTGTCAACTATGTATTAAAGCCACTAGACAATGAAACCAGCCGAAAGATTTAATATTTCAACTCTGTGTCGGAGGGTATGTAGTTGAGGGCCACCACATCATTTTTTCCCCCTTGAAAGCCTGCAATGTTATACTGATTGTGAAGTTTCTTATGTCTCTCTGATGTACTGATGACGAATACAAAATTAATGTTGAAATATTAGTGGGATTATGTTGTATTTGTTTAAATGTAAGTGCGGGTTATCTGTATGTTAATTGACTGCACCACTGTAGCAAATGATGAAATGTATTATGAAAGACAATGAAATATGACTGTTGTAATTATTTCCACGAGCTGCAGCACATGCAGTGTGGCGTACCGGTTAGTGTCACTGGCTGCAGTGCTGTGTGTTGCTAGTTCAATCCCATTACTAGCAATTATTGTTTATTGGGTACTGATCATTTCTGGGAGGTTCTCAGAAGGTTGTGGTAACAGACTGACCTACAGCACAGTTGAACTGCAGGCTGGATTGGAATGTAATATTCTGGTTGTGAGTTGGCAAAGACAATTAACAAATATGCAAAACCAAAATATTGTCTCAGAATGCATAGTACATTTAGCATCCACCTAACAAAAAAAATGTGAAGAATTTGGAAGACATGGTCTGATGTCGATACAACTTTCTGTGTGTACATGCCATCATTAGGTACACAAAAGATTACAATTGTAATTATCTGTGACAGACAGAAGAGCCACTAACTGCATTAGTGTTGTTCGTGTTCAGCGTTGTTACCAGGCCTGGTAAGAGATGTCGAGAGAATCACTGTGGAGGACATGGAACTGCCTTGTATTCACATGAGACAACATTACCAGCACCAGTATTTTGAAAAGTCCTCATACCAACACTTGCAAAATACCTGTGGCAGCACACACTAAAGAGCAACACAAGTGCCTGTGAATTCTGACCAGTAATGAGACAATTAACCATCACAGGTCATACTCAAAATGACAGTCGTTAGGAGCAATACATGCTTCCAGTATGGTATGGAATGACAGCTGCACACAACCTAGCATTTTGGCAGAGATGTCCAAATGTCATTGCATATCATTGAATGTAGTTGGTATGACCTGGCAGAAAGAGTCTTTCTTTTTTTCCCCACAGAAAAATAGAATTATAGGCATCAAATCCATTGAATAGGGCAGCCAAGGTGCAGATCGTCTGTGACCAATCCAATGATTTGGAAACAGTTCATGATGACATGCTGTAGTACTTTGTGCACTATGGGCTGGACAGCCATCATGTTGATACCACAGGTTCCTCTTAATCTGTAGAGGAACTACTTCTAGCATTCACGGAAGGGGATCTCATTAGGAGGCTGCAACACCTGTGCAAGTTGTAAAGCAGCAACCTACTTTGGCATTACTTTTACTCAACAGAAGTAGTCGATTCTAGAAATATTTTCGAATTTTGGACAGCTCAATATTATCTCAGACATATAATTTTATATATAATATGCTATATTTCAAGTTAAAAACTATAAATTGAATTACTTTATTTTCATTGTTGCATGTCCTAGCTCTGTATTACAGGTCCCCTCCCCGAAACGTTTGAAATTACAAAATATTTGGCATACTTAAAATTTCTATTATTAATTACACATTTTGGTACTGTTTAGTATGTTTAGTTCTGGATTCACTTACAAAATAATAAAAATTCATTTGTAAAGAAAATTTTGTTATTGCCGCAGATGTGATTGCATGTTTTTTTGTATTTTGTAAGAACAATGTAATTTCAGCTTTATTAACGTGAAAATTCAAAAGACAGTGTGGTATAGTAAAATATGAAGCAAATAAATGTAAAAAAAGAAACAAAAATTCTGTTCATGCAATTTTTTCAAATTTATTTACATCAATTGGAAAAATTTGAGGTTCAAGGATCAGACCCCTGCGACATGAAGAACTGAAGCCAACTGAGTGAGAAAAGAAGATAAGTAAAGAGTTTATTGTATATATTAATGCTCTTGTAATTTTTGAAAAAAAAGAAAAAAACTGTACAGTTGACAATAGTAATGACAACAACAAATTTTGTGACAGGGAGATTATAAGTGGCAGTGTCAACTGAGATCAGTTGAGTATTAATGAAGTTTTGTCTGTTGCAGAAAAGAAAGTACTTTATTGCATTTACAATTTATGTATAAATGCATTTCCAAAGACACAAAGAAAGAAAACCGAGGGCTGCCCAACAAAGCAAATCACATCAATAGTGACAATGTACTAACAACAATGACATACCAGATCGAATAAAGTGGACTTTGCAACCACGAAAAGGGACATCGAAAAGGAAAGATAAGTACAAACTATTTGTGAAGTTAATTTGTTTGTGGACTTGTGTGTTTGTTAACAAAATGAAGAGAGGTGAGGGTAGGACTGAGGCAGAAGTGAAACCTGTGGGATCCAGTCAGGAAATGTCTGAGCCGAGTGAAATCGCAGATAGCAAAGAAACTGTAATAACTGACATTCTACAGTTAATTTTAGCGAAAATTGAGGAAATGAAGACAGATTGTAGTACATTAGACAAAGTACAAGATCAAATGGACCAACCCAGTAATGAAGTTTCACTGCTAAAAAATCAGTTGTCAGAGGGGTTACAAAGTATGAATGAAAAAGGTGATGTTTCAGAAAATAAATTTATCATTTTGGAGAATGAATTGATAGTTGAGTCAGCGAGACAATCAAAGGATGTTGATGTTGGCAAAGTGGAAAGAAGGGTGTAGCGGAAAAGATGGAACAAAACATTGCCAATTTAAACCAAAAAATTTTAAATGTTGAAAACAATATGCAAACTAATGTAACTGTTTTAGATCAAAAAATTTCAAAAGTTCAGGAAGGTTATATTATCCAAAATCTGTGTGCAAACAATGGTATGGTGTGGTCCAGCACTCCTATCAAAAGTTTTCCATCAGACTATTAAATCCAGTGGATTTTCTGCATCACTGTAGAGATACTTTTGCATCGGGCATGAATGACAATCAAAAAATTAAATTACTTAAAAGACATCTTGATGGCGAAACTCTATCATGGGTAAATTTAAATTTAAGTCAGTGGGGAAAATATCAAAGTTTCAAAAAAATTTTTTTAAATAAATTTTGGTCAGAAGCTGAACAGGGGAGAACCAAAAGTGAATTTTGAATGGTCCTAATTATAGGAATAGGGACAGTACTTAAAAAGAGTTTTGGAAGAACCAACTTAAAAAATTAACACACCTTGACGAACCCTTTAACAAAATGCCCTTGATTGATGCACTTAAAAGCACCTGTTACTGTCCTTCAAAGTAGTCACCAACGTTGTGTAGAACCCATTGCCTGCAAAGTGGAAGGCGTAATATACCGTTGGCAGATCCTGTTCAGTGATGGTACGAATGTAGCGGTCTAAAGTTATGGAGATTCTTGTGTATGACTGTGATGGTGGTATCCTAACGCATTACATTCCTCCATGGCAGACCATCAACGCATTCAACGCACAGTATTACTGTTCATTTTCGGAGCATCACCTGCAACCAGCTTTGCACAAGAAGCAGTATCACTTTCTGTGCAACCCACCCATTATTTTCCAAGACAATGCGCGGGCACATACTGCGCATGCTGTGGCTGCTCTGTTTGGTCGATGGGACTGGGAAGTACTGTACCATCCACCGTACTCCCCAGAGTTAAGTCCTTGTGACTTTGATTTGATTCCAAAGATGAAGGAACCACTTCATGACATTTGCTGCAGAACTGTTCCAGAGATTCGAAAGGCAGTAGACCGCTCCATTCGCACCATCACAGAACAGGCTCTGCTAACAGCATACTACACCTTCCACATCGGTGGCAATGGGTCCTACACAACACTGGTGACTACTTTGAGGGACAGTAACAGGTGGAAACATGTAACTCTTTTGTATATTGGTTGTGAATAAATAATTGCCACTATTTCAGTTCCAACCCTCATAGTTATAGGTACAGAAAACTGGCTAAAGCCAGAACTAAGTTCAGCAGAAATTTTTTCTAACAATCTAACAGTGTTCAGAAAGGATAGATTAAATACAATTGGTGGTGGAGTATTTTCTGCTGTCAGAAGCAGTTTGACCTTGTAGTGAAATTGAAGTAGATGGTTCCTGCGAAATAGTACAGGTAGAGGTTATACTTGACAATCAGACTGAACTATTAATTGGATCATTTTACCGGCCCCCGACTGAGAAGATATAGTTGCTTGACAGTTCAAAGAAAATTTGAGTCTCATTTCAAACAGGTACCACATTCATAAAGTTATAGTTGTTGGTGACTTTAATCTACCCTCGATATGCTGGAAAAATTATACGTCTAAAGCCGGCAGCAGGCATATAACGTCATCTGAAATTGTACTGAATGCTTTCTCAGAAAATTATTTTGAACAAATAGTTCATGAGCCCACTCGAAGTGTAAATGGTTGCAAAAGCATACTTGACCTCTTGGCAACAAATAACACTGGACAAACAGCGAGTATCATGACGAATACAGGGATTAGCGACCACAAGGCAGTATTTGCTAGGCTGAATACCGTAACTCCTACAACCATCTATTTAAAAAACCTGACAAAGATGATCTTCATGCCTTTTAAAGACATTCTGCACTCCTTCCGATCTGATCATGTAAGATTCCGAAAGTTGAAGAATGATTTCAAAGAGATAGTATCAACAGCAATTGAGAGATATACACCACATAAATTAATAAGTGGTGGTACTGATCCCCCTTGGTACACAAACCAGGTCAGATCAGATTATGTGATAAGTCACACAAATCTGAAGGCTGCAAATTAAACAAAATACTTAGGGATTACAATTACAAATACCCTAAGTTGGAGCGATCACATAGATAAAGACTGTGATTCATTGGCAGAACACTTAGAAGCTGCAACAGGTCTTATAAAGAGACTGCTCACACCATGCTTGTCCACCCTATTCTGGAGTACTGCTGTGTGGTGTGGGATCCACATAAGTGGGACTGATGGATGACATCGAAAAAGTACAAAGAAGGGCAGCTCGTTTTGTATTATCGCAAAGTAGGGGAGAGAGTGCCACAGACATGATACGTGAAATGGAGTGGCAGTCATTAAAACAAAGGTGTTTTTCTTTGCAACAGGATCATCTCATGAAATTTCAATCACCAGTTTTCTCCTCCAATTGCGAAAACATTCTGCTGACACCCACCTACATAGGGAGAAATGATCATCATGATAAAATAACAGAAATCAGGGCTCGCACAGAAAAATTTAAGTGCTTGTTTTTCCCACACACTGTTCGAGAGTGGAACGGTAGAGAGACAGCTTGAAGGTGGTTCATTGAACACTCTGCCAGGCACTTTATTGTGAATAGCAGAGTAATCATGTATATGTAGATGTATTATTATTATTATTATTTCTTTCCTTCCTCAGAGGTTATGTCTGGTTAAAAATGGAAAGTGACATGCACCTTGATCACGCGTGACTTCCTTTTAACTGAACGGTATATGTAACATTGCATTTAGGAACTTTCGGGTAATTGAACATGTATCAATAATTACAGATTTCTGTAGTTGTATATATATACATTTGGATGTAGCTGTATTGCGTTGATGAACTGGTGGATATTGTATGGTATGACTCCTGTAGTTGATAGTATAATTGGCATGATGTCAACTTTATCCTGATGCCACATGTCTTTGACTTCCTCAGCCAGCTGGATGTATTTTTCAATTTTTTCTCCTGTTTTCTTCTGTATATTTGTTGTATTGGGTACGGAATTGCGATTAGTTGGGTTAATTTCTTCCTTTTATTGGTGAGTATGGTGTCAGGTTTGTTATGTGGTGTTGTTTTATCTGTTATAATGGTTCTGTTCCAGTATAATTTGTATTCATCATTCTGCAGTACATTTTGTGGTGCATACTTGTATGTGGGAACATGTTGTTTTATTAGTTTGTGTTGTATGACAAGTTGTTGATGTATTATTTTTGCTACATTGTCATGTCTTCTGGGGTATTCTGTATTTACTAGTATTGTACATCCGCTTGTGATGTGATCTCCTGTGTCTATTTGTTGTTTGCAAAGTCTGCATTTGTCTGTTGTGGTATTGGGATCTTTAATAATATGCTTGCTGTAATATCTGGTGTTTATTGTTTGATTGTGTATTGCAATCATGAATCCTTCCATCTCACTGTATATATTGCCTTTTCTTAGCCATGTGTTGGATGCGTCTTGATTGATGTGTGGCTGTGTTAGGTGATATGGGTGCTTGCCATGTAATGTTTTCTTTTTCCAATTTACTTTCTTCGTATCTGTTGATGTTATGCTATCTAAAGGGTTGTAGAAGTGGTTATGAAATTGCAATGGTGTATCTGATGTATTTATATGAGTGATTGCTTTGTGTATTTTGATAGTTTCTGCTCGTTCTGGAAAGAATTTTCTTAAATTGTCTACCTGTTCATAATGTAGGTTTTTTATGTCAATAAATCCTCTTCCTCCTTCCTTTCTGATTAATGTGAATCCTTTTGTTGCTGAATGTATGTGATGTATTCTATATTTGTGGCATTGTGATCGTGTAAGTGTATTGAGTGCTTCTAGGTCTGTGTTACTCCATTTCACTACTCCAAATGAGTAGGTCAATATTGGTAAAGCATAAGTATTTATAGCTTTTGTCTTAATTCTTGCTGTCAATTCTGTTTTCAGTACTTTTGTTAGTCTTTGTCTATATTTTTCTTTTAGTTCTTCTTTAATATTTGTATTATCTATTCCTATTTTTTGTCTGTATCCTAGATATTTATAAGCATCTGTTTTTTCCATCGCTTCTATGCAGTCGCTGTGGTTATCCAATATGTAATCTTCTTGTTTAGTGTGTTTTCCCTTGACTATGCTATTTTTCTTACATTTGTCTGCTCCAGAAGCCATATTTATATCATTGCTGAATACTTCTGTTATCTTTAGTAATTGGTTGAGTTGTTGATTTGTTGCTTCCAGTAGTTTTAGATCATCTATGTATAGCAAATGTGTTATTTAGTGTGTGTATGTTCCAGTAATATTATATCCATAATTTGTATTATTTAGCATGTTGGATAGTGGGTTCAGAGCAAGGCAAAACCAGAAAGGACTTAATGAGTCTCCTTGGTATATTCCACGCTTAATCTGTATTGGCTGTGATGTGATATTATTTTAATTTGTTTGGATATTAAGTGTGGTTTTCCAATTTTTCATTACTATGTTTAGGAACTGTATTAATTTAGGATCTACTTTATATATTTCCAATATTTGTAGTAACCATGAGTGGAGTACACTATCAAAAGCTTTTTGGTAATCAATGTATGCGTAGTGTAGCGACCTTTGTTTAGTTTTTGCTTGATATGTCACCTCTGCATCTATTATCAGTTGCTCTTTACATCCTCATGCTCCTTTGCTACAGCATTTTTGTTCTTCATTTATAATTTTGTTCTGTGTTGTATGTGTCATTAATTTCTGTGTAATGACTGAAGTTAATATTTTGTATATTGTTGGTAGGCATGTTATGGGGCGATATTTTGCTGGGTTTGCTGTGTCTGCTTGACCTTTAGGTTTCAGATAAGTTATTCCTTGTGTAAGTGTATCAGGGACTGTGTATGGATCTGCAACCCTGCACCCCTACCTTCTACCTTCTTCCTAAAATCCACAAACCCAATCATCCCGGCCGCCCCATTGTAGCTGGTTACCAAGCCCTCACAGAACGTATCTCTGCCTACGTAGATCAACACCTTCAACCCATTACATGCAGTCTCCCATTCTTCATCAAAGACACCAACCACTTCCTTGAACGCCTGGAATCCTTACCCAATCTGTTACCCCCGGAAACCATCCTTGTAATCATTGATGCCACTTCCTTATACACAAATATTCCACACATCCAGGGCCTCGCTGCGATGGAGCATTTCCTTTCACGCCGATCACCCGCCACCCTACCTAAAACCTCTTTCCTCATTACCTTAGCCAGCTTCATCCTGACCCACAACTTCTTCACTTTTGAAGGCCAGACATACCAACAATTAAAGGGAACAGCCATGGGTACCAGGATGACCCCCTCGTATGCCAACCTATTCATGGGTCGCTTAGAGGAAGCCTTGAAGCGGGAACGTGTTGTATCCCCGCTTACAGTCGCTCATGTGCAGTGAACCGGCATTTATCGCCGCGCCCACGCACTATGCTCATGGGAGAGGCTTTGTGGCAATAAATGACTAAAGCGGTTTCTGGACAGGACACATTTATTTTTCCTGCCGTTACAATAAATGACAAATAATATACTTTGCTAATGTCCGTCTACATAGGCGCGTTGCACTGGCGGCACGGCTCGGTCACCGATCCCGGAGGGTGTACACTCCAGTGACAAGCCGTGGCGCGACCGCGTGGACCGAGCGAGACAAAAGGCAGCGTCACAGAATGTTCTGCTCTTGGCGCGACCGGAGGCGCCGTAACGTCCGCGAAGAAGCGAAAGACAATTTAACGGCGACTGCGTTTACGACCGCGCGTACGCATTTACGGCGGAGTCACGTTGACTCGACGCACGTGGTCCGCGGCGGAAGAACTGGGGAGACGTGTGTCGCGTCGCATCGACTAGCTCGCACTGGTGGCAGCTTTGTTTCCGTGCGGTCCGGTGTGCGACGCACCGTTGCCGAAATTCCGCATAACGGTACAGCTGCCCCTACTTGTGTCGGCAGTGCCGTAGTTCAGCCCTTCGTGCGTTGGACGGTGCTGCCGCCACACAGATCCCCCCTTGGAGAGCGGAGCTCCGTAGCTGCGAAAACGCGGCGATCGTTCGGTGGCGCGCGTGTGTTTAAAGTTCGCGCACTGCGTGATGGCAGTGCGGCAGCTTTGGTGGGGGTCCGTCGGCGTCGGAAGGGCGGCGGCCCGTGACGTCAGCGCGCCGGACCGGCGAGCGTGCCGTGGGCGTGTCCTCGCGCTGACGGCTAGTGACAGCGGCAGCAGGCACTGGCTGCGACTGTCCGTAGCGATGCGCGTGAAGGCGCGCGTTGCAGGTCATTGGTGGCGACGTCTCGAAGGCGCTTGCGCGAGTGCGGTACCGTCGGAACTCGAACGCGGGTCCGGGAGCTACTACGGACAAGCCGGGCGGTGTGGTGCGCGATGTCCGGAGCTCGACGGAGAAGCGAATGAGGTAAGCAGGCGCGGGTGCCGATCCGGCCTCAACGCCCGACGCGGCGGAGGCAAAAGACGCGAACGCAGGTCCAGGAGCTGTGACGAACGCTCGACTGGAGTTACCGGCCGAAGGCACTTGCAGCTGGAGGTCGGGTCTCTACAGCGGACGGCGGCTCGTGGGCGCCGAATTCTGAAGGCGTTCGGCGGCTCGGGCGCGTGACTGCCGGTTTCGGTGTCGTGGCGCGCTGGCGACGCAGCACGGCCGTTTGAATCGGACGCGGCGGCCGGCGCGCGTGACGTAGTCCGCTGGCGGCTGTGGTGGGGGCGACCGGTGCGCCTGTGGTGGGCGCGGTCCGGGCGGCCGTACCAGCTGCCTGGGCGTGGTGGAGGGAGGCGCACGTGGCGGCGCGATGACAGCAGGCTGCAGCTGTGCGTCACCGGCGGCTCCGGGTGCGGGTTCCGTCTGACCGCTGGCAGAGGGAGTGTCGTCCGTGAACAGATCTTCTGCCGGGTCGAAGAAATGCGTGGCTGATGGAGCGGGCAAGACGTAGGGTGGTTTGACGCGGTCGACTGACACTGTCGACGGCTTTCCGTTGCACTCGAGGACCAGCGTTTTGTCCCCTCGGGCGATCACGCGGTGCGGTCCACTGTAGGACGGTCGGAGAGGTGGCTGTACTGCGTCGGTACGCAACATGACGTGCGTGCAGCGCTGCAGGTCGGCGTGGACGAATATCTTCCCGGTGCCGTGCCGCGTCGGTGCGTGCGCTCGGAGGCCGGCCATGTGACTGCGCAGACGTTCCGCCAGAGTGGGTGCCACGGCGTCGCGTGGGAGTCTTGCATCTTCGACAAAATCGACCGGGATTGTCAGAGATTGCCCGTAAACGAGGTCGGCAGGTGACGCGCCGATCTCCTCCTTCGGCGTGACTCGCAGGCCGAGCAGCACCAGTGGAAGCGCCTCTGGCCATGAGGTGTCGTGGCAGGTTAGAGCGGCTTTGAGAGTCCTGTGGAACCGTTCGACCATGCCATTCGACGCCGGATGGTAGCTGGTTGTCCTGTGTAACCGGGTGCCACACAGTCTGGCAACGTGCGTGAACAACGCGCAGTCAAACTGGCGGCCGCGATCAGTTGTCACGTGACTGGGACATCCGAAACGTGCCACCCAGGTGTCGACGAATGCGGAGGCGACGGTCTCGGCTGTGACGTCCGCGACGGGCGTTGCTTCCGGCCAGCGAGTGAAGCGGTCCACCAAAGTTAGGAGGTACCGCTTGCCTTGTGAGAGAGGAAGCGGGCCGACGAGGTCCACGTGGACGTGTGCAAATCGGCGTGTCGCGTCTGGTAAGGTGCCCACGGGTGCGTGGGTGTGCCTCCCGACTTTGGCGCGCTGACATGCGGTGCAAGTGCGCGCCCATTCGCGACAGTCCTTCCGAAGCCCAGGCCAGACGAAACGCGCAGCCACGAGCGTCGCAGTGGTGTTGGTGCCGGGGTGTGACAGTCCGTGGATGCGGTCGAAGGCACTGCGCCGGAATTTCCCCGGGAGGAACGGTCGGTGCGTGCCGGTTGAGGTGTCACACCAAATCTTCCGTGCGGAGCCGGGGACAGGCACCAGCTCCAGTTGCAGGCCGCTGGAAGTGTCGTGACGGAAGCGGTGCAGTTCTTCGTCACTCTCCTGTACTTGGGCCACGTCCTCAAAGTTCACAGGGGGTGAAACAACGGCACACGCTCGGGACAAACAATCGGCGACGATATTGTCTATCCCCGAAATGTGTCGAATGTCAGTCGTGAATTGCGACACGTACTCTAATTGCTGGAGTTGGCGCGGTGAACACTTAGTGTGGTTGTTCTCGAACGCGTGGGTAATGGGTTTGTGATCGGTGAAAATGATGAACTGTCGGGCTTCTATGGACGGTCGGAAGTATTTCACCGCCGCGTACACCGCAAGCAACTCTCGGTCATAAGCGCTCCAAGCACGTTGCGAATCGGAAAGCTTTTTAGAGAAAAAACCGAGAGGCTGCCAACTCCCGCCGACACGCTGTTGTAACGCCGCGCCGATCGCGGCCTGGCTGGCGTCCACGACTACAGCTAAGTCCGCGTCATGTACCGGGTGTGCGAGCAGCGTCGCTTCCACGAGATTCCTTTTTGAGTCCGTGAAGCTCTGCTCCATTGCGTCTGTCCAATTCACGAGGGTCTTTCCTTTTGAGGTAGGACCTTGTAACGCCTTAGTCAGCGGCTCTTGCACTGCTGCGGCGTTGGGCAGGTGTCGACGATAAAAGTTCAACATGCCGAGGTAACGTCGTAATTCTTTGTGCGTCTGCGGACGCAGCATGTTCTGTATTGCCTTCACTTTCTCCGGTAGCGGTGTCGATCCGGTGGGCGTAATTAAATGGCCGAGGAACTCAATTTCCGTCACGCCAAACTCCATTTAGCGGGGTTAATGACGATGTCGGCTTCACTCAGGCGCTGAAAGACGGTCGTTAAGTGGCGGCGGTGGAGTTCGGGCGACTTGGAATACACCAAGATGTCGTCGAGGTAGGCGAAGCAAAATGGCAAGCCTCGCAAGACGCCGTCCAGGAACCGCTGCCTAGTCTGGGCAGCATTCCGAAGACCGAAAGTCATAAACAGGCTTTCGAAAAGCCCAAAGGGCGTTACGATGGCTGTTTTTTCGATGTCTTCGGGCGCCACCGGAATTTGGGTGTACGCCTTTGCGCAGTCAATCTTGCTGAACACCGCGCAGCCCGCCAAGGCGTAGCTGAAGTCTTGAAGGTGTGGGACTGGGTAGCGGTCCGGCACCATTCGCGAATTAAGGGCGCGATAGTCCCCACACGGGCGCCACGAATTGTCTTTCTTGGGCACTAAATGCAACGCTGATGACCATGGGCTGCTCGATGGTCGCACGATGCCTTGCCGCAGCATGGCCTCGAACTCTGCCTTTGCTGCTGCGAGTCTGTCTGGCGCGAGTCGACGTGGGCGGCACGATGTGGGGGGTCCGGGTGTGGTTATTATGTGGTGCACCGTCGAATGTTTGATGTCTCTCGGTGCACCGGCAGGGCGGGTGAGGTCTGGGAATTGTTCCAGAATGTCAGCGTACGGTCCGGGGCACTTCACGGGTTTAACGCTGTAGTATGCAGCCTGCCGGCACTGTCCCGCTATCTTTAACTTAGTCGTGGCGTCGATGAGCTGGCCGTTTGCGATGTCGGTTAGTAGCCCGTAGTGGCCGAGAAAGTCTGCGCCCAGGATCGGCTCATTGACGTCGGCCACGGTAAAAGTCCACGAGAACGTGCGCCGTAGGCCCAGATCTATATTGCGGCTGTGTGTGCCGTAAGTTTTAATAGTGGAGTTGTTCGCCGCTGTAAGGCAGAGTGCCTCGGCCCGCCTGCGGTCTCGTAACATAGAACGGGGGAAGATCGAGAGGTCCGAACCCGTGTCGACGAGGTACCTCACGCCTGCCCCCCGTTCTGCAACAAACAGACGCTTCGATATCATATTGCAGCCGGGTGCGCCTAGGTCCGGTCGCAGCTGGCGTTTGGGTGCGAGCAAGGAGCGCGGGACCTGGTTGCTTCGTTGCCGAAGCGGGCGTGGTACCAGCAGTAGCCGCTTTGTGCGTGGTGTGACATCGGCGGGGTACCGTTGGAGCGGCTGTTGCTGCGTTGCCGGCTGCGCGAGCCACGCCGCCTGTCGCCCGTTCTGCTGCCGCTGCGGCGCGTGCTGCCCTCTTGCTGCGAGCGCGCCAACCGGTTGACTTGCGTCGAGAGAGCTGCCACCTGCGCGGTCAAGTTTTGCACTAGCTGGTGCAGGTCGGCATCCGATGCGGGTGCGGGAGGCGCTGGCCGCCACGGAGGTGGGGGGACGGAGTCGTAAGCTGCCGCAACCGCGGTGCTAGGCGCCGTTGTCAGCGCGTCGTGCACCCTGTCGGCCAAGTTAGCGACGGCGTCCAGCTAGCTGCATCTCCGTCTGTGCGGCTATCACTGCCTGCACCTGAGCTGGGAGGCTGCGCACCCAGATAGTGCGCAACAGCGAATCTGGCACCATATCGGACTGCGCGAGGCTCCGCAAGTGGCGCAGGAACTGCGAGGGCCTGCGATCGCCGCATTCCTCTTGCCGCAGCAGTTGGTGCACACGCTGTACCTCTGACGACGAAATCCGCCGGATCAGCTCTTCCTTGAGCCGTTTGTAGCTCGACTGCGTCGGTGGGGCAGTGATTATATCCCGCACTTCGGCCGCATAGTTCTGGTCCAGCTGGCTCACTACGTGCCCAAATTTCGCCAGGTCGCAGGTCACGTGGTTGCTCATAAATACCGCCTCAACCTGGCTGAACCACATTACAGGGTCGCGCGGCCAAAAGGGAAGCAGCCTGATCAGTGCCCGTCCTGCGCCTGTCGGCGTTCCAGCGGTCGTAGGAGGCGTCGCTGTGGCGGGGATTTGCGTGCCCACATTGTCCTGAGCTGTCTGTGGCTGCGCGGCGTCCGCGCGTGTAGTACGTGCCTGTAGCTCACTCTCTAGCCTCGTGTTGCGTGCGAGCAGTTCCTCGACGGTCTTTTGCAACTCCTCTAGTGTCGCCATCTTAGTTCAGAGTCGAATCCTCGTACAAGAGGAAAGTACACAGTGAAAATAACACAAGGGAAACACACGAAAAGAAAAAAAAAAATAACACTAAGCAGTCCGCGATCAAAATATACGCACACAAAAACAATACAAAAAAAGTTAGTTAAAAAAAATTTACTACGGAGCACTGTTCGGCGCGGGCGTGTGCGCGCAAGCCTACTCGCGGTTCCATGTCTCTCGTACCGACAAACGTTTGTCACCACGTGTTTTTTTTAGCCTCAGATCACGTCGGGGTCACCGTGTAGCGGGAACGTGTTGTATCCCCGCTTACAGTCGCTCATGTGCAGTGAACCGGCATTTATCACCGCGCCCACACACTATGCTCATGGGAGAGGCTTTGTGGCAATAAATGACTAAAGCGGTTTCTGGACAGGACACATTTATTTTTCCTGCCGTTACAATAAATGACAAATAATATACTTCGCTAATGTCCGTCTACATAGGTGCGTTGCACTGGCGGCACGGCTCGGTCACCGATCCCGGAGGGTGTACACTCCAGTGACGAGCCGTGGCGCGACCGCGTGGACCGAGCGAGACAAAAGGCAGCGTCACAGAATGTTCTGCTCTTGGCGCGACCGGAGGCGCCGTAACGTCCGCGAAGAAGCGAAAGACAATTTAACAGCGACTGCGTTTACAACCGCGCGTACGCATTTACGGCGGAGTCACGTTGACTCGACGCACGTGGTCCGCGGTGGAAGAACTGGGGAGATGTGTGTCGCGTCGCGTCGACTAGCTCGCACTGGTGGCAGCTTTGTTTCCGTGCGGTCCGGTGTGCGACGCACCGTTGCCGAAATTCCGCATAACGGTACAGCTGCCCCTACTTGTGTCGACAGTGCCGTAGTTCAGCCCTTCGTGCGTTGGACGGTGCTGCCGCCACAGCCTTCTTGGTTACCCAGGTCTGCCAACCCAAAGTTTGGTACAGATTTATTGATGACATCTTCATGATCTGGACTCACAGTGAAGAAGAACTCCAGAATTTCCTCTCCAACCTCAACTCCTTTGGTTCCATCAGATTCACCTGGTCCTACTCCAAATCCCATGCCACTTTCCTTGACGTTGACCTCCACCTGTCCAATAGCCAACTTCACACGTCCGTCCACATCAAACCCACCAACAAGCAACAGTACCTCCATTACACCAACAACCTGACAACAGCTGTCGCATCCCGCAACTACCCTCCCAACCTGGTACAGAAGCAAATAACCAGAGCCACTTCCTCATCCCCTCAAACCCAGAATCCCCCACAGAAGAACCACAAAAGTGCCCCACTTGTGACAGGATACTTTCCGGGACTGGACCAGACTCTGAATGTGGCTCTCCAGCAGGGATATGACTTCCTCAAATCCTGCCCTGAAATGAGATCCATCCTTCATGAAATCCTCCCCACTCCGCCAAGAGTGTCTTTCCGCCATCCACCTAACCTTCGAACCCTGTTAGTTCATCCCTATGAAATCCCCAAACCACCCTCCCTACCCTCTGGCCCCTATCCTTGTAACCGCCCCTGGTGCAAAACCTGTCCCATGCACCCTCCCACCACCACCTACTCCAGTCCTGTAACCCGGAAGGTGTACACGATCAAAGGCAGAGCCACGTGTGAAAGCACCCACGTGATTTACCAACTGACCTACCTACACTGTGACGCATTCTATGTGGGAATGACCAGCAACAAACTGTCCATTCGCATGAATGGACACAGGCAGACAGTGTTTGTTAGTAATGAGGATCACCCTGTGGCTAAACATGCCTTGGTGCACAGCCAGCACATCTTGGCACAGTGTTACACCGTCCGGGTTATCTGGATACTTCCCAACAACACCAGCCTATCCGAAGTCCGGAGATGGGAACTTGCCCTTCAGTATATCCTCTCTTCTCGTTATCCACCAGGCCTCAATCTCTGCTAATTTCAAGTTGCCGCCACTCATACCTCACCTGTCTTTCAATAACTTCTTTGCCTCTACACTTCCACCTCTACTGACATCTCTGCCCAAACTCTTTGTATTTAAATATGTCTGCTTGTGTCTGTATGTGTGGATGGATATGTGTATGTGTGCGAGTGTATACCTGTCCTTTTTTCCCCCTAAGGTAAGTCTTTCCGCTCCCGGGATTGGAATGACTCCTTACCCTCTCCCTTAAAGCCCACATCCTTTCATCTTCCCCTCTCCTTCCCTCTTTCCTGATGAGGCAACCGTTGGTTGCGAAAGCTAGAATTTTGTGTGTATGTTTGTGTTTGTTTGTGTGTCTATCGACCTGCCAGCACTTTCGTTCGGTAAGTCACCTCATCTTTGTTTTTATATATAATTTTTCCCTGGTGGAATGTTTCCCTCTATTATATTGTTAAACAATTTAGTTAGATGTGAATATGTTGAGGTGAACTTCTTTAGCCAGAAATTTGCAATTTTATCACTTCCAGGGGCTTTCCAATTGTGCGTAGAATTAATTGCTTGGGTGACTTCATGTTGCAAAATTATCATTTCATCATTTGTGGTATCATCTTGTATGAGTCTGTTTCTGCATGTATCCACCGTGCGTGTCTGTTATGTTGTACCGGGTTTGACCATATGTTGCTCCAGAAGAGTTCCATGTCTGTTATGTTTGGTGGATTGTCTATTTTAATGTGTGTGTTATCTATTGTCTGGTAAAATTTCTTTTGGTTTGTGTTGAATGTTTGTTTTTGTTTCCTTCTATTTTCACTTTTTTTGTATCTTCTAAGTCGTTTGGCCAATGCTTGTAATTTCTGCTTCTTTTCATCTAATTGTTCTATCGCTTCTTGTTGTGAGATTTTACCTAACCTTTTTCATTTTTTGTCTGATATTTCAAATCTTATAAATTTTGTTAGCTGTCTGATGTCTTTTCTCAGTTTTTCTATTCTGATCTGTAGCCTGTGTTGCCATGCTGGTTTTGTGGGTTTCTTCTGTGTGTTGGTTGGTTCTGATCTCTGCCTAGTGTGTATATTTAGTGTAGTGAGTGCTCCTACATAAACCAGTAGTTGTAACTCTTCCATAGTTGTATTTTCATTTATTTTGTTGTGTATGATGGTGTTGATAGTTGTTATTGTTGTTTCGACTTGTGGGTTATTTGGTGGTCTATGCAAGAATGGTCTAATGTCTGTATTTGTGTCTTTGTATTCTATATATGTCAACTGAAATTTTTCTTCTATATCTAACATGTGTGTCACTTCATGTTCTATTTGTGCTTGTTCTGGTGGCTGTCTTAAGATTTCGTTTTCCTCTGATTGTTTAATTGATGCATGTTGTTCTTTGTTTGTTTGTTCTGGGATGTTTGAGTCCATTACTGTATTTTATTCTTCTTCTGATTGCACATTATTTTGTTCCAGTATTTTTTGTACTTGTTGTTTGACGTTTTCTAATTCTGACTTGGGTATCCTGTTATTTTTGATTATTACATGAATCTGATCAGCTAGTCATTGTTCTGTTAAAAATTTTAATTCTGGGTGTCTGGTAATAAATGTTGTGTATACTTGTGATCTGTATCCAGTTGTGTTGGTTCCTAAGTTTGTTACTTGGTAATAACAGAACGTGAGGTGTCGGTTAACTTCATCTGGTCATCTCATCCTCAGTCTTTGGTTTCCTTCTAGAGTGGTTGCAGGAAGCATGTCCTGCAAAACACCTTTATTTGGATTTAAATCATTTTCCGTGTGGCTAGCAGTGTCGTTACCTTTGTGAACGGGCATAGGGTTCAAGCGTCGTCCCCGACCACGACAGCGCTTGTCTGAGGCTTCATTAGTTCTGTCCTGAACCAACTAATCACACTAAAAGGGGGGTTAGCCCTATTAGTGGTTTGTTCTCTTCGTCTCCTTTTACGACTGGCAGAACATACCGGACGCCTATTCTTTTCCCGAGTCTCCACGGGGTTTATTATTATTATTATTACTATTATTATTATTGTTGTTGTTATTCTAAATTGGTCAATGCACACAAATGAAAACCAACACAACCATAAACTGTGACAGTCTATTCATCAATATGATACACCTACAATGGCAGACTGACATCCCAGCTGCCAGACTTCAAGAAATCCAAGCCAGTTACAAACACTTGAGTTTACAATTATTGGTATTTAAGAAATTGCCAACATGGGCACAAGATGTGGCACTCACAGTGTTCAGAAACACCACTTGCAACTGGTTGTACCATAACTAAATATAATGGCCCAATGTGACTGAACTTGTTTGTACTTTGATATGAGAATGTGCTATTTATCCACAATCTGATTGCTGATTGCAGTACTTTATAAGTTTGGTGCACCTTGTATAACAAGATTCCCCTGTCTTATCATTTCTGGGTCTTGTAGATGGTCAAAAAAATATAAATTAATTATTTGAAGTAAAATATTGTGGTCCATAACTGGAATAAAGAATTTAACATTTCCTGGATGACTGAACGATGCTGTTACTTTCTCGAAACTCGTGAAATGAAGTATCCACAAGCTCTAAAGTAGATGTAAATGAAAAAACTATTGAAACTTTGTGGCATCTGTTTCATTGGATCAGTGGTTACAGTGCATATAATTATATCAAGACAGCTAAATGCAAATTTATAGGTGCCACTGACTGGGTGACTAACGTTATTCTCCCACTGATGCTGAATGTGTAGCTCACACTCATTCCTTTTCTGTAACAAGATAATGAAAGAAGCATCATGGTGCAGTACAGCCTGTGGACCGTGTCAAATGAAATGTGAACAATTGTGTAAGCTTTTTGCACAAGCATATTGTATGCTGTTCGGTCAACATATTGCTGAACAAGTAAGAGAATGACACAAACAAAAATAAAAAGATTCAAAAGCACTATAATGCAGAATGAAAAATAATTTTTTCTTTCAGTATTTGTCATCAATAAAATGGAATGCTTGTCATATAACTTTATTCATAAAAGCTAACTGGATAGATAAAAAAAATCCACTCAACAGGATGCAGCCAGAGAACACACTTATAAAAGGTATTACAATTTTCTAGCTTTTGGGGCCAGTAGCTCCTTCTTCTCGTAAAAGGGTTGAAAGTGAAGGAAGAACGGTGAGGGAAAAGTACTGGTGAGGTTTATGGGAAAGGGTAGAATTTGGAAAAGTCACACAGGTCCCCGGGTCAGGGCAGGTTTGCCAGACTTGGTGAGAACAAAAGATTGATTGTTGGAGACAGTAGCAGGTGAGATTTTAAAACCCAAGAGTTTAAAGGTGAAAGATAATATACAAGACAGAGATTACTGCTAAAACATTGTGCATGAGTTAATAAGAGAAGCATGCTAAGTGCATTGTTTGTGGAAGAGGTGGGAGCGGGATGTCAAAAAATAGACGGGTCAGAAAATGAAAGATGTTGGAAACCAAAAGGGAGTGCATGTCCAAAGCAACAGGCACTGTGGCAACTGTAGCTATTATGAGAGTATGACCAATTGTAATTGTGCAAGTATTACAATAGTTGAACAAATAATGGCTGACATTGATATAGCCATTTAGTAAGCCTGGGTGAGTGGCTACACTTTGAAACAAAACAGAAGTTAATACTGCAATTTTTTTTTTACTCTGTTCCTTTATTTGATACTTAGAACGTTAATGGGAGTTGGAACACACTATCCCAAAAACGCTAAATTTAGAGATTCGGCTTCCCTGTATTTCAGGAAGCACTGTAGACATTGACATGAAAGTTGTACAGTACATTACAATGTATGTTCTGAGTCTACTGAACTAAAATCATTGCATTTCAGACACTGCTTTTGGAAATACAATTTTTAAATTACACAATTAAAATTTTGTGTACTGTTTAGTAGATTAAAAATAATTTTAATTATACTTAACATTATGTTCTCCTTTCAGTTCAGTAGACTCAGGATATGTATGATATTACTCACTGAAAATTTGAGTACTCTACTCAAAGTTTTCTGAGATTTAGAGAAAAACGCAACAGGAAATGGAAGTTTTCAGGCTCAGCTTCTGAAGTTTCAAAAGACTGTAACTCACTTAATATATGCTTAATTTTTTTATTTTTAGTCACTCAGTAGCAGCCTGCACCATACTGTATATCATCCTCTTGATCTTTTTCCAAGTGTTTTCTTCTTTTCTCCTTTCTGGACTTCTTAGTGGCCAACTGTACTGCATACTCTGCTTTATCAATGCGAACCTTGACCTTCTGTTTAAGTTCTCTGATGCGGTTTGCTCCAGGATTAATTCCTATATGCTGTAGCACTCTCACCCTACCAGTGTTGCCATCATTAAAAGCAATAACAGCATCACTGACCCCTCACTTCAGTGTCTTCACTCCAACAAAAACATTTTTTGGTAAGCAAGGTTTCTGCTCTTTGGGACATGTCAGAAAGCACACCATACATTCATACAATCCCAGATTTAACCTACATAGGGCCTGCATATACTAGTATCAGAGAAATTTTTTCCAATATAGTCATGCTTTTGATTCAGATGATACTAGCCTTCAATGTGAACATTTTCTTTTTTTTATTTTGTGTACTTGAAAGGAAAGAAACAAAATATAATGCACTCTTATAACTTTCTTACTCTCAGGAGCCTGCATGCAATCTGCTCTGTAGCTCTCCCTGCCCTCTGTCTTCGACGCTGCGTATTACAATTGTGCAGCAGCTGTTGCCACCCTCTAGCAACGCTGTCCAGCCCTATGTTCCTCCTGTTTATGAAATATGAAGAATGTTTTGGATATTTCACTCTGGCATTATCCCTGGTGCAATATGATCACAAATGAGAGTGCTAAATTTTCTCGAGATTGGTGCCGGATAGACCTTCACCCAAGTCTAATGAAAAATTCAGTATCTTCGATGAATTTCATATGCAGTAACATATTATGTAATATGTCCCAAACACAAAATTATGTCAACCCCTGTTTGTCATTGCAAACTTTTTGGAATTTTGCGCCATGTATTACTTCCGTGTAAATATCACAATAACTATGACCATTAACAAAATGGTGTGCACATCATCATGAGCCTGACTAAGTAATGCAGAAATCAATTTTTTTTACAAAATAGTTTCTGTAAAACCGTCTTAAGAAATACTGCAGCACGTACGTCTTGATGGTATCATCGCCCGCCAGCCAGAAGGTGAAAAACTGGTCACTGCACATTGGACACTTTATCCTGCACAGACTCTACCTCAGTTACTAATAAAATGGACTTCATCATTCTCCACAAGGAGATTTGGCCAATTCATGGAGATATGAAATACCATGAAAAATTAAGTCTGAAACTAGGCATAAGATTCAATATACAACAAGACTAAAGAAATTCACAAGCAACAAATTGATAAATATCATAGAAGCTATAATGAGTTTTTATATTTATGGACATTGAAGACAGTATTTGGGTGGTCAGGGAAGTAAATAAACAGAAGAGTAAAAATTGCCTAGGCTGCTTTTCTGTAAACTCAGTAGGGTTTGTAACATTGAACTTCCTAACTGTCCAAAAGGGGAAGTTTGGAAATATGAGGTTTACCAGCTTTGACTTTCAGTAACGAGGTTTCCCGTGGACTTCATTTCAGAATGAAAACTATTCAAAAGCTGAGGTATCTTCCGACAGCAATGCTGAAAATGTGTGTTGGAAGTTTCTGTGGGTATACAGGAAAATACACATAGGATTAGGGCGCAAACTGGAGTTGCAGATATAATTGCGGCTATAGTTGGAATTTATTGTATTCAGGCATGACACAAAGCCAAGGAGATCGTGTGGTCATTCGACCGAGGAAAATCCTCGCTGCCACTATTCAGAGATGTAGTAAGAGCACTTAAAAATGAATCCACAGAGAGTACAAAAAATTTGTAAGTATTTGTTAGTGATATACATGAACAGTTAGATTCAGCCACCAATTAAATATTTATTGGCGGTGGGCAAGAAATTGTGTATCTATTATAAATCACAGTGATTGAGAAGTTAGACATGTCACAATAACAACTTTATACAATCTGGCTGCGATTTGAGTCGCAACTAGGAGTTGCAAGTAGCCTTTAACATTCAAGCTATGTGCCATCTTGCTGAATTTTGTACTTCTTCCTGTGAATCTCTTCTTTTTTTCATGTTCTTCTTCTTCTTCTTCTTCTTCTTGTTCTTCTTCGAAGGGCTCTTAGTAGCTTAGTGCACCACTCTTCAGGCTACAGAAGTTTTACAAACATAGTGAGAAGATAATAAACAATAAAAGAAGTCATTAAAAATGGTGACTCTTAAATTGTAAAATGGCGGGAAATTGTGGAATTTAAAATATAAAACAAGAGTTGGCAATGCAAAGTGAAACATTCAGTAAACAGACAGGTGCAATAGTAGACAGACAATTAAGAAATACGGCAACAGTATGGTCTCTGTTCACAACAGATAAAAACTCACACCTAGCAACAGTACGGTTTCTGTTCACTACACTTCAGAAAAGACACAGAACACTTTAACACTCACTTAAAACACTGCACTAAAAAGCTGGCACGGAGATGACACACCACAGCCTAGGGCAGAATGGTGGAGGCGAGGGGGGTGAGGGGGCGAAATGAACAGATGAGGGGAAAAAAAGGGAGGAGGTGAGGAATAGACTAAAAGGGGGGGGGGAGCCGATGTAGGGTGAGGACTCATAAGGGAGGGCAGGGTGGACATGAGAGGGAGTGGGTAAAGGCAGAGAAGGGGGATGCAAAAGTACTCAGGAGAGAGAAGGGAGTCAAAGATAGAGTATGCAGGAAGAAGGAAAACATGAAGAGGGTGGGGCCAGAGGAAGCCTAGGAAAAAGACAGAGGTAGGAAGGGGATCAAAGTTGATAGGAGGAATACATGGAGGGAGAAAGGGCATCTTCAGAGAGGAAGAGTTGACAGAAGGCTCCTTGGGAAAGGAGATGAAGTGTGTAGTGGAAGATGGTGAGGGGGGGGGGGGGGGCACAATGGTAAAGGCGCAGCAGAGGGCGGGGGTGGGGTGGAGAGTAGAGGAAATACCAGGGGATAGGGGCATCAAGTCTGCAGATGGTGTATAGGACTCTGATATATTCAAGGAAAAGGAGCAGATGGGGGAAAGGAATCAGGTCATAGAATTTCCACATGGGGGATGGGAGTCATATACAGAAGGGAGGGCGAAGTGCAAGGTGCTAGAGGATCTGGAGGGATTTATAGAATTTGGGGGCGGCGGAGATCCAGGCGGGACTGGCATAGCAGAGGATGGGATGGATCAAGGATATATAGGTGTGGAGGATGGTAGAGAAGTTCAACCCTTACGTCCTGCCAGAGAAGAGTTTTAGGAGACGGAGGTGGTTGTGGGCTTTGGCTTTGATAGGGCGGAGATGAGGGGTCCAGGTAAGGTGACGGTCAATGTTAAGTCTAAGGTAGGTGAGGATGGGGGAGAGGCAGACAGGATGGGCACAGATGCTAAGGGAAAAATCAAGGAGCCGGAATGAGGAAGTGGTACGACTTATGATGATTGCCTGGGTCGTGGAAGGATTGATTTTGAGGAGCCACTTGTTACACCATATGGCAAACAGGTCAAGGTGATTCTGGAGAAGGCATTGGTTCCTTTGAAGGGTAGGAGCGAGGGTAAGGGAGGCGTTGTTATCAGCATACTGCAGGAAGTGGACTGGAGGGAGGGGTTTGGGGCATATCTGCTGTGTACAGGAGGTAGAGGAGAGGGTAGGGGACAGAGTCCGGGCCAAACCCACAGAGGGCTAGAAGATGCAGGAATCGGTGTAATGAACGGTGACATAGTAGGGGTGGTGGAGAGGAAGGAGGCCATCAGACGGACATAGGTGATAGGAAGGGCGTAAATCTGAAGTTTCAACTGGACACTGGGATGCCATATGCGGTCGTACGCCTTTTCCACGTCAAGGGAGACAAAAATGGTGGAGCGGCTGGAGTTAAGTTGGAGGGAGAGGAGATGGGTGAGGTATAGGAGTTGATTGTTGGCAGAGAAGGAAGGTCGAAAGCCACATTGTGTGTTGGGGAGGTAAGGGCTGCAAGAAAGGAGGGAAGGCAGTGTTTGAGATGGCAGTAGGTAATTTGGTCACGGGTGGGAGCAGTGTTGCGTTTAGTGCAGAGTGTGAGGCTGATGTTCTGTGTACTGATGGGAGTCTTAAGTTCTCATGGTGGTGTGTGGCCCAAGTACTGGAAGTTAGGAGCAAGGGGAGGAGCGGTGGTAACCAGACATTTGACAACGTCGGGGAAGAGGGAATAATGAAATTGTGGATCATCTGTAATGGAAAAGACTTTGGATAGGTGGGAGGTGAAGTGGTTGGCCTTTACTGAAGTTGTCTGGGAAGGGCCGGTCATCGAGCAGGAGAGGGTTTTGCAGGGTAGGATGGTTTCCAGAAAAGGCTTTGGAAAGCAGACCAATAACTTGGAAGAGTTTATTGGGAGTGTGGCGTTGAGTTGTGTGTGTGTCTATCACCAGGCAAAGCATACCTTCACAGTAACCATGTCCTGTGAACCTCTTCTCTAGTTGCGATTCCAGAGACAAGTAGCAAGCATAAGTCGCAAGTAGCGAGATAATGTACTTCCACCTCACTACATTAATTTCAATTACTACTGTCACTAAGTTGCTGCTTTGCTGACCGTGACTGGCACTAGCAGCACATTTCAATATATCCCGTCTTGTAGTATCTTTGCTCGACTGCTATTACTTCCCGGGCGTTGTCTGTCGTGAGTGAGTTCCGGTCGCGAGTTCAGGCCAGCAGTCAGTTGGACCGTGTCTGGAGCGCAGTCCGGACCTGTCAGTTGAGAGTTGCGATGTGGCACTGGTGCAGTAGGGTCGGAGCAGCGGTGAGGTCTGCGTTGGCACGGCTTGCCTGACCACTGCTGCCTCGCATCACTTGAGCCGGGCCACGGTCTCGGTGGATCGTCGGTCAGTCATCCTAACAGACGACGCGTTTTGGCTCGCCGATTGTTTGTGAGTCAGCTGTGTGTGTGTGCATCGACTCCCGATTCATCATCGTGTGTGCTTACTTACTGTTGGGTATCGTTCAGGTCTTCGTGCAAATGTTTGTCAGGTTGTGTGTGTAGTTGGCGTTATTTCCACTGACGACTATTTTAGATGTTGTCGGCATTCTGAGAGGAGTCGGTCGGTTGCTGAGGACTAGGGAAGTTATCTCTGAGCGGTGCAATCGGTTGGATCTGCTTCGCATCCCTGAGCAGTGTCGATGTGTGTGTGGAGCTGTCCCATCACTACAAGCTCCGTGGTTCACTGACCGTGGATGTTAAAGTTGAGTAGGCATTTCAACTATCCAAGCCACATCCATTCATGTTGTGTAGTTCATTTCGGTTGTTCGCTGTTGGGGAGGCTTCCCTGTGAGCAACACCGAGTGTTTCTACTGGTGAAATTTAGTCACCATGTGGTCCAATTAACTATATTGGTTGACTACAATACGAGTGCACCAGCGGAATTTTCTCCCTTGTGGCCATGAGTGTTCTGGTTACTTGCCCTATCCAATGACGTAAATTCACACAGTGTTCCTTTTGGGTGAAGTTAACTACATTACCGTATTTCAAATTCAAGTGTACCAGCAGAATTTTCTGCCTTGTGGCCTTTAGTGTTCCGGTTACCTGTCCTGGCCACTAACATAATTTCAGGCAGCGTCCTTTCCTCATCTGTTGCTGCTGTCCAACATGGTGTGTAGTTTTGATAGCTAATACGTATTTCATTGTGGATAATCACGTTCGTAACCTTTTGTGTTTGAGTTCTCATGTACAGATTGGTGGCAAGGAATTCGTTGTGTCAGTCAGTCCGAGGCTGTCCCTTGGTTGAGTTCCGTCGGATCAAGTGTAGTTGGGCTCACCACCTGTCTCACCTAAGTGAACAAGGGCAGACCGACCTCCCTGGAGGCTTCTCAGTGCCGTTTTCTTTATTGTCCTTCTCACCAGTGTTTAATTGTCCATTTACAATCTTTCTTAGCCAATGATTTAAAAATTCTTGTTTTTACTGGACTTAATGTATTTTTGAATTTTAAAAACCAATTGTGGGCTTTAAGCCGTTTAAAACCTTATCCTTGAGATTACCCTTTAAGCAAAAACATTGCAGCCTTTCCTGCCTTAAAGGATTATGGTAATATATATTAAAAAATTCAAATTTAATTGTGGCTCTTACCCACTTGTATTGCACCTTGCATATGTTTGTTCTATCTGCTTTTGCCTTGAGGCTTTCCAGCTTAACTGTGATACCATATATATTTTAATTATTTCATTTGCTATTTTAACTGCATTTTCAATTTATTGACTTTTAAGATTTCTTTTTTGGAGGCCCTCAGCCATAAAATAATTGCCCTTTTGAAACTCATAGTTCTAAAGATTCGGCTAAGTGCTGTTTTGGTTTAATGGTGCTATTAAATTACAATAAATTACAATTTTGAGTGAACTCTATCGACACCTTATTTCACCCTTTCCACAATCCTAATCACCTGTTCTGCCCTGCGGGTTTAGTGGGCGTCTCATTAACATTCAGCGCCGTGTGGCATCTGTTGGCCAACTTTCGTATTGCTTCATCTCAAACTCTTTCTTTCTTTCTTTCTTTCTCTCTCTCTCTCTCTCTCTCTCTCTCTCTCTCTCTCTCTCTCTCACTCTGTCTTCTTTTTCCTTTATTGAGTTTCAATTCCACATGAAGTTGGCAGGTTGGCAGTAGTTTAGTATTCCGCTGTTCAGCCTACAGAATTTTTAAAAGACAATAATAAGATAATAAGTAATAAAAGCAGGTGATAAGAATGGTGACTTCTAAAGTGTAAAATGGCGGAAAATTGTGGTAGTTAAAATATGAAACAAGAGTTGGCGATGCTAAGTATAACACACCTAAGCAGACAGGTACAATAGTAGACAGACAATTAAGAAACACGGCGACAGTCTGGTTTCTGTTCGCAAGAGATAAAAAAATCACACACAGCGACACTATGGTTTCTGTAAAAAGTTGGCATGACACACCACAGCCTAAAACAAATGTGTGTGTGGTGGGGGAGGGACACAGATATATAAGGGGAAAAAAGAGTGGAGGAGAGGAGAAACCAAAGGGAGGGAAAGAACCAACGGAGAGAGAGGAGTCATAACAGAGGCCAGGGCAGACGCGAGACTGAGTGGGTAAAGGCAGAGAAGGGGAATGCAAAAGTATTCAATGGAGGGAAGGGTGTCAAAGAGAGGGTAGGTGGGGAAGTGGGAAAAACAGGATGGGAGGAGGGGGCAAGAGGGAGCCTGGTGAAAGAACAAAAGTAGGGACGGGGAGGTGAGGATCATAGTTGATAAGAGGGATAAATGGAGGTAGAGGGAGCTGTGGAAAGCCACCTTGTGAAAGGAGATGAATGGTGTGGAGGTGGGGCAGAATGGTGAAGGCACGGCAATGGGTGGGGGTTGGGGAGGAGAGGTGCAACCAGGGAATGGGGGAGGTGTAGAGGACACGGATATGTTTGAGGAAAAGGAGCAGATGAAGGAAAAGAATCAGGTCATAGAGGATCTGTGTGTGGCTTTTGAGGTCTATGTTGAAGGTGAGGTGGACTGTGTGGCTCTCAAGGAATTTCGGGGAGGGGGGGGGGGGGGTGGATGGCGGAAATCCAGGCGTGACTAGTGAAGCAGATGATGGAAAGGATCAAGGGTTTGTAGTTGTGGAGGATGGTCAGAGACGAGTTTCGAAGACAGAGGCAGTTGTGGACTTCGGACTGGATAGAACGGAGATGAATGGTCCAGGTAAGTTGAAGGTAAATGGTGAGTCCGAGGTAGGTGAGTGTGGGGGAAGAGGTGAACAGGACGGGAGCAGATGGTAAGGGAAAAATCTAGGAGATGGAAGGAGTGGGTGGTACGAGCTACGATGATCGCCTTGTCTTTGGAAAGATTGCTTTTCAGGAGCCACTGGTTGCACCATGTGGCAAAAAGATCAAGGTGATTCTCGAGAAGGCATTTGGATCGTTAAACAGTAGGAGTGAGGGATGCCATACGTGGTTGTAGGCCTTTTCCATGTCTAGAGAGACAAAAATGGTAGAGCGGCAGGAGTTAAGCTGGAGTGAGAGGAGATGGGTGAGGTGTAGGAGATGGTTGTTGACAGAGAAGGAAGGTCAAAAGCCACACAAGGACTGCAAGAAAGGAGGGAGGGCAGTGTTTGAGGTGACAGTAGGTAATGCGGTCATGGCTGGGAACAGTGTTGCGTTTAGTGCAGAGTGTGAGGATCATGTCCTGTGGACTGAGGGGAGTGTTGAGCTCCAATGGCGGTCTGTGGCCTAAGTACTGGAAGCCAGGAGCAAGGGGAGAAGTATCCATACATTTGATGACGTTGGGGAGGAGGGAATAAGCAAATTGGGGATCATCTGGAAGTCTTTGGATAGGTGGGAGGCAAAGTTGTTGGCGTTACTGAGGTTACCAGGAAAGCGACCGTCTTCATGGAGGAGAGGGTATTGGGGGGTAGGATAGTTTCCAGTAAGGCAGTGGAAAGCAGACCAGTGCTTTGAAGAGATTATTGGGAGACTAGCATTGAGTGCATGTCTGTCTCCAGGCTCTGCATTCCTTTGGACTAAGCTCGTTCCGGATGTGTCATTGTGGTGCCGGTGGTGAGTGAGTGTGTCTCAGTCACAGGTGTGGAGGACGGATTGGTATAGTTGACAGGATTCACGAATGAGAAGGACGGTATGCGGGCGAGGGCTGGGTGTACGGCTTTTGTATCCATATGGGCAGCTACAGCATTCGCCAAGGTCTGGTGGAGGAAGGTAGCAGTTTGGGAGATGTTCGGATATTGGAGGGTAGGGTTGTGGCATTTGGCCTGGGTGTATATCGAGTCTCAGGCATTCCGGTTTGCGCGGGAGTAATCGTGGACAAGTTTAGGAGGAACATCAGGATGAGGAAAGGAGCAGGGATAGCGACCATCAAAGATGCTGAGAAGGATGGGGGTGTGGTCGCTACCAATGATGTCAAGGCTTTCGGTGGTGATTGCCCAAGGAGGTTGGGAGACGCCAAAATCATGTGAGGAGTGGTATTGGATTCGGGCCAGGTGTGTTGTGTGGGGGAAACCTGGTCTCCCTGGAGGCTGGTGATAAACCAATGCCAGCACTGGAGGTCAGCAGGAGGACAGCTGTGGATACTGACGTCTGCAGCAATCTCATATGTGAAGAAGCTGCGTTAGATTTGGGCCAGGAAATCGTACGGGAAGGGGGTGCAAGGGCAGATCTAGATGGTGGCACATGTGATGGTAAGAGTGGGGAGAAGAGGCTGAGGGTGAGATTCTCAGAGAGATTGTTGAGACGAGGTTGAGCCAAAGAGGGAGGTGTTTAAGGTGGCAACCCTACTACATATTAGTCTGTGGAGATGGAAAGACGAGGTTGGAGGAAGGTTTCATTGAGTGTGATGGCATCCACACGGTGTTGATTTAGGGCGTGCAGGAGTATTCTGGTAAATGATACTGTAATGTTGTTGTGCCATTGTGGGGGAGTTTTAGAAGAGGGTGGTGAGGGAAGTGAAGGAGAAGTGGGCGTGTTTGTGGGGGTGGGTGGCATAGGTTGTGAGGTGAAAGATAGAACAGGCAGCGAGGGCAGTTTGGGAAATCGTGTGGGGGCATTGGAAAGGGTGGATTTTTTGTAGGACTATGATGATAAAGTGGATGATGTCCTCTGCAGTAGGAGGACGGCAGAGGGAGTTGTTGGGATGGATGTGAACATCTAGTGGATGGATGGGGATGGTGAGCTCTGGGGTGATGGGAGGAGGCTCTGCTTTACATTTATATGAGTAGGTAGAACGTGATTTGTTACAGGCACTTGTATTACAGGAGGGGGAAGCGGCAAGGTGGGGGCAGTTCTTGAGGAAGTGTGAATCTTTGCAATGGGGACAGGTTGGGGGCTCTTACAATTGGCAATGATATGCACATTATATTTAAGACATCATTGGCAGTGGTAGGATTAAAGGGGGAAACGGGAGGGGCCAACTTTAAGCATCTATTAAAGATGAGGGCTCCCTCTGTAAGGAGACTGTCAATGGAAAAGAAGGATTCAGTGAAGGTTATTATAAGGCATGTCGCCTCTGCATCATTAAAGGTGCGACAGGCCAAGCATATTTCAAAGTCAGTGTGGGAATTGAGTTCCACCAACACCTCAGCCTCCATGACCAGAGGGCTAAGCTTCATGATCACAGAGGTGAAGGTCGGCAGATATCAGGGAGGCTGTGGTAGGGGGAGGGTGTGGTAGGGGGTAAGGGTGGCTCGTGGGCCAAAGTGGACGCATAGGATTTTTGAGAGGAGATCAATGTGGAAGGATGCATGGGGGCGGAGTCCTTGCGAGGAATGGGAAGGGAGCTAGGGGCATTGGGGAGGTATTAACAGACGACAAGGGTGAGGCTGCAGGAGTCAAGGAGTTGAGGGTCAGGATTTGAGAGGATGAAGGAGTGGGGTAAAGGAGGTGTAGGAGTGAGGGAAGGGGTTGTGTCCATGGGGATGGGTGGGTCACGGGGATCAGTGGTTTTCTTTGTATATAGGGTGGGGGCAGGGTCAACATTAGGGCATTTGGTAGGTTTCTTGGATAGAACAGGTTGAGAAGGACGCTGTGGGGTGGGTTCGAGGGTTAGGTGTCGGTGGAAAGTTCCTCCCTAAGTGTCAGGTGATGGACGGGATGGGGACATGGTTGTGGCAGAGATTGTGGCATGGCATACTGAGATTTGTGCTGGCTGGGAGCCTGATGTAGGTGGCGCAGAGAGTGGTGGGAAGTCCGGAGATGACGATGGGGTGGCAGCTACAGGTGAGGGAGAGTCGGGGAAGTGATGGGCGTAAACAGCACAGGAGTAGGATGAACAGGGAGGGAAGGGGTAATGGTGATGGGGTCTGCTGAAGAACTCCATGTGATGGTGGTCGGAGCAGTGGAAGACGAGGTGAAAATGATAGAGGTGGTAGGGTGGGCCATGGTGGTGGTGAGCAAATGGGGGATGAAGATGGTGACAGTGGTAATGGCGACAGCAGTGGTCACAGCAGAAGCAACGAGAAATGGTGCCATCGGCGAAGAACTCGGCAATAGTGGCAGTAGCAATAGTGACGAGATAGCCCTCGACGACGTGGGGGGCAGCAGCAACTCCACCAGGATGGGGCAGCAGCCCTCTGCAGGCAGTGCCGGTGGTCCAGTGACTTACTCTGGGCAGCAGTTGAATGATGAGGGCAACGATGACGGCGGCGAGGGCAGGAACTGGTGTGGGGCAGAGCCTCACCAGGGCGGTGGCGTTGACATTTCTCTCAACCTCTTGTCTAGTTGCGATTTCAGTGATAAGTTGCAAGTAGAAGTTGCAAGTAGCAACTAAAATCACCAATTAACATTAGATGCCGTATGCGATATGTTATCCTCTATCTGTACTCTGTTTGTTATTGTGTCTCACAATATGGGTGTATTATGTGCTTATGGTCGAAAACATGAACGAAGAAGCTGATTTTCTATGACAAAAATTTTATACTCAGTTGAGAATTGGGGCAGCCGAGTAATGTGAAGGCTGAATAAAAGTTGTGGTAGCCTTGCGTATACACCTCCCACACCCCCTGCGGATCCTATACGACCTGATTCCTTTCCATCTGCTCTTCTTCCTCGAACATATCTGCATCCTGTACACCTCCCACAGACTTGATCCCTCCATTCCCTGGATGTTCCTCTCCTTTTGAACCCACACCCACAGCCGTGCCTTCATCATTGTGCTCCACCTAAACTGCACCTCTACACCCTTCATCTCCTTTCCCAAGGTGATGACCTAGACTGTGGTGTGTCATTTCCATGCCAACTTTTTAGCGCAGCGCTTTAAGTGAGTGTTAAGTGTTGTGCGTCTTTTCTGAAGTGTTGTGAGTAGAAACTATACTGTCATTGAGTGTGATTTTCTTATCTCTTGCGTACTGAAACCAGACTTTCACCGTGTTTCTTAATTGTCTGTCTACTATTGTACTTGTCTGCTTCCCGTGTTCTTAATTAGCATCACCAACTCTTTGTTTTATATTTTAACTTCCACAACTTTCCGCCATTTTACAATTTAAAAGCCACCATTTTTATTGCCTGCTTTTATTACTTATTATTATGTTTTAAAAATTCTGTAGGCTGAAGAGCGGCATATTGCTCCAGTCATGTAAGTAATGTCCTCTGCCACATTTTTGACGCATCACTTAAACAAGGCATAGTTCCTAAGAGGCTTAAGTATGCAGTTGTATAACCACTGTATAAGAAGGGGTATAAGACGGATACTGCTAACTATAGGCCAATATCACTACTGACAAGCTTTTCAAAGGTTTTAGAGAAACTAATGCATGCCAGGATAGTTAAGCATCTCAGTGAACACAATAGCTTCAGCAAAAGTCAGTTTGGATTTCAGAAAGGTTTGTCAGTGGTAGATGCAATATTTCCATTTACTGGCAAACTCTTGGAATCTATCAACAAAAAACACAGTGATTGGCATATTTTGTGACCTAACAAAAGCATTTGACTGTGTAAATCACCAAATTCTTTTACAAAAAGTTGCACATCTCGGTATAAGTGGTGCAGCAGGGAAATGGCTCAACTCATATCTGTCAAACAGGAAACAAAAAGTTGTAGTAGATAGTCAAGATGGTGTCCCAAATGATCTTCCTCTCTCTACGGAATATTGTAGGTTCACCATTTTCGCGGACGACACTACACTACTTATTGATAATTCAGTAGATAAACTTGAGGTAACGGCAAATAAGGTTTTAAATGAAACGGTGAACTGGTTCAACATTAATGGTCTTATTTTAAATTACTGTAAAACAAACTACATTCAGTTCCACAAAACATCCAAAGATGAGGAAATATTTGTAAAGATAGGTGAGCAGACAATAACCAGGGTAGATTCCTCAAAATACGTAGGCTTGCATATTGATAGCAAACTGAATTGGTCAAACCACATCGTGGATCTGTGCAAAAGACGAAGTTCAGCAACATACGCATTGCGCATTGTTTCTTCCTATAGAAATATGGAAACCATGATGTCAGCGTATTATGGTTACTTTCATGCAATTACAGCATATGGAATTAAATTTTGGGGAATCAGCCACTGGCTAAAAAAGTACTATGTGTACAAAAAAGAGCCATAAGCATGATGTGTGGAGTCCATCCTAGGGCGACATGCAGGAATCTCTTTAAGAAGCTTGAAATACTTACATCCACTGCACAATATATATTCTCGTTGATGTGCTTCATAAGGTACGAAAAATCCATCTTTAAGCTGAATAGTGCACATCACAGTCACAATACTAGAAGGAGACATGATATCCACTATGAACAGCCAAATCTAAGTAAGGTGCAGAAAGGAGTCCATTTCAGTGGCTGTAAGATTTTTAATGCCCTCCCTTCAGGAATTAAATGTTTGGTAGATGATGATCTCCTATTTAAAAAAACCTGAAGGTAGTTCCTATTGCAAGGATCATTTTATACATTAGAAGAGTTCCTGAACTACAGTGTTTAACATTGTTGTATTGTAAATTGCAAATGTATGCCCAAATTTGTATTTGTAAAACGGAATATTTTTATTGTAAACATATATTTTGCACTGTTTATTTCTCTGTAACACTTATTATTTTGTAATCTTTATCTATCTCTAAAATGTACTTTCTTAGTGGGACCTAAGTTACGGTTTTTGTTTTGTTTTATGTATTACCATAAATTCCAGCCAAAAGCGTGTAAAATTGACATGTTCCATATCCTGTGATAGTGTCACAACATGAATCACCGGAACCAGAGATAAATAAATAAATAAACAAAAATACTAAGCTGCTGCCAGCCCAACCCCTTCCAGAGGGAATCGAAACACAATAAAGGAAAAAGAAGTTAAAATTGCATGGTGATTTTAAAACCAGATAATGGCTAAGTCTCTGATGAGTATTTTGATGCATATTACACACATATATTGAACATAAACTACAAAAAATTCAATCTGGTGTCTACTAGGTAACTTTTACGAAACATTAAACTGCTGTATTCACAAGACTGATATTATTTCCAACAGTACAATACACAGCTATACCTTTGTCTGTATTTTAAAATATTGCATTAATAATATTCCCAATTTCAACTTGTATCTGTAAGATCAGTGCTTTCCAATGTTTTGACGTGCACATCATCAATCTTAAAACACGCAACCTTCTGTCCTAACCTAGAGATTGGGCTACGCTACAGGTCAGTCCGTCATCACAATCAACATTCAAGGATAAACGGATCAGTACCGTATCACACTCTAGCAAGTCGTTATCATTAAATACGTGGCAGAAAATGTGGGGGAATGGAATGTGAATGGAATTTTCGTTATTCAGTCTCAGTATGGTTCACATCTATTTATCATTCCTCTCTAATCAGATAATAACTTTCCTTTCTAATCACATAATAACTTCAGTTACACACTGTACCAATACTCATTTTGCACACTTTATTATCAACTATGGTTCCATAACTGTGCGAATTCTTCAAGAGTCATTTTGAATCTTCATGACTATCTCATCTAAATGTGGATGGGTACATAGAGCATCCAGTAGTCGCACCTGACAAAATCACGAGGATTATTAAAATTTTATATTGCTACTAATTACTAGCAATATAATTCACATTATACAACTGCTAATACTTCTGGTAATGAAAGCACTTGAGTGGGGGGAGGTTTCACACTTTGCACAAACGATGCCCCCAGATTCATTTACAAACATAGAAACTAACCTTACTTCTGACAAAGACGATGTAAAGCAACGTCACCTAGGAACAAGGCCTCACAGCGCGACTCGTGACGTCACGACTAGGGGTCTGAAATACCGAGCGGCTTGTTAGGCTCTGCGCCATGCATATGAAAACATTAAACAGTTTCCTGGTAGACTACTCATAGTGTTTTATACATAAATCTGTAAACAAACGCTAATCCTTCTCACTGGAGAATTAAATTGTTCAAATTTCGTAAACTATAGCTCCATAGGTGAAAATACTTTTTCGTAATTTCCGTCACTCGTGTTTTGAAAATGCGAATTTCTAATTCCATAACTCTGATAGCACTATTTTCACCGTGTAAGTCACCTTGCATAATTGGATTGAAAATGAGGTACCGTAATTGGAAAGACTGACAATGAATTGAAGCAGGTACTCTGAGACTTGTATCTATGTCAAATTCTAGTTTCGGTTGACAGATACCTCATTTGGCAGTCACTACAGTTTTATACTTAAAAAAACATTACCGTACAAAAATGGTTCAAATGGCTCTGAGCACTATGGGACTTAACATCTATGGTCATCAGTCCCCTAGAACTTAGAACTACTTAAACCTAACTAACCTAAGGACAGCACACAACACTCAGCCATCACGAGGCAGAGAAAATCCCTGACCCCGCCGGGAATCGAACCCGGGCGTGGGAAGCGAGAACGCTACCGCACGACCACGAGATGCGGGCTTCCCTAAACCTTCTACATACTACTTAGTTTAAGAGATTTGCCAGTAGAAGACTAGGTAGTGTTAAGTTACTAGGTATTATAAATTTACATGGGAACCACACATTAGAAGTATTACAAACTCTAACAAACTTGCCCACTGTAAGCCATTGTTTATCAGCTTGAAAATATTAACTGCTATAAACTTGCACATTTACACTGTTCTACTGTATACAAAGACTAACTTAACAGAATACCAGCTTAGGCAGGATTTACACTCTCATGGAACTGGGGTTTAACCGAAGAATTGGACACCACCCATCAGCTTCATGTAATGACATATCTTAAGAACCTGTTATTACTTTTTACTGTACAAACTGATCCATTTATATTCACCCATCCACATACTGATCCCCATCTTTTAATTAAAATACTTGTCATTTGATACACTTATCATTGGCAATGGGTATTACAGCGTTGTAAAAATTTAAAATGTCATCTATAGGGCCATTTGTGAAAGCAGATGAGTGGTATCCCAATCGTCAGTAATGGCAGAACTAGAAATAGTAGGCATCTTCACATACCTTACTGCAGATTATCTAAATCATAGAACAGCAATGTAGTGAGTATGAAGCTGTTTAACAAACTGCCTCTAGAATGGGTAGAAGCTTTATTTGATTTATTCAAGCACAAGTAGTACAGTTGGTTATCAGTAAATCCTCCCTACTCACTTGAATGTATGAGTGTAAATATCACAGCGATAACTGCCCAGTGAGTGTACCATACTTTCCTTAATGATTTCAATTTAAGATGTACTACACAAATCGTTTTAGCTTGAATATTTTACTTTATGGAAAATCTGTTGTAACATTGTTTTTTAATTTGTGTAAAGTAATTTTTGTATACATGCTGTATACTTTTTAAACATTTGTAATTTGACTGTATATTGCTGCAATAGCTAAATGACAATTAAATTCTTTTACTACTTAATGTTGTCCCAGAGGAAAATAAGCACTGCTATTCCAAACTCCAAAAACATTATCAATTTCTCTCAAATGAAGAATGGCTTAAGTTATGTATTGTCCTCCCCCTCCTCCCCGAAATATTGGTTGTTTTGACAGACTGGACCTGTTCTGCAGATTAATTTTTACTTATGATGATGGCAGACTAACATGCTAATACTAGCAATGAATTGTTCTCCTTGTGAGAATAATTAATTTACTGACTGGACAAAAATATATACAAAAACTTGTCAACCACAGAGCAGGAGCAGCATTAATTATATACACTCCTGGAAATGGAAGAAAGAACACATTGACACCGGTGTGTCAGACCCACCATACTTGCTCCGGACACTGCGAGAGGGCTGTACAAGCAATGATCACACGCACGGCACAACGGACACACCAGGATCCGCGGTGTTGGCCGTCGAATGACGCTAGCTGCGCAGCATTTGTACACCGCCGCCGTCAGTGTCAGCCAGTTTGCCGTGGCATACGGAGCTCCATCGCAGTCTTCAACACTGGTAGCATGCCGCGACAGCGTGGACGTGAACCGTATGTGCAGCTGACGGACTTTGAGCGAGGGCATGTAGTGGGCATGCGGGAGGCCGGGTGGACGTACCGCCGAATTGCTCAACACGTGGGGCGTAAGGTCTCCACAGTACATCGATGTTGTCGCCAGTGGTTGGCGGAAGGTGCACGTGCCCGTCGACCTGGGACTGGACCGCAGCGACGCACGGATGCATGCCAAGACCGTAGGATCCTACGCTGTGCCGTAGGGGACCGCACCGCCACTTCCCAGCAAATTAGGGACACTGTTGCTCCTGCGGTATTGGCGAGGACCATTCGCAACCGTCTCCATGAAGCTGGGCTACGGTCCAGCACACTGTTAGGCCGTCTTCCGCTCACGCCCCAACATCATGCAGCCCGCCTCCAGTGGTGTCGCGACAGGCGTGAATGGAGGGACGAATGGAGACGTGTCGTCTTCAGCGATGAGAGTCGCTTCTGCCTTGGTGCCAATGATGGTCAAATGCGTGTTTGGCATCGTGCAGGTGAGCGCCACAATCAGGACTGCATACGATCGAGGCACACAGGGCCAACACCCGGCATCATGGTGTGGGGAGCGATCTCCTACACTGGCCGTACACCACTGGTGATCGTTGAGGGGACACTGAATAGTGCACGGTACATCCAAACCGTCATCGAACCCATCGTTCTACCATTCCTAGACCGGCAAGGGAACTTGCTGTTCCAAAAGGACAATGCACGTCCGCATGTATCCCGTGCCACCCAACGCGCTCTAGAAGGTGTAAGTCAACTACCCTGGCCAGCAAGATCTCCGGATCTGTCCCCCATTGAGCATGTTTGAGACTGGATGAAGCGTCGTCTCACACGGTCTGCACGTCCAGCACGAACGCTGGTCCAACTGAGGCGCCAGGTGGAAATGGCATGGCAAGCCGTTCCACAGGACTACATCCAGCATCTCTACGATCGTCTCCATGGGAGAATAGCAGCCCGCATTGCTGCGAAAGGTGGATATACACTGTACTAGTGCCGACATTGTGCATGCTCTGTTGCCTGTGTCTATGTGCCTGTGGTTCTGTCAGTGTGATCATGTGATGTATCTGACCCCAGGAATGTGTCAATAAAGTTTCCCCTTCCTGGGACAATGAATTCACGGTGTTCTTATTTCAATTTCCAGGAGTGTATTTACTGATGAACAGAAAAGACTATTCCCCTAATTCTATGAGATTGGGGTTTCACAGAGAATTTGTGGTAACAAATTAATCTGTAGGAAAGCCTCATGTTTATGGCTGCACCATATCGAAGAGAGCAGAAGGGGTCCAATACATAACATTTACCAACAAGATGTGTGGGATACTGTGCATGAATTAAAAGCAGAAATAAACATTTATTTCACATCATCTTCCCAAGCCTCAAACAGTATAATTTAACATTTTTTCAATCTTTTGTACACAGTTACTTTTTTAACAGTAGTTTCATCATTTCTCCTCTGGGTATAATTGTTTAGCAAAATATTTGCACAGCAAAACAGTATGCAATTCATGACTGAATCAATTGAGTGTGTATTTTTACAGTGAAACCCATAAAAAAGATTGCTGGGAATGTTGTGGGATGCTACCTTCACAAGTACATTTCTCTGATTTGCCTGTTCTAAAAATAAAATTTCCTGGTCTTTCAGAATTTTCTGTAGAGTTAAATAGACATGTGTCACACACACTACTACATCATCTGCAGGATATGTCAACCCTCCTCTGTCTTTTACCATAATCAAATCACCACCACCCTGCTTCAATTCATCTGTAGTAAGGAATACCTTATAATATTCACAATGGTTTTTTTAATAGCTTGGTGTGAGCAGTAACCTGCTATGTAATGCAACAGTGGCCGAGTATTCTCATCTATTCCATCAACATTTTCATCTACTGCTACATTTAAAAATTCTGGTATTGATGTTTCTTTTAATCCCTGAATTTCAGTATGAGTAGAAAAAATATCAGGGGTCTTAATAACAACATCCCCAACTACTTTCAACCGGAGCGCAAGGGAAAACATAGACTGTGCCCTTAGTTTTTGTTCAGTTTCAAAAACTTGTCTTAGAGAAACATGATAATTTCCCCCACATAGCTGGCGGTATTTGCCGAACCTGTCTTCTAAACTCTCTGTCTGTACTTTTCCTAACAGCAAATATGATCTGTTTTTCTCAGAAAGCCAGTAGTCACAGAAGTCTATCAAAGCAGCAGTTGTGTGTTTCAAAGTGCTATGTGTCTCTCGAGTAAGTTTTCTTTCATCACTATACTCTTCCCAAGAACATAACCATGAGATGAAGCACTGTAAGAATTCTTGTATGTGATGGGATTTACTAGTCACAGGTTCTTGGAAAATATTTCTTAACCTCTGTCCCTTGAGTTATGTTTTTACATTTACAATATCCCACCTACGATTTATTATTTTTATGAATGTTGCAGAACTTTCCCAGTTGCTAATTGCTTTCTTTGAACCAAATGTGTCCAAAGCAACAACTGTCGTATCACTGAAATTACGCAACACTAACTTGACATTTTGGCGCTCAATTGAGTTAGGAAATAGAGACTTCAAAGTTAAGGAACTGCCATATTGCAATAGTTCATCTTTTTCTATCAAGTGCAATTCTTTCAGTGCTCCAACAGTAGACAAACCTCCCTTCAAACTATCACCAAAGTCAGGAAAACACAAGATCTGCTCCTTTTGGTTAAACCAGTTATTGCGGATACACTTCAAAATATGGACAGTGGCCACAAAATAATACAATGGGCGATTTGGAGAAGACTGTACAGGGTGATCATACTTTATTTTCACATCTGGAGGAGTAGGAAACTTAGACATTGCTTTCTTATTAGTTGTATTATTGTCTGCTACTATACCAACCACCTCAAATCCGACTGCTTCTAATTTAACAATGACTGCTTTAATGTAAGAGAACAGAACATCACCCTGAATAGTATGAACTGGCAGAATAGATACAAAATCCTTGTAAGGTGATTCCATGCTCTGAACCATAAAAACATAGGTGCTAGTTGCACACAAAAATTTTTCAGTGTTAAAGGCACATCCTACAACATTTCCAGCTTTATAATCAAGCTGAGACTTCAGATGAATTTCATCCATCAACAGGAGCACAGTTTTATCATCTGACCCTGTTGCTCAATGACAGGATTTGTTGAGAGTTTACTACAAAGCCTTGAAAGGGTGTTAGGACTAGGCATAGAAAAACTGTCAGTGTTCCTCAAAAATTTGTAAGCATGTGGGCTAATAGAATTTACTAATGACCACATTATCATAGAGTTAGTATCATACCTAAATTGAGTTAAACTTCTGCACTTCAAAAATGAAATCTATTCCTTCAAAAATGTAATTTTAGTTTCGTTTCCTGGCAACTTTTCTAATACATTTTGCAATAACTGGTCAATTAAAGACAAAATGTTATCTACAGGAGCCTCAGAACTATTATACAGAAGATAAATGTTCTTAAGAACATCACTTATTACCACCTGTATGTTGTTTACTTTCATGGGAAATTACATGTTTCCAATACATTTCACTTCAATATCATTATTGAAGACACTGAGTAATAAATCACTGCTTATAACTACGTGGCAAAAAATTCTTGGGTAAGAATTATGCTTTAGTAACGCTAGGCTCACACTGTCAGATTTGTTTATCACTACCCAGTCACTGTGCTTTTCACATTCACTCAACTTTGTTTTCATTTGTTCTAAACTATCTAACGATATCGCATCAATCATTTTCTCATGTGTGTCCACACTTTCTTGGATAGCAATTTGAAGAGCACGATTTTCTGGGTCCTCTCGTACTGCAGTTTGATGACTCGACAAGTAAGATGGGCATCCAGGCAACTTCGATGGGATAGCATCTGAAAAATTAATAACGAAGTATGAAACCGATCTCACAGCATATAAGTGAAATAAAGATAGTTCTTATGCCACTGTACTTTACTAAGCGCGTGTTTCGTAACTCACCTTTTCTCAAGCGTCGACGATCCAACGGTGCTGTCAAGAGTATACCAGTTTTCGGGTCATACATGCTGGTACTGCTTAAAATATCGTCCTTTTTGAAATGCAGTTCACATATCTAAAAACAAGCATACAGTTCTCTTTAAAACATATAACGAAAATTAATGAGGTATCATATTATAAATACATTCTTCTGTTTACTGTATTTTGTTCAGCTGTACAACATTTCAAGTAACTACGACACACTAACCAAACAAATACACTGATACTTACAACAGAGTGCTTACTCGGTGTCCAGTCTTGTCTGTGAACAGCCGATAACCATATTCGGGGACTAGTGCAGCAGGGGATACTTGCCGTTGGGGACAGCTCGGCTCGAAACGAGACCAACCAATAGAATTTCAAGGTGGCTAGAGCCAATAGGATTGCTTCGCTTTGGATGAACCTGGCGTGAACAACTTTATCTTTGGTGTTTACATGTCATCTTCAATAACATGGACTGCATATGCGCCAATCTTTTGAGATAGTTATTCGTTTTCTCATTTATAGCTGAAATTTGGCATTAATTTTAACAATAAATAGTCTTGTCAGGTTGCCTTTTCACATGTAGATGTACAGTTAACGTAGTTACTGCGAAATTCCTTATGTTAGTAAGATAGTTGCCGTTTTTACATGCGGCCAAGTGAAACGTGTTGACAACTCTTTTTACGAGCAACAAAATTACGCATCATCAGTAAATACCTGTTTTCCTTGCACTGACAGTCTTTTAGTGGTACGATTACTTAGGAGAGGAAGACAAAATACCTGTTTGGCAACAGCTTTTTGATGATTTTTCAACTATACTAGTGAAATGTTTCGTTACTTTTTTTATAAGAAATGCAATGGTGTATTTTGTCACTGCTGTTATTTTTGTGAAAAAAGGGAGGTAAACATAACGTGGTTCATATTGTCAATGTTGTTGTGGTCTTCAGTCCTGAGATTGGTTTGATGCAGCTCTCCACGCTAATCTATCCTGTGCAAGCTCCTTCATCTCCCAGTACCTACTGCAACCTACATCCTTCTGAATCTGCTTAGCGTATTCATCTCTTGGTCTCCCTCTATGATTTTTACCCTCCAATGCTAAATTTGTGATCCCTTGATGCCTCAGGACATGTCCTACCAACCGATCCCTTCTTCTAGTCAAGTTGTGCCACAAACTTCTCTTCTCCCCAATCCTATTCAATACCTCCTCATTAGTTACGTGATCCACCCACCTAATCTTCAACATTCTTCTGTTAATATGCGTGTGCTTATTGTGCTGGAACATTCACATATTGTTTAGATCCACTGATATTTTTGTAACTTGTAGCACTTAGTTTAATGAATATCTGTCTTGACGAACTTTGTTGCTTGCTACAATTATGTGTTTATTTTGTTATTAAATGATCATTTATCTTATAACAAAAAAATGGCAGTGTATATGCCGCGAAAAAATCACATAAAGCTGGTAGAAAAATAATTTGTAACATTGCAATGTAAAATTCCTTTGAACATTTCAGTTTAGTTTCATGTGGATTTATTCAAAGCCATCCACTTCTGCAACTTTTTCGATATCCCTCTAGATTGGTAATAAAGTTATTCCTGTGACAAACTTAACTCATTATGTTGTATGCAGTGTCAGCACGTATCACAAGAAACAATTTTGTACACAACAGAGAATGGACTTTGAGATTAAGGTGTTCGACTCTGGTTTGTTCTGTAATTTTCGCACTTTAGTCATGTTTTAATTCTCATTATATTTGGGCCTAGTGAAAGTGGTTAAGATTTTACACGTAAAGGGTGTAAAGCAAAGTTGTCCCGTTCCCTAACTGTAGCTTCACACACATGTACTGCATGTAATATTTAGTGGCTTTTGTTCTGTAAGTGTTACAATTAGTGCAGCAAACTGACTGGTATATGGCATGTTCCATGGTAGGTTAACATAAGTAGGGTCGAGGCACCACTGACGGCCCGATGAAGGACAATTGCTATACAAATTAGTTTACAGATTACTTCAGTAATTCTGTAGTTTCAAATTCTGTGGGGAGCGAGTGTTCTAAATTATATAACAAAAGCAAACGAAAATATTGAAAATGAAATGGCACATTTCCCCAATTTTTGCCATGTTAAACCTCACTATGGCCAGACATTTCCTTGCTTTTGGCCGCTACCTATTATAATGAAACTGAGGCTTTACATAATTTCAGAATCTATTTGCAGAAAAGTAATTTATTCTTTGTACAAACATCAGGGTGGCCACAAAATTTGAATTTTCAAATTCAATGTTGTCATGTATTCTATTTACTGTATGGGTTTAGGCATACATACTACACTGGAAAGAACAAATTGCTTGTTTTAAAATTATATGATGTCCGATATGAACCATGTCAAGATGTACACCACATACAGCATGACTGACCAAGTGGAGTGATCATCTGAAGGATAGTGCACATCAAAATGTCACATGGCTGCATTTATGCAACACTGTCTGTTTGTTTAAGCCAGACATATTAGGGTCAACTGAAGGGTTAAATGGCCAGTACATGAAAATAGTGACACAGAACAGAGAGATTAAAATCCACAGTCACATCTCATGGATTAATGATGGTGGAATGTTACAGTTAATCTTGAAAGAAAACTTGAAGTTTCTCATTTCATTTTGTTAAGGTATTCATAATCTTACATTGATTTGTTTACAAAAAAAAATCCTTTTGCAGCAAATTGTCATTACACCTACACTATGCAATATGAAGTTACACAACTGTGTATTAGCTATATTTGAATAAACTGTGGCGACTCATCAATGATTACTTGGTGATGTGACAGTTTGAATGTTTGTCAGGAAAGCTGATTTTTCATCCCATCAAGCCTGTTGAGACAAGTGATAAAGTGTGTGTAACAGGTACAACATACACCCTGCAGATCCCTGCCCATCTGCATTAGCTTCCCTGCATGTTTGACTTTGACCGACCATTCTGTAGCACACTTACCAATGTATACTTTCTCAAACATCAATCTCTGGCATAATTTTAGGTGCTTCAGCTGACACTTTTGTTTTCAGGGATTGTAACACATTAATTTTAGATTTCATTCCTTTTCTGGATAATTTTTGTCCTTGTTGTTTTTCAGTTTCACTTAGTTGCTTCTTTTGTCATCTATGTACAAGCAACTTGGATTACACATAGACAGAATTAAACTTTTGTTGATTTTAAAATTGTCAACACTGTGCAAGCATTATGAGCAAGAATACTTTTCACTCTAACTCTCAACAATACACTCAGAAACTTCCTGACAGATTAAAACTGTGTGCCAGACCAAGACTCGAACTCGGGCAAGTGCTCTCTTATCTGAACTACCCGTGTACAACTCAAACCCCAACCTCATTTCTGCCAGTACATCACTGCCTACTCAAGTTTGAGTCTAGCTCTGGCACACATTCTCAATCTGACAGGAAGTTTCATATCAGCGCACATGCTGCTACAGAGTGAGCATCAATTCTGGAAATATATTCAGTTTATTGAAAAACCTCTTTCTACAACAGCATTTCCAGGCAAAAGTACTGACATTTTAAGAAATTCTACAAAATTACAACATTCTTTTGTGGCAATGTAATGAGGTTCATCCAACCAAGTTTCACTTATTTTGAAAAATGCCAATTTTTTTTCTTTTTGAATATGAGCATCATCACAAATATTGACAAATTGTTGTTTGACACAAACACAAATTTTCACCAGAAAGAGAATTTAAAGTCATAATGTCAATCTTTATACGGCTGTTTCTTGATTTAACGCTGCTGATAGGTCCAAACATGAAATTGCATGAGTAGGTTTATATTTCAGTGGTTCGCCTTCAAGTAGCTTTTGTATTATACCAATAATACAGGAATACATTTCTTCTTTTAGCCTCAAGATGTCAGTCAGTCAAGTCCTTAACTTTCTTTTGGTACCTTTGCAGTGAAATCCAAAATATACGAAGCATTGTGCAGTGATCAGATTCTTAACATTCTTCATGTCAGCCTACACGAGGGATTTTCCGATTATGCAAAATGTCTGAACTGAAACTTGCTGCATTGATCAGGTGGTACAAGTGAACAACTCATTACACAAAAAATAAGCCATAGGTACATCAGTTAGAAAATCACATAAATTTTTTTGAAAGGATGTGCTGTCAGTGAAAAAAAAGCCAATTTTTGACCTAAGAATTTGTCTCCAACTGTTAAGATAGAGTTTTCAAACACTCTGAATCAGGTAAGAGTTTAATTCTAAGCCAATTGAGAAATATAAGTTCTTAGATGTGGGAGAATTTAAAAGCTAGTTGGGCCACATTTACAATCCATTTTGTGCCACAGAATTGCAAAGGAAAACCTGAAGACACTATATATTCTGTATATTGACACCTTCGCGTAGGCAAATCGTGAAACACACAATACAAGGCTCTGAAAATAGTGGTCTTTCCTAATTTGTTTGTGACACTCCAGTTTTAAAAGTGCAATGAACTATATGCAGGTTACAACCACCTAACTGCAAGAGTTTCATGTTACCAGAAATTTATTTTGCTTCATTATTCAAAAACTTCCAAGCTGGAAAATTTTAGAAATATTCTGCAAATTAAAAGGTCCTTTCAAAGCATAGGCTCTTTGGCATTGAATAAAGACAGAATCAAAGTATCAGGTCGAGATCAACTTATTTCAAATCCCAAAAACTAACATGGATGTCCATTCGTTTGTTGTTTTATTTTTGTATGACGTCGGTGCTGTATACAGTCTGACATAAGTAATGTGCGGCTGTTGGCCACAATTTTATGAAGCTGCTCACATTTGTTGAGTGAAACTACTCAAAATAAAGAAAAATTATATGTAACTTGTGGCTGGTCTACAATTTCAATATCCAACAGTCGCTGGTTCCCTGCAGATGATGCTTGCTTTTGCTAACATGAAATTGCGTTCACAGCTTACACTGCCAATGCAGTCACTCACACTAATTGTGTCTCATTATTACCTGTTACTTGGCACACTTAAACATTGCAACACGTAAGATACACCAGGGTCATCAGGACACATTTACATTTTGAGTATGTTATGGGAAAAAATTAAACAGTTGATTGGAATTTAAATATTAAATTTTTAATTGTGATTTATTAATACAATTTTAAGACTACATTCATAATTTGTCATCATATCTTATAGACTTTATGAAGTAATACAGTGATGTACAAAACATACAGAACGTGAAAAAAAAGTTTTCAAATATTCTACACATCAGCTACAAATATTAAGATACACAATTGAAACTTCATATATACACAGAAAATAGATTTTAAATCAAAATTATAAACCAAAAGAAAAGATTAAATTCAGTACAAAAGTTTCTGCAGGCATAACTTACAAGAAAATTTTACTGTAACTTTTAGCTGAATGTACAGCAATTATAAAAATATTTCACAGTATCATGAATTGCAATAAAATCTTAGTTTTTGAAAATTAAGTTTCTTTCCAGTCAGTTTCAGAAACTTGATTCATCCAAACTTCCAAAACTGTTCGCACACAGAACAATGGAACTTCCAAACACAATGGTGCTCGACATCTGGCACATGATTTAGTTTATCTGTGAGTTTCCTGGCATCACAGGTTGCTGAAACATCAAATCGAGGGCAAAATAATAGACATTTCAAGGGTATAGTTGCTCCAAAATTCAGTCTCCCAGTGCCGTTTATAGCATACAACCAATCCAGTTCTTCACACACTTATCTAAAAGCCCCCCAAAAATAACAAAAACCAACAATTATCTTGATTTACGTATTGTCAGTTACTTTTGAGACAGAATTTTGCTTTACTTATCTGGCAATGATGTAGTCTTTTTTCAATGGTTCCGAGTACTATCTCTGAAATAATTTCATTGTTGAAAAGCAGTTCCCAAAATGAAAGTGTCCTTTTGTTTAGCTGTATGCAATGTCAAAAGGCTACATAGTAGGCAACATAGTGTTAAGTACTTGAACAAGGTGAAACAGATCAATATAGAGAATCTGCCCTCTTAGCATATTGTAGTACAAAAATAGTATCTAGAAATAACGGTGCGCAAATATTTTATCTGTTGCTAATTTGACATGTCCTGACCTCTTCTATAAAGCTTTTAAGTATACCAACATTTCCATTCAGACAATGGATCCAAATCACACCATATCTCTTGTGCCAGGTATTATTTCCAATCCACAGCATCACAAAGAGGTAAAATAAAGATTAGCATAGTGTAGAATACAGTGTTTGTGTAGTTATATTTCTTTCTCAGTGAAAACAAACAAATTGTGCTTAATTTTGAATGATACATCCTTAAATAATATGCTTGAACATGTTGCTGAATATAACTGATTTATTTAGTATGTGCTTAAACATTACTACTATTAACTATTTACTTCTATGGGACACAGCAGGTGACAATTTTTGTAAAGTCATACAATGTAGACTTTCATGGCCAACATTTTCTTGAGTCAAAATTTCCAGGTTAAAAGGCCATGGTTGATGTATAAAATTACTTCTTCCTGACGTTTCATCTCTAACTGCGGGAGACATCTTCCGAGGTAGAATGGAAGCTACAATTGTACCTCTGAAGATGTCTCCCACACTTGGAGTAGTAGTTTTATACACTGACCACAGCCTTTCAACCCATCAACTATACCTCAAGAATTCTTGTAAGGTTAGTATTATCTGATGGAAACTATAAATGTTACCATGAACAGTGCAGTGAGCTTATTCAGTTTCAAAAGTTACCTGTCTAAGAGAAATCAGCATAAGACATAAGACTCATTGCACCTCAAATGTAGAGAAAACCATAATTTAAATACTGATCATCCTGATCTGGAAATGTAATACTGTCAAGTATAACCTTTGGATGTTTGTTAACTTTGCAGGTGAGACTAACACAGGGGATGGGATGATGGTTTACACTATATGTTGCGAAGGAAAAAAAAGACACCATTTTATCCAACTGTCAACATCCCACAGCAATCAGTCGAGCAATGGAAGTTTGTCAGTTCCAGATGGGTTAATCTCAGTTTTTACTTTGGTGATTTATTTGTTTTTAAAGATCACATTTATTGACATATTTTTGGCAGTAAATAAAATACTTAAAAGTCACTGCCCAGTTTGGTGCTCTCCTGACATGCACTGGGCACAGACACACAAAGGTAGCTCTAGTACCTTATGTGTATTGAAAGTGTAATCAAGTATATTTCACAAGCCAGTGGTGAAAACTGCAAACAGTTTGGAACTAGTAAGGAATGTTGGGCTAAGACTTTATTAATTTTAGACACAATTAACGATTAGTAAAGATTATTGTGGCACAATGTGTAACGTCACATGACATTTACAAGCCAAATGTAACTAATCCTATTACAAAACAGTAGTTATGCTTCAATATGGAACAGTAAGTGGGCAGTGGATAATATGTGTTCAAAACAATGAACAATTTGTGAGTTCCTTCTCAAGTACTGGAAATACCATAAGAAATTGTGTGAAAAGATAATCTTAGACTACAGGATTCAAGAGCAACCACATTAATGGACCTTTGGATTAGAAATTTAGGTAATACAGTTGCTCTGAAAATCACAGTAGAGATGAGATGCACAGAAGCCTCAACGTAACCAATACTAAGAACAAAAAGTTAGGCCCAAATACAATCAAGTGTGCACACTATCAAATAATTATTTGTAGGACATACTGAGAATCTGTCAACTTGACACACTCATCTTCACGAATACTACAGTGTCTATTGGTGGCCACTATCGAACCAGGAAGCTTGGTGTAATCTTATGGCACTTTAATTCTCCGACTCGTCACAGGACAAGTAACTTATTAACTTATTGCTGCGCATTAGCTGGTGCACTCATGCTCCTTGTGGCATGACAATGAGGAAACAAGAAGTTATCACATTTATATGGGTTAAACTTTACTTACGGCTTAGGCGCCCTCGTGCGGTGATGTTGGCAACGACCGTGCAGTGCTGGAAATTATTCTCTAATATTTCATTTCCTGTAAGCACTTTTTCTAAATGTTCGCTTTACTAAGATAATTAATTTACTGAGCAGACGCGGGTACATGCAAGAACACGTCAACCATAGAGTAGGAACAGGATTAATTATTTATTTCATGGTTGGTCGCTGTTGACATCAGCACAGCACGCCACCTGAACCGCAAGTAAAATTTTACCATTATATGTAACTGAAAGGGTGAAACGGCTAACAACGAAACAGGCATCCAAAGTTAGGAGGAAAAATCCCTAAATTCTCAAAAGAAGCATTCTGGCTATTAGTCTGGAGGGAGTTTCAAAAATAGTGAAAAAATGAACCTGTGTTGTTAGATTAGGAATTGACTGTCACACCAACGAATGGAAGTCTAGTATGTTAAGAACTGCACATCCACACTCTCATTGGAAAACTTTTAGTCTCATCACATACAGTACGAGCCTGTTACACTCCTGAACACAGAACAAAGAGATAATCAATGCATAAAGCAACTACCATATCCCCCAACAATCAATCCTCATGTAAGGTCTACTAATAGCATTTAAAGAGTTCACTGCATACCTTTGCAGCTAGCAGAACTAAACTTTGATTATTTTGGCTAAAAATATCTTGGCTAACTGTGTTGAAATAATTTTTTTTAAAACCTTTCCAAGCAGCAAAAATGTTGCGAGCACATATCAGGTGCTGAAAAGTGGTGTGAAGGGGAAAAAAATTTCAAAAACTAATGTTTATAATTTGTGAGGGCAGTAGGAAGCCATTAAACTAGCATGATGTCATTTAGCTACTCACAAGTTTCAAATATTAGCAATTAACACATTCGCTGTTGGCTTATGCATGTGCTATTAACTTGCAATAAGTGTCAATTGCAGAATATGTTAAGCATTGAATCAAGAGTAAACAGAATATTGTGTTGCTGGTCACTGCTTCAACTTACAGAGACAGTCTTCACAAAGAGTACATTTTTAGACATCTGAGCGGCATGGGAGAGAATTATGGAGAAAAACACTCATACAAAGTGAGTTCACAATCTTGCCTATATACCGTATGGCACATTCCATCTATCACATCCATGCTGTCTCACAACCAACCTGTGTTTTAAAAATCTATTTATAGTGAGTCATAACTTGAATGAAAATTATAAAAATGTTGGGTATTTTCTATGTTGACAACTTCATTTACTTCAAGCTAAAAAGATTGTTCAACTAATCAAACTTTTGAAATTATGCTCTAAAGGCTGAAATGTCAATATCTAGTGGTGGTTATATCATACTGAGTGCTGACTACCACACTGCATTGTCTTATTTAGCCTTTTCATTTGGTGTTCACTGCATCTGACACTTTCTCCTCAGTGAGCAAGGTAAGATTCTCTGAATTCAAGTTTAGTGAGGAGTAAAATAAAGTGTGTATGATATTATTATAAGGAAGACTATGGAGTGAAATTTAGCCTCATTTAAAAACTATTGCTAAACATAATTCTTGGTGTAACTTGCATGTAATGTCCATTAAGGATGTAAACTGTAGTGTTTCTTACGGATTAAGGTGAAAGAGTTTACGTCCTATCTGCAGTGATTCAAAAGTTACAGCATTTTTTAATTTTCCTAGTGAAGTGTACTTCATGTGCGAGGTGTACTGGGACACGTGAACAAATCGCCAGTGCAGACAACATGATTCACAACAAGGATGTATGTGATCCTGATACAGTTTAATTCGTAACCAAGACAATTGCCTATGCCTGTAATGTGAAATATTGGCCATAACATCATCAATACAGAAAGAATGTATCACACTATTATATAGCTATATTTGTACTAATATATTTTGTGAAGAAAAACCAGTCTGACAAGTGGTAAAAAAATTTCAATTAAACAAAAGGACACTTGTCTTTGGTATAAATCAGAAATGAAATGTCATAAGGAAGGTTGTAGTTGACAAGCAAAATTTCAGATCAGAAAGGATCCACAAATACTGCCTGAATTTATAATACCATTCCATAGCCGTGTTGCAGAACATGCGCTGTAGTAAGGGAAGGCACTGATACCATCTTATCCTGCCCTGTCACTGGTTTAAATGTGGGAGAACAGCACCTGCAATCAGCATTTAAAATTGCTATAAATAACTTACAAGGGACTAGCATAAAGCTGGAATAACATTTTATAATAAAGAGATGCACTAATGCCTGAATTCATAGAAAATCACCATTTGTTGAGCTGTGTAGCAACACACGCACTGTACCGATGGATGGATGTGGTACCACCACAGCCTGTTTTGGTATTGGTTGAATTGTGGAAGTTGAGCCCGCAGGCAGAAATGCAAACTAAGTTACAGTAAGTAATTTATAAGGAGCTGTGACAAAAATAAACAATGGCATAACACAGAGGTGCACTAATATCTTGATTCATAGTACTCACTATTCCTCGGGCTGTGTTTCAGCACATACGATGTAGCGAGAGACGGACTAGATACCACCTCAGCCTGTTTTGCTATTGGCTGAATCATGGGAGTTGAGCCTGCAAGCAGAATTGCAAACCGGATTGCTGTAACTTACAAGGAACTATGGCATAAAACTAGAATGATATTTTATAACAAAAAGGTACATTAATACCTGGATTTATAATACTCACGATTCGTCGGGCTGTGCTGTAGGGCACATGCTGTAATGGGGAATGGACCTGCTACACCCTCTGTATTTTTTATTGTTGGTTGCTTTTGAACAGCTGAACCTGCAAACAGTATATTATATTAGACTGCTGACATTAACAGATAATAGAGCACTGGTTAAGTTTTACTTATAGCTCAGGCGGCGTGGTGCTGTGATACTGGCAATGACCGTTTATTTATTCTGTATATTTTGTTTCTTGTAAATACTTGTTCTAAATGTTTGCTTTACAAGGATAATTAAATTACTGAGCAAACAAGGGTACATACGAGAACCTGACAACTAGAGAACAGGAACAGCATTAATTATTTACTTCATAATTGATCATTGCCATCAGCAGCACACTATGCCACTTGAGTCATACGTAGAATTTTACCAGACTGCTTCATTACAAGCATTTTTTGCTGCAGGGATGTACGTTGTTGGGAGGGGAAGGGGGCGGGGGCACTAGTAACATACCTTTTTCCACAAGTGCATCTTCTTTGTCTGCCAGTAGAGATAATTTGATCAAACTGGATTCTTCTGAATTTGGTAGCACCAGGGATGCATTATTACTCCTTTTGTTTTTCTTTGTAGAGTACAGTCTACGTTGAGGTAAAATCTTTTGTGATTGTTTCCTTTCTATCTGCAGCGGTGCCTGTTTTTGCTGCAACATTCCGACAGCTACAGTTGCCTTTAGTGATGATAACATTTTTTTAGCAGTTTCTAAGTCATTTGAGGTCAGCTCAGATACAATACCAGAAAACTCTGCGATAAGTTCCCTTCTTTGGACTGACAAAGGTACAGAATCATTAACACTTTTTTTCGTTACCTCCGCTAGTATTTCTGTTTTCTCGTCTACAACAGAAATATCTTCACTCTCAGTAAGTGTAACTTCACTATTTCTTAGGTGTTCAGAAGGTTGCTGCTTTAACTGAATCTGGCAAACACTATGTATGTGCTTGCACATATTCTATTTGATGGTATAGTCAATACATGTACAAGAATACCTATGAATGCAAGCCCTGCATTTAATGCACATCAATCTGCAGTTGCACTGAAAGTCATTATCATATACAAAATAATCTGTTGACCTTCTTGAAGAAGAACGCACTTTCCAACCAGAAAACTCCATAGTAATGAAGTCCTCCTTAATATTATTCCCTGATTTATGCCGAAGCCGAATGTCCTTAAGTTTACTCGTCAGTTTACCTTTATTTAGCACAATAAGCCTGTCAAACAGCTTGTACTTCACAAATGACATCAATGCAAAAATAGCTTTGTCTAAACGCTTGACACATTTACTACCTAGATATATATATTTAATAGTGCGATGCATTCTTTCTATATGCATGTTGGTATTGATTCCAGCATTCAATCTATGGCAATATGCCCAACAATTTGCATTCCCAACATAGTTGTCTCTGAAGTATGTGGCAAATTGAACTGTATCAGGATCACATTCCAATCTCTCTAGCACAATATTTAACATCTCATCAAATGAATCTACATCCTGCTCATGCATCAAAGTTTTGATTTGCTTGTATACTTCACCTTGTTTTTCTACACCTTGAATCTTACATTTGATATTCTTCCTCCAACATCTATCAACATGCCATGTACAATAAAGTCGCATAGATGGAGCTGCCATGACATCATTCCATGCAATAAAGAAAGACTCGGCCAAATCCGACATAAAAACATTTGGCGAAATTGATCCAACCTGCCTCTTTATGTGCTGGAAAAATATGGACAGCATCTGGGAGTCATTCCTGTTAGATATTAGAAACGCGCATGGAAACCCTTGTCTTAGATCGTCTAGCACTAGTAGAGTTATAAGTTCAAAATTATATCCATTAAGACCATGTGTCCCATCAACACAAACGCAGTCGTTCCCATATTTCTTTAATATCTCGCCTTGAGCATTGTTCATAATTATCAATGCAAAATCAAAGCGCTTTAATTGTGGGTACGAATCAAGGACTACATCCTGTGGTTTATAGAAAAGCACACAAGGACTGTCTCCACCATTTACTTCATTTACCCATGCTTCTACACTTATTGCATCATTATGGTGTCTTATTGACTTGAAGGACAAATTATAAGACTGATCTATATTATGTAGATCCTGTCTCGTAATCAAATGTATCCTTTCCAAGTTCGAATCTACAACTGTATCTCGAATTTTGTCTAATATGACAGAATGGTATGCCACTTGCTATATCTGCAGCAATACTTTCCCTTTCTCTTTTTGTTAGTTGCAGATGGCATAACTCGGATTTGTGGCCAACATGGGTTGAAACATATTTCACATAGCAGGTTCCATTCTTTTTCATATCTACTCTCATCTTAGCAGGGCACAGTGCATCAATCTTACTACTACCTTGCAATTTAAGACATCGCACGTTTTTTCCTCGAGACACAAACTTACCAGACCGTTGACAAATATAAGAAACAACTTCTGAATCAACCTTATCACGGGAACCACGACGTTTGACGAACTTTGAGAGCGTTGTCTGCTCAGTTTCCTCCTTCCACTTCTGAAATTCATCAGCGGTGCTAAAATGTAATATTTCACATTTCACATCTACCTCATGTGCCGCCCGTAAATGTTCAAACAGGCACTTTTCAGAAGTACTTCTTTCATTACACAGGGCGCACACAAACAATTTTTTCTGCTCTATTTGCAGTCCATGAACCTCTAACAGGTGTCTATTCAAATTTCCTTTTTTAGGATAGACTTTATCGCACACATGACACTGAAAAATCATGTTGGACACAAAAATTTCACTGCTTACACGGACAACTCCACAGCACAAAGTAAAAGGGCAAAATACACTTATTCCATACGTATCTGCTGACAAAACCGCACGTGTGTGTAACTTTCGAATGAGAAAAATGTCTGCGCCACGGCTCTTTCGAAACGAGCAATGCTATTGGTTATTTTCGTTTCGAGCCGAGCTCTCCCTAAAGGTTTCTGCAGGGTATACAACCCGTCGGCTTTGAACAATGACGTCACAAGTCGCCAGACAGCATGTATTACAGAGATGAAAGAGCTGAGGAGAATGTTGAGAAACAAAGGAATGCGAGAGAGATAAACATTGATCTTGTCAAAAGCATAAGTGTTTTTTGACTTTTAAAAAAAAAAATCTCACGAGATAGAATAAACTGATCCTACTTTATTAAGCAATATCTTGTCAAAAGCCGAGAAGCGATTGTTCTTAATGTTCTAGCTCCCTTCAGTACGTAATAAGTGTTTTTTGACTTAAAAAAAAAAATCTCACGAGATAGAATCAACTGATACTACTTTATTAAGCAGCTCCCTTCAGTACCTAATAAGTGTTTTTTGGCTTTTTAAAAAAAAATCTCACGAGAAAAAATAAACTGATCCTACTTTATTAAGCAATATCTTGTCAAAAGCCGGGAAGCGATTCTTCTTAGTGTTCTAGCTCCCTTCAGTACGTAATAAGAGTTTTTTGGCTTTTTTAAAAAAAAATCTCACAAGATAGAATAAACTGATCCTACTTTATTAAGCAATATCTTGTCAAAAGCTGAGACGCGGATCTTCTTAGTGTTCTAGCTCCCTTCAGTACGTAATAAGTGTTTTTTGGCTTTTTTTAAAAAAAATCTCACGAGATAGAATAAACTGATCCTACTTTATTAAGCAATATCTTGTCAAAAGCCGAGAAGCGATTCTTCTTAGTGTTCTAGCTCCCTTCAGTACGTAATAAGAGTTTTTTGGCTTTTTTAAAAAAAAATCTCACGAGATAGAATAAACTGATCCTACTTCATTAAGCAATCAGTAAAGAAACGAAACTGAAACATAACAGCACGTTTGTTTTTTGGCTTTTTTAAAAAAAAATCTCACGAGATAGAATAAACTGATCCTACTTCATTAAGCAATCAGTAAAGAAACGAAACTGAAACATAACAGCACGTTTAATGATGCACCCAATATCAAGCGATCGCTTTTAGATTTACATTCAATTATTTTAATGATAGTGCTTATTAGAACACAGAACTGCTTTATTATCTATGCCTCGAAGTGAAGACATTACGATCTATGACTAAGGAATGACGTCATTGTTCAAAGCCGACGGGTTGTATCCCCTGCTGCACTAGACCCCATATTCGTCTTAAATTCTCGTCAGATGGAAAATAAAATACACTGACTTTAGGTCCATTATCGTAATTGCCCCTGCAATTCGGCATACAACACCTTCCGGGCATCGTAACTGAGTATAGATCAAATAACCACTCACGAACAGCACAAAGTACAATATGGAAACGCTACGAATCACGTAGGATGTAGAGGCCTATCTCACTAGGGGTAAGATAGATACCGCCTACAGGAAAATTAGAGAGACCTTTGGAGATAAGAGAACGACTTGTATGAATATCAAGAGCTCAGATGGAAACCCAGTTCTAAGCAAAGAAGGGAAAGCAGAAAGGTGGAAGGAGTATATAGAGGGTCTATACAAGGGCGATGTACTTGAGGACGATATTATGGAAATGGAAGAGGATGTAGATGAAGATGAAATGGGAGATACGATACTGCGTGAAGAGTTTGACGGAGCACTCAAAGATCTGAGTCGAAACAAGGCCCCCGGAGTAGACAATATTCCATTGGAACTACTGACGGCCGTGGGAGAGCCAGTCCTGACAAAACTCTACCATCTGGTGAGCAAGATGTATGAAACAGGCGAAATACCCTCAGACTTCAAGAAGAATATAATAATTCCAATCCCAAAGAAAGCAGGTGTTGATAGATGTGAAAATTACCGAACTATCAGCTTAATAAGTCACAGCTGCAAAATACTAACACGAATTCTTTACAGACGAATGGAAAAACTAGTAGAAGCCAACCTCGGAGAAGATCAGTTTGGATTCCGTAGAAACACTGGAACACGTGAGGCAATACTGACCTTACGACTTATCTTAGAAGAAAGATTAAGGAAAGGCAAACCTACGTTTCTAGCATTTGTAGACTTAGAGAAAGCTTTTGACAATGTTGACTGGAATACTCTCTTTCAAATTCTAAAGGTGGCAGGGGTAAAATACAGGGAGCGAAAGGCTATTTACAATTTGTACAGAAACCAGATGGCAGTTATAAGAGTCGAGGGACATGAAAGGGAAGCAGTGGTTGGGAAGGGAGTAAGACAGGGTTGTAGCCTCTCCCCAATGTTGTTCAATCTGTATATTGAGCAAGCAGTAAAGGAAACAAAAGAAAAATTCGGAGTAGGTATTAAAATTCATGGAGAAGAAATAAAAACTTTGAGGTTCGCCGATGACATTGTAATTCTGTCAGAGACAGCAAAGGACTTGGAAGAGCAGTTGAATGGAATGGATAGTGTCTTGAAAGGAGGATATAAGATGAACATCAACAAAAGCAAAACAAGGATAATGGAATGTAGTCTAATTAAGTCGGGTGATGCTGAGGGAATTAGATTAGGAAATAAGGCACTTAAAGTAGTAAAGGAGTTTTGCTATTTGGGGAGCAAAATAACTGATGATGGTCGAAGTAGAGAGGATATAAAATGTAGGCTGGCAATGGCAAGGAAAGCGTTTCTGAAGAAGAGAAATTTGTTAACATCCAGTATTGATTTAAGTGTCAGGAAGTCATTTCTGAAAGTATTCGTATGGAGTGTAGCCATGTATAGAAGTGAAACATGGACGATAAATAGTTTGGACAAGAAGAGAATAGAAGCTTTCGAAATGTGGTGCTACAGAAGAATGCTGAAGATTATATGGGTAGATCACGTAACTAATGAGGAAGTATTGAATAGAATTGGGGAAAAGAGAAGTTTGTGGCACAACTTGACCAGAAGAAGGTATCGGTTGGTAGGACATGTTCTGAGGCATCAAGGGATCACCAATTTAGTATTGGAGGGCACCGTGGAGGGTAAAAATCGTAGAGGGAGACCAAGAGATGAATACACTAAGCAGATTCAGAAGGATGTAGGTTGCAGTAGGTACTGGGAGATGAAAAAGCTTGCACAGGATAGAGTAGCATGGAGAGCTGCATCAAACCAGTCTCAGGACTGAAGACCACAACAACAACAACAACGAATCACGTGTGTCGGTACCTAGCTTCTCAGACCCCTACCCGTGACGTCACAGGCTCCTTAGACTCACGATGTGAGGCCTTGTTACAGACGTCTAAAGCTAGCGAAATGTGGGATGCTCAACTACCGGACCTACCGATAGATGGCTCTAGCGCGTGCCGGCCAAAGATTATATCATTGAGTGTCCGCCATATCTGAATTTGGCGAAAAACGAAGTGTCAAAACACAGATGAAAATGTTTTTCGTTCTGTGCCCTGATAAGTCTTTTATATTGGATGTTCTAGATATCTACACTTCAACATAATGAAGTGTTTCTAATCTAGTGAGAAAAAACAGTGACAGTTCTGCTATGAAATTCCTAAATTCGAGTGTGTTTTGGAAGTTTGACAAACTGACCTATAAATTGTTTACTATTAATTTTATGAGTGCTTTACTTATTTGCCCGTTTTAAAATACTATTTAAGATTCGGTGGAGCTCAACAAATTACCTTGGTTGCCAAAGCTTTTAACTACAGATATAATTTGGAAATTCAAGTGTGGAAAAGAGTGAAGACGTGTCTTGAAAAAAAGTTGACATCGTTTGCTTAGGGGTATCTTTACTGACAACAGAAATTACAACTGAACTATTAAAGTTTTACTTAGTTATAAACGGAAAAACTTATTTTTCTTTATCTGAAGTGGTGCATAACCGATCTGCATATATGCTGACACTGTAATTGCAACATTCACTTACGAATTTGGCTCTCTCTTTGATCAGAAATTTAAATGCCATAATTTTATTAACGCCTGTACATGACACAGTGTATTTTAACTGAGTGATAAGGTAGAAGCACAAGTTTTTGACAGTGCTTCAGTCTTCGATACGAGACAAGAAGTACATTTAAGTGAGACAAACACAAAGGCCAACATTAAGGCTCCTCTTTAATGCATAACTCGTATCATTTGGAAGTTAAGTGTAGTAATAATATTGGACTGATCCATGATGATGTAGGAAGTGAAGGAACTTGTTGAAAATAACATCGATCACAGCTGTTAATTTTAAGGTTGGAGTGTCTTAAAACTGAAATTTTCCAGTCTGACACCCAAATAATGGCTGGTACCATGGTTTTATTTTAAAATTGAATTCAAAACATGTCAGTGAGCAAAATTAATTAGACTATGAATTACAACCATGGAATTTTATTTCTGTGAATCTTGGTTCCAGTCTTTGTCATGGTGTCAATCACTGGAATGACTGGTTGTCATGATATGGCCCAAGCAAAAAACAAACCTGAAAGTGAAAGCTGTAGAAGCTGGCCAGACAGGCACCCCAATGGCTGCTACAATCTGTGTTAGACAAGGGTGACATTATATTGCAAATTTAGTGTAAAAAGTTCCATATTGTCTGAATTTGTCCTATACTGACAGGACATTCTAGTCCAGTCGATTTTCTTATCTGCAAAAGTACACTAGACAATACCAGTGGTACAAAGGTAGTGCCAAGTTACAAACTATCTAGTAACAACAGAAGTATTGCTGGACAATGTACAGTAAATAACATGTAATAACCTGAGACATTCAGAATTGGTTTGAAGAAATAGAACAGCATTTGGAAAGAGATTTTGAAAATAACAAATGACACAAGTAGAGTTTTCAGTTTTTATGAAAGCTCACTTACTTTTTCTTTTTTTTTTCTTCTTCCTCTCTCTTCTCCATTCTCAAGGGAAAAATGTGATAAAATAAAAGTGCAAGAAAGTTGTGTACAATGTTGGAAATGATGAAAAAGAAAATCTCACTATGCTTTTAACAGCTTATGCTGCTGTAAAGCTTGCTCCTCCTAAGAACATGATTTTTTTCCCATCTCTCTCTCTCTCTCTCTCTCTCTCTCTCTCTCTCTCTCTCTCTCTCTCTCTCTCTCTCTCTCTCTCTCTCTCTCTCTCCCCCCCTCCCTTCCTCTCCCTCCCTCCCACCACTATGTGAAGAGTATTCCTGTAATTATAGCTAATAGCATACCAAGAACTTGAGGGTGTCACAGTGGAGATTTGTTTTCTGATACAGACGTCTGATACAACTATTCCACGGCAAAACTTACTTTTAACAGGTGTGGTAGCAGTGCATTCCCATAGGAAAACAGAATATTATGTCCTCAAGGAATCACATTGGGTACACCACTTACAGCATAAACTGTACAGCAACTACAATGTTTTGTGAGCAAGTAATACCACTCAGTATCTTTAATTTTAACAAAAGTCTTGACTCCCTTAATTACCTGCTTATACATGTGCTTGTACTACAGGTTATTGATAAAGCAAATACTTATTGAATAGGTCTTCACACTTTTAATACTTAGCAGAAATTCTGAAAAAAGTAAATTCTTTTATTACTGTATCACCTCTATGGTGAATTAAGAGGTACTGACTGGTTTCGTTGAACATTTAATAGAAGTCTTTATTTTACCTGCTATTGATAAAGAGCCATTCCAAGTTCGGTACATTAGAATCTCTTGCATTTTTCATGAGGTTTGTTATTCTGTACACTAATATTTCTTCTTCTAAATGGTAAATATTGCATTCAGACATTGTCGGTATTAAAGGTAATTCATGAAATAAATTATATTTAAACCAGAAAATTAAAGGTTCCACATGACACATGAAAAGTACCTTGTTACACACATGTATGTACAAATTCCAAAATGTCTGTGAATTTGAGTTACAAACTTTTTTAAATAGAAATATGAAGATCACAATACTTTGGGTCTGCAATAAGTCAGATGTAAAATACCTTAGTTCCCTATGGGAAACTTTGTTCTTTACGTGACTCGTGCAACTGCTTTCACTCTTAATGGAAAACTAAATGGTTTATGTTAAAGTTAACTTGCAAAATCTGTAACCATTGTTACATAATTTCTGTGAAGTAAGATTCCTTAATGTTAATTCCTTCCTTTGTCATTGTAACTTGATAATTTCAGTTCCATATGGGACATATGACCAAAAAAAAAAAAAAATGAAATGCTTTTATTACTATGACCAAACAAAATCTTTTTAACATGTAGTACACAGTTCAAATCAGCAAAAAGTGTAACTGTATAATTAAGGTAAATGTTGATGAAAATTAGGCATGTAACATGAATACTGAAATTTCCTAATCCGCAACTTGTGGTCGTGTGGTAGCGTTCTCGCTTCCCGTGCCCGGGTTCGGTTCCAGGCGGGGTCAGGGATTTTCTCTGTCTCGTGATGACTGGGTGTTGTGTGATGTCCTTAGGTTAGTTAGGTTTAAGTAGTTCTAAGTTCTAGGGGACTAATGACCATAGATGTTAAGTCCCATAGTGCTCAGAGCCATTTGAACCATTTTTTGAAATTTCCTAGAGTTCCAAGTGTAACTGTAATCACTGTATTCAGTACTTTGTAGTGCTATAAAGATAATTCTATATGATTATTTGCATTCTCTTCCCCTCCCCCCTCCCTCAACACAGGAAAATATAATAGAAAGACCTCCTAGCAAAATAAAGACAAAATTAAGAAAATTAGGTTTTGCCTGAATCAAGCCCCCTTATCCTAGAATGGTTCTAAAGTAATAAGAATGCTTACGACCAATTGGAACATTGTGTTCATTCTAAGAAGTATTAAAACAAGAATTAAGAGAGTAACAATTTTATTGCTCTTATGTTGCAGAGTATCCACAAACATTACTGTTTGAAACATAGGGCCACTGCATACTCCATTAGATCACACCCATTCTGTGATTAAACTGCTTTCTTAAAGTGAAAAATTCAAGTTAACATAGTTATTGAGGGAAATATTTTCTCACACTGAAAGCTATCTGTCAAATAAGTCTCAGAACTTTTTTTTTCATTAATTTCACACAAATCACCTGTTTTTAATGCAAGTGCATATTTTGTAACACCTAACATCTTAAAATAAGCTTATATAATAAATAATTATAATTTTGTTACAATATCTACACAGGATGTAAAGAGTTAATTTTACTTCAATGTGATTCATCGTTTGAAGGTCATCATTATACAACAACAAATCTATGGACAAAATAGTTTTAAAAAATCTGTCAAAATGTCACACCCATCTGCATGAATTTGAGCACTATACATGATTAAACAATATGAGTTTATTTAACTTCTGCCTTATACGTTATTTGTTGTTTAAAATTTTCTCAGCGGGCTTTTTTTTCCATATGTTTTTAAGCATGTGCAGGAGTACAGGAATGCAATCTTACAATCAAGTTGAGTCTGATGTAAATCCTCAATCCCAATTTCATAATGGTAATCATGACCAAGAGCAGGAGCAGGAAATGGGTAATCTAAGAATTTAATTCTAACACAATGCAAAATCTTGGCCTGTATATATTTCTGTCGCATATCCCCAGCAATCACAAACATCTGAAACAGTTTCTGAGTACACGCAGTCACTTGTTTTAAACAGTTTTCCCCAGTTAACAAAATTTATAAATGCATTTTTATTGGCCATATTGGGAAAAGCATAGAGATAAATACATTCTAATGCAGATTTAACATTTCTTGCATGGAGCAGCAATGGAACACCAATGATTTTTAAGCTTTTGATATAATTTTCAGTGTCTGAAAATACCAAGCCAATAAGATTTGTTGTCAAGTCTCAGGGGGGCTCTTATACCCTTTACCTAATGGTTTTCTAGAGTTCAGAATATCAAAAATCCTATCAATATAATACAAAAATTCTACTGTTGCTTCACTTCCTTTAAAATTTGGATCACAAACCCTCCTCAAAAACTCTATACTATCTGCCACGCTAGAACTCAAAGTCTGTGCAGCCAATGAAACATTCATTTTTCTATTTACACTACTTATATGTTGTCCTGATAGGTTGCTCGCAAATGTCATACCTTCTTCTTGTTGTACCTTGTTCAATTGCTCAATGAAATGCCATCTAATAATGGCCAGTTGGAGACTCAATAGCAGATACTTCTGCTAGAGCATTTCTGGCAAACTTAATCATATGGCACATGTCCAAGATACACTAAACATTGTATTTTTCCACAGGATGAGGAAAGTAGCTTTTAAAATCACCCTTGTAAAAATTTAAAGTACAGCCAAGTGAACGTAAAGTGCTTATATTTACCTTACAGCCATCACATGTAACACACCAAACCCCCTTGCCGACCGATGCAGCCTCTCTAAAGCAGATTTTATCAGTGTGGCCTGATTATTTGCCTGTACACCGTTGATAAAGAAATATGCAATCAGGCATTTAAATTTGCCTTTAATAGAGACAAACATGAAAACCAGAGCCTCAGATGGCTCTATTAATTCTTTTAATGAGGCACTTCCCCACCAAAGTCTAAAAAACCTGTGTACCGCTTAGTTCCTTGGTCCCAAACTACTTGCTTCCTAATTGCCACACTGTCTACAATTAGACATGAACCGCTGAACTGGTCCCTTACAATGTACTTGAAAACATGTTTTAAGAAGCCAGGTTCACAGTCTACACTTGCCACCCATTTTGAAATCAATGGGGCAGAGGCATTAATTTTTTCAGGTATTCATATGCTGCTGGTAAATAAAAGTACACAGTCATCGCAAACATTTTCGCATTTGTTGTGTATCTATTACCCTTTGATGAGAGAGAGTTGTTCACTAAATTGCACACTAATTCCACTTGTGTTCCTTTCTGATGATTGAGGAAGTTATGTAACTTCTCAGGAAGATGCCCCTTCTCCTTCAATGAACTTATGATGTCATCCACGGAAAACACTTTCTTCTTCGAATTTTTTCACGGACACACTTCAGTTTACGTTTTAAATCGTGCACAATGTCTGAGAAAAAAAAAAATGCAAGTTTCGGTCGCCTTGTCTTCCATTTATACTTTCGACTGTATACCACAATCAATTACTGAAGAACCAACTGCACTCTAAATAAGGAAATAATTTCAGGACTAGTGTAGCAGGGGATACAACCCGTCGGCTTTGGACAATGACGTCACAAGTCGCCAATCGAGAAGGAATTCTTCTTAGTGTTGTAGCTCCCTTCAGTGGCTGATAAGTGTTTTTTGGTTTAAAAAAAAAAATCTCACGAGATAGAATAAACAGATCCACTTTATTAAGCAATCAGTAAAAAAAAAAAACGAAACAAACATAACAGCAAAAGCGAAAATGGTAAACTGCTCTCTGGCGACTTGTGACGTCATTGTCCAAAGCCGACGGGTTGTATCCCCTGCTGCACTAGACCCATAATTTCGTTATATACGACTGAAATAACTCAAGGTTTGATGAAAAAATATTATAAGAAAACGTTGGGGGTGTGAAAACATCCTTATACTAACATTTTCGACACAATACGCAGCTTCTGCATTGGATAAATGGGACATGCTTTCCACGGAAGAATTCTCATTGACAACATTCTCCACGCAATCAGTAGCGTCTGCAATGGGCAAATCGAGCACGGATTCCATGACAGAACGCTAAAAACAAAAATATGGACCTGTATTACAACATTGCTTAGACCTATGTAGCGTACGAAATAAATTCACAAAAGTAAAAAGCGCACACACAGCAAGGAAAGTAATTAGCTACCTCAAATGGAGAATCATCGTTGTCACTCAAAATCCTAACAACATGTCGTCGTGGCTGTTTATTTGGTGCATCAAATGTGTCGGAAAGTCAAAAACTATGGCACTGCTTCGGGTTTGAAACGTTTCTCCCAAGTTCCAGGGCTCACTACGTAATCATGTTGTCGGAAACGGTTTCCGCAAAGAAAACTGCAAGACGTAGGATTAAAATCTTTCCGCTTCACGGAAGTAATCCATGTCTTTAGTAGCTCTGGGTGCTTTAGAGGAAACCTGTTCAAAAACATCGAATTAGCAAACGCACTAAGTCTGTATTTTTATCGCATTATATCGGTAGTCGTATTACCTGTGAAATGGTAAGTCACTCTCCTTACTCCATCGCTTCGTACAATTGAAAGCGGAACAAGAAATCACCATTTCGATAGTCCGTAATTCTGGTGATGGTGATGGAGGCTGTTATGAAAAGCTTGCAATTTTATTCAAATCTGATGTGGCAAGTCAATAGAACTTTTTATCCATGTGAGTAAAACTAGTGTGTAAAATCAATAGCGCAGCTTCTTACAGAAGTCTCTTCAGGGCCCTTCGGAGTCTTTCACTTACATGTCAACATATTTACTCCCTAATAGTATTTGTTGTTCATAATAGGGGTAATTTTACTCCGTTCAGTTAAATTAACTTGCAAAATACTGGAAGTAAAAACAATGTCCATGTAGACTATACATCCATGCCTACGATTCAGAATGGAATTTCACATTTGGATTGAAAGTCTTCAATAGGTTGCTGCTAACCATCAGCAGAAAACTGAAAATCCTAAGATATTAAAAAAAATACAAAATAAAAAAAATATTTTATCAGCCTCTCCTTCTATAATTATAATTAAATGTAATGTTTCAACTCAAGGATGCATATGCTAGTTAACACTACGATACAAATTAACAGGATTTTAATTTTATCATTTTATGCAGGGCTGACAGTACTCATTGATTTGTGCGAAGTATGAGAGAATAACAGAAACTGAATAAAAAAAACAAAACATTTCTAGCTGTCACGGTTATTACTTCTTTCCTCTGTGAAGATGAATATCTTTTGTGACTGGAAATGAGGGGAAGATCACTTACACCACCCATATAGAACACTTATGTGACACATTCATGAGTATTGCTCCAATGTTTGAGATCCAGGTCAGATTTAAGCAACACACTGAAGCAACTCAGAGGCTGGACGCTAGATAGGTTACCAGTAGTTTCAAACTATGTGTGAGTATTATGAAGATGCTTGACAAACTCATGTGAGAATCCCTGGAGGGGAAACAATGTTCTTTTTGTATAACACTATTGAGAAAATTTAGAGGGCATGAGAAAACAGGGCTCGGATAGTAGATAGCCTCTCTTCCCACACTCTATTTGCGAGTGGAACAGGAAAGAGTATGATTTGTAGTGGTACAAGGTACCCTCCTCCAGGTACTATTTGGTTGCTTGTGTAGTATGTATATACATCAAAATACGGAAGAAAATTGTGACTGCTTACTACATAAAGAAGTAATACTTGAACTAACCTAAAGCTTCGTGATTTACTTCAAATGTTTCCTCCCACTGATACACTCTGACAGTCAGTGACTTGCATATATAGCAGTCTTACAATTTGGAGATGTCACTATTGCTTAGATCCATTAATATTCCATCAGTGAGCTCTTTTTATCTTAAGATCACACAAACTGGATTTTTGAGAAACTACACACAGGAAGATGGCCTATAGCTGTTAGCAGAAAAACAACGATCAAAATTTAAGCATATCAGTAGCACACACTGGGCAAGAGCACATATCTGGGCTAGAGCACTATACTGAATTTCGCTCCCTTCCCCCCCCCCCCCCCCCCCATTTTCCCCAGAAACCTTGGCTATTTCGCCCCCCCCCCCCTTTTCCCTAGAAACCTTGGTTGGAGTTATAAACTTATTTGTAGCATAGTTTGAGGTATAGATTATGGTGAAAAGCGATAATTTCGTTGACAGTTGTGGAACACAGCGAATGAGAAACAAAGGTTGTGGTAACAGACAGACGTGTGGCTTTGCCTAATATTTGTTTGCGGCATATTTAAATGTATTTTCCCACATTTAACGCATTTGTCATAATTAAAAAAATAATAAAACTACTAGGTCATCCACAAAAACATATATTAGAAAATGAACAAGCATCCGACGTGTTTTGATGCATATTACGTACAGATATCGTACACAAACTGGAAAAATGCAATGGGCGTTCAACTACTTATCCTTTGCCATATTTGATTCGTTTTTCCGCATTTGCTACTGCTGGTATGGGTTCAGAGACAAATTCGTGCTGCAAACGTCTCAGTGGTAGTTAGTCTACATTAGTAAGCTGCAGTTAATGTGTTAAAAACAGTTACACACATTGTCCTCAATGCGTAATATGTGTTATGCTATAAATCACTCTGCCTTTCGACCAATAATTTGTAATCAGTTGGCTTCAATCAATCACGTAAGACTCTAATATGTAACGTTGACTACGCTGCGGATTATTATGTCACCATAATCCAGATTATTCGCATTCAAACCTTTATGGGAGCCTTTATATTTTATGAAGTAACAGCTTTTTCATGAGATGAGAAAACATTTTATTTTCCAAGCACAGATCAAAAACTAACAAGAATAAACAACTCGTAACCAAGCCGACTACGGCAAAGATAAATATCTATCAGCTGCAGCTTTCACCCGCTGTTTTTGGCGCAGTGGATAAATGACGTCGCCACACCTTCTTTCTACATTTAATTCTATTAACGGAAGATTCATTCAAACAATCTGGATTGACTTGACGTTCCAAAACAACAGCTGAAGGCAGGTCTGTATAAACACTGTTTTGACGTCACTTACGTCAACAGAGTTGTTAACAGGTCTAGTCACCAGGCTGCGCTGTCACGCTTTCAGCCTTTCTGATGACGTCATGAAGCGATTCCTCGGGGCCCGCGAGACGCACGTTGTTCCTAGGTGGCGTTGTGTAAATATGCTGTGGCAACTTTTCCAGTTTTGCTGTCACTGGCAATTTGAATTATCGATAAATCAAGTGACTTACAATGAATGTAGTTCAGATACTTGTGAAGGCGCAACAACGTGGTTAGAACCCGTATTCAAAATATGAGCTCCTATGGTACTGTGTGGTAATTTGCTGATTCTCAATATCGCACTATCAATACTTTCACACTAGTTCCATTACTTTAAAGCAAAGATGAAGAACATAGGTAAACCTGCCTCTTCCTATCATCCTATCTGTCTCACATCGGTGTTCAGCAAGCTCTTGGAATCCATCCTTTCCCGGCGCATCCATCTCCACCTCCACCAAAACCACCTCCTCCCAAACACCCAATGTGGCTTTCGACCTTCCTTCTCTGCCGATGACCAACTCCTCCACCTCACTCATCTCCTCTCCCTCCAGCTTAACTCCCGTCGGTCCGCCATTTTTATCTCACTTGACCTCGAAAAGGCCTACGACCGTGTCTGGCATCCCGGTCTCCTGTTTAAACTCCAAACCTACGTCCTTCCTATCAACTACATCCGTCTGATGGCCTCCTTCCTCTCCCACCGCCCCTCCTATGTTACCATCCATAATGCCAATTCCCACACCTTCTACCCCTCTGCAGGTGTACCCCAGGGCTCTGTCCTCTCCCCTCTCCTCTACCTCCTGTACACGGCCGATATGCCCCAGAACCTCCCCTCCCCTCCAGTACACCTCTTGCAATATGCTGATGACACCGCATTCCTCTCCCTCGCTCCTACCCTCCAATGGTCCCAACGCCTTCTCCAGAATCACCTTGACCTTTTTGCTTCATGGTGTAACCAGTGGCTCCTGAAACTCAATTCTTCCAAGACCCAGGCAACCATCGTAGGTCATACCACTCGCTCCTTCCGGCTCCTGGATTTCTCCCTTATTGTCTGCGCACGTCCTGTCCGCCTCACCCCCACCCTCACCTACCTTGGCCTCACCATTTACCGTCACCTCACCTGGATCCCTCATCTCCGCTCCGTCCAATCCAAAGCCCACAACCGCCTCCGACTCCTCAAACTCCTCTCTGGCCGGACGTGGGAGTTGCACCCCTCTACCATCCTCCACACCTACAAATCCTTAATCCGTCCCATCCTCTGTTATGCCAGTCCTGCCTGGATATCTGCCCCCCCTCCCCAAATTCTATAAGTCCCTCCAAATCCTTGAGCGTCATGCACTCCGCCTCGCCTTCCGTATACGCCTCCCGTCCCCCACGCGGATCCTCTATGATCTCATTCCTTTCCCCCATCTGCTCCTATTCCTCAAACATATCCGCATCCTGTACACCTCCCGCCGTCTTGAACCCCCTCACCCCCTGGTTGCTCCTCTCCTCTTCCATCCCCGCCCCCTGCCACATCTTCACCGTTGTGTCCCCCCTACCCTCCATCTCTACACCCTAAATATCCTTTCCCAATGTGGCTTCCATCAACTCCCCCTCCCGGATGATGCCCTCTCTCCCTCCTATCAACTCTGATCCTCACTCCCCCTCCTTTCCTCTGTCCTTTTCCCAGGCTCCCTCTCCCCCCGTTCCATCCTCTTTCTTCCCCACCTCCCCTCTCTTTGCCCCATCTCTCCCCTGCGTCCTTTTACATTTCCCTCCTCTGCCTCCTCTCATTCCCTCTCGCGTCTACCCTTTTCCCCCTTTATTAGTCCTCTCCCTCCTTGGTTTCCCCCCCTTTTCGTTTTTTCCTCTCCTCCCTCCTTGTTTTTCCCCCTACTCCAGGTCCCCCCCCCCCATCTGCCTTGGGTCGGGAGTGCCATCTTTGTGCTGCCTTTTACAGTGTGTTTTTCCAGTGCGTGCTCCGTGTTGTGTCTTTTGGGAAGTGTAGCGAACAGCCATCATACTGTCGCTGGGTGTGCTTTTTATTACTTGCGAACAGAAACCAGACTGTCGCCATGTTTTTTAAATGTGTGTCTACTGTGTTACTTGTCTGATTCCTGTGTCTTTTATCTACATTGCCAATCCCTTTTGCTTTCTGTTTTAACTTTCCGCAATTTTACACCATTTTTCACTTTAAATCGCCATTTTATCGCCTGTTTTTCCTTGTTTCTTTCTTCTTCCTTTATTTACAAAAAGTCTGTAGGCTGTAGAGCAGCGTAGTAAGCTGCTGCCGGCCCGCCCCATTCGGGGGGAATTGAAAATCAATAATAAAAAAAAAATAGGTAAACCAAACTTAATGCTGATTATGTCTTTGAAACGAAATTTAGTCGGTGAGCTAGCATATCTTACGTAACAACTCAGCATCAAGCGTTGAAAATAGTGGTGGGCAGGAAATCGCGTATCTGTTAGAAATCACAGTGACTGAGAAGTCACTGATATCACAGTAGCAACTTTACAGAATCTAACTGCGATTTCAGTCACAGTTAGCAGTCGCAAGTAGTATTTCACATTCAAAGACGTGAGCCATCTATTGGTGGAATTTAGCACTGCTTTCTGCGATTTCAGTGACAAGTCGCAACTAAGAGTCGCAAGTAACAACTAAAAAGCGCAGTTAACAGTGCCATCTGTTGGCCAAAGTTCGTACTACGTCCATCTCTGCGATACGGTATCGAGTCTAACTGCGATTTCCGTGACAAGTCGCAACTAAGAGTCGCAAGTAGCAACTAGAAAGCACGGTTAACAGTGCCATCTGTGGGTCAAAGTTCGTACTACGCCCATTTCTGCGATACACTATTGAGTCCAACTGCGATTTCCGTGACAAGTCGCAACTAAGAGTCGCAAGTAGCAACTAAAAAGCGCAGTTAGCACTGCCATCTGTTGAGCAAAGTTCATACTACGCTATTCGCTACCGAGTCAAAGTGCGATTTCTGTGACAAATTGCAACTAAGAGTCGCAAGTAGCAACTAAAAAGCGCAGTTAACATACTTTTCCTAGTGTCATCTGTTGACCGACGTATGTACTTCGTTATGAGAGCCTTGTGCCTCACGAGATCGATGTGCTGTGTGTGCATATGAAGGACTTATTTCAATAGTGGTACAAGTCCGTTTTTGTTTATTTTGAGATACAGAGTCGTAAAGTTAAATGAGCGCTGAAAAATCTGCTGTTGAGATACCAGAAATATTCAAGCATATGGCTTCTTGCTAGAGATGAACCTTTATTTATGTTTGTTTGGATCACTAATTTCAGAAGCATTATAGACAGAAAAGTGGAGGTAATGAACTTGTACCACTATCGAAACAAGCCCTTCATATTATATGATGACATGCACATTCAGCATCAGTTATGGTTGGTCAAATACTGCTGTGACTCTGAATGTATTATATTAATAAGAAGCAACATTGCCTTTTTCTCCTGAAAATATCAAGTAACATAACAAATGTGTTTGATTCTGCTTCCAATATGACAGTTTTGGTTAATACTCCACATGCCTACAGGACTTTGCAATGTTAACACAGCAGAACTCAGACATCTGTATAAGTGTAGAGAAATGAAAACAGTCATATGAATGCCTCACTTTTGTTCCGACACAGTTCAAGACTTGGGAGAATTGTTTTACACCTGGTGTTCTACATGGCAACTTCACACACAAGAACTTTTTGCCGACACTACTACCACATCACAGAGGGTTGGATCCCCTCAGTCGACGACGTCAGGTTGCAACGCCTGGGCTACTCTCAGGTTGTAATCTCCGTCTTCGGAGGTTGTGTCTGTCTGTCTGTCTGTCTGTCTGCCTGACCGTCGCTTCCTGCTGTCGCTGTTCGTCCGTCTGTCCACCTGCCTGCTCGCTGTCCGCCGCCGCCGCTGCTGCCTGCTGTCCGTCCGTCCGTCCGTCCGTCCGTCCGTCTGCCTGTTCGCCGCCGTCTGCTGTCCGTCCGTCCGTCTGTTCGTCGCCGCCGCCAGCCAGTGCCCGCCACCGCTGCCGCCATCCGGTGCCCGCCACCGCCGTCGCCGCCGTCCTGACCCTGGTCTACGGCCGTCTTCGTCTTCATCCGTCTTCGTCTTTGTCTGTCCCCAGTTTCTGTCCTTTCCTCTTCGTTCTGTTCGTTATTGTTTCTCTCTACCGTCATGTCCGCCCCCACCACTGCTGCCACCGCTACCACCACCGCCATAGTTTATACTTCCCCTTCCGCCGCCTCCACCACTATAACTTGGTGTGCCCACTCCCACCCCCCTTCTTCCATCCCACCTCTCCTCACTCTCCCTTCACCCTCTATCTTTGTCGCCCCCTCTCCCGCTTCTTCCTCTCGCTCCTCTCGTTCTGATCCTTTCCCCCCACTCCCCCTGCCTGTCACTGCAGCTCCGGCTCGGGTGGTGGCTCGTCAGGCCACTGTCCACGCCCAGCTCTCCCCGTCACCTTCGCCATCACCGCCGCCACTGCCACCGTCATCGTCTTCGTCGCCGTCGCCGTCGCCTTCGCCGTCACCGTCACTATCTCCGGCGCCGACTCCGGCCCCGGGACCTGCCCCTCCCTGCCACATTCCCGTTGTTCCCATCCCCCACACCTCCTCCACCGCCGTCAAGTGCCCCAGTGGCACGCCTGCTTCGTCTGCTTCCAAAAAGGCTCCGCCTCGTCCTCCTTCCCCCACCCATGATGCCATGGCTGTCTCCCCGCCTGTCCCTGCCCCCTCATCCTCCTCCTCTACCCCCTCCTCCTACTGCTACCTCCTCTCCCGTCCTAATCCCTCTCTCCTTGAAGCCCGGACCCTCACCCTCTTCCTTCGCCAGCATTGTCCTGGTGCCCCCATCTCCCTCCTCACTCCTCGCCGTGATTCGGTCCTCATCTCCTCCCCCAGCCCAACCCTCCACACATACCTCCTTTCCCGCATCCCTGTCACCCGCTTTGGCCCTCATGCCTCTCTCACTCCTGCTCCTTCACCACCTCCCTCCCGCCAACCCCAACCTCCACGTCGCCCGCCAACTCTCACCGCCGTGATCACTCGGCTTAGTCCAGTGATCACAGAGGAGGAGGTGTTGGCAGAGCTCAAGGCGCATCCCCATTTGGAGGTGCGTGCGGTTCGCCGCATACATAACGCTGCCGGCCCCACCCGCCTTATGCGGGTTTTTTCTGAGCATGCCCCCTCCATTGACCGTCTCCTGAAGGAGGGTGCCCTCCTTTTTAACCAGCGGTACAAGGTCGACCCCTCCCGTTCCCCTCCTCAATCCCTGCGCTGCCAGAGGTGTCTGCGCTATAACGCGCACCACACAGCTGAGTGCCGCGAGGCCCCCACCTCCCCGCATTGTCGGCAAGCGCACTTCCTCAGGCAGTGCCCTAACCTCCAATCCCCTCCTTCCTGCAATACCTGCAATCTCCCCCATCCCACCTACTCCCAAAAGTGTAAACCACTCCTGAACTCACCGTACCTGTCCGTCCCCAGGACGCCCCCACCCCTCCTGGCAATTCCCTTCGTCCCCCCGCCCCCCACCGCTGAGGACATCATCAGGTTCCTTACCATCGTCCTCCAGAATGTTCATCCCTTTCAGCGCCCTCACACCCTCCAGCAGATCTCCCTTGCTGCCCGTTCCATATTCCAACTCAAGATGTACGCCATCTACTCCAACAACCAGGCCCATTTCACCTTCTCCCGCCTTGACACCCTCGTCTAAATCCCTATCATGGCGTGACAGCAACATATCCTTTTCAACAACATCCGCTCCCTACCCGCCAACAGGAACCTCTTCCTGCAAACCCTTGCCTTCCTCCTTCATGAAACCTTCCTCCAACCCCACCATACCATTCACACTTCGCCCTACCTCCTCCACCGCTCCGATAATACCCTCCCAATTGCGCGTGGCGGAGTTGCCATTGGTCACCACCGCCAGATCCCCGTTCGGCTCCAACCTCTCCTTCCCGACCCCACCGAACACCTGATCCTTAGTCTCTTCTTCCCCGGCCTTACCGTTACCTGCGCCACCATCTATGTCCGCCCCAACGCTCCTATTCCCTTCGACTTACTCTCCCACATCGACCGTACCTTCTCCTCCTACGTGATCGCCGCCGACCTCAACATCCATAGTCGTTCCGCTGCCCAGTTACGGCGATGGCATCGGTTCCTCTCCACCCTTCAAGGCGACCTCGTCCCCATCCCCCAGCACACCCGTCCCGAATCCAACTCCACTCCTGATGTTATCCTCTCCTCCCCCAACCTCCTTGGCCGCATAACGGTGGATGTCCTGGAACCTATTGGTAGCGACCATCTCCCTGTCCTCCTCACCATTTCAGACGGTCGTCGCCCTCACCCCGACCCTCGTACTGATCCTCCCCCTAAGTATGTCCACGACTATTCCTGAGCCGACTGGAATGCCTACCGGGATACCCTTTCCACCCACGTCGATAGCCACCCTCTCACCTACCACCACCCTGACGATGTCTCCCATGCCGCCTCCTTTCTCCAGCAGACCTTGTCTGAGGCCGTGGAGGCCCACGTTCCTACTGTCGCCATCCACCCCCACCGTCCTACCTTACCCCCACAGGCCGTTCTCCTCCTCCATGAATCCCGTCATCTCTACCGTGCCTTCCTCCGCACGCGTGACCCGGACACACTACGACGCCACCGGCAACTCCAGCGACACGTTCGTAATTTGCTCGCGGCTAAGAAACGCCAGGACTGGTGACAGACATGCACCCGTTTAAATGCAACCCTACCAATCAACTCGTCCAAGTTCTGGTCGGCCTTCCGTCGCCTTACCGGAACTAAACCCTCCCCCTACTATCCTCTTCTCCACGATGATCACACCTTCCCTGACACCCTTAGTAAGGCCAATCACTTTGCCTCCTACCTCTCCGATGTTTTCTCCATCCCCGATGATCCCCAGTTCGATTACTCCCTCTTCCCGGATATCCGCGATCGAACTGACACCTCTGTCCCTCCCCTCGGTCCTGGTTTCCAGTACTTGGACAACATTACACACACGGAACTCAATGCCCCTATCACTACCCAGGATCTCATTGATACACTCCGCACCAAACGCAACAGCGCTCCTGGTCACGATCGTGCCACCTACCGTCACCTTCGTGAAGATCCTGTCTCTTTCCTCTCCACCCTGGCCAGGCTCTACAATGTAGTCCTGTCCACCGGTTACTACCCCGACCTGTGGAAAACCTCCCGTATCCGCATGTTCCTTAAACCTGGCAAACCGCCGTCCACCGTCTCCTCCTACCATCCCATCAGCCTTACCTCGGTCTTCAGCAAGGTCCTGGAATCTATCCTCACCCGCTGCATCCACCAGCATCTCCGCCAGCACCGCCTCCTTCCCGTCACCCAGTGTGGCTTTCGGCCATCCTTCTCTTCTGACGATCTTCTCCTTCACCTCACTCATCTCCTTTCCGAACAGCTTAATTCCCGTCGCTCCGCTATCTTCCTCTCCCTTGACCTCGAATGCGCTTATGACCGCGTCTGGCATTCCGGTCTCCTCTTCAAGCTCCAAACCTTTGCCCTTCCCATTAACTACGTCCGTCTGATCGGTTCCTTTCTCTCCCGCCGTCCTTCCTATGTCACCATCCATAACACCGATTCCACCTCCTCCAGTTTGCCGATGAAACCGCGTTCCTCGCCCTTGCCCCCACCCTGCAACGCTCCCAACGCCTTCTCCTATCCCATCTTGACCGGTTCACCGCTTGGTGCAACCAGTGGTTGCTCAAGGTCAATCCCTCCAAAACCCAGGCGATCATTGTAGGCAAAACCACCCCTTCCTTCCACCTCCTTGATTTCTATCTGACCGTCTATGGCCGTCCTATCGCCCTCACTCCCACCCTTAAGTACCTTGGCGTCACCCTCGACCGTCGCCTCTCCTGGACTCCCCATCTCCAGACGATCCAAGCCAAGGCACGTTCCCGACTCCGTCTCCTCAAGCTCCTTTCTGGCCGTACGTGGGGCTCTCCACCTTGCCTATCGCATCCGTCTCCCCTCCCCCACGCGGATCCTGTATGATCTCATCCCCTTCCCCCACCTCCTCCTTTTCCTTGAAAGGATACGGATCCTGTACACCTCCCGTAAACTTGATCCTCCTCAGCCGCTCGTGTCCCCAATCCTCTCCCACACCCGCCCGCTGCCGCGCCTGTATTCCCACGTCCCACCCGGTCTCCATCTCTCCACCCTCCTTACCCTCTCCCAAGGTGGCTTCCGCCAGCTCCCCCTCCCTGATGATGTCCTCCTTCCCTGCATCTACCCCTCCTATCAACTTTGATCCTCCCCCCCACCTTCTGTGTCCTATTCTTTAGGCACCCTCCCTCCATCCCTTCCCTTCCCTCCTCTTTCCTTTCCCCCCTCCCTCCTCCCCTCTCCACCGGGCTTCCCCTCCCCCTTCCTCCCTCCCCCTCTCTCCCTTGCCCATGGCATCTCTGCTCCCCCCTCTCCCATTCCCCTTCCCATTCCTCCTCCTCCACCTCCTCTCTTGGCAGGTCCCTGGACTCGTACACGCTCAGTGAACATTCGCGCGCCGGAAATCATCGCCGTCAGTGTTTCGTGTGTGTGCCTTCGTTTGTGTGTAGAGTTGTTCGCCGTCACGCCCCCACCGTTCACGTGCCGTCGCCATCATCCATGTTCTGTGCATCGTGTCGCCCAGTGTTAGTGATGTTTCTCGTCCAGCGTGAACGGCTACATGTTTTTTCGATTTTTAGTGTTTACATTATTTTGCCCACCGTTTTTACTGTCTACTCTGTGCCACCTTTATGTACTACTTGTTGTAACACTCAAGGCTGAAGAGCGGCGTATTGTGCTGCTGCCAGCCCGCCTTTGTATAAGGTGTTAAAATCACGAAAAAAAAAAAAAAAAAAGAAAAAAACACTACTACCACCTACATAAGCAAGCTTTTCCTGTGTTACTTTCCAGTAATGCACTTAAGCTATTCCTGATTTAACTGGAAGATCTGTACTTCCCACTTTCATATGAACAGCCTCAAAATGCATATTGTAGACTTCGGGATATGTTACAGGTCAGTGTCATACCAAGATTGTGGAGAAAGGGAGGGGGGGGGGGGTGGGGGCGGCATGTCACTCTCCAACAAGTGTTCACCAATAAGTAAGTGGCGGAAAATTATGGGTATAGGACGGCTTAAACATGTGGAAAATGAGATTTTTATTATTCACTCACTGTATTTGACATTTATTATTCCTTTAAAATCGCACAACAACTTCAATAAAACACAGTTTAATCATTCACACACTTATTTCACAATTATTTCACTTTTAAACTGCAAATCCTCTAAGAGCTGTCTTGAATCTTCACGAGTATCTCTCAACAGCCTTGATGTGGATAGATACGTACAGCAACCAGTAATCAGAGTCAGAACTGTGTCTGCAAAAACACAAGGATTATTAAACAATTTTTGATGTCATTAATTACTAGCAATATAATTGACAGAGTATATTGCTAATATTTGCTATAATGAATATCACATTTGCAAGAACGATCTCACTGAAATAATTAAGTCCATCGAAACGCTTAGAAACTAACCTCTCGTCTGACGAAAACGGTCTAAAGACGCAGTGGCAATTTCTTCAGATCTCTTGACAATGATATTTTGAGTTATCACTTTACTGAGTGACTGAAATGTAGTTCAGGTACCTGTGAACATAACAATATGTTAGAATTCATTTTCTGAATACGAACTATTACGGCTACTTACATATTAATTACACTATTAATATTTTCACAGTTGTTTCTTTAATACAAAATTAAACCCAACAGAAGAAAAAGCGTAAAACATACTTGCCAATGACAGGTTTGTTGAGATGCAATTTTCTGTGTTGACAGATGTAACTTTTTCATACGGTGGTAAGTCGCAGAAGTCACAAAAATCGCAGAAGTAGCAGAAATAGCAGTGGCCGAGGGATACACGACGTACGTCCCTTAACTGCGACTCATCACAGTTAAGATTAACTTAAGAATAAGAGATGCAGAAAAGTAGCATTCACAGAAATCACTGATACCGGATAATCGCAGTTTAGTCCATCACTAGTTGATAATAATCACGTTTCAATAATATTGAAGTAGTACTAATTACATTCAGTCAAAATCGAGGCATGGATATTAATCATCCATGCCTTTACAAAAATTGATAACGTTTAGTTCTGATTGCTTGAAATTTACGATTTTTTTTTTTTTTTTCTTTATTGTTATTTTCAAACCCGTACAAACAGGCAGGCTGTCAGCAGCATGGTACGCCGCTCTTCAGCCGTAGAGGAGATAAAGATAGAACAGAAAGAATACACAAATGTGACATAACGGTGGGTAATAAAACAGTAGACACATAAAGACAAACACGGAGCCGTTCACACTTGACGAAAATTCACTACAAACTGTTGTCACGACGCACTAACACTGAAGATGGCGATGGCACAGGTGAACGATGGAGTATGACGGGAACACTGAACACGAAACACGACGGCACTCACGAGACACTGATGGCGACGATCTCCGGCGCGCGAATGTCCACTCAGCGTGTACGAGTCCGGGGACCTGCCAAGACAGGAGGTGGAGGAGGAGGAAGGGGAAATGGGAGAGGGGAGAGCAGAGATGCCATGGGCAAAGGAGAGAGGGGGAGGGAGGTAGGGGGAGTGAAGCCCGGAGGAGAGGGTAGGAGGGAGGGGGGAAAGGAAAGAGAAGGGAAGGGAAAAGGGGGGGGAGGGAGGGTGCCTGAAGGAAAGGACACAGGAGGGGGGGGAGGATCAAAGTTGATAGGAGGGGTAGATGCAGGGGAGGAGGACATCATCAGGGAGGGGGAGCTGGCGGAAACCACCTTGGGAGAGGGTAAGGAGGGTGGAGAGATGGAGACCAGGTGGGACGTGGGAGTACAGGCGCGGCAGCGGGCGGGGGTGGGAGAGGATCGGGGAGACGAGCGGGTGAGGAGGATCGAGTTTACGGGAGGTGTATAGGATTCGTATCCTTTCGAGGAAGAGGAGGAGGTGGGGGAAGGGGATAAGGTCATACAGGATCCGCGTGGGGGAAGGGAGACGGATGCGATAGGCAAGGCGGAGAGCATGGCGTTCAAGGATTTGGAGGGATTTATAAAAGGAAGGGGGGGCGGAGATCCAGGCGGGATGGGCGTAACAGAGGATAGGGCGGATGAGGGACTTATAGGTGTGGAGGATGGTGGAGGGGTCCAGACCCCACGTTCGGCCGGAAAGGAGCTTGAGGAGACGGAGTCGGGAACGTGCCTTGGCTTGGATTGTCTGGAGATGGGGAGTCCAGGAGAGGCGACGGTCGAGGGTGACGCCAAGGTACTTAAGGGTGGGGGTGAGAGCGATGGGACGGCCATAAACGGTGAGATAGAAATCAAGGAGGCGGAAGGAGGGAGTGGTTTTGCCTACAATGATCGCCTGGGTTTTGGAAGGATTGACCTTGAGCAACCACTGGTTGCACCAAGCGGTGAACCGGTCAAGATGGGATTGGAGAAGGTGTTGGGAGCGTCGCAGGGTGGGGGCAAGGGCGAGGAAGGCGGTGTCATCGGCAAACTGGAGAAGGTGGATGGGGGGTGACGGCGGCGGCATGTCCGCCGTGTACAACAGGTACAGAAGGGGGGAGAGGACGGAGCCTTGGGGCACACCGGCGGAGGGGAAAAAGGTGTAGGAATCGGTGTTATGGATGGTGACATAGGAAGGACGGCGGGAGAGAAAGGAACCGATCAGACGAACGTAGTTAATGGGAAGGGCGAAGGTTTGGAGCTTGAAGAGGAGACCGGAATGCCATACGCGGTCATATGCGCGTTCGAGGTCAAGAGAGAGGAAGATTGCGGAGCGACGGGAATTGAGCTGTTCGGAAAGGAGATGAGTGAGGTGAAGGAGAAGATCGTCGGAAGAGAAGGACGGCCGAAAGCCACACTGGGTAACGGGGAGGAGGCGGTGCTGGCGGAGATGCTGGTGGATGCGGCGGGTGAGGATAGATTCCAGGACCTTGCTGAAGACCGAGGTAAGGCTGATGGGACGGTAGGAGGAGACGGCGGACGGCGGTTTGCCAGGTTTGAGGAACATGAGGATACGGGAGGTTTTCCACAGGTCGGGGTAGTAACCGGTGGACAGGACTACATTGTAGAGCCTGGCCAGGGTGGAGAGGAAAGAGACAGGAGCTTCACGAAGGTGACGGTAGGTGACACGATCGTGACCAGGAGCGGTGTTGCGTTTGGTGCGGAGTGTATTGATGAGATCCTGTGTGGTGATGGGGGCATTAAGGTCCGTGTGTGGAATGTTGTCCAAGTACTGGAAACCAGGAGCGAGGGGAGGGACAGAGGTATCAGTTCGATCGCGGATATCTGGGAAGAGGGAGTAATCGAACTGGGGATCATCAGGGATGGAAAACACATCGGACAGGTAGGAGGCAAAGTGATTGGCCTTACTAAGGGCGTCAGGAAAGGGGCGATCATCGTGGAGAAGAGGATAGTAGGGGGAGGGTTTAGTTCCGGTAAGGCGACGGAAGGCGGTCCAGAACTTGGACGAGTTTATAGGGAGGGTAGCAGTTAAACGGGTGCATGTCTGTCGCCAGTCCCGGCGTTTCTTGGCCGCGAGCAAATTTCGAATGTGTCGCTGTAGTTGCCGGTGGCGTCGTAGGGTGTCCGGGTCACGCGTGCGGAGGAAGGCACGGTAGAGACGACGGGATTCACGGAGGAGGAGGACGGCCTGTGGTGGTAAGGTAGGACGGTGGGGGTGGATGGCAACAGTAGGGACGTGGGCCTCCACGGCCTCAGACAAGGTCTGCTGGAGAAAGGAGGCGGCATGGGTGACATCATCAGGACGGCGGTAGGCGAGAGGGTGGCTATCGACCTGAGTGGAGAGGGTATCCCGGTAGGCATTCCAGTTGGCACGGGAATAGTCATGGATGTACTTAGGGGGAGGGTCATGACAAGGGTCGGGGCGGGGGCGACGGCCGTCTGAAACGGTGAGGAGGACAGGGAGATGGTCGCTACCAATAGGCTCCAGGACATCCACCGTAATGCGACCAAGGAGGTTGGGGGAGGAGAGGATAACATCGGGAGTGGAGTTGGATTCGGGACGAGTATGCTGGGGGATGGGGATGAGGTCGCCTTGAAGGGAGGAGAGGAACCGATGCCACCGCCGTAACTGGGCAGCGGAGCGACTATGGATGTTGAGGTCGGCGGCGATCACATAGGAGGAGAAGGTGCGGTCGATGTGGGAGAGGAAGTCGAAAGGAAGAGGGGCGTTGGGGCGGACATAGATGGTGGCACAGGTAATGGTAAGGCCGGGGAAGAAGAGACTAAGGATCAGGTGTTCGGTGGGGTCGGGAAGGAGAGGCTGGAGCCGAACGGGGATCTGGCGGTGGTGGCCAATGGCAACTCCGCCACGTGCAACTGGGAGGGGATTATCGGAGCGGTGGAGGAGATAGGGGGAGGTGTGGATGGAGTGGTGGGGTTGGAGGAAGGTTTCATTGAGGAGGAAGGCATCCACACGGTGGGTAGCAAGGGTGTGCAGGAAGAGGTTCTTGTTGGCGGGAAGGGAGCGGATATTGTTGAAAAGGATACGATGCTGTCGCGCCATGATAAGGACTTAGACGAGGGTGTCAAGGCGGGAGAAGGTGAAATGGGCCTGGTTATTGGAAAAGGTGGCGTACATTTTAAGGTGGAATATGGAACGGGCGGCGAGGGAGATCTGTTGTAAGGTGTGGGGGCGCTGAAAGGGATGTACGTTTTGAAGGACAATGGTGAGGAACCTGATGATGTCCTCAGCAGTGGGGGGGGGACGAAGGGAATTGCCAGGAGGGGTGGGGGCGTCCAGGGGACGGACAGGTACGGTGAGTTCAGGAGTGGTGGGAGGGGGTCGGGCTTTGCACTTTTGGGAGTAGGTGGGGTGGGGGAGGCTGCAGGTATTACAGGAGGGAGGGGATTGGAGGTTGGGGCACTGTCGGAGGAAGTGCGCTTGCCGACAATGTGGGCAGGTGGGGGCCGCGCGGCACTCTGCTGTTGGATGTGCATTGTAGCGCAGACATCTCTGGCAGCGCAGGGATTGAGGGGGGGAACGGGAGGGGTCGACCTTGTACCGCTGATTGAAGAGGAGGGCACCCTCCTTCAGGAGACGGTCAATGGAGGGGGCGTCCTCAGAGAAAACCCGCATAAGGCGGGTGGGGCCGGTCGCGTTGAAAATGCGGCGGACCGCCCGCACCTCCAGGGTGGGATGGGCCTTCAGCTCCGCCAGCACCTCCTCCTCCGTGATCGACGGGCTAAGCCGAGTGATCACGGCGGTGAGGGTCGGCGGGCGACGCGGGGGTTGGGGTTGGCGGGTAGGAGATGGGGAGGGAGCAGGGGTGAGGGAGGCGTGAGGACCAAAACGGGTGATGGGGAGGCGGGAGAGGATGTCAGTATGGAGGGTTGGGCTGGGGGAGGAGATAAGAACAGAATCCCGTCTGGGAGTAAGGAGAGAGATGGGGACGCCAGGGAAATGTTGGCGGAGGAGGAGGGAGAGATTCCGGGCCTCGAGGAAGGAAGGATCGGGACGGGACAGGAGATATTTGTAGAGACCGGGTGGGGAGGAGGAGGAGGAGGAGGAGGAGGAGGGAGCGGGGCCTGGTGGGGAGACGTCCATGGCATTTTGGGGTGGGGATGGCGGGCGGGGTGGAGCCTTTTTAGGAGCAGAGGAAGTGGAGGCGCCACTAGGGCGTTTGACAGCGGCAGATGGGCGGGTGGTGACAGGAGGGACGGGAACGATGGGGAGGTGGTGGGAAGGGACAGGTCCCGGCACGGACGCAGCAGGCGGCGCCGGAGATAGTGACTGTGACGGTGCAGGCGAATGTGGCAGTGATGGTGATGGTGACGATGATGACGGTGGTGGCGGTGATGGCGATGGCGATGGCGATGGGGAGAGCTGGGCGTGGGCAGTGGCCCGACGGGCCACCACCCTAGCCGGAGCGGCAGTGACAGGCTGGGGGAGTGGGGGGAAGGGATCAGAACGAGAGGAAGAGGCGGGAGACGGGGAGACAAAGAGCGAGGGCGAAGGGATAGAGAGGAGGGGAGGGATGGAAGGAGGGGGGTGGGATTGGGCACACCAAGTGATAGTGGTGGAGGCGGCGGAAGGGGACGTATATACGATGGCGGTGGTGGTAGTAGTGACGGTGGTGGTGGGGGCGGACATGACGACAAGAAGAAGAAAGAAAAACACAGCACTAAAAGGACAGGACACACACTGGGGGACGACGGACGGCGACGGCGACGGCGACGGCGACGGCGACGGCGAGAGGCAGGGACGCTGCTGCCGCGGACGGGGCCGGGGCGGCTGCGGCGGCTGCTGCTGCTGCTGCTGCTGCTGCTGCTGGCTGGACTGCTGCCGGCTGGACTGCTGCTGGCTGGACTGCTGCTGGCTGGACTGCTGCTGCCACCGGAGGGCGGGCGGGCTGGCTGGCTGGCTGGCTGGCTGGCTGGCTGCGGGACCACTGCTGCAGGCCGGGACCGGGAACTGCTGGCTGGCTGGCTGGCTGGCTGGCTGGCTGGCTGGCTGGCTGGCTGGCTGGCTGGCTGGCACCTGGAACCCCTAACACTTCGATTAGCGCGAAAAAGGCACAATCGAAGGGCGGTAACCTTGCGGTGTACCGCCGGAGATGAAATTTACGATTGCAGTGATTGAATATGTAGAACATTGTACCACAAATATTGCTAGGTATGAAGTATTCTCTTCATAATTAATTGGAATATACGTGCGATTATAGCAGCAGAGTAAAAACAGTTAAAGCGAGGGACTTATTTATTACATCCATCATCTGCCTGCAGAACCTATAATCGCAAACTGAAATGAAATATGAAGAATTTAAATCGTTTGGAGTGAAGCTCCGAACCGCAGTGTTGCTAGATGTTACCGACAGATGGCACCCTAATACGCTGAGTGAGTGTTGCGGGTCTCTCATTCGCTGTGCTAACTCCATTCAGCGATCGGCAGTTACCGCATATTTGTAGCCACACCAGTCTTATACATTGCTTGTTTAAAATGGGAGATGTGATGCATTTTGATAAGTTTTATGAACATTTTACACTCGTGTTGTACTACTATTTGCATTTGACACATTTTACTGTAGTATAAAAACAGCTATAAAATGCCGAGAAATTAAAAAAATCGTTTATATTTTTCGTATTACATTTCCATATCTGTTATAGCTTTCATGTCTTGTTACAATTCCACGTGTCCTGTAACAATGCAGCGCACGCAAGTAAACAAATAATGAAAGCATATTGCTTGAACTAGATATCTTACTATAGATAGAGACAGTCTGTTCTGTTGGTTCAGTAATATGCCTTAGATTTTAGTATGATTCCAACAAGTATTCGCGATCAAATGTGACGATTCATCAACTCTTTAACCTCAAAACACTGTGCGCCAATTTTAATCGCATATTAGTTCAAGCTAAAATACTGTATGTGATGTGGCTTCTTTTCTCTGTTCCCCAAATTCCCGTTTTTTGTCCCTGTTTATCAAGATTTGATTCCCCCTCAGAGGGGGAGGCGGGCTGGCAGCAGCGTAATATGCCGCTCTGCAGCCTACAAAATAGTTTAAAAACATAATGAGTGAAGAATAAACGATATAACCAGGAGCTAAAACGGTGATGGGTTAAAACCGTAATAGGGCGTAAAGCTGCGTAACTTAAATTAAAAAACCAAAGGGTCGGCGATGCTGATTAAATAAAATACATAGTAATTAGACAGGCACAATTAAAGAAACATGGCGACAGTTTGGTTTCTGTTCGCAAGAGTTGCAAAAACACACCCAGTGACAGGATGGTGTCTGTTCACAACACGTAAAAACAGGATGCACAATGCTGTCACATAACTGAAACACCGCACTATGAAGTAGACATGAAAGCAGATGGAGGGGGGGAGGGGGCAGGCGGACAGCAGAGGGGGTAAAGGGGGTGAGGAGAGGAAAAGCAAAAGGGGGGAGCCGATGGCGGAAGAGGACACAGAAAAAAAAAAAAAAAAAAAAGCAAAAGGATTTGAGGGGCGAGAAAAGGAATCAAAAAGAGGGTAGGTGGGAGAAAACAAACAGGACAGAAGGGGGGAGTTGGAGCTCAGGAAAAGGACAGAGGTAGGGATGGGGAAGTGCGGATCAGAGTTGACAGGGATAAATGGAGGGAGAGAGGGCATCATCTGGGAGGCAGAGTTGACAAGCCACCTTGGGAAAGGTGATGAAGGGTGTAGAGGTGGAGGGTAAGAGGGACACAACAGTGAAGGCAAGGCAGCGAGCGTGCATCAGAAAGGAGTGGAGCAGTGAGGGAGGTGGGGGGGGGGGGGGTGGATCAAGTCGGCCGGAGGTTTAGAGGACTCAGATATGCTCAAGCAAAAGGAGCAGATTGGGGATAGGAATCAGGTCATAGAGGATCTACTAGGGCAAAGGAGGAATATACGAAAGGCAAGGTGGACTGCATGGCACTCAAGGATCCGGATGAACATACTAAATTTGGGGCGGGGGGGGGGCGCAGATATCAAGGTGGAACTGGCATAACAGAGAATGGGCCAGAACAATGGTTTGTAGGTGTGTAGAATGGCAGAGAGAGGCAACCCCAACGTCTGGCCAGAGAGGAGTTTAAGAAGATGGAGGCGGTTGTGGGCTCTGGATTGGATAAAGCAGAGATGATGGATCAAGGTGAGGTGATGGTCAATGGTGAGTCAATGGTAGGTGAGTGTGGGGGAGAGGCAAACAAGATGGGCGCAGATGCTAAGAGAAAAATCAAGGAGCCAGAAGGAGCTAGTGGTACAATCTACGATGATTGCCTGGGTCTTCTAAGAATTGATTCTGAGGACCCACTGGTTACACCATTTGGCAAAAAGGTCAAGGTGATTCTGGAGAAGGCATTCATTCTATTGCAGGGTAGGAGGGAGGGCAAGGATGGCGGAGTTATCGGCATATGCACGAGGTGGACTGGAGGGGTGGGTTGGGGCATATCTACTGTGTACAGGAGGTAGACGAGGGGGGTGTTGGGGGAGGGGAACCTAGCCTGCATGGAGGGTGGTGATAAACTAATGCCACTGCTGGGGTTCAGCACGAGCACGGCTGTAGACATTGAGGTCTGAGACAATCACATAGGTGGAGAAGGTGGAGTCATTGTGGGCCAGGATATTATATGGGATGGAGGTATGAGGGCGGATGTAGATGGTGGAAAAATGTGACGGTAATGGTGGGTGAGATGCTCAGCTGGGAAGAGTTTGGGGCCAAACAGGGAAGTGCTTGAGGTGAGGAAGGTTTCATTTAGGATGAAGTGATGCACATTGTGTCGATTGAGGGTGTGGAGGAAGAGGAGTTTGTGTGTGGTCATGGAGCGGATATTATGGTAAACGATACTGTAATGTTGTCACACCATGGTAGGGGAGATTTAGACGAGGGTAGTCAGAGAGGTGATGGTGAAGTGGGACTGGTTGTGAGAGTAGGTGCCATAGGTGGTGAGGTGGAAGACAGAATGGGCAGCGAGGGTGATTTGGGAAAGGTTGTGGGGGCGCTGGAAGGCATGGATGTTTTGGGAGACAATGGTGACAAAGCGGATGATGTCTTCTACAGTAGGAGGAGGGCGTAGTGAGTTGTTGGGGTGGATGGGGTCGTCGATGGGGCAGACAGGGATGGTGAGCTCTGAGATGACGGGAGGAGGTTTTGCTTTACATTTAGAGGAGTAGGTAGGATGGGGTTCATTACAGGTGTTACAGGAGGGGAGAGGGGAGGTTGGAGTTCTTCGAGTAGTCGGAATCTTTGCAGTGGGGACAGGGAGAGGGGATTTTGCAGGCAGCAGCGACATGGTCATTGTACTTAAGGCAGCGTTAGCAGAGGTAGGATTGGAGAGGGAATGGGAGGGGTCAACTTTGTGACATATATTGTAGATGAGGGCTCCCTCTGTAAGTAGGCGGTCAATAGAGGAGGATTCTGTAAATAGGTGCATAAGGTAAGTCTGACTGGGATCATGAATGTTGTGACAGGCTGAGTGGATTTCAATGTCGGGATGGGAATTTAGTTCGGCCAACACCTCAGCCTCCATGATCACGGGGCTAAGCTTCATGATTATGGTGGTGAAGGACAGCGGATGTTGGGGAGTTTGAGGCTGACGGGAGACAACTGGGTGTGGTAGGGGATATGGGTTGCTCATGGGCCAAATTGGATACATGAGATTTTGGAGAGGAGATCGGTGTGGAAGGAAGCATTGGGGGATTTAATAAGAATCGAGTGTTTTCAAGGAATGAAAATGGAGATGGGGGCATTTGGGAATTATTTACAGATTGCAAGGGTGAGGGTGTGGGTGTCGAGGAATTGAGGATCAAGATTGCAGAGGACGAAGGTGTTGATGGAAAGGTTTGTCAGGGGTGGGCCAGAGTCGCGTGCATGGGGGTGGGTGGGTCGCAGTGATAAGGGGTTTTCTTTGTGGATAGGGTGGGTACAGGGTCAACATTAGGGCATTTAGTGGGTTTCTTGGACAGGACAGGGTAGGAAGGGGGCTGAGGGATCAGTTGCAGGGTAAGGTGGCGGGGGGCAAGTCCTCACTGAGGGGCAGGTGATGCAGGGGTCGATGGCACAGGCATCACAGAGACTGCGGCACTGTGGGTGGAAATCCATGCAGGCTGGGAACCTGTCATAGGTGATGCAGTGAGTGGTGGGAAGTCTGAAGTTGGCGATGGGGCGACAGCTAAAGGTGAGGGAGAGTCGTGGGAAGTGACAGCCAAAAATGGCAGAGGAGTGGCGGGAATGGAGGGAAGGGAGGATGGTGATGGAGTCTGTGGATGAGTTCCATGTGATGGTGGTTGGAGCAGCTTAGGGGGAGGTGAAAATGATGGAGTTTGACACATGGTTGTGGTCTGCTAGTGGGGGGTGAAGATGGTGATGGTGCTGACAGCGATGGCAGCAAGGACGAGAAACAGCAGTGGCAGCAAGGACAGTGGTGGTGGCGAAGGACTACAGCAATGGTGGCAGGAGCAGCGGCGGTGGTGACAAGGATGACAAGGGGGGGCAGTGATGACTCTAACAGGCAGTGAAGGTGGTCCAGCAAATCCCTCCAGGCAGCGGCTGGGCAACAATGGCAAAAGTGGTAGCCCAGTATCCTCGGCTGGGGCGCAGTGCCAGTGTCAGTGGCAATCACCGGGTGGTGGCGGTTGACGGACGGACAGACGGACGGCGGCGGCAGCTGGAACTGCCAGCACACGGACAGCGGCAGCAGCCAGGGCAGGGGGCTCTTCCAAATGCTTTTCCTCCACAAGTGTAGCCCTGGCAGCATAATCTTATCACTCGGACTCGAGGGGATCGATCCTCAAGAATTCGTATTTCTGTTGGGCAGACTGTTACTTACAGCATCTATCATATCGGGAGAGCTCAGGAACATAGTGTCAAAAGCACATCACTTTTTGTTTAGCGAACACGAAATTCACCAAAATACATCACAGCTCCGATTTTTAAATGAGCAAAGTATAAGACTCGTGTGGCTACAAATATTCTGGTACTACCAATTGCCAAGTGCTGTAAGCAAAGAGAAGGAGAGAGCCACCACACTTACTCAGCCAGCATGTCAGGCTGCCATTTGTTGGTTCTGCGGCTTCACACTAAACAATTCGGTTTCAGTTAGCAAATAGTTGGAAGTAACAAACACCTCCTTTGCTCAAACTATTTTTAGTCTGGTGCTATAAACGCATATATCTTCCAATTATTTACAACGATGATACTTCACAGCTAGCAATGTTTGTGGTAGAGTCTTCTATATATAGGGCTACTTATCACATTTCCTTTCAACTCTAAATGGGCCAGATTCGAGGGTTGGATCCCCTCAGGTCCAAGTCTAAGAATTATGTTGCCTGGGCTACACTCAGGGTGTAATCGTCACTTTGGAAGAGCCCCCAAGCCGTTGCCATCTGTCTGTCTGCCTGCCATTGTCATCCCTTTGTTCGTCTGCTCACCGTTGCTGCTGCTCACCGCCTGGTGCTCGCCACTGTCACCACCACCGCCACCACCACCTGGTCATCGCCAAGATCACCTCCCGGTGCGCACTGCATCCCAGTGCTTGCCACCACCATCGCCGTTGCCACCTGGTGCTCGCTGTCGCCACCACCACCCAGTGCCTGCCATCACTGCTGCCATCCAGTGCCCAACATTGCCACCACTACCCAGTGCCTGTTGTCACCGATGCTATCCAGTGCTTTCCAGCGCAGCACCTTCCAGTGCCTGCTGTCACCACCGCCACCTGGTGCTCGCTGCTGCCGCCTGATGCTCGCCACCTGCATCACCGGCCGTTGCTCATTGCTGCAGCCACTGCCGCCAATGCTGCCCCCCGGTGTTTGCCACTTCCCAGTGCTCGCCGCCGTCGGCTCCTTCTTTAGTTCCTTTCCCTCTTCGGCAACTCCTGTCACCAGTGGACACCGCATTCAATAATTGACGCCCTGACTACCACCATCATCTACACTTCCTCTTCGTTTGCACTTACTGGGCCCTCGTGGAGTGCTTCCTCTGAGCTTAACCCGTCTACTCCACCTCCCCTCATCACAGTCTCCTCCCCTTCCATCTCCTCCTCATCCCTGTATTCCCACCTCTATGTTGCTTCTTCCTCTACTTCTTCTCCTGCTCCTATTCCTGTTCCTGCTCCTGTCCCTTCTCTTGGCCCCCCAACTACAATCGCCCGACAAGATGACTTTTCCCCCCTTCCCACCAGCCCCACTACAACTCTTCTTACTTCACCCACCTGAGGCAATGCCCGCAAGGCCACAGTTGCCAACACAGAGAGCCCCACTTCCATTCCTAGTGATGCCGCCTCCCAAGAGGGGCCTGCCTCCCACCACCTCCTCATCCACTCAGTCCCTCACCACTCCTCCCAGGCCACACCCACAAAAAAACTCCCAAGCGCCCTAATGGCGACATCATCTCTAACCCTCCTCCAAAAGAACACTGCCTGCCCCACTTCCCTCTGATCCCGCCATGGATACTACCCCCTCACCCATTTCCCCAGCCCCAACCCTGTACACTTTCATCGTTGCCAACCCTAATCCGAAATTCCTAGATGTCTGCACCCTCACTCTTGAAATCCTAAAATACATCCCCAGTGCCCCATTACCCAACTTACCCCTGGCATAGACTCTGTTCTCATCAAGTACTCCTCTCCCTCTTTCCATACTCATCTTCTCTGGCACCTTCCCCATATCATCTTGGCTCCCCATGCGTCTCTCATCCCTCTCCTTACATCCTTCTCTCCTCGTCAGCTCCAACCCCCTCGTAGTCCACCAACCCTCACCACCGTGATCACCAAACTCAGTCCTGTGATCGCGGAGGTGTTGGCGGAGCTGAATGCCCATCCTGGCCTGGAAATCCGCTCGGCCCGCCATATTTCCAACTCCTCTGGCCCTTCCTTCCTCATGCATATCTTTACTGAGTCCGCCTCCTCCATCAATCACCTCCTCGTACAGGGAGCCCTGATTTTCAACCACTGCCACCCTGTTGACCAGTCCCATTCCTCTCATCAATCCTACTGCTGCGAGTGCCGTCTCCTGTACAACAACAACCTCACTCAAGACTGCAAGAAGCCTCCCACCTGCCCCCATTGTAAAGGCTCCCACTTCCTTAAACAGTGTCCTAATCTCGCCTCTCTCCCTGTCTGCAACACCTGCAATGAACCCCTCCCCACCTACTCCTCCAAATGCAAAGCCAAATCCTCTCCAACCAACCCTGAGCACACTGTTCCCATTCACCCCACTGACCAGCACACCCACCCAAGAATTCCCTCTGTCCTCCCCTTATGGCTGAAGACATCATATGGTTCCTGACCATTGTACTGCAGAACTTCCACCCCTTCCAACACCCCCACACCCTCCAGCAGATCTCACTTTCCGCCTGCTCTGTTTTCCATTTAAATACCTGTGCCACCTACTGCCACAACCAGGCCCACTTTACCTTCACCCACCTAGACACCATCGTTTAAGCCCCTGTCTCCTCGTCCCACTTCCTTTCCCACTCCCACCTCCTGGGATGTCAACTGTATCGTCTCCTCTACCTAAACATCCACTCCCTCCATGCCAACAAATACCTCTTCATGCATACCCTATCCCAGCACCAGGTCGACTCCTTCATCCTTAATGAAACCTTCCTCCAACCTCACCATGTCGTCCACACCTCTCCCTATTTACTTCATTGCACTGACAATCCCCTACCCCTCGCGTGAGGCAGGGTTGCTATTGGCCACCTCAAGTATTTCCCTTCCCGGCCACATCCCCTCCTCAATGACCTGACTGAAGAACTTCTCATCATCTTTTTTCCCTCCCTCACAATCACCTGTGCCACTATCTATGTTCATCCCGCTGCTCCTCTCCCCTATGACTTCATTTCCCAAGTTGACCGTACCTTGTCCACCTATGTGATCACTACTGACCTCAATATCCACAGCCGTGACCCTGCCACCCTTTAGCAGTGCCATCAGTACCTTGCCATCCTTCCTGGTGATCTCGTTCCTCTCCCACAACACACGCGTCCCGAAAGTAACCCTACCCTGGATGTTATCCTCGCTTCCCCCAACCTCTTTGGTCATATCGTGGTGGATGTTCTCGATCCTATTGGCAGTGACCACCTCCCCGTCCTTCTCACCCTCTCCTCTGCCCATGGACCCCTGCAGCCTCCCACCCACCTGCCTCTCCAAAGTCCATCCACCTCTTCCCTGACAACCTCAGTAAAGCTAACCATTTAGCTTCCCACCTATCCAAGGTCTTCTACATTCTTGACGATCCCCATTTTGATTAATCCCTCTCCCCACCATTCTTGACAGCACTCATACCTCTGTCCTGCCACTTACCCCTAGTTTCCAGTATTTGGATCAATTACCCCCTCTGACATCAACACTCCCATCACCGCACACATCACCGCACTGATCCAGCCCCTTTACCTTACCCATCAACCCAACGTTACTCCCGCTACTTTGCTATCTTTGTTTTCATTGACCTCCAGAACGCTTACGACTGTGTCTGCCATCTTATGTTCCCCTTCAAACTGCAGACCTATGATCTCCCCATCAATTTCGTCCATTTCATTGCTTCCTTCTCCTCCCGTCATCCCTCTTATGTCACTATCCACAATTCCAGCTCCCATACTTTCTATCCGTCTGCTGGCGTGCCCCAAGGCTCCATCCTTTCCCCTCTCCTCTGTCTCCTCCTCCTCACCTTCCATATCCACCTTCTGTCACCCACACACATACTCTATGACCTCACCACCTTCCCACAACTTCTCCTTTTCCTTGAACACATCCGCATCCTGTATGTCGTTTGCCAACTCGATGCCCCCCAACCCCTGGTGTCCCCCTTCCTCTCCATCCCCAGCCTGTTGCTGCACCTTTACTATTGTGCCCGCCCTCTCTTCATCTTCACACCCTCCATCTCCTACCCGAATGCAACTTTGAGCACCTACCCCTCCCAGATGATGTGCTTTGAACTGACATCTACCCCACCTACCAACTCTAGCCCAACCTTCCTCCCCTATTCCTCAGGGCTCCCTCTCCCCCCCTTCCCCTTCCCCTGAGCAGTTTTCCACCTCCCCCACCACCTCCCTCTCCCATGCCCTCCCCTCCATCCCGTTCTGTGTCTCTGTGCTCCCTCCTGCATTATCTTCCCTCTTCATTTGCCACACCACCCATCTCCTGCCTCTTGGTGCACCTCCTGCCCACCCTTTTCTTCCTCTTCCTCCTGCCCCCCCCCAGCCCCCCCCCCCCACACATTCCTCCCCTCTTTTTCCCTCCTCTCCAGTTTCTAGTCCCTCGGGAGTCCCTACCAGCGGTTTTTATTCTTCATAAGTGCTCCATCGTTTTTTATGTGTTCTACACTAAGTGATTTTAATCATGTGGCCGACTTTTAACTTGTGTTTGCCTCCAGAGTTTTTTAAGTGCACTTTGAATTTCCACCTATGTTCTTTTAAATTTATGTAGGCTTTTTAACTCTCCCCCAGTACACGTCCCTGTATTAGTGTATATTTTACCTCCCATCATCTCCATTTACTGTGTTTTTTATGTCCCCCTTTTTCTCCCCCTTCTTATGCAAGAGTCTTCATTTCTGAATTTATTGTAAAGCCATTTGGCTGAAGAGCAGTGGACTGTATCACTGCCAGCCCTCTCCTGCCCATATGGGGCAAGGGACTGAAATTACAATAACGAAAAATTTTTAAAAAACTGCATATGGCATTCCAGTATTCTCTTTAAACTCCTAACTTACACCGCAGATATACCCAAGCCAGCCCAACTTGTCCACCTCCTCCAATATGCTGATGACATCGCCTTCCTGGCTCTCTATCTTAACCTTTAACGGTCCCAATGCACCATCCAAGCGCACCTTGATGATTTCACCACTTAGTGCAACCAGTGTTTTCTTCGTATCGACCCCTCCAAAACCCTCGAAATCCATAAATACATCCCCAGTGCCGCCATCACCCAGCTTATCCCCTGCAGGGACTCTGTTCTTATCAAATCTCCCTCTCCCTCTGTGATATGCCGGGGTGAAGAAGAGTTTGTACCTCTTTAATTCTGGCGAATTTTGCATCAGAACTGGACACACACTCAACCCCCTCCTTACCTACCACCTAATCGATTATGTGCACAACAGTAAAGAAGGGAACTGATAGTGGAACCTGCCAGTTGGTAAAGTAAGAAGTGTACACTCACAATAATTTAATAAAAATCATTATCTACTCAGTAAAGAAAATGGGAATTTTATCATAACGGATGACAGGAAATGGGATTCTAAATCTATCTATAAAATGGTATGTGGATTAAATATTACAATGTGATTTATTATAAATCAGAACACAAAGGTACTTGATTGTCAATACAAACTGTATGCTAAAGGTTAGGTCATACTGAACTATTATGAGAATAAGAGTTGGCTGTGATGTAATAGATTGACAATAATGACTAGAGGTCCTAATGAATCAAATATTACTTCCCGAACTATGTTGCGGTATCGCAATTAGTAGTGAGAGCTCAAATGGGATCACATGGAGAAACAAGCAAGGTGGACTTGTATCAAATCAGGCGCACGTGTTGTTGAGGACTTCAGTATAAAATTGATAGGTCCTACAATGCCAGAGCAGCAAAATACTTTACCAGTCCTGAAATCTGCAGCATGTCATTGGTATGCAGTGTTCTGATGATGTAGGCACTGACTACTGCTGTGCAGCAACTCTGTTTCAAATCCTGGTCTCAAACGCTGTCCGAGAATTCTAAGTTCTGCCGAAAAATTGTGACTATGTCGCAAGGCTGTCCGACTCCAATGAAGATCAGATCCTAAAAGCCCCGTGCCCACACAATGCAAGAGCAAAGCCAATGTTACTCAACTCCCCACTACCCTCGAAGAACTGCAAATCAGCATTCACTGCTCATTATCTCACACTATCTCTGAATATCATTCACACCAATAGCAACCATTCTGTCCAATTAATTGGATCTGGAACAATTAGGAGTTCCCATCTCAGTGACGAGAAACTGGGTAAGAATCCCCTAACAATGGACATTTACTGTCCAGTGAGACTTACCGGCGTTCTTTGTAAGTTCCATGAATGAATGGTGAGCAAATGGCTGTGTTAGCCCATTGAGTCTTGGGGCCTTTTGGTTGATCTCAGGGCAGTTTTCACAAAGGCCATTCTACTGCCGATTTGGTTCCTCTTGTGGTCACTGTCCAGATGGCCTTTGCAGGTCACCAGTATCTCATTGCTGTCTTTTTTGACCTACAGAAGGCTTATAACATGACATGGCATCACCACATCCTTACTACGTTACATGAGTGGTGTCTCCAGGGTCCACTCTCAATTTTTCTCAAGAACTGGTTGTCATGTACATTCTGGGTTCCAGAAGGTGCTTCAGTCAGTATCCCCCCATATCCAAGAAAACAGGGTCATACAGGTCTCTGTCCTGAGCTCCCCCTCTTTCTGATGGCCATCAGTGCTCTAGCAGTGGCTGTGGGATCTTTGGTATTGCCATCCTTATATGCTGTATATACTGATGATTTTTGTTTGTTTATTGTTGCTCCTCTAGTATGGGTATTGCTGAGCACCATTTATAGGTCAACTGCCAAGACTTGTGTCATGCTCTCCTGTCACTGTCCACCCACACCCAGATCTCTGCCTAACTGAGATGCATTGCTTTTTGGGACTGGACTTTGATCACTGGCTGGTGTGGCTTCCCCATCCAACTTAATTGGAAGTCCTAGCAACACCTCAATAACCTTCACTGCCTCAGTAACACTAGCTGGTGTGCAGATCGCTCTATCCTTTTGCAGCTCTACAAAGCCCTGATTCTGTCCCGTCTCGACTGTAGGAGTCTTACAGTCTTGCACATAATTCAGGATCACCCTCAGCATTGCCAATACTGGATCCCATTTGTCACTGTGCAGTCTGACTTGTGACACGAGCCTTCCAAACTAGCCTTGGGGACAGCTTATAAGTCGACGCTGGAGTTCCTCCATTCCCCATCAGGTGCCAACACCAGCTCCTGAATTACACTATATGTATTTGCAGCTTCCCCGAACATCTCAGCTACTGAGTCCTTTTCCCTGGAAAGAATCTCCACCTCCCACAACAAGGAGAACTGAGTTTACAACTGCTGCATGCCACCAGTGTCTCTGTTTGAACTGGAACTTCCTCCACTGTCACCTGCAGTCTGGGAGACACCGCATCTGCCCCACAGCTTGTGCCTCAACCTAAAATTTGTCTCAGAGTCTCCTTTGGTCCAAAAGATTCTGTTGACCCCATGATTTTTCACCAACTGTTCCTGGCTGTCCTTGAGATGTATCCAGGTTCAGAAGTGATAGTCACCAATGGCTCAACACCTGATGGGTGAACAGGCTTTGCATACACACATGCATGGTGCAGTGAACTCCAATCACAGTCAAACAGCTGCAGTGTCTTCACTGATGAATTGATGGCCATTAAACTAGTCCTTAGCCATGTTTGTTCTTGGACTGGTAAAAGTATCCTAATCTGCAGTGACTCCCTTAGTAGCCTTCAGCTAATAGACCAGTGCTACTCTCCTCATTCACTGTTTATGGCTGTCCAGCATGTCACCTCTGACCTCCATCAAGCTGGATGGTCAGTCATTTTCACTTGGACTCCAATTCATGTTAGGATTTCAGGAAAAAGAGAGTCCCAGAACCAGACCTTTGTTTATTTATATGCCATCAATTGTTGGAAGTCTGGAACTCAGAATAGTCTGCCTTGGTCCCCCCAAACAAACTGAGGACACTTAAGAAGTCACGATCATGTGGCAGTTTCCTCTGCACGCTTCTCGCAGGGAATCCACCGTCCTCTGTTAAATTCGCATTGGCCACACTTAGCTGACCTGTGGGTACATTCCACTTACTTATTGACTGCCCTAATTTGGCTGTTTTGAGGTGGCCTCTTAATCTTCCTGACACAGTAGCTTTGGTGTTAGCAAATGACACCAAAGCAGCTGACCTGGTGTTACGATTTGCCCCGATTAGGTGGTTTCTATTCATCCCTGTAAGATGGGGCTTTTTGGCCTCATTGATTGCCTGAGGGATTGGTGGGGTAACTCTCTCCTGCTTCTCCCCCCAAGGTCCCCTGGGAGTTCTTTCTTGGTGGCCCAGGCTGGTCTTTACCCTTCCCACCTTTCTTTTCTCTTTATTTCTCATTTCTCGGTTTTAATGCCTTGTATTAACTGATCATTTAATGAATTGTCTGTGCTGTTTTTCTCTGGGCTTTTATCTTTTTATTTTTATGTATTTATTTCTTGAGCTAGTTCCACGAAGGCTTCACAGGATTTGCATTTCACCTTGTTTAACACTTAACTGATGAAAGGACTGATGGTCTAGCAATTTAGTCCCTTTCACTCCAAACCTCCCAGCCACATCGTGTGATGAAAATTGGTTTTGCACTAACAGGGGTGACCACCATTGCTGAGTATTGTGGGACCTAGACAGAACCCATTCCTCCAATGCTTAGGAGAGCCACAGCATTTAGCTGAACCACAGCAGTGTTACACTTCGAATGATATAGTGGGAAGCCATCGGTTCTGACTTCAGGCCGAGGCTAGTAGTGACTGACAGAACTCTGATGGCACAACAGACATCCTGCATCCACATGTGTCATCTCTCATGTAACAGTATAGTAGTGCCATTTATCAACAGGATAAGTTCACCCATACATTGCACATGCCTCTGTAACCTGTTTTCTCGATGTTGAGGTACTTCTGTGGACAGCAAAATCCCGAGATCTGTTTGTGAAAGAACATGTATGGGACCAGCTTGGACATCAACTCCACCCCAGTGCCAGTATCCGTGATAATGAGTACTGTTTCCCATATTTGTGTGTCATGATGCCTCAGGAGAGGATAAAACACCTGTATGACACACTTCCCAACTGTATCACTGCAGGCATCCAGGCCTGAGGGAGTGCAAATGATCCATGGAACAAGAACCCAACAAACAAATAATTTGCATATATACACTACTGGCCATAAAAACTGCTACACCAAGAAGAAATGCAGATGATAAACGGGTACTGATTGGACAAATATATTATACTAGAACTGACATGTGATTACATTTTTGCACAATTTGGGTGCATAGATCCTCAGAAATCACTACCCAGAACAACCACCTCTGGCCATAATAACGGCCATGATGCGCCTGGGCATTGAGTCAAACAGAGCTTGGATGGTGTGTACAGGTACAGCTGCCCATGCAGCTTCAACATGATACCACAGTTCATCAAGAGTATTGACTGGTGTATTGTGATGAGCCAGTTGCTCGGCTACCATTGACCAGATATTTTCAATTGGTGAGAGATCTGGAGAATGTGCTGGCCAGGGCAGCAGTCGAACATTTTCTGAACCCAGAAAGGCGCGAACAGGACCTCCAACATGCGGTAGTGCATTATCCTGCTGAAATGTAGGGTTTCGCAGGGATCGAATGAAGGGTAGAGCCATGTGTCGTAACACATCTGAAATGTAACGTCCACTGTTCAAAGTGCCGTCAATGCAAACAAAAGGTGACCAAGATGTGTAAACAATGGCACCCCATACCATCACGCTGGGTGATACGCCAGTATGGCGAAGACGATTACACGCTTTCAATGTGCGTTCACCAAGATGCCGCCAAACACGGATGTGACCATCACAATGCTGTAAACAGACCCTGGATTCATCCAAAAAAATTACGTTTTGCCATTCGTGGACCAAGGGTAGTTGTGGAGTACACCATCGCAGGCTCTCCTGTCTGTGCTGCAGCGTCAAGGGTAACCGCAGCCACGGTCTCCGAGCTGATAGTCCGTGCTGCTTCAGATGTCGTCGAACTGTTCGTGCAGATGGTTGTTGTCTTGCAAATGTTCCCATTTGTTGACTCGAGATCAAGACGTGGCTGTACAATCCATTACAGCCATGCGGTTAACATACCTGTCATCTGGACTGCTAGTAATATGAGGTCATCGGGATCCAGCACGGCATTCCGTATTACCCTCCTGAACCCACCGATTCCATATTCTGCTGACAGTCATCGGATCTCGACCAACACGAGCAGCAATGTCGTGATACGATACACCAAAATCATGATAGGCTACAATTTGACCTTTATCAAAGTTGGAAATGTGATGCTACACACTTCTCCTCCTAGCACGAGACATCACAACAACGTTTCACCAAGCAACGCCAGTCAACTGCTGTTTGTGTATGAGGAATCGGTTGGAAACTTTCCTCGTGTCAGCACGTTGTAGGTGTTGCCACCAGCGCCAACCTTGTGTGAATGTTCTGAAAAGCTAATCATTCGTATATCACAGCATCATCTTCCTGGTGGTTAAATTTCACACCTGTAGCACTTCATCTTCATGGTGTAGCATTTTTAATGGCCAGTAGTGTATTATAAAATCAACTTAAAATACACATCTGTTTTAGTTATTAACAAAAATTTCTTGGCAGTACAGGTAGTTTTGGAGGAAATACCTATTTATGATTCCTAATCAACAAATTTCTGCTTGGTATCATTTGGGAGGGGTGGTAGGGGGAGAGTATTTCCTTCTCATCCTGTCCGGTAGGTCTCCCCTGGCCCGGGGTTATTTTCTGAACTGCACCCCTTCCCCTAAACCTCTGCAGTCCTCATCCTTCACCCCTCTTCCATCACTTTCAACTCTTCTGCAAGAAGAAGGAGCCACAGGCTCCGAAAGCTTGTAAAAGTTGAACCCTTTTGTGTGACTTTTCCCCTATAGCCAGTTGGTGAGTAGATTTTTTTATCCATCCGTTTACATTACGTTATCAATAATTGATTATTTTCGTTGTTACACTAAATAGTTAGGTGCTTATTAATTACATTCGCGGTATAAGTACTTCAAAGTGGTGAAGTGTTATAATTTTTTAAATAATATTCTGTTTTTTTTAGGAAAGAATGTTTTTTAAAATTGAAATGGTCATTACAACTGTTCACTTGAGAACACTACGATAAACCAAAATCGCAGTTGTTAATAAATGCTGTGCAGACAGATTTGTTGACATTTCTAAAGTTGACAAATGACCACGCTGTCTGGTCTCCTTCCCCTAACCAACCAACCAACCAATTTCTAAAGTTAAGAGGTTAATTGCAGCAATCAGTATATTGTTCGGAAACTGTGATAATAATTTAGGTAATCTGGGTAAGTAGTACTTTTGTAACGAACTGTGATGTTAAACTGTATCGTGGAACAAGTCATACTTGCCATTATCCCTTAGCTGCTGAGATGGCTTCTTGACCAGTGTGCAGAAGTTGGAGACTATTGTTTCCTGTATACACTTCATCCAAGCCTGGTTTGTTAATACCCATGAAATAGTATGTATTTATATGTTTCGAGAAGATTCCTTTGCAGGCTTGCAGTTTTGTGTTATTTCTGAAGCCAGAGTTTAGCTTCATTATCTGAAAGTAATGACGTGATGGCCGAGATCATTTATTAATTTTCAATTTTGTTAGTTTATTTATTTATTGCTTCTTTCCTTGTGGACTCCAGCTAGCTGAGAGTAAGGGCATCACAAGATGTTTCACAGTTTGTTGCTAAGATAAGTAACTGATTATATTTTCCCCATTAGTATGTTTGATGTATGTGCATTACTTTCTGTTCACCATGTGTAACTGCATAACATAAAAGCATTTCCTTTGACTCCCATGGTAATAAGGTGTCTTCCATTAGGTCATAATGATTCATGCAGTCAGGCACCTTTGACAGGTCCTTCAATATCCCATACAAATTCTATTGCTGTCAAGGGAGCTCAGAACTAAGGAACGGCAATTCTATTCTTTGTTATCAATTCAGAGTGTTTTGTAGAAGTGATAATAAATGATATTGGCCTGCATTTTCTTAAGTCACCTCTGTTGATTTCCTTAAATTACTTGATTTTACTGATTCTGAAAAAATGCTTTTCTCTATTGTAGCATTCAATAAAGATGTTGAGTCTTTTGGTAAACTTTCCTGCATTCCTTTATGAGAAATGGTGTAACACCACGTAAGACAGAAAAATGTTTGGCTTTTAGTTGGTTTATTGTGTTTGAAACCTCTGTGTCAATGTAATGAATGCAATGGTAGAATTTTTGCCTCTGTATTCTCTCCGTCTGTTATATGTGGTCTTATTTTATCTGTTACAGTTACAATATATATGTTGAAGGTGTCTGCTATTTCAGGAGGGTCTATTTCACTTTCATTACCTTTCAGTGGGCTGATGTCCTCTGTCCTATTTCTTCTCTCCTCATTTTTATGTTTCCTGTTAATTTCAGTAAGTAACACATGTGATGTAAGACTGATACTGAATCTTTGGTTGTGGTACCCTTGTGGAAGAATCCTCCAGTGGATGTATGCCTGACTACCTATAACCTGACTCAACCTACATGGTTAAATGTGCTCTCTCATGATGGGGTTTTGAGGACATAATGTGTGGGGCATCAAACTGTAACAGATTTTCAGTCAGTTCTCACTATTCCTTCAGCGTCACCTGCTTAATTTGAAGTGCACTATACATTTCAATCTCAAGTACCTACATTGATGTTGCATCTTTCACAATATTTACCTCAAAATCAGCATTCTTTCAACAGTCAGTCTGAGTTATCATCATTGAAACCTAACCTAATAAATTTGTTTTCTTTGTAACCAATTTATGATAGTGCAACTGAACTGTGAAACTGCAGGTAAGTTATTAAGAATGTGTACATATTGTAATATTTGTACCATTAGAAATGTATCCGTTCAACATGGTGCTGGACTGTTTCAGTGAGTCACCTTTTATAGTACACCTACTGCCTTGGACCTAGAAGTAATCTGTGCAACTGTTTTTATTCTTTCCTCATTTAATGCCCTCAAGATGATTATTGTCCCATTCTCTCAGAGTTTAATTTTCTATGTTTAGTGTAGACTGCACGGTCCCATGTCACCATGCTGGGAGCTCCACAGTGTTGCTGCTCCTGATGACAGCCTGACCTCAAACTGTGTTTTGTGCAGACATTGTCTAGTTTCTGTTCAGTCCTCCCTGCACAAGAGGCTTGTGAGGATGTACCTGGCATCATTCATGTGCCCCTAAAGGAGTTCCCACTTGTTATTTGAGTGAGTTTCCTTAATGTAACACTGTTCTGGACCGGACCTGATGGAGGAAAACATCAGAATTCCACAGACATGTAGCAACATTATTTCACCTTTGCTTTGAGTTGCTACCTACGTCTGTTCACGGTTTATGTAAGATCCATTTTTACAACTTTCCCTTTTCTTCAGAGCACTGGCAATTTGTATCATTGTTTAGACTTCACAGTGAAAATATGCCCCCAGTCACTACCTGTACATTGATCCTGCGGCCTTTGATCTCTTATAACAGTGGAGACAGCAAAGAAATCCTCTACTTTTGAGTTTTTCCACAGTGCTAATAGTCTTGGAAATCTAAAATTCGGAGATTTTGTAAGTGTCATTAAAAATTGGCAATTTTGTTAACCAGGAGAACAACATGTCTCTGTCCCTAGAAAAGGATGTAGTTGGCATTATTTGAATCTGATTTGTATCATTTGCTGTTTATTTTAAATAAATTAAGCTTGCTGATGTGCGCTGAAATCAAATTTTACTCAAAGAAGGAAAGAAGATTATGGTTTAACACCTTGAAGAGAATGAAGTCATTAGAGACATAATGCAAACTCTGATTGCACAAGGAGAACTGCCATGTGCTGTGCTTGGGATGTGGTCTCGGTGTTTGCTCCAACTCACTTGAGGAAACTGTGGGAAACCTCAGCCCGCATGATCAGACACTTTTCCTGGTCCAGATGCCTCTGCGTGGCAGTCATCTGCCAACTCTACAAATTATTCTCATTGTTTATTTGTGTGCATTAAAAACTGTGATACTAATACATGTGAGGAGGTATTTTTTGTACTTAACAGCACTCAGAAATCTGCAAAATTGTCTTTTTTGGGATGGGACGGGGGAGGTGGTGTTGACTGCTTTAGGAATTTTGTGTTCAGGAACTCAACTCTAGACCCTGTAAGTATGGAGATTACCTGAGAGAACCAGTCACTAGGGAGTTCTTGTTCAATTGCTCTCATACTGTACTACAAGGTTGTGTAAGCCTCTGTTGTTGCCATAAATGCTTCATCTTACTTTATCATTTAAGTTTGCACGAGCAAGTCACCAAGCAGAGTGTACCATAAATGAAGATTCTCTTAATACCTTCACTCTCTAAACACTGTGAATGTGTCACAAGCATGAGACCCAATGTCTCTATGTTAAGATATACATCTTGACATGTCAGATGCCTAACAAACCTGTCCACATGATTTACTGTGTTAGAGGTAGTGAAATTGTTGCAGTAACTGTTTCTTAAACAGATGTAGAGGAATGTTTGATGAGTCGTTGCCTTTGACCTGTGACATAAGAAGCATGCGATGAACACCATTAACAATGTGGTGACTATAACATGATGTTATTGGCAATTTTTTCAAAAACTACAATCAGGATTTTTTAGTGTCACAATCACTGTCTTTGCTAATGCACAACCAAATTTTCACCTTCCAACCCAACTGACACATTGGACACAGCTATAGATCAATCTGTCACCACAGCCACATATTTTTATTATCACATTCATTAACTTCACCTGCTCACAAGCTACAGATCAGTGTGTCACCAATACCAGTTCTTTTTCTTTTTTTCCAAATTAATTGGCTTTGCCTACAAACAGCGGAAGTGTGAATTCATACACCAAAAGGTGGCATGACAGCAGCCATTAACAGTACATCACTGGCCAGAGCTGATGACTCATATCGAACATTCTTCTTGACGCTCTTAAACACCCAGTGCTGGCTGTCGAGAGAGCAATGTCTGTTTCTTTCAATGAGTACCATAGCAGTATATTTTCAGGTGATCTTTCACAGAACTAAAAGGAATTCTGGTTGTATGTAAATGCTGTTAGTGGCACCAAGACTAGTGTCCAGTACCTAGTGAATGAGACAGATAGTACAGTACACATTATACAGTGTATAATTACATTCTTTCATACCACTGATAGATCAGAGACATTGTCTATATACACTGTTTTCCAAGATGGCATTACAAATTGAAAGTCATCTATAGAGTAACAACACTTCTCTATTAATAATTGCTTCAGTCTACTCTTTAGCATATTTAGATTATAAAATGGCATGATCACATCGGTTCAGTCATTGGCAAAGCAGGTGGTATACTAGAGTATATTGGAAGAATACTGGGGAAGTGAAGTGTATCTACAAAGGAGATTGCTCACAAATCACTCATGCAGCCAGTTCCAGAATATGCTCAAGTGTGTGGGACCTGTACCACATAGGCCTAACGGGGGTTTATTGAATGTATACAGAGCAGGCAGCATGAATGATCATGCATTTGTTTAATCCATATGTGAGTGTCACAGAGATACTGAAGGAACTGAACTGGAAGACTCTTGAAGATTGAAGTAAACTATTCCAAGTCTATTAACAATGTTTCAGTAACTAGTTTTAAATGACTGCCCTAGGAATATCCTGTACCCCCTACATATTGCTCACACAGATGTCATGAAGATAAAGTTAGAATAATTACTGCACGCATAGAGGCATTCAATCAATTATTCTTCCTGTGCTTCAGATGTGAATGGAACTGGAAGAAACCCTTGTAATTGGTATAATGGGACATACCCTCTCACATGAATCTCACAGTGGTTTGCTGAGCATTGATGTAGATAATATTTCACTCTTTGGATGTTATCAAACGTAATAAAGAATCTCCACACTGGAAAGTGGTTCCAAAAGGGCACGTGTACTTTGTTTCCTAAGTGTCATGAAACAATCCTACATTGTTCTTCTAGTCTTGGAAAGATAAGATCATAAGTGTGCAAAGTACACTTGATTGTTAATAACTGGCAACACTTGCTACATTGTGTTGCGATGTAGGCTAAAATAATTTTCATGCCTACCGTGTATGTCATTTGTCATTGGTAAAAATTATGGAGAGATTGGTAGCTACATTTAAGTCGTGCAACTGTAATTTACAAATAATTGATGTATTTTTCCCATGTTGTATAATAAATAACACACTACAGATTTATTACATGAATTTCAATGAAGAATTTATGCTGAATAATGTATACATTAAAAACATATTTTTGCTAAGGATTTATCTAATTTTCCTTGAATAAAGCATTCTCAGATGTTTTTTTCGCCATCAAAAGGCCACATTTTACATTATCCGACATTTTTCTGTAATTCCAAATGATACATTTTCAGACTAAATCTTGCATATCTATCCATTAATTAGAATTGTACGTTATGGCTGCTTAGGAAATACACTTGAGACTTTATTAGTAACCAATATTATTTATTTAATACTGAAACCAATTCAACTCTTCACAACTTTCCAGTGTAGGGGCCAATTGGTGAAAAATCATAGCCATTATTACAAAAATTTTATAACACTTCTAGCACGCTTACAATAAACTACCTTTGTCCTGCATATATTGCTTCCGATTTACAGACGTGCAAGTTCTCTAACCTCTCTCATTCGTTGTAGATCGTCGTTTCAAACACTCTTTAAAAGAATGGAGCAAACCATGTTAACTAGGCAGTCTAACCTTCACGAAAGTATCAGCAGGACTAAAATTGAAACAATAGAGTTGATGGGTGCCAGAAGCAAAGTACTTTATAAAACAGCCAGAAAAACATTAATGCAGAAAATTAATAGCATTAAGCAAAGAAAAGCTAAAACAAAACTCTCGGAAAATATTATGTTATTTACATTGTGTGGCCCAAGCATGTGTATCAAAAACAATGATAGTAATAATAAATTGCAAACTAACGCCTCCACAGTTTTTCAACAGGTAGGTGAGAGTAGAAGTTTAAATCAAAATCTTTATTTAGTTGCTAAAAGTAGTGGGGACAACTCCAACTGCGGCCATTTGACATTACTGTCAGAGGTGGGGTATATTTATCTTCAGATTCAGTGTAAATAATTAACACACATGTTCTTCACAAACATAAACTCAGCTCAGGCATTCAGCCTTAGGCCTAGCCAGAATAGACAACTGTCTGCAACGCAATACAAGGAGTGATCTATAATTTTGGGATGTGTGATCAGCTTGTCGCCAATCCCTCTTGCCAGTATTGGCAGTAGTTGACCCCAGATATACTTCTTTCTTTGACTGGTTCATCATTTGACCTCATGAGGGATGACAGTATCCCATTCCAGACCTGCCTGTCTCAGAAAAATGTGAGAAAGTCCTTTTCTGCTGAAGGCAGTGAAGCTAACCATTTGGCAATACATTTACACATATTCTCTATTAAACATGAGACTGCTGCACTGTAGGTGACAGAGGTAAGAAGCAAAGGTGAGGACAAGAGGAAAGCCTATGCAGACAAGGGGACACGCACACATTTTGCCTCACAATATGAAATATTCCCCACTTTTTGTGGACGAAACCAGCACCACATCAACAGTACATCAGTAAGTAACTGCAACAATCACATACAAATTGCTCTTTACTTCCTCACAAAGTAACAGATAAGGCCTTTATTCATTTAATAAGAAGTATCATATGTTCCAACTACTCAATAATTATTAATTTTTAAGGAACAAATTTTTCAGGCTATACCTTTTATTTCATTGCCCCTCACTGCAAATGGATGGTGTTGGGCTGTCAGTGGTACAATCAACCTGCACCTCAACCAGTTGACAATAAAATTTAAATAAGATGATATAATAGTAAACAATAACATGAGATACTTGGAATGAGTTTAAAACTTTTTAAAGGTGAAAATGAATTGGAAGTTCTTGTTTGTAAGAGATAAACTTTCTTTGGTTTTAGTTAAAAACAGTTGTAATAAAAGGTGAAAATCAGAAACACAGTAAGATTACAATTACAACATTCTTAAAAAAGCCCTGACACACAACACAGATGTTAAAAAGAATTAATTCACAGGCACTAAAGCTGGTAGGACCTGCTCTGGGTTTGTTAGCCTGTTGGTGAAGGGGAAAGGTTGGTTGTTGAAGAGGGTAGAATACAGTCAGTGTACAAACAGAGGACTGGTGCAGATGTATTGAGAGGTAGGGGTGGCTGTTGAGATACAAGATAGTTTCAAGTGGAGGAGGTTCTACTGAGGCTAAAATTTGATGAGGTAAAGGGGCTTGGTGAGGATGGTTGGAAGGGGAAAAAGGGGGGTAAGGAAAATATGAGGAAGGGAGGAAAGGAAGACTTGATGATGTGGAATGGGTAGGGTGGATTTAAAGTTGGTAGGAGGGGTAACTATTTGGACACAGTTAATGACTTGGGAGGGGAAGACAGTTGAAGTTACTTTGGGGAAGTTTGTGGAGGAGGGTAGGGTTGGCGGTAGGTGTTGGTGGAGGTGCATCAGCACACTATGGTTGGAAAGTGTATGGGAAACTAAAGGATTATTTGAGTAAAGTTTTCAGATGGTGTAGTTTGTTCAGAGGTGATCTGTGTGAGTGAGGAGAGGTGGGAATTTGATGAGTTGGTAAGGGATCCATGTCAGAGAAGGAAGAAACACACAGAAGCAAGGTGGAGGGCATGAAGGATCTGAAGGAACTTACAGAACTCAGGGGAAGCAAATAACTGTGTAAGATTTGCTTGGCAAAGGATGTGTTGGATGAGGGTTTTGTACGTGTGAAGGACACTGGAGGGGTGCAATCTCCATGTTTGGCCAATTAATACTCTCAGTCTAACGTGCACTTTCTGTTGGATGGTTAGTAGATAAGATTTCCACAGTAAAATAATGGAGCTGACAGACATGACTGATTAACACTCTAAGCGCCAAGCCCGTAAAATTTACGGGCCTGGGATCGCGCGAAAATCACCAAGCCCGTAAAATTTACGGGCCGCTACATTTAATTTCATTCAAAACACTGCAACGTTATTTCTACGGGTTTGGCCAGCGCTATACGTTTTTCAGATGTTTATTAACAAAATGCGTCCATAGATGTCACGGCAGCGCTGTAATTCATGTTAAAACTTATCTTTGCGTTCTCAGTCTGTATATCATTCAGTTGTTTGTCATCATGTTTCGGCGCGGTTTATCAGACGCAGAAATTGCGGATTTGATCAATCATAGCGACACTCTGGATAATGTAGAGAGTGATTCAGACGATTCTGAATGCAATGGTGTGTTTGAAGGTACGTATTTCCGAATTTTCCACGTAATTGTGCAGTACGCACATATCTGTTGAACATGTGTAAACGATGTATGTAGTTACACATAATGTGATATTCTTTTTAGAAGACGAGATTGATGACAGTTTGTCTTCAGATGAAGACGAGAATGATGTTGAAGGTGTTGCTTCAAATCCAGCAGCTGTGCCGTATCCGAAAGACAGTGAGTGGACTGCAGTTGACACCTACCGACCTCTGCCTGTCAACACGACACCCAGGCAGATACTAGTGGATATTGATGAGTCGAGTTCTGTACTGGATTGCAGTAAAGTGTTCCTTACTGACAGTGACGTAAATGAACTCAAGAGACAGACAAATTTGTATGCATCACAGACAATACAGAAGAAAAGAAGAGGAAATAATCTGAAGCCCCATTCAGTTTTGAGTTCGTGGAAGCCAGTGACTATAAGTGAGATGAGGCGTTTCTTGGGTATTATTTTCCACATGTGTGTTTCGAAAAAGCCCAAAATTGCGGACCATTGGAGCACTAATCCTGTTCTTAGTTGTAACTTTTGTCCCCATGTCATGAGCCGTTTGCGTTTCACTCAGATACTGTCATGCTTGCATCTTGTTGACAATTCAAATCAGAAAAAACCAGGCGAAGATGGATTTCATCCACTTTACAAAGTTTTGCCATATTATAATAATTTGAAGGAGCGATGTATCCAGGCATATCGTCCCTCAGAAAAAGTGACAATTGATGAAGGAATTTGCCCATTTCGAGGTCGTGTGAGTTTCCGTGTTTACATGCAAAATAAGCCTCATAAGTATGGACTGAAAGTATATGCTGTTGCTGAAGCCAGTAGTGGCTATGTTGTAAATTTTGAAGTTTATGCTGGTAAGCATATTGTTGACAATTCTTCGTCTGCGGTTATTTTGCGATTGTTGTCTGACAGCAGCTTGCTGAACAAAGGCCACACTGTGTATTTAGATCGATTTTATTCCAGTCCAGAGCTATTTCAGCAACTGGCAGAGAAAGGCACTGGAGCTGTTGGTACTGTGAACAAATCCAGGAAAGGATTGCCTAAAGATTTAGTATCTGCTAAGCTGAAAAAGGGTGAAATGTCTTTTCGGCGTAAAGATAATGTATTGGCAATGAAGTGGAAAGATAAGAGAGATGTGTATACATTGTCTACAAGGCATCAAGCAACATTTGGTACGCATACTAAGAGAAATGGGTCTGTAGTATTGAAACCACTTCAGGTACTTGATTACAACCTCAATAAAATTGGAGTGGATATTGGAGACCAACGCCTGCAGTACAATCCGTTCCAGCACAGAACTGTGAAATGGTGGCGAAAATTATATTTCCATTTGCTGCTTATGGGAGTATCAAATGCATTTTGGCTGTACAATGCAGTGCACAGGAAGAAAATTACAATAACAGACTTTATAACAGTGCTTGCAGTTCAGCTTGTTGAAGACGACACACTTGAATTCATTCCAAGAAATGAAGGAACTGTAGGTCGGCTAACAAAGAGACATTTTTTGCAGCACATACCTGCAACTACTAAGAAGTATGCTGCTCGTGTGTGTCACGTGTGCAGTTCCAGGAGCAAGAAACAGAGTGGCAAGGCTTCTCGCAAAGAGACACGATACGAATGTGAACAGTGTGGCGTTGCACTCTGCCTGGAACCTTGCTTTAAAATTTTCCACACTAAAAAACAATATGATTCTGTGTGAAATTTATATGTAATACTGTATACTATCAGAAACATGTAATGTAGTGCCACAATTTTGGTTAAAAATAAATCACAATTGTATTCCCTTATTCGTATGACTTTTTCTAAATTCTTAAAACATCTAAGTGATTTCTATAACTGTACCTTAAAGCTGTGCATTGTAAAGTAGTTTCTTTCACTCAGAATTAAAGTAGAAATGTGCAGCTTCAAGATGGTACCAAATTTGCCACAATCCAAACAGTAGATTTGATGCAGTAATTTTTTTAATATTGGTAAAATTGCCCGGTTTCTAGGGACGGGTGCATAAAATAGGCCTGGTACAGAGAGTGTTAATGACAAAGATAACTGTATAAAAACAAATGTGTGTAACTATATTGACAATCTAATTTTGAACTAGGCAAGATTGGGTACAACATATACTGTGAAATTCATGACACTGCAGCTGGGGATGAGAGCTTAGCATTATCGGGTCTATAGGTTATCTGAAAACTTCTATTTGTGTTCTGAGGAATTATGAGATTAAAGGGGTAATATTGGAATGAAGAAAAGTAATTTTGTTGGTTAACTGATTACTGTGGTGCTAGAATGATGTGAATATCCTGACAGGCCAACTATTTGGTAACATTTTGAGAGGATTTAATTTTCTGGTTGAGTGAGAGTAATACTCAGAGTTGAGTGGAGAAGTAGGGCAATGATTTGGTACAACTTCTATTCCCTTAATGTTGAACTGAATAGTAATTAAGTTATGTGATGGGGACTATTTCTTTCATAATGTAATGATTAGTAAATATACACTACAGCATATCTTTAGTTTTAACTAGAGGTCATGTAAATATTTTGGAGATTAAGGTGATGGGAAACATCCTGGCAGATTAAAACTGTGTGCCGGACCGAGACTCAAACTCTGTCCTAAGTTCGAGTCTCGGTCCGGCACACAGTTTTAATCTGCCAGAAAGTTTCATATCAGTGCACACTCCACTGCAGAGTGAAAATCTCATTCTGGAAACATCCCCCAGGCTGTGGCTAAGCCATGTCTCCGCAGTATCCTTTCTTTCAGGAGTGCTAGTTCTGCAAGGTTCGCAGGAGAGCTTCTGTAAAGTTTGGAAGGTAGGAGACGAAGTACTGGCAGAAGTAAAACTGTAAGGATGGGGCGTGAGTCGTGCCTGGGTGGCTCAGTGGTAGACCACTTGCCTGTGAACGGCAAAGGTCCCGAGTTCGAGTCTCGGTCTGGCACACAGTTTTAATCTGCCAGGAAGTTTCATATCAGCACATATTCCACTGCAGAGTGAAAATCTCATCCTGGGAGGTGATAGGAGTCCATAAGTGAAGTGAATTTCAAAAGAGGACTTGGCATTTAAGTGAATTTCAAATGGGAAAGAAACCCAAAGTTTTCAAGTTTAACCAATTACAGACAGAGTTATGACCTAGAGTAACATTTTGCAGTGTAATGTGTACCTGATTTTAAAATTTTTACTAGTCCCCACCTTTTGTACTACAGTCCATTTTAGTGCTAATTATTTTGATGGTATGACAACTATGTAATGTATTTATTTATAAAGTAATGACCATTATTTACCATTAGTGTGAAACAGTTTTTCCTTATACTTAATTAGAAGTAAAAGTGAGCATACTAAAATAGGTTATTTTGTCTTACTTTTTCGTGTGCTGTGGCTGAGAAGAACCACCTCCAAGGAAGCTGATAGCAGTGCATTTCCTTAATAAGTGCCACTTGGACCTGTAGAAGGTGTGAACGACTTGGTGGAATAAAAAAAAAAAAAAATGCATTAAAAGAGTGAAAGTGCTTTTTCGAAATACTAAACATTGAACAAGTGAAATTTTCTGTCTAAAAATTAACTGCAATGTGCAGTGCAATTTAACATTTTGCAACCCATGAGCATTTAGTGTTTGAAGCAAGACTGGATTTGTATAAAGTGATATGTATCTTAGAATGTAATCTTTTTTTATTCAAAAAGGACATCACTTATGATGAAAATGTCTAGGTAGTCTTTATTTAAAATATAACTAATGGATATGTTGTGCCATTGTATAATACACTGTATGTAAATATTTTGTATGGGGTTTTTCATATGGCCAGTTCATATAAGTAGAAATTTGAAAAAAAATTTATAAGAAGATTTCTGATGTAATATTCTTTTGTGAGTAGATGGTTAAACCCACTTTTTGAGGCCAGCTGTGGTCATTGAACTGCCCAGTTAGCTCCTTGTAATATCTATCTGGTCAATCTAATGAGGGGGTAATGTGATGAAGCAAGCTGGGATCTCTTTACTTCCTTTCTTGTTTAGCCATCTGCCTCCTTAAATTCATTTTTGACTAATTATTGTCAACATAGATGAGTATAACCTGCATTTTCATAAAAGAAAAAATTTGGTCCTCACTCTTAAGAAATATAGCACCAAGAATATTTTTGTGCTCAGTTTTGTGTGTGTCCAATTTCCTAATTTATTTTGACCATCACTTTCCTTTGTTATAGGGAGAAATCAGTAACTGTTCTGTGACTTAGATTCTACTGTTGATTTATAAACAAATACAAATTCTGTACTCATTATAAACATTTGGAAGAACAACCACTACATTCTTAAAGTATTTATTTGGCTCTATTCAAAAACATGTTACCAAAGCCAGCCCTTAATTAATTCTAAAATAATTACCAGGTTTGTCAAAAGTATTGTCTGTATAACTATACCTATTAATTTCATCATTTAAAAAAATAATTCAGGCTAACCCTCGTAGTAGCAGAAACTGTTAAAAAGAAGGAATTTTTCTATAAACTCAGTTAATTGAATGAGTTATGTTTTAATTACAATTTCAGTACTTATTATTGTGAGGATATACAGAGGCCCTATTTTTGGTCCTGAGACAGTTAGTCCATGGCCAAGTTTCAGATGAAAAAACCTGTATTGATTAGATCTTCAACAATGCGTCAACTTAACTGTGAAATAAGTGTATCACAAATAGGTCGTGTGTTAAAACAATGACTGTGTCTGTTCATTAGCGTCACACATACCTCATTATTCTGCAAGAATTGTGTGGTTAGGTTTTTACTCCTGATAGATGTTCAATGGTAACCTGTTGTAGCAGTATGCTGACATTTGCCTGCTAACTATTAATGAGGCTTACCCAAAGTTTACCACTAGGGAACTGGCCATATAACTGTGTAATATTGTGGGGTTGTGAACAATGAAAGTAAAGAACTGTGAAAAGCAACTGTGCAACTGCAGGCTACATCGTTTACAATAATCATTGTTGAACCTCCACCCCTCCATTTCTCAGACAGTATAAAAATGCAGTATGTCAACACTGACGACTATCAACGAAGATATAAAGCAGGCAAATGTCACAGGTGGAGTTGGTTCAAGTGTTGATGGATGTGTTGGGAGAGGACAGATTCGAAGACCTTGCTAATCATTGAGGTGAGGCTGATGGGGTGGTAGCAGGGAGGTATCAGAAGGGGGTTAGTGGAAAAGTAGGAGTTTGGAGGTTCAGGATAGTAACCTGTGGAGAGAATAGTGGTACAAAGGGTTGCAAGGGTAACTAGAAAGGATAGGGGACAGTCTTTTTGGTGCTGATACATGATGTGGTCAGCAACAGGGAATGTGGTGTTTTTTCTGCAAAGTACTTTTTTTATGTCATGTGTTATGATAGGTGTGTTTATTCTGTTTGTGGTATATAGTCCAAGTGCTGGTAGTGAAGAGTGGGGCAGCAGTATTAGTATGTTCATGGATAGTAGAAAACAGGGAGTAATAAAAACAAGGGTCATCGGGGATGGAGATGATGTCGGAGAGATGGGATGAGATGTGGTCTATTTTGCTCCAGCTGTCAGGTAAGGGATGATGGTTGTGGAGGAGCACGTCATTACCCATGAGTCAATGGAATGCTTTCCCGTACTTGGAAGAGTTTATGGAGAGTGTTGAGTCTGATGCATGTCTGGTGCCAGTCCCAGAATCCCAAATTCCTCACGTGTCACCGAATTTGCCAGCGACATGTTGTGTATCCCTGTCGCAAGTCTGCAGGAAGAAATAGTACATGTGATCGGATTCTCAGAGGAAGAGTGGGGTTTGTGGGGGGAGTGTGGGATGGTGAGGATATATGGACTCTGTAGGAATGTGTGTGAATACAGTGTCTGACGAAGTCTACTGCAGGAAGAATGTGGCATCAGGGATATTGTGAGGTTGTTGGAAGATGAGGGGATGGCTTCCTAACTGGATATCTGTGGATTCCCAGTACACATTCCAGTTGGTGCTAGAGTAGTCTTGGATAACTCTCGTATGGAGCTGGTGATGATGTGCACAGGGATGAGGTTGTGCATAGGAGATGGTTAGGAGTACATGTAGGTGGTTGGGAGGTGCTAGGAAAATGTCTAGGGTGGTGTTGCTTTCAGGCCAGGTGTGCTGTGGGATGGGGACAATGCCACCTTGGAGGAAGTATGTAAACAGAAATCACTGCTGGATTTATGCTGGTCATCTATTATGGATTTTTAGGCCAGCAGCAATGATATAGTTGATGGTGTGGATAACATGGGTGAGGAAATTGTAGGGCAGGGGATTATTAGGCCAGACATAGATAGTAGCACAGTTGACAGTCAGGGCTTCGAAGAAGGGGCTAAGCATAAGAAAATAGAGATGTTCTTGTGGTGGCTGACTGCAACACCACCTCTGGCCAAGAGAAGGGGACTATCTGTGCAAAAATGAAATGATCGTATGGCATCGTTGGCTGGGAGGCCCCATGCGGGGACGGTTGGCCCCCGTATTGCAAGTCCTGTTTAGTTGATGCCACTTTGGCGACTTGCAAGTCGATGATGATGAAATGATGATGAACACACAACACCCAGTCATCACGAGGCACAGAAAATCTCTGACCCCGTCGGGAATCAAACCCGGGACACCGTGCGCAGGAAGCGAGAACGCCACCGCAAGACCACGAGCTGCGGACTATCTGCGCAGAGAAGGATACAGGGAGAGACATCTCATTATGGAGGAAGGTATCAGCATTGTGTTGGCAGAGATATGCATTACAAGGAGTTTGTAGTGGGTAGGGTGCGAATGTTGTGGTATAGGATGCTGTATTGCTGTCACCCCATGATGAAAATCTGGGGAGAGGGTTGTGTGGGTGAGGAGGTGGAGAGGTTTAAATGAGGTGTCAAGACAAGTAAAGACAAAGTGGACTTGGTTTTGGGAGTAGGCAGCTTGGGTACTGAGATGGAAGATGAAGTGGGCAGCTGGGGAAATTTGTTTCATGGTATGCAGTCATTGGAAGGAGTGAATATTTTGGAGGGCGACGGAGAGGAATCTGATATTTTCGCCAGTGGGAATTGGTCAAGGTGAGGTATTGGGATGGATTGAATGATCAATGGGACAAGGTTCCATTTTAGGGCCCTTACATTTTCTTGTGTATATCAATGACCTTTCATCAGTAACATAATCAGATGCCAAGCTTGTTTCGTTTGCCAATGATGCAAAACATTGCAATACATAGCAAATCAAGTGTAGTCTTAGAAAGATCGGCTAATAAAATATTTGCGGACATTAATCACTGGTTCCTAACCAATTAATGTCAATTAACTTTGAAAAAACACACTAAATGCAGTTCGGAACTTGTAAGGGGTGTCCCACGAGTATATGCCTAACATACGATGACAAGCAGATAGAAGAAGTGGACAGTGTTAAATTCTTGGGATTACAGTTTGATAATAAATTCAACGGGGAGGACCATACCACAGAACTGCTGAAGCGTCTTAACAAATCTCTATTTGCAATGCGAATTGTGTCAGACATGGGCGATACACAAATGAAAAATCTGGCATACTATGTTTACTTTCATTCCATAATGTCATATGGGATTATTTTTTGGGGTAATTCATCAAGCCAAGCTAAAGTTTTCTGGGCACAAAAACGTGCATAAGAGTTATGTGTGGTGTGAACTCAAGAACATCCTGCAGAAGCCTGCTTAAGGAACTAGGAATACTAACTACTGCTTCCCAATATATTTATTCCTTAATGAAATTTGTCACTAAAAATATATCACTGTTTCAAACCAACAGCTCAATTTCATGGAATCAGTACTAGAAATAAGAATAACCTTCACAAGGATTTAGAGTCACTTACTCTTGTACAAAAAGATGTGCATTATTCAGGAACACACATTTTCAATAAATTGCCAGCAGCCATAAAAAGGTTAACAACCAATGAAATTCAGTTTAAGAGAAGCCTAAAGGATTTTTGGTGGCCAACTCCTTCTACTCCATTGATGAATTTCTCAGTAGAACCGACAGATTTGTGTGTACACACACACACACACACACACACACACACATACACACACACACACACACACCATTATTTCAGGGCAGTAATGTGCTCATTGTAAATAAGTATTGTAGTAGTTATATTCAATGCATTAGTGTTTGTAAAATGATTCTTTCATATAGTGTTCATTTAAAAAAATGAGGATCATTCCACTTGGGACCTGTGGAAGGTAAAATAGCTTATTTGTTTCAGTTGCAAATATTTGTCATGTATTATTGTTTTTCTGACATGTTCTACATCCTAGAGGACCTCCTCACTATGGAGCAATTGGAATGAAAGTAAATCTAATCCAAACAAGGCAGGTACTATTAAATCTGGTTTGTTGATTGGGGAGTTGGTCTTGCACTTAGAGTAAGTAGGGTAGACGTAATTGCAGGTGGGAGGGGAGGCGAGGTTGGAACATCATTTGAGGAAGTGAGAGACTTTAGAGTGAGGATGGGTGGGAGGATTTTTACGTTCAGGAATGAATTGTCATTGTAAATGTGAAATTTTTGGCGGTGGTAGCACTGTGGAAGGGATTTGGAAGGTTCAACTTAATACCGGCCATTGTACATCAGGGATCTCTCCCTGATGAGTCTTCACAGACTCTGTGAAGACCTGCATAAGGAATGTGGAACCTGACAAGGAGCGGTCCACAGTGGTGGGATTCACTGTATGATACCATCTATAGGGTGATGTAAGGTAGGATTCCAGCTATCACATCCTGCAGCCATTCACCTTGGTAGGTTTTTGTTTGCGAGTTAAGGAAAAAAAAGATTAAAAAAATAAAAAACTAGAATTTAACGTGATGCTTGTTCGCAAAAAAAAAAAAAAAAAAAAAAAAAAGAATTAAAAATAAAATAAAAATTGAAGCACTCAACGAGATTTCAACCCGTGACCTTCAGCACATTACACCATAGAGCAAGTCTACACAATACTTCTCTTTCAATGCTGTTGAGCATCACATAAATTTCCAGCATATTTTCATCAATTACTTGCAAATGAGGGCTACACCCCCATATAGAAGGTTCAAAAAGTCAATCCCACCAGTGTAGATGTCTCTTTGTGAGTCATAACAGGTACATATTTCTAAAGCAGGACTGGAACTTATTCTGCAGCCACCTCCTCTGTCGTGATCTCGGGACCAATCATTGTTGTTATGGCAGTGAAAGCGGGGAGACGGTGAGGAGGCTGGAGTTGTTTAGATGTGGTACTGAATGGAGTGAGAGAGGCATGATGCCGAAGGTTGTGCATGGAATTTTGAAGAGGTGGTTGGAATGGAAGTTGGGTTTTGTGGATTTGATGTGGTCAGAATCTTTGTGGGGGGATGATTTGAGTGATGGAAATGTGAGAGATGTATTTCCTTACTTCTAGAGTGATAGATTCTGCATTTAGGAATTTGGGGTCAGCAAGGGAGAGAATGAAAATGGAAACAGCTATGACAGGAGGTGAACGGTGGGTGGGGTGCCATGTGTTTGATAGGGTCAGGAGTTGTTTGTGGTTTTTTGAGTACGGTACTGGAAATGGGGTCTGCTTTAGAGTACTTCTATGGGTTTCTCGTGGTTGTGTGTTGGGGTGGGGGTTGGGGAATTAGAAAAGGTGGGATTTGATTTTGTGCAGGTCCTTGTAGAAGGCTCGAGGAGATTTGGTTACTTGTTGATTGTAATGTGGTTTCAGGCATTGCAACGGTAGCTTGACTAGTTATTAGTTTGGCTGGAGTTGCTGAGGAGGTGCTTGGTTTTGGAAAAGTTGGAAATGGGGGATAGGTAAATGATGTGGTAGACGATGTGGAAGAGGTTGTGGGAAGGGATAGGTAGGGCAGGGTAGGCAAAGGAAGTGACTATGGGTGGGGTGAGACTATTAGAAGGAGAGTGTGGACATAACGTGGTGGGCCAGAGAAAGTGCTCCGCATAGTGAAGTGGGAGCAGAGGAGAGGGTGGTGAGTCCACTGTGGGGTCAAAAGAAACAGGGGGCAGAAGGTAGATGATTAATATCTGCAGTGGAATATCGCCGGTATGGTGGGGAAGATGGCACTGACATCTGGTGAGATTTGATGACAGCAGATAAGGGTGGCAGTGACAGGGACAAAGACAGAGGTGGCGAGTACAGTGTGATGGTGGCGATGATGGTGATGGTGACTAAGAGGAGGCGTCAGACGACTACAGCAGAGGTGGAGGCTGTGATGGTGGCAAGGAGATGATAATGATGATGACGATGAATACACACACAAAAGACTGTCTCAATGTCTCAATGACACAAGCAAACTACATGGATGTACAGATATGGACGCAAAGCATTACAAAGTAGCAACAACAAATGAACTAGTGCTAGAGACCTCTAGTCAGTTGGTGCATGTCAGTACCATTTTTCTTTCTCTATTGTCATTTCATACCCCTAGCCCCATATGGGTGGAGCATGTCCTGTCAGTGGATACAAGTCGCCACTCTTCAGCCATATGAGGGTAAAAATTTTAAAACATACTATAAAATTACACTTGGAGGTTGTCAAAAAGACAAAATGAAAGTGAAAAGACTAATGGTTGAAATGGCTCTGACCACTATGGGACTTCACATCTGAGGTCATCTGTCCCCTATAACTTGGAACTACTTGAACCTAACTAACCTAAGGACATCACACACTTCCATGCCTGAGGCAGAATTCGAACCTGTGACTGTAGCAGTCACGTGGTTCCGGACTGAAGCGCCTAGAACCTCTCTGTCACAGTGGCCGTTGCATAAGTTAAAATACAAAAGGCTGATTTGTTGATTAATTAAAATATTGTCACAGAGGAAGTGGCAAATGAATGTTTTGCAAAATATAAAAGGCAGACAGAGAGTTGCATGAGTCAAAAGGTAAAAGCTGATGTGTCAACAGATTAACATAGAGACATAGACGAGTGAAATGATGAGTGGGTGTAGACTGACAGGGACAATGCAAACGATGATGTTTACTTGGTGGCAATATTGTAAGAATCAAATGAATATATACCCACAGTCTGCAACATAATCATAAAGAAAAACACATCACACTCTCTACATGTGGGAATTAAATATTAAAATTACACACTGCAGTACATACAATAATGAGTTAATGATGGGTCCACATTTTTGCAAGTATGTATACTATTGTGTAGATGCAAAAAGGCAAACCAATAATTGATTACTTATTTTTCTGCAAGCAGGGGAACAGAGCTCAGAATGCCAATTGGATTCAAAAATTTTAGTCAATTGCCTTGAGAGGTAGACATATCTCACTAAGACAAAGGTTCAAAATTATGGGGTACTGTATCTGCTACTGTGTTAGGCCAGTTAAAACAAAATACAGAGATAGAACCATTGCTGTTGAACCACTTCAACAATTCACCGAGAATTTTCTGTAGGCCACACATGGTGACTATGTAGATTAATTAATGATGCCACTTCTTTTAAAGGCTGCTACTTCAGTAAAGAGGACTGCTCAAGGAAATCCCATAATTGTGATGATCTGATGCAACAACCATCAACCAAATCCTTCCCATAGAGGGAAATCCACTGTTGACAATCCTTGCACTCACTGCAGGTGTTAGGGATAATAGGGGTTGTCATGCAGGATACACATAATTGTACTTTGATTTAAATTGTGTTGGTGGGCCACTTGCCTGGAGCTTGTATTACGGTTTGTCTCAGTATCCCGTAGAACCCAGACATCCCAATCTGCTGTACGCACATTACACTGCCTCCCTGTATGTTAATCTGTCTGAAAGGACACATGATCACACAAACTCCCAAAAAGGCCTCAAAATGTTGTGTGATGTGGTTGGTGCCCGGGCACTTGATTTGGTATAGTCATGCTGCCTCTGGACCACCTCAGCTTGTTCTCGACATAAATCAAACTACTGCCCTGAATGCACTTGAGCAGATGATTGCTATCATCTTTCTTTGCTGAAGTATTCATTCACATGGTGATGTTGTATTGGTTGTCTGCATGTCTGCCCATCACCAAGACCCAGCAGGTGTTGCTGTGTTACACAGTATAGCCTTTACATGGAACAACATACTCTGAAGTATACTGAGCAGGAGCTGATGTTAAAGTGTTAAAATCACTCTCAGGTGGTCAATATAAGTATTGAATAATAAAATTGACTGTGTGAGAGCCTTTATCAGTGAAAAATTCACGCCTACTGAAGGAAAAAAAACTGTTGTCATTTTTGGCATTATTGGGTATTTAGAAAGAAAAGCCTCAATAGATAAGGTAAATAGTCTCTATAGTGTGTGTTTCACAACTCATGTTATATACTTCTAGGTGCTGTGGAGGGGACAAGTAGATAGACTTTTGTCAAAGAACCCATACTGAGAAATGTACCATTTGAATAGAAAGTGAATTTTTTTTGGTTGGGATCTAGTACTTAACATGTGTCATCTGCTTGAAAGAGTTGATCTTGCCTGTTGCTGTAGAAAACAAGAATAAACAGAAGTTCTTGCGTTACAAATACTGACAAGTAGATAGTAATGCCCAAATTAATTCATGCCACACACGCTCTTGAGTTTCTGTCTTACTTATTTCCAGGTAAACTGTACAAAGTTGGCACAATGTGTGCCTTTTAGAATTCATTTACTAAACTGAACGGCATGGATGCCACATCGATACTTCAAGCAAAATTGGGAGTACAACAATGATTCCTCAAGGGTCTTATGTACACTTTGCTACAATAACACAACAGTGAAAAACAGAAAATTAAAGAATTACACTAAATTTTGTACATTAAATAATGCTGAATAAATTGTAAAATAAAATGTTATTACATAACATATTAATTTTGTTGCAGAGTAGTCTCATTCACAATGAAAATAGATATGTGAATACAACAACCCAGAACATAGTGGAAGAATGGCCAGTTCGAGCTCACAAGGGAACCTTCATTGACTTCCTTGCTGCAACAGAGGAGGCTGACGATGATATACAATGTTTGTCAATTTGTAATTAAATTGTTTAAGAATACTAATGTATGCCACACAATAAAGAAATAAAATAAACACTCTCACTTGAGGTATAAGGAATATATTCTATAGCTTTACATCATGGTCCCATTTTCCAAAGTGTAGCATTACTGATATTGCCCACATTTGGTGATCTTTAGGATTGTTGTTGACTTGCTATTAGCTGTTCTATTAATTAATGTGACAGAAACTGCTGGCAACAAAACTTAAAGAAGCAGTAACGCCATAGCTGTTATGTTTCACTGTGTGCCTATTTCCAATTGTGTGGTTTTTTTTTTTTTTTTTTTTTTTTTTTTTTTTTTTTTTTTTTTTTTTGCATATAGTATGTATTCATTGACAAAATAGAAAGGTATTCTTACAAGCAACAGTTTTATTTTGCTTACACATTGCTCCCAAGCTGGTATTGGGAACATGAAATGAACTGTACAGTTTCATTGGCTTCTTTTAAAGCAAAGCCATGTTATGTGAAAGAACCCTTAAATTTATACAGTTTCTGCTAGAATGGTTATGTACAACTTCACTTTTATTGAACTTGTTTTTATTTTCCTCTGGAAACAATAGTATTTTGAGTACATAAATATTGCAGAAAGTTAAAATTTTAATTTTTTTAACTGGCCTACAGCTGTTTGATCATCTTGCATTAGTCGTTGTTCTAATGGTTACATTTTTCAGTTTGAATATTTCTTTTGCATCACTTGACTGACCTCATATTTCAATTCCATACGTCATGATGGCATCAAGATATGAAAAATACAGCATTCACATAGCACCATCTGTTACTAGCTTTTTGATGTTCTCGAGAACAAATATAGTTGAACTCCATTTGTGTTGTGATACCAATTCAGTCTTTCCACAGTGAACTGTTATCAGTGGTGAGGCATAAGAATTGTGCTTTTTGAAGTATATGTGTACTATTCATACCTGTTACTGAGATTACTCCTGTAGTCTTCTTCCGTTGTTCCCAAACAGTATTGTTTTAGTTTTCTCTCTACTGAGAGTAAATCTATTGATTCCAAGCCATTCAGTGATTGAGTCAAATATCATTTTGCTTTATGTTACGGCATCAACTAAATTTGTAGCACTGGTTATGCTAGTGGTAATGCCTGCAGAAAGAATTATGTCACTTTCAGTATTAAAAGCTAAGTATGTTTATCTCTGCAAATTTATCTCAGAAACATTGGGTATCGTAATATGCTGCCTTGTCGTACAGAATGACTAATTTGTCAAAATCCAAGTAAATATTGTTATTGTTCTAATTGTGTTTCTACTGTTTTCTATTTTGCAGGTACGTCTTAATTGTACTAAGAGCTGCTCTTCTAACCCCATACTAATGAAGTCACCTTATTGAAATGTAATGGAAAAATGGAAATGAGCGTTTGGCGTCATTGGCCGGGAGGCCCCTCGCGGGGCAGGTCCGGCCGCCATATCGCAGGTCTTATTACATTCGGCGCCACATTGGGCGACCTGCACGCCGGATGGGGATGAAATGATGATGAACACAACACAACACCCAGTCCCTGAGCGGAGAAAATCTCCGACCCAGCCGGGAATCGAACCCGGGCCCAGAGGACGGCAATCCGTCACGCTGACCACTCAGCTACTGGGGCGGACATTGAAATGTAATGATCAACTAGATCAAAAGCTTTCGATAAGTCACACAGTAGTCACAAAATATACCATACCATAAGGATTTTGCCATTGATCTAATCCCTGTGAAAGATATTCACTCATTCAAATATGCTGAAACTATTGATTTTCCTTTCTGCAGTCCAAATCGTCTGTTATTTATGACACCAGTCTTTTCCTCTTCAAAATATGGAATAAATATGAAGTACTTTATTTTCTCAGGAACTTTGAGAAAATGAGAAAAATGGTTTGCAGTTGACACAGCACATTGGATCTCCATTTTTGTATAGTGGTATGTCTATGGCTATTATCATTCTATCCGGAAAAAAAACTGCCTTTTGTCAGAGATGAATAAACTATGTGGCAAATTTCTTTGGCCATTTCAATTGTTGTTAACTTTAAATTTTTAAATTAGAGTCCATTTAAGTCAGTGGACGTTTAATTATGTAATTTCTTTGTTGCTTTTACTGTGACTTGATCTGTTGTAAGATAGAGATCACGAGTTCACTGAGGAGTGCTTTAGTTCCTGCAGGGAATCAGTTTAGTCGTGTTGTCTAAATCTGTCATATGTTCGTAAAATATTTATTGACAATGCTAGTAACAGCCATGAGACCTTCTGATAATCTGATGATTACTTTTAGCTTTAGTTGTGTGCTATTGGTGTCTGACAAATTTCCCATTTCTTTGTTAACCCTCACACTGCACACTGGGATCCCCTGGAGCCTAGCGTAATTTTATTGTGTATTACAAAGAGTATGTTGGCAACAGTTTATCGAAACATAGTGTTTATTAAGTTGGTAACACTGCCTACACGTATGCGATGTTAACTCATTATGGTATTGTAGATAAACCATTAAATTTTTTTCAATCATACTTAAGCAACAGGGTACAAAGAAACTATCAAAAGTCAACACCCATGAAAGTAAAGAGAGGAATTCCACAAGGCTGAGTGCTTGCCTCTTTCCTGTTCATTGTTTACATCGATGACTTCTCAAATCATGTGCCATGCAACAATGTACTGTATGCTAATGACATGACACTAGTAACAGTGGAGAACATCTGCAAGAAGTCATAGAATACAACAAAGTAGTAATTGAAATGAGCAGTGACTGGTGCAGAATCAACCTTTAATCAATAAACACATTGAAAACTGAAGAAATTTACTTCACCCTGAAACCAATTGAACAGAATACAAAAAATGTCAAGTTACTAGGTTTACATACAGATCAAAAACTTACACGGGACAGACACACAAATTATCTATGTTGCAAACTTGCTCGAACTCTCTTTCTATTACACAAGCTGAGACATGTTATCAGTTTCAGTAAAAATCTGCTAATCTCCACATACTTTGCTCTTTTCAATTCACAACTGCAATATGGGGTATTCCTTTGGGGTAACTCAGTGGGTTCAAGTACCATCTTCAAGTGGCAGAAGAAAGCAGTTAGGTGCATTTTAGAACTAGCACCAATACAAAGTTCCAAAAATCATTTTAAAGAATTAAAGATAATGACACTACCTATTGTATACATTTATAATTGTTTAATATATGCTAAAGAGAGCATAAAGAACTTTAATTTAAGATCTGAAGTGCATGTTCATAATACCCGAAATAATAGTAACATGGACCTACCATACACAAGGCTGACATTAACACAAAAGAGCCATAAACACCTTAGCTTGAAATTTTATAACAAACTCTCAAAGGCTATGAGTGAACTACCGATGAATAACTTTAAGCAAACAATACAAGTGTGGCTCAAATGTACGCCACATTACTCACATGATGAGTTTCTAAACAGTGACACAAAAGAGATATGCTACATGAAACAAAAAACTGCCAAATGAATTATACCTATATGTTTGTGACAGTAATGTACAAACTAAGACTTTTTACATGGATACGTAAGATGTACCATAAATATATCTTGATACTATTGTATATTTAACTGTTATGATATATTATAACTACTATTGTGAATACATAATTGTTGTATTATCAATATCACTTTAGAATGCGTATCTGCTTGCCCTGCACAGGCACAATTATGTACAATAATAATTATCATAATTTAAAAAAAAATGTATTGAACACACAGACGATGCCAATTGTATGGAAAAAATACTGAATGGTAAATAAAGATTCTATTCTATTCTAACATTTTACTGGGGTCCAGTGGACCCCAGTGTGAGGTGCAGGGTAATTCAAATCAAGTGTGCAGTGAGAGGGTTAATTATATTTCACCTACTCCTGACGTTGTTCGATGATAGTAATCTGGTTTCCCACATTTTTGCAGCTTTTAGTTTCTTATTTTATCTTCTTATAACCTTTATAGTGTTAAATGGTCAGGCCTGTGGGGATCTGTGCTAATACCATAAAGATGTTTTAGTTTTATGCAGGACAGTAGTAATCAACTGTGACTTATGCCTTCACTTTTTCTTTATTATCTTTGTTTTACTCAGTAGGCTGTCTTCTATATCTTTTAAGTATGTACCTGGTAAAATATTATATTTATCATTTATATTATCAGACACATACAATTCTGGCCAATTTTCATTCTCCAGTTTTTTCTTCAAAAACTCTCTGATAGAGATGCTACTGTCTGCTGAGACACACATTTGTGAGTATCTACCCTCACAGCATAACTTATAATTAAATTCTATGAACTGTGGTCTGACAGATTCAATCCATTTTTCAGGAACCTCTACCCACTGGAGTCAACCTTTGTAATTATGAAATCAGTGACTGAGTATTTTTGCTTATGCTAGCAAAACCCTTAACAATTTTATGTAAACCATGTGTTCTAAGAAGTAACCACAACACAAGTATCAACAAATGGAGAATGTACAAAGCTATATATGTAACTGTCCTTACCAGAATTACTGTTCTCTCAAGAGTTACTGTCCTGGCAAGAGTCACATTCAATTTAGGGGAGTCTTGATGCAGCTGCACCATCTTGTGCACATACAACTGACCCCCCAGATGCACACCTTTTGTGAGTTCAAATTTCCACCAAGAAAATCCTCACCTTCCTGCAATGACATTTCATTTGCAAAGTTTGCACATAAACCCCAGTTTGAGAACTATAGAGCTTGAAACAACTGCAAACGATAAGGCTATAGATGTAAGTATCTTGTTAAAAGTTTCCACACAGACTTCATTGGAATTGCTGATTCCACACTAGCCTTCCAAACTGACTTTTTTGGGCTATGCATGGAAGTCTCTCTCACTCATTGAAAATGTTTTGCACTTACTCTTCATTGTCTCATATCTTTCACTTTGCAAAGACATTTGCTGTCTTCATACTAATGCCATCTACGGCAGCCGATTTTTCACAGAGTGCTGCATTGAGGAGAGGTATAGATGTCGGTCAGTGAGACATGGCACAAAGTCAGTGTTCCAAAAATCCCAAAGCTGTTCTATAGGATTCAAGTGAGGACTCCGCAGGCTAGTCCATTACAGGGATGTTATTGTCATGTAACCACTCAACCACAGACCATGCATTATGACCAGGTTCTCGACAGTGTTGAAAGATACAATCGCCGTCACCAAACCGCTCTTCGACAGTGGGAATCAAGAAGGTGCTTAAAACATGAGTGTAGCCCTGTGCTGTGATAGTATCATGCAAAACAAGGGGTGCAAGCCCCTATATCAAAAACTCGACCACACCACAACACCACCACCTATGAATTTTACTTTTGGCACTACACACGCTAGCAGATGATGTTCACTGGGCATTCGCCATGCCCACTCCCTCCCATCAGATCCCCACATTGTGTACTGTGATACATCACTCCAAAGAATTTTTCCACTGTTCAGTTGTCCAATGTTTATGCTCCTTACACCAATCGAGGCATCGTTTGGCATTTACCGGTGTGATGTGTGGCTTATGAGCAGCTGCAAGACCATGAAATCCAAGTTTTCTCACCTCCTGCCTAACTATCATAGTAGTTGCAGCAAATCCTGAAGCAGTCTGAAATTCCTGTGTGATTGTCTGGATAGATGTCTCCCTATTACACATTATGACCCTCTTCAACCATCGGTGGTCTCTGTCAGTCAACAGACAAGGTTGGCCTGTTTGCTTTTGTGCTGTACATGCCCCTTCACATTTCCACTTCACTATCATATCTGAAACTGTGGACCTAGGGATGTTTAGGAGTATTGACATCTCAGGTACAGACGTATGACACAAGTGACACTCAATCACGTTACAACATTCGAAGTCCACGAGTTCCTTGGAGCACCCCATCTGTTCTCTCACAATGTCTAATGACTACTGAGATCACTGATATGGAGTACCTGGCATTGGGTGGCAGTGCGATGCACCTAATGTGAAAAATGTATGTTTTCAGGATACTTTTGATCACACAGTGTAACATGAAATGCAAGCTGCACTGTAACAACAGATTCAGCCCTTGAACACTGTTAAACACAGAAAGTTCTCCCTTCACTAGAGGCCACCTTTGCTGCTTGTGCTTTCTTATGGAGCCCACAGCAGATAGTGCACATGTATACATATGTGTATACAAACAAAACTGTTTGAATTGCTCTTTCATTTATAGTATTACATTTAACTGGATGCTGAATGTAATAAATTTTACAAAGTTTTAAAACCGTGATATTCATTTTGAGACACACTGTTGAAGGTATAGCTGGTTAAACTATATTTCGTCAGTCAAGCACCATCTTGTACCATGAAATGGATGTAGTTCGTCTACAGTGGAACATGTGATACAAATTAAGTACCTTTAACATATTAACAAATTTAGCCACCTCAAAAATACAGACTTGCGTTACTTTTCAGTACCTTCTATTTCAAATATTTAGCTTGTAAATGGTCTCCTATAATACAGGCTGACCAAAACAAGAGGCCCTACTTCTTATAAACAACCTACAGACAAGCCACTCATTTACTGTTAAGTACAAAGAAGTAAATTATTATTATGAAAAACAATGTACTGTACATGGAGAATGTCAGCAGTGCACAGAAGGTCCTGAAAATATTCACCATAAACTCAGAGACACAACTAAGCATGTCTCATGTTTCCGGCAACTTTTGTCTATTCATTTGGTAATTGTTTTGTTTTGTTTTGTTTTAGTGCGCAAAAAACAACTGGGCTCATACAGGCACAAGTCAAATTCATTTGGTGTGATTTCCGATATCGCAATGGAAATGTTTTTCTTCAACTCTCCAATTGCAACAGGTAATTACTGTAGACTTTGCCCTTTCAGTTACCCCACAGATAAAAATCACAGGTACACAGATCAGGTGAAGCGTGAGACCATAAACCAGCATAAACTGTATAGTCTTCTTGAAAGCTTCACGGATGTATTGTGGGGTGGTGAATAAGTTGTAAAAAATCTAATTGCTGTATAAATGCTTGCATGTTGAATCCGTTTCAGGCTTTTAGAATGTTGTTAATGCTGTCTTTCGCCGTTCTCAACACTGGCTCTCTATTTACTTTTTTAGCACCCAGAAAGTGATTTAACAATGTGAAGCCTGTAAATAGATTTCCTAGTGCCCACTTCATCTGAGAATACCATTATAGCTGCAGCTTATAGCTCTGAGGAATTATGAGATTGTCCGGGATTTCTAATCAAAAACGATTTTCCAAAATAGTTGAGTATATTCTGAAATTCACTGATAAAAAAAAACACAAGCATCCCTACAACCTAACTAACAGAGCAGTTCAGAGTCTAATGCGCTGATGCAACTATAAATGTCCGAATTAAATGTTACAAAGAATGCTCGCCATAATTTGATGAGAATATTTCATCAAACGCCACGCTAAATATTTGGTAGAATGTCTGTCCCGCGACGGCACGTGAAAATACGACAATACGCAAACTGAAGCTAGATAATGAAAATCATCCCAGAATTAACACTTCACTTGAAATGTTTTCATGGTTCCGTGTATCTCTAGTAACTTAATACGGCACCCGAGGCTGTTTGTAGCAGTGATACCGATGCGACGCGACTCCCGACACAGATGGCGTGTCATTCAGCGTCTGGAGAGAACTGGGGCCTTCCTTCCTCATGCAGCGTTCTTATATATAAAGCCGCGGTGCGGATGGCTAAGGGAACGCCTGATCAAATCGGCTCTCCCAACTAGCCGCTGGGCTAGTAACGCACCACTTCAAGTTACATAATAAATTATAGCTTCTTTTGCTGATGGCCGATGAAGCTCTTAATTTAAATGTGCATTCAGCACGCAGGTAAGTATTGATAATAAATTTTTGACGTGGCTAAGTTAAATATTTTGGGCGAGAGAATTAATTTAATTACACTGCATGCAGTAGACGAGCTCTGAACTGGCCCTTTTGAGATCCGCTATCGCTATAATTTTATAGGTATTCAAAAGAAACTTTTCACATCTTCATAGTCATAGCGGACCTCCAACCTATTTAAATCTAAACATCCTAGCCTTATTTATTAGCCTACTTAATCTATCTTGCTTCCTTCAGTTTTGAGACGAAAACCAGAAAATCATGAATTTCCACTAAAATCTTAATTTGTGAAATCCAAAGTACTGTTTTTATTAAATCATTATGAAAGATGAATCTAAATATAAATTTTGAAATCTCTAGCTCTTTTCTGTTGCGCCAATGATTTTTTCAGAAAAACGTCCAAATTTCGAAAATGGCTGAAGTTATCGAACTGATATTTAACACACATTAATTTAGTATTATTCCTGACATGCTAGAAAAGTTTTAGGTCATTTGCTTGATTTTTAAGGTATTGTGCAACATTTATGACGTCAGAGCTAGTTACAGCAGACTGGCTGGCACACAATGGAGACTGATGTGAATTTACTACAGCGTGAGTAGGCTGCTTCCCTACATCACCCTCAACTTAAATTTTTTTGTTTATGAATGTTAATGAATGAAAAAAAAATTTAATTACAAAAAGGGAAGCAAGAGTACAGTTTAACTCCCTATGAAAAATCAAAATTGAAATATAAACCTGTAGAAACATTAAAGAAAACTGATTACCTACATTAATTATTTAAATTGTAAGCATGTTCACTGCCTTTTAAACAATGTCATTACTCAAAATTTTAAGCAAAGTCAATGAAATATTTTGGCATACATATTGCCTTAGACAAACAAACACATACAAATTGAAAAATTATGAAAATCTTAGATCCATTAAATATATTAAATACATTTTTACATACACAAATTCAAAGAAAATAACATGATACATAAACAGATGATTATCTCTTAGCAGTCTTTTCTAAACCTGAAAGAAAATTTCACAAATAATTTTTACACACGTGGTTGTAGCTGCTTTGGCTGGCGTCCTACACTTTCATTCACAAGGGTAGAGGAGGGGAAGTTGCTATGGTGTGCATCCTTCACGTTCTCTCTAAATTACATGGGGGAAAGGGGAGGGGTCACTGTGAGTTGTGTCCAAGTCACTCCACACTTTCACGCAGCTACCAGGCTGCCATTATCTGGTTTGTCCTGTAGAACAAACAAAACGAGTGCCTCAGACTCTGTTCATTTAATATCTATGAGTGGGTCACAATGAAATGGGGGTATATACATTTTATCCTTCAATATTTTGCTGGAACAAAGTTAACAGAACTTTTTCAATTTTACTCTTACGGTTACTTAACTGTCATAAAATCGTTAAACAAATGGCTCAAAAGGCCTTTGGTCATGTACTAGAGAAAATTTATGCTCCTAAGGCATACAATCATAAATCATATTTCATCTGAATTTATTATTTCTGGGCCGGAACACTGAACCAATGCTCGGTACATTCCTGATACATTCGCATTTTAAGCACTTAACTGACTCATCTTTGATTACCTTATTCTTAGAGATAGTATGAGTATGATTAGTGGTTGTTTTCTCAGCTTCTTTGTACATGTGAGTAACTTTTGGTAATAGTACAGTTGTGAGTGTTCAAAACACACTACGTTTAGTTGACTACTAAATCCACTTATTGGTCCTCTGCTGTTGTCAGTTCCACATCTGCAATTATGTACTTACTTCATCTAAGTGTATTTATACTGAGCTATCAATACAGTTTCACGTCTGTCATTATGTTACTTATTTACTTTGCTAGTGTATGAACTTAAGTAATACTCACTCCATTAACATTTAAAGCATAGGATAGCACATTTATTTCGTACCTAAAGTGTATTGCAGCTGATCAGTTTGCTCACGTGGCAATCCATTTCCACTCGATCGGACGCTGAAACCACAGGTAGTCTCTCTCAGACCTACCACTAAAGTGCATCAAGTAATTATGGACGAGCGTAATGCTAAATTCCTTAAACCTATAGGACACCATGAGCTGCTCTGTCTCATCTAACATAAGGGTACCTATGGTCGCATTCACGCCTCCAACTCATAACCTCAATACGTGTAGGTGTATCCTGTCACACACTACACTAAAATAATGGCCAGCTCCAACCATATAAATACTTCAGGGACGTGTCCTTCACGTCTCAACCACAAACACTGCTCAATTCTATTACACTGCCTTTCCTTGCTACACCAGGTGAGTTTAATCTTACAACTTATCTGCATATTTTTCATAACACTAAGCACTCTCTCTTACTATTTCTTAGTTAGCTCTAATGCATACACTAGGTTTCACTATCACTTCAGATCCTGCTTGTACATGAATTCATATATCTTTTTAAATTACTGTTGGTGGACCATTTCCAATAAAACAACACTTTGTAGTTACTATATTACCTGGGTTCTATACATACTTGTTACTCAAATACACTTTATATCTTAATTACGTCATACTTCTCTATTGTTTGTCACTATTAGGTTTGTCACATTAGGTATTTTTCTTCACTAATCAGTAGATAGAATGATTACATAACTCATGGCTTGATAGCAATGACAGAAAATTTTCATGTCTGGAAAGAAGAGGTCGAAATTTTTGTGGATAGGAAAGATGAAGAATGAGTGAGACCTGAAATGGAAAGAAGATCTCACACAGCTGGGACTGCACAGCTGCCACACTGTGTAGAGGTTACAGAACAACCTCCTCCCTACAGCATTCATTAGCTTAATGCTGGCTTGATAGTCATAATGGAAAATTTTAGTATTTGGAAAGAAAAGGTCGAAATTTTTTAGGACAGGAAAGAGGAAGAATGAGTGAGAGCTGAAAGGGAAAGAAGATCTCACACAGCTGGGACTGCACAGCTGCCACACTGTGTAGACGTTACAGAACAACCTCCTCCCTACAGCATTCATTAGCTTAATGCTGGCTTGATAGTCATAACGGAAAATTTTAGTATTTGGAAAGAAAAGGTCGAAATTTTTTTTTTTAGTGGATAGGAAAGAGGAAGAATGAGTGAGACCTGAAAGGGAAAGAAGATCTCACACAGCTGGGACTGCACAGCTGCCACACTGTGTAGAGGTTACAGAACAACCTCCTCCCTACAGCATTCATTGGCTACCTATGAATCTGCCAGGTCGATCTGAAAATACCTTATGATGCCTTTTTAGAACCTGTCTCAGTTCTTCCTTTTGATTGTCTGAAATCTTATCGATTTCCTGCAATTTAGCTTCTTTTTTGTCCACAATAATTGCTTCTTCTTCTTCTTCTTCTTCTGTGTTTAGCTTACTGTTACTAAGATTAACACCTTCGTCCCAATAACTTCTATTTTTCAGAACTCGTATAGGCAGCTCCCAAGTTTCATGATCAGTTACTACATGTTTATCACTAAAAGGTACTATAATAACTCCGGTTATTGGCAAGACCATCCTTAACTGGCTTCTTTCAAAGTCAACAACACTCTGATATTTTGACAAGAAATCTATGCCAATTAAAACCTCAATACTGAGATTATTTACAATTAAACATGGATGATCAATTAAATTACCATTAATGTTAAAGGGTAGTAAAGCTTCTTGCTTTACCGTTTTTGAAACCTTGCCAGTAGCACCAATTATTCTTAGTCCTGATACCCTCATTACTGTAAGCTTGTCTTTACCAGGTAATGCATCAAAGAAGGACTGAGATATTGCACTCACCTCACTTCCACTGTCTAAGAGACAACGTACATTGGTACCCAACATATTCACTATTATTACAGGGTGGCTTATTCTAGGTTGTACAGGTGGTTCCTCAAATTCATCTAATAGTTCCATTTGGATTTGTCTCCAACTAAAGTGATCAACATCTGTCTTCATTACATTTAGGTCACAGTGTGTAGGGGTTTCCTGAATTACATTTTCAGCTGCCTTTTCCAGTCGGTCTATTAATTTTAAATCGAAACACTGCACAACTTCATTACATTTAGTTTGCTGAACACGACCCAAATTACTGTAGTCTGGGCGATTCTGCGCCTCCAGACCAGGCATAACATTAGTTACAGCTAAACCACTTTCACCATTATCGTCGGTTTCCTTCTCAAGTGACAAATGGTCACAGCTACTGGGTTCATTGACCCCCAACAGCCTACCCTCTACATTCTCACTTATCTCCTGTCCTAAATCTATTAGTACATTATCAACATCCTGCACAGGCACTTTAGATAATAGCACATCATCTTCATCGTAAATATAAGCATGAATTTCTTCTGCTTCTTCACCTGTCAATTCAGTATTTTGTAGCTCCTCCCTATCGTTACACTGCTGCGCTTTCTCATTCTCTTCCTACTTAGAAAGTGTCTCTAACACGGTATCTATCAAATACTGTGAGTGATCTAATATTTCTGTTGTATCCTTAGATGCTACCGACACTTCATCCACCTGTTCAGTTTGAGTATTCTGATTTGTCTTACCAATTCCCGTAACTACTGGCTTAGGAAAAATAACCGCCTGGTGAACGCCAGTGTCCTCATAGATGGGAACTAGTTTTCCTGCCTCGGCCTACTACTGTTTCCTTTATTTTCATTATAGTTAACTGGCATAGCATTACTTTCCGTACTGTTGTTTACATGCATATTTCTGTTTGTAACAAAATTATTATCCCTTGGACACCATTGTTGGTTCTGATAATTATTTCCCCAATTCCTACCTCTCTTAGGATGGCGAACACCTACTGTTCTGATGTTTACATTGCCATTTTGCTCGTTCCTAAAATTACTATTATTGTTATTGGCATTTTGGTTATTACGTGCTTGCTCCTCATTGGCAGCAACACGTTCTACACGTTCCAAATACTCAATGAAACGATCCAGATTGTCTCTAGGGGCTGATATAATTCTAGTTTGCCAGTACCATGGCAGTTTGGCTTCAAGACCTAGTATAATCATTTCTGGTTTTAGCTTTTCCGCCAAATGTGACAAACGTGAGATCCATGACCTAGCAAACTCTTTAATTGATTCCTTGCCTGCATTGAAGCGTTTTCCACTTCAAAATTCTCTCAACACTTCATTTTGCTTATTGCTAGACCAATACTCATTAATGAAAGCTGTTTTAAACTCCGCTAATGTTTTACACTTTAACATAACATCAGCTGACCAACGCATGGCGTCACCTGCTAAATGGCTTTTAATAAATGAGATTTTCTCTCGCTCAGACCAAGTTGGTGGAATCACATCTTCAAAATCGTTCCAGAAATCTAGCGGATGGATATTTTTATCTGGATCGAACTGCAAGAACTGCCAACACCTGATAAAAGCGGCGTTTGCAGCTACAACTTGTTGTATACTACCATTACCAGAAGTTACTGAAGCTACGTTACCCTCAATGTTAGCAATGTTAGTACTGATATTTTCTACTTTCATTTCAACATTTTCTACTCTTTGTACAATATGAGTAGTATCAGTTTTGATTGCATCTACATCTGCTTGACATATGTTTACTTTTATATTAACATCTTTAAACCTTTCTGAGCACAGTTCAGACTCCGCCTCGATCTTTTCTGTTAACTTGTGCTCCAGCTTCGCATCTTCCATTTGGAAGTCTTTGCGAACCTCAGCAACTTCGGATTTAACTGTTTTATACATTTCAGAAAACTGTTGAGCAACCTTTTTCTTAATATCTTCATGGTTTTAATCAATTTTATAATTCAAACTGTCTAGATCCTCTTTCAACTTATTGCAACCAGCCATGAACGTATCGTCCATTACCTCCAATCATTTATTAAAATTAGTTTGACTGGCCACAATCCTGTTATTTACCTCAATTATATTAGATTTTAATTCAGCATTATTGGATTCTAATTTATTGTCCATTGCCTCAAACCGTTTATTAAAATTTGTTTGACTGGCCACCATTTCAGACTTTAATTCAGCTGTCATTTGTGCATTACTGGCTGACATTTTTGCATTACTGGCAGCTATTGCTTGTAATATAACATTTAAATCAACAGCCCCAGCATCTTTGGGTTTCTCACTAGCTGGCTTATTATCACACTCAGGTGACGAAAAACTAGCTCCAACACCAGAATCATCAAAACTAAATGAAACTTCTGATTGATTAGTCATATCTAACTGCTCCTTCTCAAATTCTACCATCTCTGAAGACTGTTTTATTTTTAATTCATCAGAGCAACTATCATCCAATAAATTTACAATTTCTACTTTCTGCTTTACTACAGGGGTCTCTATTATTGAATCATTGCCCCTTCCCACACTACTGTCAGGAGACAATACTTCATATTTCACTTTAACATTACTACTTTCATGCATATTTACACTTGAACCGTTGTCTGGATTTACAGTTCCCTCAACAGACATAGGTTCTGATATAAGTTTAACCTCAGTTTCTTTCAGCGGTTCCATCGCCAACAGTCTCTTAGTGCAGGTTAGTAAAATTTTTAACAGCTTTTCACTTAACTTAGCTCCTTCTGCACGGCGTATGGCGTTGCCGGCGCGGCGTACCAGGATTCCTGATGCGACGTGGCACGTTGAACTGCAGACGGTTCTCGGACGGCTGTTGTGTGTTTGCGTGGCCCGCAATTGCAGGCGCTGCGTCGGCTGCTCCAGCGGACGACTGCGGTGCGGCGAGACTGGCTTCTCGCGATGCCGGCAGCACCGCTAGACTCAGTGCCAGCTCCGTCAATCCAGATGTGTTGTTAATCCAATTGCGTCGTCCACATGCACACGTAACACATTCACTGTTCTATACTCAGTTGCGTGTCGCATTTCACTTCCGAATCTGAATAGTTAAAAATCACTTTCACTTAGTTGATTTCCCGGCCGATGCACCATATGTGGGGCGGCGAATAAGTTGTAAAAAATCTAATTGCTGTATAAATGCTTGCATGTTGAATCCGTTTCAGGCTTTTAGAATGTTGTTAATGCTGTCTTTCGCCGTTCTCAACACTGGCTCTCTATTTACTTTTTTAGCACCCAGAAAGTGATTTAACAAACGTGAAGCCTCTAAATAGAGTTCCTAGTGCCCACTTCATCTGAGAATACCATTATAGCTGCAGCTTATAGCTCTGAGGAATTATGAGATTGTCCGGGATTTCTAATCAAAAACGATTTTCCAAAATAGTTGAGTATATTCTGAAATTCACTGATAAAAAAAAAACACAAGCATCCCTACAACCTAACTAACAGAGCAGTTCAGAGTCTAATGCGCTGATGCAACTATAAATGTCCGAATTAAATGTTACAAAGAATGCTTGCCATAATTTGATGAGAATATTTCATCAAACGCCACGCTAAATATTTGGTAGAATGACTGTCCCGCGACGGCACGTGAAAATACGACAATACGCAAACTGAAGCTAGATAATGAAAATCATCCCAGAATTAACACTTCACTTGAAATGTTTTCATGGTTCCGTGTATCTCTAGTAACTTAATACGGCACCCGAGGCTGTTTGTAGCAGTGATACCGATGCGACGCGACTCCCGACACAGATGGCGTGTCATTCAGCGTCTGGAGAGAACTGGGGCCTTCCTTCCTCATGCAGCGTTCTTATATATAAAGCCGCGGTGCGGATGGCTAAGGGAACGCCTGATCAAATCGGCTCTCCCAACTAGCCGCTGGGCTAGTAACGCACCACTTCAAGTTACATAATAAATTATAGCTTCTTTTGCTGATGGCCGATGAAGCTCTTAATTTAAATGTGCATTCAGCACGCAGGTAAGTATTGATAATAAATTTTTGACGTGGCTAAGTTAAATATTTTGGGCGAGAGAATTAATTTAATTACACTGCATGCAGTAGACGAGCTCTGAACTGGCCTTTTTGAGATCCGCTATCGCTATAATTTTATAGGTATTCAAAAGAAACTTTTCACATCTTCATAGTCATAGCGGACCTCCAACCTATTTAAATCTAAACATCCTAGCCTTATTTATTAGCCTACTTAATCTATCTTGCTTCCTTCAGTTTTGAGACGAAAACCAGAAAATCATGAATTTCCACTAAAATCTTAATTTGTGAAATCCAAAGTACTGTTTTTATTAAATCATTATGAAAGATGAATCTAAATATAAATTTTGAAATCTCTAGCTCTTTTCTGTTGCGCCAATGATTTTTTCAGAAAAACGTCCAAATTTCGAAAATGGCTGAAGTTATCGAACTGATATTTAACACACATTAATTTAGTATTATTCCTGACATGCTAGAAAAGTTTTAGGCCATTTGTTGATTTTTAAGGTATTGTGCAACATTTATGACGTCAGAGCTAGTTACAGCAGACTGGCTGGCACACAATGGAAACTGATGTGAATTTACTACAGCGTGAGTAGGCTGCTTCCCTACAGTATGACAGAAAATCATGACCGTCATAAACTTGTACCTATACTATGTTCTAATTTATACGAAGAAGAAATTACCAGAAACAAAAACCAGAGAAAATGTCCACAGCCACAATACAAGAAGGAATAGGTGCCTCTATGTTCCTTACCACAGACTGTCAAAGTCACTCAACAGCTACGAAATCATGGGGTACAAATTATTTAATAATCTTCCTCAATCTGTTCAAGAATTACCTGAACAATTATTCAAACAAACAATTCATGACTGGCTAGTCCTCCACCCATTCTATGACATAAGAGAATTTATCAACTGTAATATAATACTATAATGTTAACAAGAAACCTGTTGTTTCTTTCAAACTATTAATTGTATTTTAGTATGTATATGACGTTGTCTATTGCTGTAATGGCCGAATGACAATAAAATTATTATTATTATTATTATTATTATTATTACTGAAAACCGTGATGTACACATCATAGTGCCATCTTGCTGGAAAACCGCATACTCCCGTTCTTCCTCCATCAGCTGCGGCACGAATGGTTGCAACAGTTCTGTTACATAGATTGAGAGTTCATGGTGGTGTTGAAGAAAATGAGATCTAAAACCTGTCGGCCTGAAACTGCACACAACAGCTTACTTTCAGATTGTGCAAAGACATCTCAAAGAGTTCTATGAGATTGTCTGTTGACCAATAGTGTGCGTCTTGAGAGTTCAAAAACCTGCTAAGATGAAACCATGCTTTGTGTGAGTTGAAGTAACTTTCTTTATCCAGATATCCTTCAGCAACTTGTGTGAGTAACCATCTGCAATAGTGTTGTTGTGCATAATCCACAGGTTTTAATACTTGCATCACTCTTACTTAGTATGCTCGCATATGTAATAGCTTCTACATGTTATGGCCTTATGTTCATGTGATATATAGTAGGGAGAATAGAGGTCTAGTGGACATCTGTGAACTTCTTACTCTAGTCTTGTGCACATAATCAATATTTTCCAGTGAATAAACTTTCTTTACATGGTTATATTTGGCATTAGCAGCTGAAACTATTGCTCTAAATTTAGGGATCAATTTCTGCACTACTCTTTTTGTGGAAGCAGCTATCTCTGTATAGTTTATTGAGAACTTTTTCCCATTTAACATTTTAAATGATTTGCATCCAAACAATACAAACTCTTCGTTCAATTGACAAAGGCATTCTGCAGAACTGTACTCACAACAAGCTTCAAACCGACTGTGTGACAACACAGCTCAGATATCTAAACCACTGCTTGACAGCAGGTGACACTGCTCGAGCACTCCTCTAGCATTAAGAAAGATCAAGACTCGTATAGCTTCAGATACCACGTTCATTATAATTATGACTGTAGTAGAATAATAACGCAGACTATTAACAGGGCATTGATTAGATTTTCTCAAGTGCAATACTTTTAAACTTCAATAGACGATTCTATCCCAAGTGCATGACCTCGTTGTACCTTGGAATACTTTTTCAAATTTGGAAAAATTTTCCAGAGTAATCATATCAGAAAAAGACAGCATCACACAAACAGTGAATGCCATCATTCAAAAAGAGAATAAGAAAATATAATAAATTTTTATTACAAGGCTGGCTAGGCATAAAATTCTGAAAAGTTTTCCAAGGGACAACACTCTCCCTGATTTTTGAATCAGTACTTCTTGAGGACTCTGTGATCCACTTTTTCATGGTTCTATTCCACTAACATTCTAAGGCAATATTGGAGTTATAAATTACAGTAATACTCATAACATTGATCTCGCTATTGCAACAATGTTGTGAGGTAACGGGCAAGCTCTGGCGCCCTGAATATATTCTAAGTTCGCAGTTGGCGTGGCCACACAGGGGCCTCTCGGCGGGCCCCGGGTTGCCGCACGGTGCCGGACATTTGCTGTAGCGACAGGGGCAGCCCCAGCACGTGGTCCAGGCAGACCGCGTGGCTGGGAATTCCACGTTGACGCAGTGTTGAGGACGGTGCTTTGTGTCGATGAAGGAGTTGTGTATGCCGGAAGTGCCAAAGATGGCGGACTTTGGGAAACCATTACGGGAGGCATTCCAAAGCTAGTGGAGAAATTAATAATAGCCAGAGGAATCATGGTACCACAAAGAGAAACATGTACGTTACCACTATTTGCACAACGATTCTGATGGTGTGATCAGATTTTAAAAATCTTTGTTAGTTTAAATTTTATTGTCTGACTGTAAATTACCCAAGTAACACTCAGCAATGAATTTCCAAAATCTAAATGATTCATCCGATTTTGTCAATCAACATGTCTTTAGAAAGCTATTACTGTAAACCTAAATAGGTATGAATTACAGGCATGTACCTTAAATAGTACACAAGTTATTGGACGTCAAAGTGCCCGATTACTATCGATCACGTCACGCCATAAGTACTCCACAGTTAACGAAAAAAACGGTAGCACCATGCTTATAAATATATTTTTTTATCAATGTCTTTGTTCATATCCAATATATACTATTCATGAAGAAATTGGTCAAATATTTACTGTTTTAGAAAGCACAGAGACATTAGGCTACTGGCCTAGTTTTGGCTCTGTTCCTTTGATATATGTTAATTTGATTTGTTTATGTATTGTTGGCTTGGACAAATGGCTGGAGTGCTCTAGCCAATCACAACGCACATCATTGGGGAATCTGTGTGGAAGTGGGGACGGAGCAGGAGTTTGCGAGAGCACACGAGGGGCGCCTGACGGGAAGGCACGACGGAGGGTCACAGGAAAGACTTGGAGAGTGGAGTAGTTTGCGCGTGGTCATGGCTTCTGCAGTGAGGACATAGTATCCATTTAGAAGTGAATATCTTGCAAGGTATGTTGTTGCTCATAACTAATTACTTGAAGTGGGAATCTATTGTTTCCCTGTTATTCAACTTATATTTTATTTAATTGCTGGACCATCGACAACAGTAAGTGTTATGCAGTAATGAACACCATTCTTAAAGTTGCTTCTGCTATCGTACTCATCATTTAAAGTCGTTAAAAATAGTACCTCCAGGTTTTGTTTAATTGCAATCTTTCAATTATGAATTTCTGTTACATTCAAAATTCGCAATTGCCGAGTGATAGGAAATTTCGAGCATTCGATTTATGTGTATATTCATATCGTATACCATAGACTCGGCAGTATTTGGCTTGTAATGTGTCAACTATGTATTAAAGCCACTAGACAATGAAACCAGCCGAAAGATTTAATATTTCAACTCTGTGTCGGAGGGTATGTAGTTGAGGGCCACCACATCATTTTTTCCCCCTTGAAAGCCTGCAATGTTATACTGATTGTGAAGTTTCTTATGTCTCTCTGATGTACTGATGACGAATACAAAATTAATGTTGAAATATTAGTGGGATTATGTTGTATTTGTTTAAATGTAAGTGCGGGTTATCTGTATGTTAATTGACTGCACCACTGTAGCAAATGATGAAATGTATTATGAAAGACAATGAAATATGACTGTTGTAATTATTTCCACGAGCTGCAGCACATGCAGTGTGGCGTACCGGTTAGTGTCACTGGCTGCAGTGCTGTGTGTTGCTAGTTCAATCCCATTATTAGCAATTATTGTTTATTGGGTACTGATCATTTCTGGGAGGTTCTCAGAAGGTTGTGGTAACAGACTGACCTACAGCACAGTTGAACTGCAGGCTGGATTGGAATGTAATATTCTGGTTGTGAGTTGGCAAAGACAATTAACAAATATGCAAAACCAAAATATTGTCTCAGAATGCATAGTACATTTAGCATCCACCTAACAAAAAAAATGTGAAGAATTTGGAAGACATGGTCTGATGTCGATACAACTTTCTGTGTGTACATGCCATCATTAGGTACACAAAAGATTACAATTGTAATTATCTGTGACAGACAGAAGAGCCACTAACTGCATTAGTGTTGTTCGTGTTCAGCGTTGTTACCAGGCCTGGTAAGAGATGTCGAGAGAATCACTGTGGAGGACATGGAACTGCCTTGTATTCACATGAGACAACATTACCAGCACCAGTATTTTGAAAAGTCCTCATACCAACACTTGCAAAATGCCTGTGGCAGCACACACTAAAGAGCAACACAAGTGCCTGTGAATTCTGACCAGTAATGAGACAATTAACCATCACAGGTCATACTCAAAATGACAGTCGTTAGGAGCAATACATGCTTCCAGTATGGTATGGAATGACAGCTGCACACAACCTAGCATTTTGGCAGAGATGTCCAAATGTCATTGCATATCATTGAATGTAGTTGGTATGACCTGGCAGAAAGAGTCTTTCTTTTTTTCCCCACAGAAAAATAGAATTATAGGCATCAAATCCATTGAATAGGGCAGCCAAGGTGCAGATCGTCTGTGACCAATCCAATGATTTGGAAACAGTTCATGATGACATGCTGTAGTACTTTGTGCACTATGGGCTGGACAGCCATCATGTTGATACCACAGGTTCCTCTTAATCTGTAGAGGAACTACTTCTAGCATTCACGGAAGGGGATCTCATTAGGAGGCTGCAACACCTGTGCAAGTTGTAAAGCAGCAACCTACTTTGGCATTACTTTTACTCAACAGAAGTAGTCGATTCTAGAAATATTTTCGAATTTTGGACAGCTCAATATTATCTCAGACATATAATTTTATATATAATATGCTATATTTCAAGTTAAAAACTATAAATTGAATTACTTTATTTTCATTGTTGCATGTCCTAGCTCTGTATTACAGGTCCCCTCCCCGAAACGTTTGAAATTACAAAATATTTGGCATACTTAAAATTTCTATTATTAATTACACATTTTGGTACTGTTTAGTATGTTTAGTTCTGGATTCACTTACAAAATAATAAAAATTCATTTGTAAAGAAAATTTTGTTATTGCCGCAGATGTGATTGCATGTTTTTTTGTATTTTGTAAGAACAATGTAATTTCAGCTTTATTAACGTGAAAATTCAAAAGACAGTGTGGTATAGTAAAATATGAAGCAAATAAATGTAAAAAAAGAAACAAAAATTCTGTTCATGCAATTTTTTCAAATTTATTTACATCAATTGGAAAAATTTGAGGTTCAAGGATCAGACCCCTGCGACATGAAGAACTGAAGCCAACTGAGTGAGAAAAGAAGATAAGTAAAGAGTTTATTGTATATATTAATGCTCTTGTAATTTTTGAAAAAAAAGAAAAAAACTGTACAGTTGACAATAGTAATGACAACAACAAATTTTGTGACAGGGAGATTATAAGTGGCAGTGTCAACTGAGATCAGTTGAGTATTAATGAAGTTTTGTCTGTTGCAGAAAAGAAAGTACTTTATTGCATTTACAATTTATGTATAAATGCATTTCCAAAGACACAAAGAAAGAAAACCGAGGGCTGCCCAACAAAGCAAATCACATCAATAGTGACAATGTACTAACAACAATGACATACCAGATCGAATAAAGTGGACTTTGCAACCACGAAAAGGGACATCGAAAAGGAAAGATAAGTACAAACTATTTGTGAAGTTAATTTGTTTGTGGACTTGTGTGTTCGTTAACAAAATGAAGAGAGGTGAGGGTAGGACTGAGGCAGAAGTGAAACCTGTGGGATCCAGTCAGGAAATGTCTGAGCCGAGTGAAATCGCAGATAGCAAAGAAACTGTAATAACTGACATTCTACAGTTAATTTTAGCGAAAATTGAGGAAATGAAGACAGATTGTAGTACATTAGACAAAGTACAAGATCAAATGGACCAACCCAGTAATGAAGTTTCACTGCTAAAAAATCAGTTGTCAGAGGGGTTACAAAGTATGAATGAAAAAGGTGATGTTTCAGAAAATAAATTTATCATTTTGGAGAATGAATTGATAGTTGAGTCAGCGAGACAATCAAAGGATGTTGATGTTGGCAAAGTGGAAAGAAGGGTGTAGCGGAAAAGATGGAACAAAACATTGCCAATTTAAACCAAAAAATTTTAAATGTTGAAAACAATATGCAAACTAATGTAACTGTTTTAGATCAAAAAATTTCAAAAGTTCAGGAAGGTTATATTATCCAAAATCTGTGTGCAAACAATGGTATGGTGTGGTCCAGCACTCCTATCAAAAGTTTTCCATCAGACTATTAAATCCAGTGGATTTTCTGCATCACTGTAGAGATACTTTTGCATCGGGCATGAATGACAATCAAAAAATTAAATTACTTAAAAGACATCTTGATGGCGAAACTCTATCATGGGTAAATTTAAATTTAAGTCAGTGGGGAAAATATCAAAGTTTCAAAAAAATTTTTTTAAATAAATTTTGGTCAGAAGCTGAACAGGGGAGAACCAAAAGTGAATTTTGAATGGTCCTAATTATAGGAATAGGGACAGTACTTAAAAAGAGTTTTGGAAGAACCAACTTAAAAAATTAACACACCTTGACGAACCCTTTAACAAAATGCCCTTGATTGATGCACTTAAAAGCACCTGTTACTGTCCTTCAAAGTAGTCACCAACGTTGTGTAGAACCCATTGCCTGCAAAGTGGAAGGCGTAATATACCGTTGGCAGATCCTGTTCAGTGATGGTGCGAATGGAGCGGTCTAAAGTTATGGAGATTCTTGTGCATGACTGTGATGGTGGTATCCTAACGCATTACATTCCTCCATGGCAGACCATCAACGCATTCAACGCACAGTATTACTGTTCATTTTCGGAGCATCACCTGCAACCAGCTTTGCACAAGAAGCAGTATCACTTTCTGTGCAACCCACCCATTATTTTCCAAGACAATGCGCGGGCACATACTGCGCATGCTGTGGCTGCTCTGTTTGGTCGATGGGACTGGGAAGTACTGTACCATCCACCGTACTCCCCAGAGTTAAGTCCTTGTGACTTTGATTTGATTCCAAAGATGAAGGAACCACTTCATGACATTTGCTGCAGAACTGTTCCAGAGATTCGAAAGGCAGTAGACCGCTCCATTCGCACCATCACAGAACAGGCTCTGCTAACAGCATACTACACCTTCCACATCGGTGGCAATGGGTCCTACACAACACTGGTGACTACTTTGAGGGACAGTATCAGGTGGAAACATGTAACTCTTTTGTATATTGGTTGTGAATAAATAATTGCCACTATTTCAGTTCCAACCCTCATAGTTATAGGTACAGAAAACTGGCTAAAGACAGAACTAAGTTCAGCAGAAATTTTTTCTAACAATCTAACAGTGTTCAGAAAGGATAGATTAAATACAATTGGTGGTGGAGTATTTTCTGCTGTCAGAAGCAGTTTGACCTTGTAGTGAAATTGAAGTAGATGGTTCCTGCGAAATAGTACAGGTAGAGGTTATACTTGACAATCAGACTCAACTATTAATTGGATCATTTTACCGGCCCCCGACTGAGAAGATATAGTTGCTTGACAGTTCAAAGAAAATTTGAGTCTCATTTCAAACAGGTACCACATTCATAAAGTTATAGTTGTTGGTGACTTTAATCTACCCTCGATATGCTGGAAAAATTATACGTCTAAAGCCGGCAGCAGGCATATAACGTCATCTGAAATTGTACTGAATGCTTTCTCAGAAAATTATTTTGAACAAATAGTTCATGAGCCCACTCGAAGTGTAAATGGTTGCAAAAGCATACTTGACCTCTTGGCAACAAATAACACTGGACAAACAGCGAGTATCATGACGAATACAGGGATTAGCGACCACAAGGCAGTATTTGCTAGGCTGAATACCGTAACTCCTACAACCATCTATTTAAAAAACCTGACAAAGATGATCTTCATGCCTTTTAAAGACATTCTGCACTCCTTCCGATCTGATCATGTAAGATTCCGAAAGTTGAAGAATGATTTCAAAGAGATAGTATCAACAGCAATTGAGAGATATACACCACATAAATTAATAAGTGGTGATACTGATCCCCCTTGGTACACAAACCAGGTCAGATCAGATTATGTGATAAGTCACACAAATCTGAAGGCTGCAAATTAAACAAAATACTTAGGGATTACAATTACAAATACCCTAAGTTGGAGCGATCACATAGATAAAGACTGTGATTCATTGGCAGAACACTTAGAAGCTGCAACAGGTCTTATAAAGAGACTGCTCACACCATGCTTGTCCACCCTATTCTGGAGTACTGCTGTGTGGTGTGGGATCCACATAAGTGGGACTGATGGATGACATCGAAAAAGTACAAAGAAGGGCAGCTCGTTTTGTATTATCGCAAAGTAGGGGAGAGAGTGCCACAGACATGATACGTGAAATGGAGTGGCAGTCATTAAAACAAAGGTGTTTTTCTTTGCAACAGGATCATCTCATGAAATTTCAATCACCAGTTTTCTCCTCCAATTGCGAAAACATTCTGCTGACACCCACCTACATAGGGAGAAATGATCATCATGATAAAATAACAGAAATCAGGGCTCGCACAGAAAAATTTAAGTGCTTGTTTTTCCCACACACTGTTCGAGAGTGGAACGGTAGAGAGACAGCTTGAAGGTGGTTCATTGAACACTCTGCCAGGCACTTTATTGTGAATAGCAGAGTAATCATGTATATGTAGATGTATTATTATTATTATTATTTCTTTCCTTCCTCAGAGGTTATGTCTGGTTAAAAATGGAAAGTGACATGCACCTTGATCACGCGTGACTTCCTTTTAACTGAACGGTATATGTAACATTGCATTTAGGAACTTTCGGGTAATTGAACATGTATCAATAATTACAGATTTCTGTAGTTGTATATATATACATTTGGATGTAGCTGTATTGCGTTGATGAACTGGTGGATATTGTATGGTATGACTCCTGTAGTTGATAGTATAATTGGCATGATGTCAACTTTATCCTGATGCCACATGTCTTTGACTTCCTCAGCCAGCTGGATGTATTTTTCAATTTTTTCTCCTGTTTTCTTCTGTATATTTGTTGTATTGGGTACGGAATTGCGATTAGTTGGGTTAATTTCTTCCTTTTATTGGTGAGTATGGTGTCAGGTTTGTTATGTGGTGTTGTTTTATCTGTTATAATGGTTCTGTTCCAGTATAATTTGTATTCATCATTCTGCAGTACATTTTGTGGTGCATACTTGTATGTGGGAACATGTTGTTTTATTAGTTTGTGTTGTATGACAAGTTGTTGATGTATTATTTTTGCTACATTGTCATGTCTTCTGGGGTATTCTGTATTTACTAGTATTGTACATCCGCTTGTGATGTGATCTCCTGTGTCTATTTGTTGTTTGCAAAGTCTGCATTTGTCTGTTGTGGTATTGGGATCTTTAATAATATGCTTGCTGTAATATCTGGTGTTTATTGTTTGATTGTGTATTGCAATCATGAATCCTTCCATCTCACTGTATATATTGCCTTTTCTTAGCCATGTGTTGGATGCGTCTTGATTGATGTGTGGCTGTGTTAGGTGATATGGGTGCTTGCCATGTAATGTTTTCTTTTTCCAATTTACTTTCTTCGTATCTGTTGATGTTATGCTATCTAAAGGGTTGTAGAAGTGGTTATGAAATTGCAATGGTGTATCTGATGTATTTATATGAGTGATTGCTTTGTGTATTTTGATAGTTTCTGCTCGTTCTGGAAAGAATTTTCTTAAATTGTCTACCTGTTCATAATGTAGGTTTTTTATGTCAATAAATCCTCTTCCTCCTTCCTTTCTGATTAATGTGAATCCTTTTGTTGCTGAATGTATGTGATGTATTCTATATTTGTGGCATTGTGATCGTGTAAGTGTATTGAGTGCTTCTAGGTCTGTGTTACTCCATTTCACTACTCCAAATGAGTAGGTCAATATTGGTAAAGCATAAGTATTTATAGCTTTTGTCTTAATTCTTGCTGTCAATTCTGTTTTCAGTACTTTTGTTAGTCTTTGTCTATATTTTTCTTTTAGTTCTTCTTTAATATTTGTATTATCTATTCCTATTTTTTGTCTGTATCCTAGATATTTATAAGCATCTGTTTTTTCCATCGCTTCTATGCAGTCGCTGTGGTTATCCAATATGTAATCTTCTTGTTTAGTGTGTTTTCCCTTGACTATGCTATTTTTCTTACATTTGTCTGCTCCAGAAGCCATATTTATATCATTGCTGAATACTTCTGTTATCTTTAGTAATTGGTTGAGTTGTTGATTTGTTGCTTCCAGTAGTTTTAGATCATCTATGTATAGCAAATGTGTTATTTAGTGTGTGTATGTTCCAGTAATATTATATCCATAATTTGTATTATTTAGCATGTTGGATAGTGGGTTCAGAGCAAGGCAAAACCAGAAAGGACTTAATGAGTCTCCTTGGTATATTCCACGCTTAATCTGTATTGGCTGTGATGTGATATTATTTTAATTTGTTTGGATATTAAGTGTGGTTTTCCAATTTTTCATTACTATGTTTAGGAACTGTATTAATTTAGGATCTACTTTATATATTTCCAATATTTGTAGTAACCATGAGTGGAGTACACTATCAAAAGCTTTTTGGTAATCAATGTATGCGTAGTGTAGCGACCTTTGTTTAGTTTTTGCTTGATATGTCACCTCTGCATCTATTATCAGTTGCTCTTTACATCCTCATGCTCCTTTGCTACAGCATTTTTGTTCTTCATTTATAATTTTGTTCTGTGTTGTATGTGTCATTAATTTCTGTGTAATGACTGAAGTTAATATTTTGTATATTGTTGGTAGGCATGTTATGGGGCGATATTTTGCTGGGTTTGCTGTGTCTGCTTGACCTTTAGGTTTCAGATAAGTTATTCCTTGTGTAAGTGTATCAGGGACTGTGTATGGATCTGCAACCCTGCACCCCTACCTTCTACCTTCTTCCTAAAATCCACAAACCCAATCATCCCGGCCGCCCCATTGTAGCTGGTTACCAAGCCCTCACAGAACGTATCTCTGCCTACGTAGATCAACACCTTCAACCCATTACATGCAGTCTCCCATTCTTCATCAAAGACACCAACCACTTCCTTGAACGCCTGGAATCCTTACCCAATCTGTTACCCCCGGAAACCATCCTTGTAATCATTGATGCCACTTCCTTATACACAAATATTCCACACATCCAGGGCCTCGCTGCGATGGAGCATTTCCTTTCACGCCGATCACCTGCCACCCTACCTAAAACCTCTTTCCTCATTACCTTAGCCAGCTTCATCCTGACCCACAACTTCTTCACTTTTGAAGGCCAGACATACCAACAATTAAAGGGAACAGCCATGGGTACCAGGATGACCCCCTCGTATGCCAACCTATTCATGGGTCGCTTAGAGGAAGCCTTGAAGCGGGAACGTGTTGTATCCCCGCTTACAGTCGCTCATGTGCAGTGAACCGGCATTTATCGCCGCGCCCACACACTATGCTCATGGGAGAGGCTTTGTGGCAATAAATGACTAAAGCGGTTTCTGGACAGGACACATTTATTTTTCCTGCCGTTACAATAAATGACAAATAATATACTTCGCTAATGTCCGTCTACATAGGCGCGTTGCACTGGCGGCACGGCTCGGTCACCGATCCCGGAGGGTGTACACTCCAGTGACAAGCCGTGGCGCGACCGCGTGGACCGAGCGAGACAAAAGGCAGCGTCACAGAATGTTCTGCTCTTGGCGCGACCGGAGGCGCTGTAACGTCCGCGAAGAAGCGAAAGACAATTTAACGGCGACTGCGTTTACGACCGCGCGTACGCATTTACGGCGGAGTCACGTTGACTCGACGCACGTGGTCCGCGGCGGAAGAACTGGGGAGACGTGTGTCGCGTCGCATCGACTAGCTCGCACTGGTGGCAGCTTTGTTTCCGTGCGGTCCGGTGTGCGACGCACCGTTGCCGAAATTCCGCATAACGGTACAGCTGCCCCTACTTGTGTCGGCAGTGCCGTAGTTCAGCCCTTCGTGCGTTGGACGGTGCTGCCGCCACACAGATCCCCCCTTGGAGAGCGGAGCTCCGTAGCTGCGAAAACGCGGCGATCGTTCGGTGGCGCGCGTGTGTTTAAAGTTCGCGCACTGCGTGATGGCAGTGCGGCAGCTTTGGTGGGGGTCCGTCGGCGTCGGAAGGGCGGCGGCCCGTGACGTCAGCGCGCCGGACCGGCGAGCGTGCCGTGGGCGTGTCCTCGCGCTGACGGCTAGTGACAGCGGCAGCAGGCACTGGCTGCGACTGTCCGTAGCGATGCGCGTGAAGGCGCGCGTTGCAGGTCATTGGTGGCGACGTCTCGAAGGCGCTTGCGCGAGTGCGGTACCGTCGGAACTCGAACGCGGGTCCGGGAGCTACTACGGACAAGCCGGGCGGTGTGGTGCGCGATGTCCGGAGCTCGACGGAGAAGCGAATGAGGTAAGCAGGCGCGGGTGCCGATCCGGCCTCAACGCCCGACGCGGCGGAGGCAAAAGACGCGAACGCAGGTCCAGGAGCTGTGACGAACGCTCGACTGGAGTTACCGGCCGAAGGCACTTGCAGCTGGAGGTCGGGTCTCTACAGCGGACGGCGGCTCGTGGGCGCCGAATTCTGAAGGCGTTCGGCGGCTCGGGCGCGTGACTGCCGGTTTCGGTGTCGTGGCGCGCTGGCGACGCAGCACGGCCGTTTGAATCGGACGCGGCGGCCGGCGCGCGTGACGTAGTCCGCTGGCGGCTGTGGTGGGGGCGACCGGTGCGCCTGTGGTGGGCGCGGTCCGGGCGGCCGTACCAGCTGCCTGGGCGTGGTGGAGGGAGGCGCACGTGGCGGCGCGATGACAGCAGGCTGCAGCTGTGCGTCACCGGCGGCTCCGGGTGCGGGTTCCGTCTGACCGCTGGCAGAGGGAGTGTCGTCCGTGAACAGATCTTCTGCCGGGTCGAAGAAATGCGTGGCTGATGGAGCGGGCAAGACGTAGGGTGGTTTGACGCGGTCGACTGACACTGTCGACGGCTTTCCGTTGCACTCGAGGACCAGCGTTTTGTCCCCTCGGGCGATCACGCGGTGCGGTCCACTGTAGGACGGTCGGAGAGGTGGCTGTACTGCGTCGGTACGCAACATGACGTGCGTGCAGCGCTGCAGGTCGGCGTGGACGAATATCTTCCCGGTGCCGTGCCGCGTCGGTGCGTGCGCTCGGAGGCCGGCCATGTGACTGCGCAGACGTTCCGCCAGAGTGGGTGCCACGGCGTCGCGTGGGAGTCTTGCATCTTCGACAAAATCGACCGGGATTGTCAGAGATTGCCCGTAAACGAGGTCGGCAGGTGACGCGCCGATCTCCTCCTTTGGCGTGACTCGCAGGCCGAGCAGCACCAGTGGAAGCGCCTCTGGCCATGAGGTGTCGTGGCAGGTTAGAGCGGCTTTGAGAGTCCTGTGGAACCGTTCGACCATGCCATTCGACGCCGGATGGTAGCTGGTTGTCCTGTGTAACCGGGTGCCACACAGTCTGGCGACGTGCGTGAACAACGCGCAGTCAAACTGGCGGCCGCGATCAGTTGTCACGTGACTGGGACATCCGAAACGTGCCACCCAGGTGTCGACGAATGCGGAGGCGACGGTCTCGGCTGTGACGTCCGCGACGGGCGTTGCTTCCGGCCAGCGAGTGAAGCGGTCCACCAAAGTTAGGAGGTACCGCTTGCCTTGTGAGAGAGGAAGCGGGCCGACGAGGTCCACGTGGACGTGTGCAAATCGGCGTGTCGCGTCTGGTAAGGTGCCCACGGGTGCGTGGGTGTGCCTCCCGACTTTGGCGCGCTGACATGCGGTGCAAGTGCGCGCCCATTCGCGACAGTCCTTCCGAAGCCCAGGCCAGACGAAACGCGCAGCCACGAGCGTCGCAGTGGTGTTGGTGCCGGGGTGTGACAGTCCGTGGATGCGGTCGAAGGCACTGCGCCGGAATTTCCCCGGGAGGAACGGTCGGTGCGTGCCGGTTGAGGTGTCACACCAAATCTTCCGTGCGGAGCCAGGGACAGGCACCAGCTCCAGTTGCAGGCCGCTGGAAGTGTCGTGACGGAAGCGGTGCAGTTCTTCGTCACTCTCCTGTACTTGGGCCACGTCCTCAAAGTTCACAGGGGGTGAAACAACGGCACACGCTCGGGACAAACAATCGGCGACGATATTGTCTATCCCCGAAATGTGTCGAATGTCAGTCGTGAATTGCGACACGTACTCTAATTGCTGGAGTTGGCGCGGTGAACACTTAGTGTGGTTGTTCTCGAACGCGTGGGTAATGGGTTTGTGATCGGTGAAAATGATGAACTGTCGGGCTTCTATGGACGGTCGGAAGTATTTCACCGCCGCGTACACCACAAGCAACTCTCGGTCATAAGCGCTCCAAGCACGTTGCGAATCGGAAAGCTTTTTAGAGAAAAAACCGAGAGGCTGCCAACTCCCGCCGACACGCTGTTGTAACGCCGCGCCGATCGCGGCCTGGCTGGCGTCCACGACTACAGCTAAGTCCGCGTCATGTACCGGGTGTGCGAGCAGCGTCGCTTCCACGAGATTCCTTTTTGAGTCCGTGAAGCTCTGCTCCATTGCGTCTGTCCAATTCACGAGGGTCTTTCCTTTTGAGGTAGGACCTTGTAACGCCTTAGTCAGCGGCTCTTGCACTGCTGCGGCGTTGGGCAGGTGTCGACGATAAAAGTTCAACATGCCGAGGTAACGTCGTAATTCTTTGTGCGTCTGCGGACGCGGCATGTTCTGTATTGCCTTCACTTTCTCCGGTAGCGGTGTCGATCCGGTGGGCGTAATTAAATGGCCGAGGAACTCAATTTCCGTCACGCCAAACTCCATTTAGCGGGGTTAATGACGATGTCGGCTTCACTCAGGCGCTGAAAGACGGTCGTTAAGTGGCGGCGGTGGAGTTCGGGCGACTTGGAATACACCAAGATGTCGTCGAGGTAGGCGAAGCAAAATGGCAAGCCTCGCAAGACGCCGTCCAGGAACCGCTGCCTAGTCTGGGCAGCATTCCGAAGACCGAAAGTCATAAACAGGCTTTCGAAAAGCCCAAAGGGCGTTACGATGGCTGTTTTTTCGATGTCTTCGGGCGCCACCGGAATTTGGGTGTACGCCTTTGCGCAGTCAATCTTGCTGAACACCGCGCAGCCCGCCAAGGCGTAGCTGAAGTCTTGAAGGTGTGGGACTGGGTAGCGGTCCGGCACCATTCGCGAATTAAGGGCGCGATAGTCCCCACACGGGCGCCACGAATTGTCTTTCTTGGGCACTAAATGCAACGCTGATGACCATGGGCTGCTCGATGGTCGCACGATGCCTTGCCGCAGCATGGCCTCGAACTCTGCCTTTGCTGCTGCGAGTCTGTCTGGCGCGAGTCGACGTGGGCGGCACGATGTGGGGGGTCCGGGTGTGGTTATTATGTGGTGCACCGTCGAATGTTTGATGTCTCTCGGTGCACCGGCAGGGCGGGTGAGGTCTGGGAATTGTTCCAGAATGTCAGCGTACGGTCCGGGGCACTTCACTGGTTTAACGCTGTAGTATGCAGCCTGCCGGCACTGTCCCGCTATCTTTAACTTAGTCGTGGCGTCGATGAGCTGGCCATTTGCGATGTCGGTTAGTAGCCCGTAGTGGCCGAGAAAGTCTGCGCCCAGGATCGGCTCATTGACGTCGGCCACGGTAAAAGTCCACGAGAACGTGCGCCGTAGGCCCAGATCTATATTGCGGCTGTGTGTGCCGTAAGTTTTAATAGTGGAGTTGTTCGCCGCTGTAAGGCAGAGTGCCTCGGCCCGCCTGCGGTCTCGTAACATAGAACGGGGGAAGATCGAGAGGTCCGAACCCGTGTCGACGAGGTACCTCACGCCTGCCCCCCGTTCTGCAACAAACAGACGCTTCGATATCATATTGCAGCCGGGTGCGCCTAGGTCCGGTCGCAGCTGGCGTTTGGGTGCGAGCAAGGAGCGCGGGACCTGGTTGCTTCGTTGCCGAAGCGGGCGTGGTACCAGCAGTAGCCGCTTTGTGCGTGGTGTGACATCGGCGGGGTACCGTTGGAGCGGCTGTTGCTGCGTTGCCGGCTGCGCGAGCCACGCCGCCTGTCGCCCGTTCTGCTGCCGCTGCGGCGCGTGCTGCCCTCTTGCTGCGAGCGCGCCAACCGGTTGACTTGCGTCGAGAGAGCTGCCACCTGCGCGGTCAAGTTTTGCACTAGCTGGTGCAGGTCGGCATCCGATGTGGGTGCGGGAGGCGCTGGCCGCCACGGAGGTGGGGGGACGGAGTCGTAAGCTGCCGCAACCGCGGTGCTAGGCGCCGTTGTCAGCGCGTCGTGCACCCTGTCGGCCAAGTTAGCGACGGCGTCCAGCTGCATCTCCGTCTGTGCGGCTATCACTGCCTGCACCTGAGCTGGGAGGCTGCGCACCCAGATAGTGCGCAACAGCGAATCTGGCACCATATCGGACTGCGCGAGGCTCCGCAAGTGGCGCAGGAACTGCGAGGGCCTGCGATCGCCGCATTCCTCTTGCCGCAGCAGTTGGTGCACACGCTGTACCTCTGACGACGAAATCCGCCGGATCAGCTCTTCCTTGAGCCGTTTGTAGCTCGACTGCGTCGGTGGGGCAGTGATTATATCCCGCACTTCGGCCGCATAGTTCTGGTCCAGCTGGCTCACTACGTGCCCAAATTTCGCCAGGTCGCAGGTCACGTGGTTGCTCATAAATACCGCCTCAACCTGGCTGAACCACATTACAGGGTCGCGCGGCCAAAAGGGAAGCAGCCTGATCAGTGCCCGTCCTGCGCCTGTCGGCGTTCCAGCGGTCGTAGGAGGCGTCGCTGTGGCGGGGATTTGCGTGCCCACATTGTCCTGAGCTGTCTGTGGCTGCGCGGCGTCCGCGCGTGTAGTACGTGCCTGTAGCTCACTCTCTAGCCTCGTGTTGCGTGCGAGCAGTTCCTCGACGGTCTTTTGCAACTCCTCTAGTGTCGCCATCTTAGTTCAGAGTCGAATCCTCGTACAAGAGGAAAGTACACAGTGAAAATAACACAAGGGAAACACACGAAAAGAAAAAAAAAAATAACACTAAGCAGTCCGCGATCAAAATATACGCACACAAAAACAATACAAAAAAAGTTAGTTAAAAAAAATTTACTACGGAGCACTGTTCGGCGCGGGCGTGTGCGCGCAAGCCTACTCGCGGTTCCATGTCTCTCGTACCGACAAACGTTTGTCACCACGTGTTTTTTTTAGCCTCAGATCACGTCGGGGTCACCGTGTAGTGGGAACGTGTTGTATCCCCGCTTACAGTCGCTCATGTGCAGTGAACCGGCATTTATCGCCGCGCCCACACACTATGCTCATGGGAGAGGCTTTGTGGCAATAAATGACTAAAGCGGTTTCTGGACAGGACACATTTATTTTTCCTGCCGTTACAATAAATGACAAATAATATACTTCGCTAATGTCCGTCTACATAGGTGCGTTGCACTGGCGGCACGGCTCGGTCACCGATCCCGGAGGGTGTACACTCCAGTGACGAGCCGTGGCGCGACCGCGTGGACCGAGCGAGACAAAAGGCAGCGTCACAGAATGTTCTGCTCTTGGCGCGACCGGAGGCGCCGTAACGTCCGCGAAGAAGCGAAAGACAATTTAACAGCGACTGCGTTTACAACCGCGCGTACGCATTTACGGCGGAGTCACGTTGACTCGACGCACGTGGTCCGCGGTGGAAGAACTGGGGAGATGTGTGTCGCGTCGCATCGACTAGCTCGCACTGGTGGCAGCTTTGTTTCCGTGCGGTCCGGTGTGCGACGCACCGTTGCCGAAATTCCGCATAACGGTACAGCTGCCCCTACTTGTGTCGACAGTGCCGTAGTTCAGCCCTTCGTGCGTTGGACGGTGCTGCCGCCACAGCCTTCTTGGTTACCCAGGTCTGCCAACCCAAAGTTTGGTACAGATTTATTGATGACATCTTCATGATCTGGACTCACAGTGAAGAAGAACTCCAGAATTTCCTCTCCAACCTCAACTCCTTTGGTTCCATCAGATTCACCTGGTCCTACTCCAAATCCCATGCCACTTTCCTTGACGTTGACCTCCACCTGTCCAATAGCCAACTTCACACGTCCGTCCACATCAAACCCACCAACAAGCAACAGTACCTCCATTACACCAACAACCTGACAACAGCTGTCGCATCCCGCAACTACCCTCCCAACCTGGTACAGAAGCAAATAACCAGAGCCACTTCCTCATCCCCTCAAACCCAGAATCCCCCACAGAAGAACCACAAAAGTGCCCCACTTGTGACAGGATACTTTCCGGGACTGGACCAGACTCTGAATGTGGCTCTCCAGCAGGGATATGACTTCCTCAAATCCTGCCCTGAAATGAGATCCATCCTTCATGAAATCCTCCCCACTCCGCCAAGAGTGTCTTTCCGCCATCCACCTAACCTTCGAACCCTGTTAGTTCATCCCTATGAAATCCCCAAACCACCCTCCCTACCCTCTGGCCCCTATCCTTGTAACCGCCCCTGGTGCAAAACCTGTCCCATGCACCCTCCCACCACCACCTACTCCAGTCCTGTAACCCGGAAGGTGTACACGATCAAAGGCAGAGCCACGTGTGAAAGCACCCACGTGATTTACCAACTGACCTGCCTACACTGTGACGCATTCTATGTGGGAATGACCAGCAACAAACTGTCCATTCGCATGAATGGACACAGGCAGACAGTGTTTGTTAGTAATGAGGATCACCCTGTGGCTAAACATGCCTTGGTGCACAGCCAGCACATCTTGGCACAGTGTTACACCGTCCGGGTTATCTGGATACTTCCCAACAACACCAGCCTATCCGAAGTCCGGAGATGGGAACTTGCCCTTCAGTATATCCTCTCTTCTCGTTATCCACCAGGCCTCAATCTCTGCTAATTTCAAGTTGCCGCCACTCATACCTCACCTGTCTTTCAATAACTTCTTTGCCTCTACACTTCCACCTCTACTGACATCTCTGCCCAAACTCTTTGTATTTAAATATGTCTGCTTGTGTCTGTATGTGTGGATGGATATGTGTATGTGTGCGAGTGTATACCTGTCCTTTTTTCCCCCTAAGGTAAGTCTTTCCGCTCCCGGGATTGGAATGACTCCTTACCCTCTCCCTTAAAGCCCACATCCTTTCATCTTCCCCTCTCCTTCCCTCTTTCCTGATGAGGCAACCGTTGGTTGCGAAAGCTAGAATTTTGTGTGTATGTTTGTGTTTGTTTGTGTGTCTATCGACCTGCCAGCACTTTCGTTCGGTAAGTCACCTCATCTTTGTTTTTATATATAATTTTTCCCTGGTGGAATGTTTCCCTCTATTATATTGTTAAACAATTTAGTTAGATGTGAATATGTTGAGGTGAACTTCTTTAGCCAGAAATTTGCAATTTTATCACTTCCAGGGGCTTTCCAATTGTGCGTAGAATTAATTGCTTGGGTGACTTCATGTTGCAAAATTATCATTTCATCATTTGTGGTATCATCTTGTATGAGTCTGTTTCTGCATGTATCCACCGTGCGTGTCTGTTATGTTGTACCGGGTTTGACCATATGTTGCTCCAGAAGAGTTCCATGTCTGTTATGTTTGGTGGATTGTCTATTTTAATGTGTGTGTTATCTATTGTCTGGTAAAATTTCTTTTGGTTTGTGTTGAATGTTTGTTTTTGTTTCCTTCTATTTTCACTTTTTTTGTATCTTCTAAGTCGTTTGGCCAATGCTTGTAATTTCTGCTTCTTTTCATCTAATTGTTCTATCGCTTCTTGTTGTGAGATTTTACCTAACCTTTTTCATTTTTTGTCTGATATTTCAAATCTTATAAATTTTGTTAGCTGTCTGATGTCTTTTCTCAGTTTTTCTATTCTGATCTGTAGCCTGTGTTGCCATGCTGGTTTTGTGGGTTTCTTCTGTGTGTTGGTTGGTTCTGATCTCTGCCTAGTGTGTATATTTAGTGTAGTGAGTGCTCCTACATAAACCAGTAGTTGTAACTCTTCCATAGTTGTATTTTCATTTATTTTGTTGTGTATGATGGTGTTGATAGTTGTTATTGTTGTTTCGACTTGTGGGTTATTTGGTGGTCTATGCAAGAATGGTCTAATGTCTGTATTTGTGTCTTTGTATTCTATATATGTCAACTGAAATTTTTCTTCTATATCTAACATGTGTGTCACTTCATGTTCTATTTGTGCTTGTTCTGGTGGCTGTCTTAAGATTTCGTTTTCCTCTGATTGTTTAATTGATGCATGTTGTTCTTTGTTTGTTTGTTCTGGGATGTTTGAGTCCATTACTGTATTTTATTCTTCTTCTGATTGCACATTATTTTGTTCCAGTATTTTTTGTACTTGTTGTTTGACGTTTTCTAATTCTGACTTGGGTATCCTGTTATTTTTGATTATTACATGAATCTGATCAGCTAGTCATTGTTCTGTTAAAAATTTTAATTCTGGGTGTCTGGTAATAAATGTTGTGTATACTTGTGATCTGTATCCAGTTGTGTTGGTTCCTAAGTTTGTTACTTGGTAATAACAGAACGTGAGGTGTCGGTTAACTTCATCTGGTCATCTCATCCTCAGTCTTTGGTTTCCTTCTAGAGTGGTTGCAGGAAGCATGTCCTGCAAAACACCTTTATTTGGATTTAAATCATTTTCCGTGTGGCTAGCAGTGTCGTTACCTTTGTGAACGGGCATAGGGTTCAAGCGTCGTCCCCGACCATGACAGCGCTTGTCTGAGGCTTCATTAGTTCTGTCCTGAACCAACTAATCACACTAAAAGGGGGGTTAGCCCTATTAGTGGTTTGTTCTCTTCGTCGCCTTTTACGACTGGCAGAACATACCGGACGCCTATTCTTTTCCCGAGTCTCCACGGGGTTTATTATTATTATTATTACTATTATTATTATTGTTGTTGTTATTCTAAATTGGTCAATGCACACAAATGAAAACCAACACAACCATAAACTGTGACAGTCTATTCATCAATATGATACACCTACAATGGCAGACTGACATCCCAGCTGCCAGACTTCAAGAAATCCAAGCCAGTTACAAACACTTGAGTTTACAATTATTGGTATTTAAGAAATTGCCAACATGGGCACAAGATGTGGCACTCACAGTGTTCAGAAACACCACTTGCAACTGGTTGTACCATAACTAAATATAATGGCCCAATGTGACTGAACTTGTTTGTACTTTGATATGAGAATGTGCTATTTATCCACAATCTGATTGCTGATTGCAGTACTTTATAAGTTTGGTGCACCTTGTATAACAAGATTCCCCTGTCTTATCATTTCTGGGTCTTGTAGATGGTCAAAAAAATATAAATTAATTATTTGAAGTAAAATATTGTGGTCCATAACTGGAATAAAGAATTTAACATTTCCTGGATGACTGAACGATGCTGTTACTTTCTCGAAACTCGTGAAATGAAGTATCCACAAGCTCTAAAGTAGATGTAAATGAAAAAAACTATTGAAACTTTGTGGCATCTGTTTCATTGGATCAGTGGTTACAGTGCATATAATTATATCAAGACAGCTAAATGCAAATTTATAGGTGCCACTGACTGGGTGACTAACGTTATTCTCCCACTGATGCTGAATGTGTAGCTCACACTCATTCCTTTTCTGTAACAAGATAATGAAAGAAGCATCATGGTGCAGTACAGCCTGTGGACCGTGTCAAATGAAATGTGAACAATTGTGTAAGCTTTTTGCACAAGCATATTGTTTGCTGTTCGGTCAACATATTGCTGAACAAGTAAGAGAATGACACAAACAAAAATAAAAAGATTCAAAAGCACTATAATGCAGAATGAAAAATAATTTTTTCTTTCAGTATTTGTCATCAATAAAATGGAATGCTTGTCATATAACTTTATTCATAAAAGCTAACTGGATAGATAAAAAAAATCCACTCAACAGGATGCAGCCAGAGAACACACTTATAAAAGGTATTACAATTTTCTAGCTTTTGGGGCCAGTAGCTCCTTCTTCTCGTAAAAGGGTTGAAAGTGAAGGAAGAACGGTGAGGGAAAAGTACTGGTGAGGTTTATGGGAAAGGGTAGAATTTGGAAAAGTCACACAGGTCCCCGGGTCAGGGCAGGTTTGCCAGACTTGGTGAGAACAAAAGATTGATTGTTGGAGACAGTAGCAGGTGAGATTTTAAAACCCAAGAGTTTAAAGGTGAAAGATAATATACAAGACAGAGATTACTGCTAAAACATTGTGCATGAGTTAATAAGAGAAGCATGCTAAGTGCATTGTTTGTGGAAGAGGTGGGAGCGGGATGTCAAAAAATAGACGGGTCAGAAAATGAAAGATGTTGGAAACCAAAAGGGAGTGCATGTCCAAAGCAACAGGCACTGTGGCAACTGTAGCTATTATGAGAGTATGACCAATTGTAATTGTGCAAGTATTACAATAGTTGAACAAATAATGGCTGACATCGATATAGCCATTTAGTAAGCCAACTGTAGCTATTATGAGAGTATGACCAATTGTAATTGTGCAAGTATTACAATAGTTGAACAAATAATGGCTGACATCGATATAGCCATTTAGTAAGCCTGGGTGAGTGGCTACACTTTGAAACAAAACAGAAGTTAATACTGCAATTTTTTTTTTACTCTGTTCCTTTATTTGATACTTAGAACGTTAATGGGAGTTGGAACACACTATCCCAAAAACGCTAAATTTAGAGATTCGGCTTCCCTGTATTTCAGGAAGCACTGTAGACATTGACATGAAAGTTGTACAGTACATTACAATGTATGTTCTGAGTCTACTGAACTAAAATCATTGCATTTCAGACACTGCTTTTGGAAATACAATTTTTAAATTACACAATTAAAATTTTGTGTACTGTTTAGTAGATTAAAAATAATTTTAATTATACTTAACATTATGTTCTCCTTTCAGTTCAGTAGACTCAGGATATGTATGATATTACTCACTGAAAATTTGAGTACTCTACTCAAAGTTTTCTGAGATTTAGAGAAAAACGCAACAGGAAATGGAAGTTTTCAGGCTCAGCTTCTGAAGTTTCAAAAGACTGTAACTCACTTAATATATGCTTAATTTTTTTATTTTTAGTCACTCAGTAGCAGCCTGCACCATACTGTATATCATCCTCTTGATCTTTTTCCAAGTGTTTTCTTCTTTTCTCCTTTCTGGACTTCTTAGTGGCCAACTGTACTGCATACTCTGCTTTATCAATGCGAACCTTGACCTTCTGTTTAAGTTCTCTGATGCGGTTTGCTCCAGGATTAATTCCTATATGCTGTAGCACTCTCACCCTACCAGTGTTGCCATCATTAAAAGCAATAACAGCATCACTGACCCCTCACTTCAGTGTCTTCACTCCAACAAAAACATTTTTTGGTAAGCAAGGTTTCTGCTCTTTGGGACATGTCAGAAAGCACACCATACATTCATACAATCCCAGATTTAACCTACATAGGGCCTGCATATACTAGTATCAGAGAAATTTTTTCCAATATAGTCATGCTTTTGATTCAGATGATACTAGCCTTCAATGTGAACATTTTCTTTTTTTTATTTTGTGTACTTGAAAGGAAAGAAACAAAATATAATGCACTCTTATAACTTTCTTACTCTCAGGAGCCTGCATGCAATCTGCTCTGTAGCTCTCCCTGCCCTCTGTCTTCGACGCTGCGTATTACAATTGTGCAGCAGCTGTTGCCACCCTCTAGCAACGCTGTCCAGCCCTATGTTCCTCCTGTTTATGAAATATGAAGAATGTTTTGGATATTTCACTCTGGCATTATCCCTGGTGCAATATGATCACAAATGAGAGTGCTAAATTTTCTCGAGATTGGTGCCGGATAGACCTTCACCCAAGTCTAATGAAAAATTCAGTATCTTCGATGAATTTCATATGCAGTAACATATTATGTAATATGTCCCAAACACAAAATTATGTCAACCCCTGTTTGTCATTGCAAACTTTTTGGAATTTTGCGCCATGTATTACTTCCGTGTAAATATCACAATAACTATGACCATTAACAAAATGGTGTGCACATCATCATGAGCCTGACTAAGTAATGCAGAAATCAATTTTTTTTACAAAATAGTTTCTGTAAAACCGTCTTAAGAAATACTGCAGCACGTACGTCTTGATGGTATCATCGCCCGCCAGCCAGAAGGTGAAAAACTGGTCACTGCACATTGGACACTTTATCCTGCACAGACTCTACCTCAGTTACTAATAAAATGGACTTCATCATTCTCCACAAGGAGATTTGGCCAATTCATGGAGATATGAAATACCATGAAAAATTAAGTCTGAAACTAGGCATAAGATTCAATATACAACAAGACTAAAGAAATTCACAAGCAACAAATTGATAAATATCATAGAAGCTATAATGAGTTTTTATATTTATGGACATTGAAGACAGTATTTGGGTGGTCAGGGAAGTAAATAAACAGAAGAGTAAAAATTGCCTAGGCTGCTTTTCTGTAAACTCAGTAGGGTTTGTAACATTGAACTTCCTAACTGTCCAAAAGGGGAAGTTTGGAAATATGAGGTTTACCAGCTTTGACTTTCAGTAACGAGGTTTCCCGTGGACTTCATTTCAGAATGAAAACTATTCAAAAGCTGAGGTATCTTCCGACAGCAATGCTGAAAATGTGTGTTGGAAGTTTCTGTGGGTATACAGGAAAATACACATAGGATTAGGGCGCAAACTGGAGTTGCAGATATAATTGCGGCTATAGTTGGAATTTATTGTATTCAGGCATGACACAAAGCCAAGGAGATCGTGTGGTCATTCGACCGAGGAAAATCCTCGCTGCCACTATTCAGAGATGTAGTAAGAGCACTTAAAAATGAATCCACAGAGAGTACAAAAAATTTGTAAGTATTTGTTAGTGATATACATGAACAGTTAGATTCAGCCACCAATTAAATATTTATTGGCGGTGGGCAAGAAATTGTGTATCTATTATAAATCACAGTGATTGAGAAGTTAGACATGTCACAATAACAACTTTATACAATCTGGCTGCGATTTGAGTCGCAACTAGGAGTTGCAAGTAGCCTTTAACATTCAAGCTATGTGCCATCTTGCTGAATTTTGTACTTCTTCCTGTGAATCTCTTCTTTTTTTCATGTTCTTCTTCTTCTTCTTCTTCTTCTTGTTCTTCTTCGAAGGGCTCTTAGTAGCTTAGTGCACCACTCTTCAGGCTACAGAAGTTTTACAAACATAGTGAGAAGATAATAAACAATAAAAGAAGTCATTAAAAATGGTGACTCTTAAATTGTAAAATGGCGGGAAATTGTGGAATTTAAAATATAAAACAAGAGTTGGCAATGCAAAGTGAAACATTCAGTAAACAGACAGGTGCAATAGTAGACAGACAATTAAGAAATACGGCAACAGTATGGTCTCTGTTCACAACAGATAAAAACTCACACCTAGCAACAGTATGGTTTCTGTTCACTACACTTCAGAAAAGACACAGAACACTTTAACACTCACTTAAAACACTGCACTAAAAAGCTGGCACGGAGATGACACACCACAGCCTAGGGCAGAATGGTGGAGGCGAGGGGGGTGAGGGGGCGAAATGAACAGATGAGGGGAAAAAAAGGGAGGAGGTGAGGAATAGACTAAAAGGGGGGGGGAGCCGATGTAGGGTGAGGACTCATAAGGGAGGGCAGGGTGGACATGAGAGGGAGTGGGTAAAGGCAGAGAAGGGGGATGCAAAAGTACTCAGGAGAGAGAAGGGAGTCAAAGATAGAGTATGCAGGAAGAAGGAAAACATGAAGAGGGTGGGGCCAGAGGAAGCCTAGGAAAAAGACAGAGGTAGGAAGGGGATCAAAGTTGATAGGAGGAATACATGGAGGGAGAAAGGGCATCTTCAGAGAGGAAGAGTTGACAGAAGGCTCCTTGGGAAAGGAGATGAAGTGTGTAGTGGAAGATGGTGAGGGGGGGGGGGGGGGCACAATGGTAAAGGCGCAGCAGAGGGCGGGGGTGGGGTGGAGAGTAGAGGAAATACCAGGGGATAGGGGCATCAAGTCTGCAGATGGTGTATAGGACTCTGATATATTCAAGGAAAAGGAGCAGATGGGGGAAAGGAATCAGGTCATAGAATTTCCACATGGGGGATGGGAGTCATATACAGAAGGGAGGGCGAAGTGCAAGGTGCTAGAGGATCTGGAGGGATTTATAGAATTTGGGGGCGGCGGAGATCCAGGCGGGACTGGCATAGCAGAGGATGGGATGGATCAAGGATATATAGGTGTGGAGGATGGTAGAGAAGTTCAACCCTTACGTCCTGCCAGAGAAGAGTTTTAGGAGACGGAGGTGGTTGTGGGCTTTGGCTTTCATAGGGCGGAGATGAGGGGTCCAGGTAAGGTGACGGTCAATGTTAAGTCTAAGGTAGGTGAGGATGGGGGAGAGGCAGACAGGATGGGCACAGATGCTAAGGGAAAAATCAAGGAGCCGGAATGAGGAAGTGGTACGACTTATGATGATTGCCTGGGTCGTGGAAGGATTGATTTTGAGGAGCCACTTGTTACACCATATGGCAAACAGGTCAAGGTGATTCTGGAGAAGGCATTGGTTCCTTTGAAGGGTAGGAGCAAGGGTAAGGGAGGCGTTGTTATCAGCATACTGCAGGAAGTGGACTGGAGGGAGGGGTTTGGGGCATATCTGCTGTGTACAGGAGGTAGAGGAGAGGGTAGGGGACAGAGTCCGGGCCAAACCCACAGAGGGCTAGAAGATGCAGGAATCGGTGTAATGAACGGTGACATAGGAGGGGTGGTGGAGAGGAAGGAGGCCATCAGACGGACATAGGTGATAGGAAGGGCGTAAATCTGAAGTTTCAACTGGACACTGGGATGCCATATGCGGTCGTACGCCTTTTCCACGTCAAGGGAGACAAAAATGGTGGAGCGGCTGGAGTTAAGTTGGAGGGAGAGGAGATGGGTGAGGTATAGGAGTTGATTGTTGGCAGAGAAGGAAGGTCGAAAGCCACATTGTGTGTTGGGGAGGTAAGGGCTGCAAGAAAGGAGGGAAGGCAGTGTTTGAGATGGCAGTAGGTAATTTGGTCACGGGTGGGAGCAGTGTTGCGTTTAGTGCAGAGTGTGAGGCTGATGTTCTGTGTACTGATGGGAGTCTTAAGTTCTCATGGTGGTGTGTGGCCCAAGTACTGGAAGTTAGGAGCAAGGGGAGGAGCGGTGGTAACCAGACATTTGACAACGTCGGGGAAGAGGGAATAATGAAATTGTGGATCATCTGTAATGGAAAAGACTTTGGATAGGTGGGAGGTGAAGTGGTTGGCCTTTACTGAAGTTGTCTGGGAAGGGCCGGTCATCGAGCAGGAGAGGGTTTTGCAGGGTAGGATGGTTTCCAGAAAAGGCTTTGGAAAGCAGACCAATAACTTGGAAGAGTTTATTGGGAGTGTGGCGTTGAGTTGTGTGTGTGTCTATCACCAGGCAAAGCATACCTTCACAGTAACCATGTCCTGTGAACCTCTTCTCTAGTTGCGATTCCAGAGACAAGTAGCAAGCATAAGTCGCAAGTAGCGAGATAATGTACTTCCACCTCACTACATTAATTTCAATTACTACTGTCACTAAGTTGCTGCTTTGCTGACCGTGACTGGCACTAGCAGCACATTTCAATATATCCCGTCTTGTAGTATCTTTGCTCGACTGCTATTACTTCCCGGGCGTTGTCTGTCGTGAGTGAGTTCCGGTCGCGAGTTCAGGCCAGCAGTCAGTTGGACCGTGTCTGGAGCGCAGTCCGGACCTGTCAGTTGAGAGTTGCGATGTGGCACTGGTGCAGTAGGGTCGGAGCAGCGGTGAGGTCTGCGTTGGCACGGCTTGCCTGACCACTGCTGCCTCGCATCACTTGAGCCGGGCCACGGTCTCGGTGGATCGTCGGTCAGTCATCCTAACAGACGACGCGTTTTGGCTCGCCGATTGTTTGTGAGTCAGCTGTGTGTGTGTGCATCGACTCCCGATTCATCATCGTGTGTGCTTACTTACTGTTGGGTATCGTTCAGGTCTTCGTGCAAATGTTTGTCAGGTTGTGTGTGTAGTTGGCGTTATTTCCACTGACGACTATTTTAGATGTTGTCGGCATTCTGAGAGGAGTCGGTCGGTTGCTGAGGACTAGGGAAGTTATCTCTGAGCGGTGCAATCGGTTGGATCTGCTTCGCATCCCTGAGCAGTGTCGATGTGTGTGTGGAGCTGTCCCATCACTACAAGCTCCGTGGTTCACTGACCGTGGATGTTAAAGTTGAGTAGGCATTTCAACTATCCAAGCCACATCCATTCATGTTGTGTAGTTCATTTCGGTTGTTCGCTGTTGGGGAGGCTTCCCTGTGAGCAACACCGAGTGTTTCTACTGGTGAAATTTAGTCACCATGTGGTCCAATTAACTATATTGGTTGACTACAATACGAGTGCACCAGCGGAATTTTCTCCCTTGTGGCCATGAGTGTTCTGGTTACTTGCCCTATCCAATGACGTAAATTCACACAGTGTTCCTTTTGGGTGAAGTTAACTACATTACCGTATTTCAAATTCAAGTGTACCAGCAGAATTTTCTGCCTTGTGGCCTTTAGTGTTCCGGTTACCTGTCCTGGCCACTAACATAATTTCAGGCAGCGTCCTTTCCTCATCTGTTGCTGCTGTCCAACATGGTGTGTAGTTTTGATAGCTAATACGTATTTCATTGTGGATAATCACGTTCGTAACCTTTTGTGTTTGAGTTCTCATGTACAGATTGGTGGCAAGGAATTCGTTGTGTCAGTCAGTCCGAGGCTGTCCCTTGGTTGAGTTCCGTCGGATCAAGTGTAGTTGGGCTCACCACCTGTCTCACCTAAGTGAACAAGGGCAGACCGACCTCCCTGGAGGCTTCTCAGTGCCGTTTTCTTTATTGTCCTTCTCACCAGTGTTTAATTGTCCATTTACAATCTTTCTTAGCCAATGATTTAAAAATTCTTGTTTTTACTGGACTTAATGTATTTTTGAATTTTAAAAACCAATTGTGGGCTTTAAGCCGTTTAAAACCTTATCCTTGAGATTACCCTTTAAGCAAAAACATTGCAGCCTTTCCTGCCTTAAAGGATTATGGTAATATATATTAAAAAATTCAAATTTAATTGTGGCTCTTACCCACTTGTATTGCACCTTGCATATGTTTGTTCTATCTGCTTTTGCCTTGAGGCTTTCCAGCTTAACTGTGATACCATATATATTTTAATTATTTCATTTGCTATTTTAACTGCATTTTCAATTTATTGACTTTTAAGATTTCTTTTTTGGAGGCCCTCAGCCATAAAATAATTGCCCTTTTGAAACTCATAGTTCTAAAGATTCGGCTAAGTGCTGTTTTGGTTTAATGGTGCTATTAAATTACAATAAATTACAATTTTGAGTGAACTCTATCGACACCTTATTTCACCCTTTCCACAATCCTAATCACCTGTTCTGCCCTGCGGGTTTAGTGGGCGTCTCATTAACATTCAGCGCCGTGTGGCATCTGTTGGCCAACTTTCGTATTGCTTCATCTCAAACTCTTTCTTTCTTTCTTTCTTTCTCTCTCTCTCTCTCTCTCTCTCTCTCTCTCTCTCTCTCTCTCTCTCACTCTGTCTTCTTTTTCCTTTATTGAGTTTCAATTCCACATGAAGTTGGCAGGTTGGCAGTAGTTTAGTATTCCGCTGTTCAGCCTACAGAATTTTTAAAAGACAATAATAAGATAATAAGTAATAAAAGCAGGTGATAAGAATGGTGACTTCTAAAGTGTAAAATGGCGGAAAATTGTGGTAGTTAAAATATGAAACAAGAGTTGGCGATGCTAAGTATAACACACCTAAGCAGACAGGTACAATAGTAGACAGACAATTAAGAAACACGGCGACAGTCTGGTTTCTGTTCGCAAGAGATAAAAAAATCACACACAGCGACACTATGGTTTCTGTAAAAAGTTGGCATGACACACCACAGCCTAAAACAAATGTGTGTGTGGTGGGGGAGGGACACAGATATATAAGGGGAAAAAAGAGTGGAGGAGAGGAGAAACCAAAGGGAGGGAAAGAACCAACGGAGAGAGAGGAGTCATAACAGAGGCCAGGGCAGACGCGAGACTGAGTGGGTAAAGGCAGAGAAGGGGAATGCAAAAGTATTCAATGGAGGGAAGGGTGTCAAAGAGAGGGTAGGTGGGGAAGTGGGAAAAACAGGATGGGAGGAGGGGGCAAGAGGGAGACTGGTGAAAGAACAAAAGTAGGGACGGGGAGGTGAGGATCATAGTTGATAAGAGGGATAAATGGAGGTAGAGGGAGCTGTGGAAAGCCACCTTGTGAAAGGAGATGAATGGTGTGGAGGTGGGGCAGAATGGTGAAGGCACGGCAATGGGTGGGGGTTGGGGAGGAGAGGTGCAACCAGGGAATGGGGGAGGTGTAGAGGACACGGATATGTTTGAGGAAAAGGAGCAGATGAAGGAAAAGAATCAGGTCATAGAGGATCTGTGTGTGGCTTTTGAGGTCTATGTTGAAGGTGAGGTGGACTGTGTGGCTCTCAAGGAATTTCGGGGAGGGGGGGGGGGGGGTGGATGGCGGAAATCCAGGCGTGACTAGTGAAGCAGATGATGGAAAGGATCAAGGGTTTGTAGTTGTGGAGGATGGTCAGAGACGAGTTTCGAAGACAGAGGCAGTTGTGGACTTCGGACTGGATAGAACGGAGATGAATGGTCCAGGTAAGTTGAAGGTAAATGGTGAGTCCGAGGTAGGTGAGTGTGGGGGAAGAGGTGAACAGGACGGGAGCAGATGGTAAGGGAAAAATCTAGGAGATGGAAGGAGTGGGTGGTACGAGCTACGATGATTGCCTTGTCTTTGGAAAGATTGCTTTTCAGGAGCCACTGGTTGCACCATGTGGCAAAAAGATCAAGGTGATTCTCGAGAAGGCATTTGGATCGTTAAACAGTAGGAGTGAGGGATGCCATACGTGGTTGTAGGCCTTTTCCATGTCTAGAGAGACAAAAATGGTAGAGCGGCAGGAGTTAAGCTGGAGTGAGAGGAGATGGGTGAGGTGTAGGAGATGGTTGTTGACAGAGAAGGAAGGTCAAAAGCCACACAAGGACTGCAAGAAAGGAGGGAGGGCAGTGTTTGAGGTGACAGTAGGTAATGCGGTCATGGCTGGGAACAGTGTTGCGTTTAGTGCAGAGTGTGAGGATCATGTCCTGTGGACTGAGGGGAGTGTTGAGCTCCAATGGCGGTCTGTGGCCTAAGTACTGGAAGCCAGGAGCAAGGGGAGAAGTATCCATACATTTGATGACGTTGGGGAGGAGGGAATAAGCAAATTGGGGATCATCTGGAAGTCTTTGGATAGGTGGGAGGCAAAGTTGTTGGCGTTACTGAGGTTACCAGGAAAGCGACCGTCTTCATGGAGGAGAGGGTATTGGGGGGTAGGATAGTTTCCAGTAAGGCAGTGGAAAGCAGACCAGTGCTTTGAAGAGATTATTGGGAGACTAGCATTGAGTGCATGTCTGTCTCCAGGCTCTGCATTCCTTTGGACTAAGCTCGTTCCGGATGTGTCATTGTGGTGCCGGTGGTGAGTGAGTGTGTCTCAGTCACAGGTGTGGAGGACGGATTGGTATAGTTGACAGGATTCACGAATGAGAAGGATGGTATGCGGGCGAGGGCTGGGTGTACGGCTTTTGTATCCATATGGGCAGCTACAGCATTCGCCAAGGTCTGGTGGAGGAAGGTAGCAGTTTGGGAGATGTTCGGATATTGGAGGGTAGGGTTGTGGCATTTGGCCTGGGTGTATATCGAGTCTCAGGCATTCCGGTTTGCGCGGGAGTAATCGTGGACAAGTTTAGGAGGAACATCAGGACGAGGAAAGGAGCAGGGATAGCGACCATCAAAGATGCTGAGAAGGATGGGGGTGTGGTCGCTACCAATGATGTCAAGGCTTTCGGTGGTGATTGCCCAAGGAGGTTGGGAGACGCCAAAATCATGTGAGGAGTGGTATTGGATTCGGGCCAGGTGTGTTGTGTGGGGGAAACCTGGTCTCCCTGGAGGCTGGTGATAAACCAATGCCAGCACTGGAGGTCAGCAGGAGGACAGCTGTGGATACTGACGTCTGCAGCAATCTCATATGTGAAGAAGCTGCGTTAGATTTGGGCCAGGAAATCGTACAGGAAGGGGGTGCAAGGGCAGATCTAGATGGTGGCACATGTGATGGTAAGAGTGGGGAGAAGAGGCTGAGGGTGAGATTCTCAGAGAGATTGTTGAGACGAGGTTGAGCCAAAGAGGGAGGTGTTTAAGGTGGCAACCCTACTACATATTAGTCTGTGGAGATGGAAAGACGAGGTTGGAGGAAGGTTTCATTGAGTGTGATGGCATCCACACGGTGTTGATTTAGGGCGTGCAGGAGTATTCTGGTAAATGATACTGTAATGTTGTTGTGCCATTGTGGGGGAGTTTTAGAAGAGGGTGGTGAGGGAAGTGAAGGAGAAGTGGGCGTGTTTGTGGGGGTGGGTGGCATAGGTTGTGAGGTGAAAGATAGAACAGGCAGCGAGGGCAGTTTGGGAAATCGTGTGGGGGCATTGGAAAGGGTGGATTTTTTGTAGGACTATGATGATAAAGTGGATGATGTCCTCTGCAGTAGGAGGACGGCAGAGGGAGTTGTTGGGATGGATGTGAACATCTAGTGGATGGATGGGGATGGTGAGCTCTGGGGTGATGGGAGGAGGCTCTGCTTTACATTTATATGAGTAGGTAGAACGTGATTTGTTACAGGCACTTGTATTACAGGAGGGGGAAGCGGCAAGGTGGGGGCAGTTCTTGAGGAAGTGTGAATCTTTGCAATGGGGACAGGTTGGGGGCTCTTACAATTGGCAATGATATGCACATTATATTTAAGACATCATTGGCAGTGGTAGGATTAAAGGGGGAAACGGGAGGGGCCAACTTTAAGCATCTATTAAAGATGAGGGCTCCCTCTGTAAGGAGACTGTCAATGGAAAAGAAGGATTCAGTGAAGGTTATTATAAGGCATGTCGCCTCTGCATCATTAAAGGTGCGACAGGCCAAGCATATTTCAAAGTCAGTGTGGGAATTGAGTTCCACCAACACCTCAGCCTCCATGACCAGAGGGCTAAGCTTCATGATCACAGAGGTGAAGGTCGGCAGATATCAGGGAGGCTGTGGTAGGGGGAGGGTGTGGTAGGGGGTAAGGGTGGCTCGTGGGCCAAAGTGGACGCATAGGATTTTTGAGAGGAGATCAATGTGGAAGGATGCATGGGGGCGGAGTCCTTGCGAGGAATGGGAAGGGAGCTAGGGGCATTGGGGAGGTATTAACAGACGACAAGGGTGAGGCTGCAGGAGTCAGGGAGTTGAGGGTCAGGATTTGAGAGGATGAAGGAGTGGGGTAAAGGAGGTGTAGGAGTGAGGGAAGGGGTTGTGTCCATGGGGATGGGTGGGTCACGGGGATCAGTGGTTTTCTTTGTATATAGGGTGGGGGCAGGGTCAACATTAGGGCATTTGGTAGGTTTCTTGGATAGAACAGGTTGAGAAGCACGCTGTGGGGTGGGTTCGAGGGTTAGGTGTCGGTGGAAAGTTCCTCCCTAAGTGTCAGGTGATGGACGGGATGGGGACATGGTTGTGGCAGAGATTGTGGCATGGCATACTGAGATTTGTGCTGGCTGGGAGCCTGATGTAGGTGGCGCAGAGAGTGGTGGGAAGTCCGGAGATGACGATGGGGTGGCAGCTACAGGTGAGGGAGAGTCGGGGAAGTGATGGGCGTAAACAGCACAGGAGTAGGATGAACAGGGAGGGAAGGGGTAATGGTGATGGGGTCTGCTGAAGAACTCCATGTGATGGTGGTCGGAGCAGTGGAAGACGAGGTGAAAATGATAGAGGTGGTAGGGTGGGCCATGGTGGTGGTGAGCAAATGGGGGATGAAGATGGTGACAGTGGTAATGGCGACAGCAGTGGTCACAGCAGAAGCAACGAGAAATGGTGCCATCGGCGAAGAACTCGGCAATAGTGGCAGTAGCAATAGTGACGAGATAGCCCTCGACGACGTGGGGGGCAGCAGCAACTCCACCAGGATGGGGCAGCAGCCCTCTGCAGGCAGTGCCGGTGGTCCAGTGACTTACTCTGGGCAGCAGTTGAATGATGAGGGCAACGATGACGGCGGCGAGGGCAGGAACTGGTGTGGGGCAGAGCCTCACCAGGGCGGTGGCGTTGACATTTCTCTCAACCTCTTGTCTAGTTGCGATTTCAGTGATAAGTTGCAAGTAGAAGTTGCAAGTAGCAACTAAAATCACCAATTAACATTAGATGCCGTATGCGATATGTTATCCTCTATCTGTACTCTGTTTGTTATTGTGTCTCACAATATGGGTGTATTATGTGCTTATGGTCGAAAACATGAACGAAGAAGCTGATTTTCTATGACAAAAATTTTATACTCAGTTGAGAATTGGGGCAGCCGAGTGATGTGAAGGCTGAATAAAAGTTGTGGTAGCCTTGCGTATACACCTCCCACACCCCCTGCGGATCCTATACGACCTGATTCCTTTCCATCTGCTCTTCTTCCTCGAACATATCTGCATCCTGTACACCTCCCACAGACTTGATCCCTCCATTCCCTGGATGTTCCTCTCCTTTTGAACCCACACCCACAGCCGTGCCTTCATCATTGTGCTCCACCTAAACTGCACCTCTACACCCTTCATCTCCTTTCCCAAGGTGATGACCTAGACTGTGGTGTGTCATTTCCATGCCAACTTTTTAGCGCAGCGCTTTAAGTGAGTGTTAAGTGTTGTGCGTCTTTTCTGAAGTGTTGTGAGTAGAAACTATACTGTCATTGAGTGTGATTTTCTTATCTCTTGCGTACAGAAACCAGACTGTCACCGTGTTTCTTAATTGTCTGTCTACTATTGTACTTGTCTGCTTCCCGTGTTCTTAATTAGCATCACCAACTCTTTGTTTTATATTTTAACTTCCACAACTTTCCGCCATTTTACAATTTAAAAGCCACCATTTTTATTGCCTGCTTTTATTACTTATTATTATGTTTTAAAAATTCTGTAGGCTGAAGAGCGGCATATTGCTCCAGTCATGTAAGTAATGTCCTCTGCCACATTTTTGACGCATCACTTAAACAAGGCATAGTTCCTAAGAGGCTTAAGTATGCAGTTGTATAACCACTGTATAAGAAGGGGTATAAGATGGATACTGCTAACTATAGGCCAATATCACTACTGACAAGCTTTTCAAAGGTTTTAGAGAAACTAATGCATGCCAGGATAGTTAAGCATCTCAGTGAACACAATAGCTTCAGCAAAAGTCAGTTTGGATTTCAGAAAGGTTTGTCAGTGGTAGATGCAATATTTGCATTTACTGGCAAACTCTTGGAATCTATCAACAAAAAACACAGTGATTGGCATATTTTGTGACCTAACAAAAGCATTTGACTGTGTAAATCACCAAATTCTTTTACAAAAAGTTGCACATCTCGGTATAAGTGGTGCAGCAGGGAAATGGCTCAACTCATATCTGTCAAACAGGAAACAAAAAGTTGTAGTAGATAGTCAAGATGGTGTCCCAAATGATCTTCCTCTCTCTACGGAATATTGTAGGTTCACCATTTTCGCGGACGACACTACACTACTTATTGATAATTCAGTAGATAAACTTGAGGTAACGGCAAATAAGGTTTTAAATGAAACGGTGAACTGGTTCAACATTAATGGTCTTATTTTAAATTACTGTAAAACAAACTACATTCAGTTCCACAAAACATCCAAAGATGAGGAAATATTTGTAAAGATAGGTGAGCAGACAATAACCAGGGTAGATTCCTCAAAATACGTAGGCTTGCATATTGATAGCAAACTGAATTGGTCAAACCACATCGTGGATCTGTGCAAAAGACGAAGTTCAGCAACATACGCATTGCGCATTGTTTCTTCCTATAGAAATATGGAAACCATGATGTCAGCGTATTATGGTTACTTTCATGCAATTACAGCATATGGAATTAAATTTTGGGGAATCAGCCACTGGCTAAAAAAGTACTATGTGTACAAAAAAGAGCCATAAGCATGATGTGTGGAGTCCATCCTAGGGCGACATGCAGGAATCTCTTTAAGAAGCTTGAAATACTTACATCCACTGCACAATATATATTCTCGTTGATGTGCTTCATAAGGTACGAAAAATCCATCTTTAAGCTGAATAGTGCACATCACAGTCACAATACTAGAAGGAGACATGATATCCACTATGAACAGCCAAATCTAAGTATGGTGCAGAAAGGAGTCCATTTCAGTGGCTGTAAGATTTTTAATGCCCTCCCTTCAGGAATTAAATGTTTGGTAGATGATGATCTCCTATTTAAAAAAACCTGAAGGTAGTTCCTATTGCAAGGATCATTTTATACATTAGAAGAGTTCCTGAACTACAGTGTTTAACATTGTTGTATTGTAAATTGCAAATGTATGCCCAAATTTGTATTTGTAAAACGGAATATTTTTATTGTAAACATATATTTTGCACTGTTTATTTCTCTGTAACACTTATTATTTTGTAATCTTTATCTATCTCTAAAATGTACTTTCTTAGTGGGACCTAAGTTACGGTTTTTGTTTTGTTTTATGTATTACCATAAATTCCGGCCAAAAGCGTGTAAAATTGACACGTTCCATATCCTGTGATAGTGTCACAACATGAATCACCGGAACCAGAGATAAATAAATAAATAAACAAAAATACTAAGCTGCTGCCAGCCCAACCCCTTCCAGAGGGAATCGAAACACAATAAAGGAAAAAGAAGTTAAAATTGCATGGTGATTTTAAAACCAGATAATGGCTAAGTCTCTGATGAGTATTTTGATGCATATTACACACATATATTGAACATAAACTACAAAAAATTCAATCTGGTGTCTACTAGGTAACTTTTACGAAACATTAAACTGCTGTATTCACAAGACTGATATTATTTCCAACAGTACAATACACAGCTATACCTTTGTCTGTATTTTAAAATATTGCATTAATAATATTCCCAATTTCAACTTGTATCTGTAAGATCAGTGCTTTCCAATGTTTTGACGTGCACATCATCAATCTTAAAACACGCAACCTTCTGTCCTAACCTAGAGATTGGGCTACGCTACAGGTCAGTCCGTCATCACAATCAACATTCAAGGATAAACGGATCAGTACCGTATCACACTCTAGCAAGTCGTTATCATTAAATACGTGGCAGAAAATGTGGGGGAATGGAATGTGAATGGAATTTTCGTTATTCAGTCTCAGTATGGTTCACATCTATTTATCATTCCTCTCTAATCAGATAATAACTTTCCTTTCTAATCACATAATAACTTCAGTTACACACTGTACCAATACTCATTTTGCACACTTTATTATCAACTATGGTTCCATAACTGTGCGAATTCTTCAAGAGTCATTTTGAATCTTCATGACTATCTCATCTAAATGTGGATGGGTACATAGAGCATCCAGTAGTCGCACCTGACAAAATCACGAGGATTATTAAAATTTTATATTGCTACTAATTACTAGCAATATAATTCACATTATACAACTGCTAATACTTCTGGTAATGAAAGCACTTGAGTGGGGGGAGGTTTCACACTTTGCACAAACGATGCCCCCAGATTCATTTACAAACATAGAAACTAACCTTACTTCTGACAAAGACGATGTAAAGCAACGTCACCTAGGAACAAGGCCTCACAGCGCGACTCGTGACGTCACGACTAGGGGTCTGAAATACCGAGCGGCTTGTTAGGCTCTGCGCCATGCATATGAAAACATTAAACAGTTTCCTGGTAGACTACTCATAGTGTTTTATACATAAATCTGTAAACAAACGCTAATCCTTCTCACTGGAGAATTAAATTGTTCAAATTTCGTAAACTATAGCTCCATAGGTGAAAATACTTTTTCGTAATTTCCGTCACTCGTGTTTTGAAAATGCGAATTTCTAATTCCATAACTCTGATAGCACTATTTTCACCGTGTAAGTCACCTTGCATAATTGGATTGAAAATGAGGTACCGTAATTGGAAAGACTGACAATGAATTGAAGCAGGTACTCTGAGACTTGTATCTATGTCAAATTCTAGTTTCGGTTGACAGATACCTCATTTGGCAGTCACTACAGTTTTATACTTAAAAAAACATTACCGTACAAAAATGGTTCAAATGGCTCTGAGCACTATGGGACTTAACATCTATGGTCATCAGTCCCCTAGAACTTAGAACTACTTAAACCTAACTAACCTAAGGACAGCACACAACACTCAGCCATCACGAGGCAGAGAAAATCCCTGACCCCGCCGGGAATCGAACCCGGGCGTGGGAAGCGAGAACGCTACCGCACGACCACGAGATGCGGGCTTCCCTAAACCTTCTACATACTACTTAGTTTAAGAGATTTGCCAGTAGAAGACTAGGTAGTGTTAAGTTACTAGGTATTATAAATTTACATGGGAACCACACATTAGAAGTATTACAAACTCTAACAAACTTGCCCACTGTAAGCCATTGTTTATCAGCTTGAAAATATTAACTGCTATAAACTTGCACATTTACACTGTTCTACTGTATACAAAGACTAACTTAACAGAATACCAGCTTAGGCAGGATTTACACTCTCATGGAACTGGGGTTTAACCGAAGAATTGGACACCACCCATCAGCTTCATGTAATGACATATCTTAAGAACCTGTTATTACTTTTTACTGTACAAACTGATCCATTTATATTCACCCATCCACATACTGATCCCCATCTTTTAATTAAAATACTTGTCATTTGATACACTTATCATTGGCAATGGGTATTACAGCGTTGTAAAAATTTAAAATGTCATCTATAGGGCCATTTGTGAAAGCAGATGAGTGGTATCCCAATCGTCAGTAATGGCAGAACTAGAAATAGTAGGCATCTTCACATACCTTACTGCAGATTATCTAAATCATAGAACAGCAATGTAGTGAGTATGAAGCTGTTTAACAAACTGCCTCTAGAATGGGTAGAAGCTTTATTTGATTTATTCAAGCACAAGTAGTACAGTTGGTTATCAGTAAATCCTCCCTACTCACTTGAATGTATGAGTGTAAATATCACAGCGATAACTGCCCAGTGAGTGTACCATACTTTCCTTAATGATTTCAATTTAAGATGTACTACACAAATCGTTTTAGCTTGAATATTTTACTTTATGGAAAATCTGTTGTAACATTGTTTTTTAATTTGTGTAAAGTAATTTTTGTATACATGCTGTATACTTTTTAAACATTTGTAATTTGACTGTATATTGCTGCAATAGCTAAATGACAATTAAATTCTTTTACTACTTAATGTTGTCCCAGAGGAAAATAAGCACTGCTATTCCAAACTCCAAAAACATTATCAATTTCTCTCAAATGAAGAATGGCTTAAGTTATGTATTGTCCTCCCCCTCCTCCCCGAAATATTGGTTGTTTTGACAGACTGGACCTGTTCTGCAGATTAATTTTTACTTATGATGATGGCAGACTAACATGCTAATACTAGCAATGAATTGTTCTCCTTGTGAGAATAATTAATTTACTGACTGGACAAAAATATATACAAAAACTTGTCAACCACAGAGCAGGAGCAGCATTAATTATATACACTCCTGGAAATGGAAGAAAGAACACATTGACACCGGTGTGTCAGACCCACCATACTTGCTCCGGACACTGCGAGAGGGCTGTACAAGCAATGATCACACGCACGGCACAACGGACACACCAGGATCCGCGGTGTTGGCCGTCGAATGACGCTAGCTGCGCAGCATTTGTACACCGCCGCCGTCAGTGTCAGCCAGTTTGCCGTGGCATACGGAGCTCCATCGCAGTCTTCAACACTGGTAGCATGCCGCGACAGCGTGGACGTGAACCGTATGTGCAGCTGACGGACTTTGAGCGAGGGCATGTAGTGGGCATGCGGGAGGCCGGGTGGACGTACCGCCGAATTGCTCAACACGTGGGGCGTAAGGTCTCCACAGTACATCGATGTTGTCGCCAGTGGTCGGCGGAAGGTGCACGTGCCCGTCGACCTGGGACTGGACCGCAGCGACGCACGGATGCATGCCAAGACCGTAGGATCCTACGCTGTGCCGTAGGGGACCGCACCGCCACTTCCCAGCAAATTAGGGACACTGTTGCTCCTGCGGTATTGGCGAGGACCATTCGCAACCGTCTCCATGAAGCTGGGCTACGGTCCAGCACACTGTTAGGCCGTCTTCCGCTCACGCCCCAACATCATGCAGCCCGCCTCCAGTGGTGTCGCGACAGGCGTGAATGGAGGGACGAATGGAGACGTGTCGTCTTCAGCGATGAGAGTCGCTTCTGCCTTGGTGCCAATGATGGTCAAATGCGTGTTTGGCATCGTGCAGGTGAGCGCCACAATCAGGACTGCATACGATCGAGGCACACAGGGCCAACACCCGGCATCATGGTGTGGGGAGCGATCTCCTACACTGGCCGTACACCACTGGTGATCGTCGAGGGGACACTGAATAGTGCACGGTACATCCAAACCGTCATCGAACCCATCGTTCTACCATTCCTAGACCGGCAAGGGAACTTGCTGTTCCAAAAGGACAATGCACGTCCGCATGTATCCCGTGCCACCCAACGCGCTCTAGAAGGTGTAAGTCAACTACCCTGGCCAGCAAGATCTCCGGATCTGTCCCCCATTGAGCATGTTTGAGACTGGATGAAGCGTCGTCTCACACGGTCTGCACGTCCAGCACGAACGCTGGTCCAACTGAGGCGCCAGGTGGAAATGGCATGGCAAGCCGTTCCACAGGACTACATCCAGCATCTCTACGATCGTCTCCATGGGAGAATAGCAGCCCGCATTGCTGCGAAAGGTGGATATACACTGTACTAGTGCCGACATTGTGCATGCTCTGTTGCCTGTGTCTATGTGCCTGTGGTTCTGTCAGTGTGATCATGTGATGTATCTGACCCCAGGAATGTGTCAATAAAGTTTCCCCTTCCTGGGACAATGAATTCACGGTGTTCTTATTTCAATTTCCAGGAGTGTATTTACTGATGAACAGAAAAGACTATTCCCCTAATTCTATGAGATTGGGGTTTCACAGAGAATTTGTGGTAACAAATTAATCTGTAGGAAAACCTCATGTTTATGGCTGCACCATATCGAAGAGAGCAGAAGGGGTCCAATACATAACATTTACCAACAAGATGTGTGGGATACTGTGCATGAATTAAAAGCAGAAATAAACATTTATTTCACATCATCTTCCCAAGCCTCAAACAGTATAATTTAACATTTTTTCAATCTTTTGTACACAGTTACTTTTTTAACAGTAGTTTCATCATTTCTCCTCTGGGTATAATTGTTTAGCAAAATATTTGCACAGCAAAACAGTATGCAATTCATGACTGAATCAATTGAGTGTGTATTTTTACAGTGAAACCCATAAAAAAGATTGCTGGGAATGTTGTGGGATGCTACCTTCACAAGTACATTTCTCTGATTTGCCTGTTCTAAAAATAAAATTTCCTGGTCTTTCAGAATTTTCTGTAGAGTTAAATAGACATGTGTCACACACACTACTACATCATCTGCAGGATATGTCAACCCTCCTCTGTCTTTTACCATAATCAAATCACCACCACCCTGCTTCAATTCATCTGTAGTAAGGAATACCTTATAATATTCACAATGGTTTTTTTAATAGCTTGGTGTGAGCAGTAACCTGCTATGTAATGCAACAGTGGCCGAGTATTCTCATCTATTCCATCAACATTTTCATCTACTGCTACATTTAAAAATTCTGGTATTGATGTTTCTTTTAATCCCTGAATTTCAGTATGAGTAGAAAAAATATCAGGGGTCTTAATAACAACATCCCCAACTACTTTCAACCGGAGCGCAAGGGAAAACATAGACTGTGCCCTTAGTTTTTGTTCAGTTTCAAAAACTTGTCTTAGAGAAACATGATAATTTCCCCCACATAGCTGGCGGTATTTGCCGAACCTGTCTTCTAAACTCTCTGTCTGTACTTTTCCTAACAGCAAATATGATCTGTTTTTCTCAGAAAGCCAGTAGTCACAGAAGTCTATCAAAGCAGCAGTTGTGTGTTTCAAAGTGCTATGTGTCTCTCGAGTAAGTTTTCTTTCATCACTATACTCTTCCCAAGAACATAACCATGAGATGAAGCACTGTAAGAATTCTTGTATGTGATGGGATTTACTAGTCACAGGTTCTTGGAAAATATTTCTTAACCTCTGTCCCTTGAGTTATGTTTTTACATTTACAATATCCCACCTACGATTTATTATTTTTATGAATGTTGCAGAACTTTCCCAGTTGCTAATTGCTTTCTTTGAACCAAATGTGTCCAAAGCAACAACTGTCGTATCACTGAAATTACGCAACACTAACTTGACATTTTGGCGCTCAATTGAGTTAGGAAATAGAGACTTCAAAGTTAAGGAACTGCCATATTGCAATAGTTCATCTTTTTCTATCAAGTGCAATTCTTTCAGTGCTCCAACAGTAGACAAACCTCCCTTCAAACTATCACCAAAGTCAGGAAAACACAAGATCTGCTCCTTTTGGTTAAACCAGTTATTGCGGATACACTTCAAAATATGGACAGTGGCCACAAAATAATACAATGGGCGATTTGGAGAAGACTGTACAGGGTGATCATACTTTATTTTCACATCTGGAGGAGTAGGAAACTTAGACATTGCTTTCTTATTAATTGTATTATTGTCTGCTACTATACCAACCACCTCAAATCCGACTGCTTCTAATTTAACAATGACTGCTTTAATGTAAGAGAACAGAACATCACCCTGAATAGTATGAACTGGCAGAATAGATACAAAATCCTTGTAAGGTGATTCCATGCTCTGAACCATAAAAACATAGGTGCTAGTTGCACACAAAAATTTTTCAGTGTTAAAGGCACATCCTACAACATTTCCAGCTTTATAATCAAGCTGAGACTTCAGATGAATTTCATCCATCAACAGGAGCACAGTTTTATCATCTGACCCTGTTGCTCAATGACAGGATTTGTTGAGAGTTTACTACAAAGCCTTGAAAGGGTGTTAGGACTAGGCATAGAAAAACTGTCAGTGTTCCTCAAAAATTTGTAAGCATGTGGGCTAATAGAATTTACTAATGACCACATTATCATAGAGTTAGTATCATACCTAAATTGAGTTAAACTTCTGCACTTCAAAAATGAAATCTATTCCTTCAAAAATGTAATTTTAGTTTCGTTTCCTGGCAACTTTTCTAATACATTTTGCAATAACTGGTCAATTAAAGACAAAATGTTATCTACAGGAGCCTCAGAACTATTATACAGAAGATAAATGTTCTTAAGAACATCACTTATTACCACCTGTATGTTGTTTACTTTCATGGGAAATTACATGTTTCCAATACATTTCACTTCAATATCATTATTGAAGACACTGAGTAATAAATCACTGCTTATAACTACGTGGCAAAAAATTCTTGGGTAAGAATTATGCTTTAGTAACGCTAGGCTCACACTGTCAGATTTGTTTATCACTACCCAGTCACTGTGCTTTTCACATTCACTCAACTTTGTTTTCATTTGTTCTAAACTATCTAACGATATCGCATCAATCATTTTCTCATGTGTGTCCACACTTTCTTGGATAGCAATTTGAAGAGCACGATTTTCTGGGTCCTCTCGTACTGCAGTTTGATGACTCGACAAGTAAGATGGGCATCCAGGCAACTTCGATGGGATAGCATCTGAAAAATTAATAACGAAGTATGAAACCGATCTCACAGCATATAAGTGAAATAAAGATAGTTCTTATGCCACTGTACTTTACTAAGCGCGTGTTTCGTAACTCACCTTTTCTCAAGCGTCGACGATCCAACGGTGCTGTCAAGAGTATACCAGTTTTCGGGTCATACATGCTGGTACTGCTTAAAATATCGTCCTTTTTGAAATGCAGTTCACATATCTAAAAACAAGCATACAGTTCTCTTTAAAACATATAACGAAAATTAATGAGGTATCATATTATAAATACATTCTTCTGTTTACTGTATTTTGTTCAGCTGTACAACATTTCAAGTAACTACGACACACTAACCAAACAAATACACTGATACTTACAACAGAGTGCTTACTCGGTGTCCAGTCTTGTCTGTGAACAGCCGATAACCATATTCGGGGACTAGTGCAGCAGGGGATACTTGCCGTTGGGGACAGCTCGGCTCGAAACGAGACCAACCAATAGAATTTCAAGGTGGCTAGAGCCAATAGGATTGCTTCGCTTTGGATGAACCTGGCGTGAACAACTTTATCTTTGGTGTTTACATGTCATCTTCAATAACATGGACTGCATACGCGCCAATCTTTTGAGATAGTTATTCGTTTTCTCATTTATAGCTGAAATTTGGCATTAATTTTAACAATAAATAGTCTTGTCAGGTTGCCTTTTCACATGTAGATGTACAGTTAACGTAGTTACTGCGAAATTCCTTATGTTAGTAAGATAGTTGCCGTTTTTACATGCGGCCAAGTGAAACGTGTTGACAACTCTTTTTACGAGCAACAAAATTACGCATCATCAGTAAATACCTGTTTTCCTTGCACTGACAGTCTTTTAGTGGTACGATTACTTAGGAGAGGAAGACAAAATACCTGTTTGGCAACAGCTTTTTGATGATTTTTCAACTATACTAGTGAAATGTTTCGTTACTTTTTTTATAAGAAATGCAATGGTGTATTTTGTCACTGCTGTTATTTTTGTGAAAAAAGGGAGGTAAACATAACGTGGTTCATATTGTCAATGTTGTTGTGGTCTTCAGTCCTGAGATTGGTTTGATGCAGCTCTCCACGCTAATCTATCCTGTGCAAGCTCCTTCATCTCCCAGTACCTACTGCAACCTACATCCTTCTGAATCTGCTTAGCGTATTCATCTCTTGGTCTCCCTCTATGATTTTTACCCTCCAATGCTAAATTTGTGATCCCTTGATGCCTCAGGACATGTCCTACCAACCGATCCCTTCTTCTAGTCAAGTTGTGCCACAAACTTCTCTTCTCCCCAATCCTATTCAATACCTCCTCATTAGTTACGTGATCCACCCACCTAATCTTCAACATTCTTCTGTTAATATGCGTGTGCTTATTGTGCTGGAACATTCACATATTGTTTAGATCCACTGATATTCTTGTAACTTGTAGCACTTAGTTTAATGAATATCTGTCTTGACGAACTTTGTTGCTTGCTACAATTATGTGTTTATTTTGTTATTAAATGATCATTTATCTTATAACAAAAAAATGGCAGTGTATATGCCGCGAAAAAATCACATAAAGCTGGTAGAAAAATAATTTGTAACATTGCAATGTAAAATTCCTTTGAACATTTCAGTTTAGTTTCATGTGGATTTATTCAAAGCCATCCACTTCTGCAACTTTTTCGATATCCCTCTAGATTGGTAATAAAGTTATTCCTGTGACAAACTTAACTCATTATGTTGTATGCAGTGTCAGCACGTATCACAAGAAACAATTTTGTACACAACAGAGAATGGACTTTGAGATTAAGGTGTTCGACTCTGGTTTGTTCTGTAATTTTCGCACTTTAGACATGTTTTAATTCTCATTATATTTGGGCCTAGTGAAAGTGGTTAAGATTTTACACGTAAAGGGTGTAAAGCAAAGTTGTCCCGTTCCCTAACTGTAGCTTCACACACATGTACTGCATGTAATATTTAGTGGCTTTTGTTCTGTAAGTGTTACAATTAGTGCAGCAAACTGACTGGTGTATGGCATGTTCCATGGTAGGTTAACATAAGTAGGGTCGAGGCACCACTGACGGCCCGATGAAGGACAATTGCTATACAAATTAGTTTACAGATTACTTCAGTAATTCTATAGTTTCAAATTCTGTGGGGAGCGAGTGTTCTAAATTATATAACAAAAGCAAACGAAAATATTGAAAATGAAATGGCACATTTCCCCAATTTTTGCCATGTTAAACCTCACTATGGCCAGACATTTCCTTGCTTTTGGCCGCTACCTATTATAATGAAACTGAGGCTTTACATAATTTCAGAATCTATTTGCAGAAAAGTAATTTATTCTTTGTACAAACATCAGGGTGGCCACAAAATTTGAATTTTCAAATTCAATGTTGTCATGTATTCTATTTACTGTATGGGTTTAGGCATACATACTACACTGGAAAGAACAAATTGCTTGTTTTAAAATTATATGATGTCCGATATGAACCATGTCAAGATGTACACCACATACAGCATGACTGACCAAGTGGAGTGATCATCTGAAGGATAGTGCACATCAAAATGTCACATGGCTGCATTTATGCAACACTGTCTGTTTGTTTAAGCCAGACATATTAGGGTCAACTGAAGGGTTAAATGGCCAGTACATGAAAATAGTGACACAGAACAGAGAGATTAAAATCCACAGTCACATCTCATGGATTAATGATGGTGGAATGTTACAGTTAATCTTGAAAGAAAACTTGAAGTTTCTCATTTCATTTTGTTAAGGTATTCATAATCTTACATTGATTTGTTTACAAAAAAAAATCCTTTTGCAGCAAATTGTCATTACACCTACACTATGCAATATGAAGTTACACAACTGTGTATTAGCTATATTTGAATAAACTGTGGCGACTCATCAATGATTACTTGGTGATGTGACAGTTTGAATGTTTGTCAGGAAAGCTGATTTTTCATCCCATCAAGCCTGTTGAGACAAGTGATAAAGTGTGTGTAACAGGTACAACATACACCCTGCAGATCCCTGCCCATCTGCATTAGCTTCCCTGCATGTTTGACTTTGACCGACCATTCTGTAGCACACTTACCAATGTATACTTTCTCAAACATCAATCTCTGGCATAATTTTAGGTGCTTCAGCTGACACTTTTGTTTTCAGGGATTGTAACACATTAATTTTAGATTTCATTCCTTTTCTGGATAATTTTTGTCCTTGTTGTTTTTCAGTTTCACTTAGTTGCTTCTTTTGTCATCTATGTACAAGCAACTTGGATTACACATAGACAGAATTAAACTTTTGTTGATTTTAAAATTGTCAACACTGTGCAAGCATTATGAGCAAGAATACTTTTCACTCTAACTCTCAACAATACACTCAGAAACTTCCTGACAGATTAAAACTGTGTGCCAGACCAAGACTCGAACTCGGGCAAGTGCTCTCTTATCTGAACTACCCGTGTACAACTCAAACCCCAACCTCATTTCTGCCAGTACATCACTGCCTACTCAAGTTTGAGTCTAGCTCTGGCACACATTCTCAATCTGACAGGAAGTTTCATATCAGCGCACATGCTGCTACAGAGTGAGCATCAATTCTGGAAATATATTCAGTTTATTGAAAAACCTCTTTCTACAACAGCATTTCCAGGCAAAAGTACTGACATTTTAAGAAATTCTACAAAATTACAACATTCTTTTGTGGCAATGTAATGAGGTTCATCCAACCAAGTTTCACTTATTTTGAAAAATGCCAATTTTTTTTCTTTTTGAATATGAGCATCATCACAAATATTGACAAATTGTTGTTTGACACAAACACAAATTTTCACCAGAAAGAGAATTTAAAGTCATAATGTCAATCTTTATACGGCTGTTTCTTGATTTAACGCTGCTGATAGGTCCAAACATGAAATTGCATGAGTAGGTTTATATTTCAGTGGTTCGCCTTCAAGTAGCTTTTGTATTATACCAATAATACAGGAATACATTTCTTCTTTTAGCCTCAAGATGTCAGTCAGTCAAGTCCTTAACTTTCTTTTGGTACCTTTGCAGTGAAATCCAAAATATACGAAGCATTGTGCAGTGATCAGATTCTTAACATTCTTCATGTCAGCCTACACGAGGGATTTTCCGATTATGCAAAATGTCTGAACTGAAACTTGCTGCATTGATCAGGTGGTACAAGTGAACAACTCATTACACAAAAAATAAGCCATAGGTACATCAGTTAGAAAATCACATAAATTTTTTTGAAAGGATGTGCTGTCAGTGAAAAAAAAGCCAATTTTTGACCTAAGAATTTGTCTCCAACTGTTAAGATAGAGTTTTCAAACACTCTGAATCAGGTAAGAGTTTAATTCTAAGCCAATTGAGAAATATAAGTTCTTAGATGTGGGAGAATTTAAAAGCTAGTTGGGCCACATTTACAATCCATTTTGTGCCACAGAATTGCAAAGGAAAACCTGAAGACACTATATATTCTGTATATTGACACCTTCGCGTAGGCAAATCGTGAAACACACAATACAAGGCTCTGAAAATAGTGGTCTTTCCTAATTTGTTTGTGACACTCCAGTTTTAAAAGTGCAATGAACTATATGCAGGTTACAACCACCTAACTGCAAGAGTTTCATGTTACCAGAAATTTATTTTGCTTCATTATTCAAAAACTTCCAAGCTGGAAAATTTTAGAAATATTCTGCAAATTAAAAGGTCCTTTCAAAGCATAGGCTCTTTGGCATTGAATAAAGACAGAATCAAAGTATCAGGTCGAGATCAACTTATTTCAAATCCCAAAAACTAACATGGATGTCCATTCGTTTGTTGTTTTATTTTTGTATGACGTCGGTGCTGTATACAGTCTGACATAAGTAATGTGCGGCTGTTGGCCACAATTTTATGAAGCTGCTCACATTTGTTGAGTGAAACTACTCAAAATAAAGAAAAATTATATGTAACTTGTGGCTGGTCTACAATTTCAATATCCAACAGTCGCTGGTTCCCTGCAGATGATGCTTGCTTTTGCTAACATGAAATTGCGTTCACAGCTTACACTGCCAATGCAGTCACTCACACTAATTGTGTCTCATTATTACCTGTTACTTGGCACACTTAAACATTGCAACACGTAAGATACACCAGGGTCATCAGGACACATTTACATTTTGAGTATGTTATGGGAAAAAATTAAACAGTTGATTGGAATTTAAATATTAAATTTTTAATTGTGATTTATTAATACAATTTTAAGACTACATTCATAATTTGTCATCATATCTTATAGACTTTATGAAGTAATACAGTGATGTACAAAACATACAGAACGTGAAAAAAAAGTTTTCAAATATTCTACACATCAGCTACAAATATTAAGATACACAATTGAAACTTCATATATACACAGAAAATAGATTTTAAATCAAAATTATAAACCAAAAGAAAAGATTAAATTCAGTACAAAAGTTTCTGCAGGCATAACTTACAAGAAAATTTTACTGTAACTTTTAGCTGAATGTACAGCAATTATAAAAATATTTCACAGTATCATGAATTGCAATAAAATCTTAGTTTTTGAAAATTAAGTTTCTTTCCAGTCAGTTTCAGAAACTTGATTCATCCAAACTTCCAAAACTGTTCGCACACAGAACAATGGAACTTCCAAACACAATGGTGCTCGACATCTGGCACATGATTTAGTTTATCTGTGAGTTTCCTGGCATCACAGGTTGCTGAAACATCAAATCGAGGGCAAAATAATAGACATTTCAAGGGTATAGTTGCTCCAAAATTCAGTCTCCCAGTGCCGTTTATAGCATACAACCAATCCAGTTCTTCACACACTTATCTAAAAGCCCCCCAAAAATAACAAAAACCAACAATTATCTTGATTTACGTATTGTCAGTTACTTTTGAGACAGAATTTTGCTTTACTTATCTGGCAATGATGTAGTCTTTTTTCAATGGTTCCGAGTACTATCTCTGAAATAATTTCATTGTTGAAAAGCAGTTCCCAAAATGAAAGTGTCCTTTTGTTTAGCTGTATGCAATGTCAAAAGGCTACATAGTAGGCAACATAGTGTTAAGTACTTGAACAAGGTGAAACAGATCAATATAGAGAATCTGCCCTCTTAGCATATTGTAGTACAAAAATAGTATCTAGAAATAACGGTGCGCAAATATTTTATCTGTTGCTAATTTGACATGTCCTGACCTCTTCTATAAAGCTTTTAAGTATACCAACATTTCCATTCAGACAATGGATCCAAATCACACCATATCTCTTGTGCCAGGTATTATTTCCAATCCACAGCATCACAAAGAGGTAAAATAAAGATTAGCATAGTGTAGAATACAGTGTTTGTGTAGTTATATTTCTTTCTCAGTGAAAACAAACAAATTGTGCTTAATTTTGAATGATACATCCTTAAATAATATGCTTGAACATGTTGCTGAATATAACTGATTTATTTAGTATGTGCTTAAACATTACTACTATTAACTATTTACTTCTATGGGACACAGCAGGTGACAATTTTTGTAAAGTCATACAATGTAGACTTTCATGGCCAACATTTTCTTGAGTCAAAATTTCCAGGTTAAAAGGCCATGGTTGATGTATAAAATTACTTCTTCCTGACGTTTCATCTCTAACTGCGGGAGACATCTTCCGAGGTAGAATGGAAGCTACAATTGTACCTCTGAAGATGTCTCCCACACTTGGAGTAGTAGTTTTATACACTGACCACAGCCTTTCAACCCATCAACTATACCTCAAGAATTCTTGTAAGGTTAGTATTATCTGATGGAAACTATAAATGTTACCATGAACAGTGCAGTGAGCTTATTCAGTTTCAAAAGTTACCTGTCTAAGAGAAATCAGCATAAGACATAAGACTCATTGCACCTCAAATGTAGAGAAAACCATAATTTAAATACTGATCATCCTGATCTGGAAATGTAATACTGTCAAGTATAACCTTTGGATGTTTGTTAACTTTGCAGGTGAGACTAACACAGGGGATGGGATGATGGTTTACACTATATGTTGCGAAGGAAAAAAAAGACACCATTTTATCCAACTGTCAACATCCCACAGCAATCAGTCGAGCAATGGAAGTTTGTCAGTTCCAGATGGGTTAATCTCAGTTTTTACTTTGGTGATTTATTTGTTTTTAAAGATCACATTTATTGACATATTTTTGGCAGTAAATAAAATACTTAAAAGTCACTGCCCAGTTTGGTGCTCTCCTGACATGCACTGGGCACAGACACACAAAGGTAGCTCTAGTACCTTATGTGTATTGAAAGTGTAATCAAGTATATTTCACAAGCCAGTGGTGAAAACTGCAAACAGTTTGGAACTAGTAAGGAATGTTGGGCTAAGACTTTATTAATTTTAGACACAATTAACGATTAGTAAAGATTATTGTGGCACAATGTGTAACGTCACATGACATTTACAAGCCAAATGTAACTAATCCTATTACAAAACAGTAGTTATGCTTCAATATGGAACAGTAAGTGGGCAGTGGATAATATGTGTTCAAAACAATGAACAATTTGTGAGTTCCTTCTCAAGTACTGGAAATACCATAAGAAATTGTGTGAAAAGATAATCTTAGACTACAGGATTCAAGAGCAACCACATTAATGGACCTTTGGATTAGAAATTTAGGTAATACAGTTGCTCTGAAAATCACAGTAGAGATGAGATGCACAGAAGCCTCAACGTAACCAATACTAAGAACAAAAAGTTAGGCCCAAATACAATCAAGTGTGCACACTATCAAATAATTTTTTGTAGGACATACTGAGAATCTGTCAACTTGACACACTCATCTTCACGAATACTACAGTGTCTATTGGTGGCCACTATCGAACCAGGAAGCTTGGTGTAATCTTATGGCACTTTAATTCTCCGACTCGTCACAGGACAAGTAACTTATTAACTTATTGCTGCGCATTAGCTGGTGCACTCATGCTCCTTGTGGCATGACAATGAGGAAACAAGAAGTTATCACATTTATATGGGTTAAACTTTACTTACGGCTTAGGCGCCCTCGTGCGGTGATGTTGGCAACGACCGTGCAGTGCTGGAAATTATTCTCTAATATTTCATTTCCTGTAAGCACTTTTTCTAAATGTTCGCTTTACTAAGATAATTAATTTACTGAGCAGACGCGGGTACATGCAAGAACACGTCAACCATAGAGTAGGAACAGGATTAATTATTTATTTCATGGTTGGTCGCTGTTGACATCAGCACAGCACGCCACCTGAACCGCAAGTAAAATTTTACCATTATATGTAACTGAAAGGGTGAAACGGCTAACAACGAAACAGGCATCCAAAGTTAGGAGGAAAAATCCCTAAATTCTCAAAAGAAGCATTCTGGCTATTAGTCTGGAGGGAGTTTCAAAAATAGTGAAAAAATGAACCTGTGTTGTTAGATTAGGAATTGACTGTCACACCAACGAATGGAAGTCTAGTATGTTAAGAACTGCACATCCACACTCTCATTGGAAAACTTTTAGTCTCATCACATACAGTACGAGCCTGTTACACTCCTGAACACAGAACAAAGAGATAATCAATGCATAAAGCAACTACCATATCCCCCAACAATCAATCCTCATGTAAGGTCTACTAATAGCATTTAAAGAGTTCACTGCATACCTTTGCAGCTAGCAGAACTAAACTTTGATTATTTTGGCTAAAAATATCTTGGCTAACTGTGTTGAAATAATTTTTTTTAAAACCTTTCCAAGCAGCAAAAATGTTGCGAGCACATATCAGGTGCTGAAAAGTGGTGTGAAGGGGAAAAAAATTTCAAAAACTAATGTTTATAATTTGTGAGGGCAGTAGGAAGCCATTAAACTAGCATGATGTCATTTAGCTACTCACAAGTTTCAAATATTAGCAATTAACACATTCGCTGTTGGCTTATGCATGTGCTATTAACTTGCAATAAGTGTCAATTGCAGAATATGTTAAGCATTGAATCAAGAGTAAACAGAATATTGTGTTGCTGGTCACTGCTTCAACTTACAGAGACAGTCTTCACAAAGAGTACATTTTTAGACATCTGAGCGGCATGGGAGAGAATTATGGAGAAAAACACTCATACAAAGTGAGTTCACAATCTTGCCTATATACCGTATGGCACATTCCATCTATCACATCCATGCTGTCTCACAACCAACCTGTGTTTTAAAAATCTATTTATAGTGAGTCATAACTTGAATGAAAATTATAAAAATGTTGGGTATTTTCTATGTTGACAACTTCATTTACTTCAAGCTAAAAAGATTGTTCAACTAATCAAACTTTTGAAATTATGCTCTAAAGGCTGAAATGTCAATATCTAGTGGTGGTTATATCATACTGAGTGCTGACTACCACACTGCATTGTCTTATTTAGCCTTTTCATTTGGTGTTCACTGCATCTGACACTTTCTCCTCAGTGAGCAAGGTAAGATTCTCTGAATTCAAGTTTAGTGAGGAGTAAAATAAAGTGTGTATGATATTATTATAAGGAAGACTATGGAGTGAAATTTAGCCTCATTTAAAAACTATTGCTAAACATAATTCTTGGTGTAACTTGCATGTAATGTCCATTAAGGATGTAAACTGTAGTGTTTCTTACGGATTAAGGTGAAAGAGTTTACGTCCTATCTGCAGTGATTCAAAAGTTACAGCATTTTTTAATTTTCCTAGTGAAGTGTACTTCATGTGCGAGGTGTACTGGGACACGTGAACAAATCGCCAGTGCAGACAACATGATTCACAACAAGGATGTATGTGATCCTGATACAGTTTAATTCGTAACCAAGACAATTGCCTATGCCTGTAATGTGAAATATTGGCCATAACATCATCAATACAGAAAGAATGTATCACACTATTATATAGCTATATTTGTACTAATATATTTTGTGAAGAAAAACCAGTCTGACAAGTGGTAAAAAAATTTCAATTAAACAAAAGGACACTTGTCTTTGGTATAAATCAGAAATGAAATGTCATAAGGAAGGTTGTAGTTGACAAGCAAAATTTCAGATCAGAAAGGATCCACAAATACTGCCTGAATTTATAATACCATTCCATAGCCGTGTTGCAGAACATGCGCTGTAGTAAGGGAAGGCACTGATACCATCTTATCCTGCCCTGTCACTGGTTTAAATGTGGGAGAACAGCACCTGCAATCAGCATTTAAAATTGCTATAAATAACTTACAAGGGACTAGCATAAAGCTGGAATAACATTTTATAATAAAGAGATGCACTAATGCCTGAATTCATAGAAAATCACCATTTGTTGAGCTGTGTAGCAACACACGCACTGTACCGATGGATGGATGTGGTACCACCACAGCCTGTTTTGGTATTGGTTGAATTGTGGAAGTTGAGCCCGCAGGCAGAAATGCAAACTAAGTTACAGTAAGTAATTTATAAGGAGCTGTGACAAAAATAAACAATGGCATAACACAGAGGTGCACTAATATCTTGATTCATAGTACTCACTATTCCTCGGGCTGTGTTTCAGCACATACGATGTAGCGAGAGACGGACTAGATACCACCTCAGCCTGTTTTGCTATTGGCTGAATCATGGGAGTTGAGCCTGCAAGCAGAATTGCAAACCGGATTGCTGTAACTTACAAGGAACTATGGCATAAAACTAGAATGATATTTTATAACAAAAAGGTACATTAATACCTGGATTTATAATACTCACGATTCGTCGGGCTGTGCTGTAGGGCACATGCTGTAATGGGGAATGGACCTGCTACACCCTCTGTATTTTTTATTGTTGGTTGCTTTTGAACAGCTGAACCTGCAAACAGTATATTATATTAGACTGGTGACATTAACAGATAATAGAGCACTGGTTAAGTTTTACTTATAGCTCAGGCGGCGTGGTGCTGTGATACTGGCAATGACCGTTTATTTATTCTGTATATTTTGTTTCTTGTAAATACTTGTTCTAAATGTTTGCTTTACAAGGATAATTAAATTACTGAGCAAACAAGGGTACATACGAGAACCTGACAACTAGAGAACAGGAACAGCATTAATTATTTACTTCATAATTGATCATTGCCATCAGCAGCACACTATGCCACTTGAGTCATACGTAGAATTTTACCAGACTGCTTCATTACAAGCATTTTTTGCTGCAGGGATGTACGTTGTTGGGAGGGGAAGGGGGCGGGGGCACTAGTAACATACCTTTTTCCACAAGTGCATCTTCTTTGTCTGCCAGTAGAGATAATTTGATCAAACTGGATTCTTCTGAATTTGGTAGCACCAGGGATGCATTATTACTCCTTTTGTTTTTCTTTGTAGAGTACAGTCTACGTTGAGGTAAAATCTTTTGTGATTGTTTCCTTTCTATCTGCAGCGGTGCCTGTTTTTGCTGCAACATTCCGACAGCTACAGTTGCCTTTAGTGATGATAACATTTTTTTAGCAGTTTCTAAGTCATTTGAGGTCAGCTCAGATACAATACCAGAAAACTCTGCGATAAGTTCCCTTCTTTGGACTGACAAAGGTACAGAATCATTAACACTTTTTTTCGTTACCTCCGCTAGTATTTCTGTTTTCTCGTCTACAACAGAAATATCTTCACTCTCAGTAAGTGTAACTTCACTATTTCTTAGGTGTTCAGAAGGTTGCTGCTTTAACTGAATCTGGCAAACACTATGTATGTGCTTGCACATATTCCATTTGATGGTATAGTCAATACATGTACAAGAATACCTATGAATGCAAGCCCTGCATTTAATGCACATCAATCTGCAGTTGCACTGAAAGTCATTATCATATACAAAATAATCTGTTGACCTTCTTGAAGAAGAACGCACTTTCCAACCAGAAAACTCCATAGTAATGAAGTCCTCCTTAATATTATTCCCTGATTTATGCCGAAGCCGAATGTCCTTAAGTTTACTCGTCAGTTTACCTTTATTTAGCACAATAAGCCTGTCAAACAGCTTGTACTTCACAAATGACATCAATGCAAAAATAGCTTTGTCTAAACGCTTGACACATTTACTACCTAGATATATATATTTAATAGTGCGATGCATTCTTTCTATATGCATGTTGGTATTGATTCCAGCATTCAATCTATGGCAATATGCCCAACAATTTGCATTCCCAACACAGTTGTCTCTGAAGTATGTGGCAAATTGAACTGTATCAGGATCACATTCCAATCTCTCTAGCACAATATTTAACATCTCATCAAATGAATCTACATCCTGCTCATGCATCAAAGTTTTGATTTGCTTGTATACTTCACCTTGTTTTTCTACACCTTGAATCTTACATTTGATATTCTTCCTCCAACATCTATCAACATGCCATGTACAATAAAGTCGCATAGATGGAGCTGCCATGACATCATTCCATGCAATAAAGAAAGACTCGGCCAAATCCGACATAAAAACATTTGGCGAAATTGATCCAACCTGCCTCTTTATGTGCTGGAAAAATATGGACAGCATCTGGGAGTCATTCCTGTTAGATATTAGAAACGCGCATGGAAACCCTTGTCTTAGATCGTCTAGCACTAGTAGAGTTATAAGTTCAAAATTATATCCATTAAGACCATGTGTCCCATCAACACAAACGCAGTCGTTCCCATATTTCTTTAATATCTCGCCTTGAGCATTGTTCATAATTATCAATGCAAAATCAAAGCGCTTTAATTGTGGGTACGAATCAAGGACTACATCCTGTGGTTTATAGAAAAGCACACAAGGACTGTCTCCACCATTTACTTCATTTACCCATGCTTCTACACTTATTGCATCATTATGGTGTCTTATTGACTTGAAGGACAAATTATAAGACTGATCTATATTATGTAGATCCTGTCTCGTAATCAAATGTATCCTTTCCAAGTTCGAATCTACAACTGTATCTCGAATTTTGTCTAATATGACAGAATGGTATGCCACTTGCTATATCTGCAGCAATACTTTCCCTTTCTCTTTTTGTTAGTTGCAGATGGCATAACTCGGATTTGTGGCCAACATGGGTTGAAACATATTTCACATAGCAGGTTCCATTCTTTTTCATATCTACTCTCATCTTAGCAGGGCACAATGCATCAATCTTACTACTACCTTGCAATTTAAGACATCGCACGTTTTTTCCTCGAGACACAAACTTACCAGACCGTTGACAAATATAAGAAACAACTTCTGAATCAACCTTATCACGGGAACCACGACGTTTGACGAACTTTGAGAGCGTTGTCTGCTCAGTTTCCTCCTTCCACTTCTGAAATTCATCAGCGGTGCTAAAATGTAATATTTCACATTTCACATCTACCTCATGTGCCGCCCGTAAATGTTCAAACAGGCACTTTTCAGAAGTACTTCTTTCATTACACAGGGCGCACACAAACAATTTTTTCTGCTCTATTTGCAGTCCATGAACCTCTAACAGGTGTCTATTCAAATTTCCTTTTTTAGGATAGACTTTATCGCACACATGACACTGAAAAATCATGTTGGACACAAAAATTTCACTGCTTACACGGACAACTCCACAGCACAAAGTAAAAGGGCAAAATACACTTATTCCATACGTATCTGCTGACAAAACCGCACGTGTGTGTAACTTTCGAATGAGAAAAATGTCTGCGCCACGGCTCTTTCGAAACGAGCAATGCTATTGGTTATTTTCGTTTCGAGCCGAGCTCTCCCTAAAGGTTTCTGCAGGGTATACAACCCGTCGGCTTTGAACAATGACGTCACAAGTCGCCAGAGAGCATGTATTACAGAGATGAAAGAGCTGAGGAGAATGTTGAGAAACAAAGGAATGCGAGAGAGATAAACATTGATCTTGTCAAAAGCATAAGTGTTTTTTGACTTTTAAAAAAAAAAATCTCACGAGATAGAATAAACTGATCCTACTTTATTAAGCAATATCTTGTCAAAAGCCGAGAAGCGATTGTTCTTAATGTTCTAGCTCCCTTCAGTACGTAATAAGTGTTTTTTGACTTAAAAAAAAAAATCTCACGAGATAGAATCAACTGATACTACTTTATTAAGCAGCTCCCTTCAGTACCTAATAAGTGTTTTTTGGCTTTTTAAAAAAAAATCTCACGAGAAAAAATAAACTGATCCTACTTTATTAAGCAATATCTTGTCAAAAGCCGGGAAGCGATTCTTCTTAGTGTTCTAGCTCCCTTCAGTACGTAATAAGAGTTTTTTGGCTTTTTTAAAAAAAAATCTCACAAGATAGAATAAACTGATCCTACTTTATTAAGCAATATCTTGTCAAAAGCTGAGACGCGGATCTTCTTAGTGTTCTAGCTCCCTTCAGTACGTAATAAGTGTTTTTTGGCTTTTTTTAAAAAAAATCTCACGAGATAGAATAAACTGATCCTACTTTATTAAGCAATATCTTGTCAAAAGCCGAGAAGCGATTCTTCTTAGTGTTCTAGCTCCCTTCAGTACGTAATAAGAGTTTTTTGGCTTTTTTAAAAAAAAAATCTCACGAGATAGAATAAACTGATCCTACTTCATTAAGCAATCAGTAAAGAAACGAAACTGAAACATAACAGCACGTTTGTTTTTTGGCTTTTTTAAAAAAAAATCTCACGAGATAGAATAAACTGATCCTACTTCATTAAGCAATCAGTAAAGAAACGAAACTGAAACATAACAGCACGTTTAATGATGCACCCAATATCAAGCGATCGCTTTTAGATTTACATTCAATTATTTTAATGATAGTGCTTATTAGAACACAGAACTGCTTTATTATCTATGCCTCGAAGTGAAGACATTACGATCTATGACTAAGGAATGACGTCATTGTTCAAAGCCGACGGGTTGTATCCCCTGCTGCACTAGACCCCATATTCGTCTTAAATTCTCGTCAGATGGAAAATAAAATACACTGACTTTAGGTCCATTATCGTAATTGCCCCTGCAATTCGGCATACAACACCTTCCGGGCATCGTAACTGAGTATAGATCAAATAACCACTCACGAACAGCACAAAGTACAATATGGAAACGCTACGAATCACGTAGGATGTAGAGGCCTATCTCACTAGGGGTAAGATAGATACCGCCTACAGGAAAATTAGAGAGACCTTTGGAGATAAGAGAACGACTTGTATGAATATCAAGAGCTCAGATGGAAACCCAGTTCTAAGCAAAGAAGGGAAAGCAGAAAGGTGGAAGGAGTATATAGAGGGTCTATACAAGGGTGATGTACATGAGGACGATATTATGGAAATGGAAGAGGATGTAGATGAAGATGAAATGGGAGATACGATACTGCGTGAAGAGTTTGACGGAGCACTCAAAGATCTGAGTCGAAACAAGGCCCCCGGAGTAGACAATATTCCATTGGAACTACTGACGGCCGTGGGAGAGCCAGTCCTGACAAAACTCTACCATCTGGTGAGCAAGATGTATGAAACAGGCGAAATACCCTCAGACTTCAAGAAGAATATAATAATTCCAATCCCAAAGAAAGCAGGTGTTGATAGATGTGAAAATTACCGAACTATCAGCTTAATAAGTCACAGCTGCAAAATACTAACACGAATTCTTTACAGACAAATGGAAAAACTAGTAGAAGCCAACCTCGGAGAAGATCAGTTTGGATTCCGTAGAAACACTGGAACACGTGAGGCAATACTGACCTTACGACTTATCTTAGAAGAAAGATTAAGGAAAGGCAAACCTACGTTTCTAGCATTTGTAGACTTAGAGAAAGCTTTTGACAATGTTGACTGGAATACTCTCTTTCAAATTCTAAAGGTGGCAGGGGTAAAATACAGGGAGCGAAAGGCTATTTACAATTTGTACAGAAACCAGATGGCAGTTATAAGAGTCGAGGGACATGAAAGGGAAGCAGTGGTTGGGAAGGGAGTAAGACAGGGTTGTAGCCTCTCCCCAATGTTGTTCAATCTGTATATTGAGCAAGCAGTAAAGGAAACAAAAGAAAAATTCGGAGTAGGTATTAAAATTCATGGAGAAGAAATAAAAACTTTGAGGTTCGCCGATGACATTGTAATTCTGTCAGAGACAGCAAAGGACTTGGAAGAGCAGTTGAATGGAATGGATAGTGTCTTGAAAGGAGGATATAAGATGAACATCAACAAAAGCAAAACAAGGATAATGGAATGTAGTCTAATTAAGTCGGGTGATGCTGAGGGAATTAGATTAGGAAATAAGGCACTTAAAGTAGTAAAGGAGTTTTGCTATTTGGGGAGCAAAATAACTGATGATGGTCGAAGTAGAGAGGATATAAAATGTAGGCTGGCAATGGCAAGGAAAGCGTTTCTGAAGAAGAGAAATTTGTTAACATCCAGTATTGATTTAAGTGTCAGGAAGTCATTTCTGAAAGTATTCGTATGGAGTGTAGCCATGTATAGAAGTGAAACATGGACGATAAATAGTTTGGACAAGAAGAGAATAGAAGCTTTCGAAATGTGGTGCTACAGAAGAATGCTGAAGATGATATGGGTAGATCACGTAACTAATGAGGAAGTATTGAATAGAACTGGGGAAAAGAGAAGTTTGTGGCACAACTTGACCAGAAGAAGGTATCGGTTGGTAGGACATGTTCTGAGGCATCAAGGGATCACCAATTTAGTATTGGAGGGCACCGTGGAGGGTAAAAATCGTAGAGGGAGACCAAGAGATGAATACACTAAGCAGATTCAGAAGGATGTAGGTTGCAGTAGGTACTGGGAGATGAAAAAGCTTGCACAGGATAGAGTAGCATGGAGAGCTGCATCAAACCAGTCTCAGGACTGAAGACCACAACAACAACAACAACGAATCACGTGTGTCGGTATCTAGCTTCTCAGACCCCTACCCGTGACGTCACAGGCTCCTTAGACTCACGATGTGAGGCCTTGTTACAGGCGTCTAAAGCTAGCGAAATGAGGGATGCTCAACTACCGGACCTACCGATAGATGGCTCTAGCGCGTGCCGGCCAAAGATTATATCATTGAGTGTCCGCCATATCTGAATTTGGCGAAAAACGAAGTGTCAAAACACAGATGAAAATGTTTTTCGTTCTGTGCCCTGATAAGTCTTTTATATTGGATGTTCTAGATATCTACACTTCAACATAATGAAGTGTTTCTAATCTAGTGAGAAAAAACAGTGACAGTTCTGCTATGAAATTCCTAAATTCGAGTGTGTTTTGGAAGTTTGACAAACTGACCTATAAATTGTTTACTATTAATTTTATGAGTGCTTTACTTATTTGCCCGTTTTAAAATACTATTTAAGATTCGGTGGAGCTCAACAAATTACCTTGGTTGCCAAAGCTTTTAACTACAGATATAATTTGGAAATTCAAGTGTGGAAAAGAGTGAAGACGTGTCTTGAAAAAAAGTTGACATCGTTTGCTTAGGGGTATCTTTACTGACAACAGAAATTACAACTGAACTATTAAAGTTTTACTTAGTTATAAACGGAAAAACTTATTTTTCTTTATCTGAAGTGGTGCATAACCGATCTGCATATATGCTGACACTGTAATTGCAACATTCACTTACGAATTTGGCTCTCTCTTTGATCAGAAATTTAAATGCCATAATTTTATTAACGCCTGTACATGACACAGTGTATTTTAACTGAGTGATAAGGTAGAAGCACAAGTTTTTGACAGTGCTTCAGTCTTCGATACGAGACAAGAAGTACATTTAAGTGAGACAAACACAAAGGCCAACATTAAGGCTCCTCTTTAATGCATAACTCGTATCATTTGGAAGTTAAGTGTAGTAATAATATTGGACTGATCCATGATGATGTAGGAAGTGAAGGAACTTGTTGAAAATAACATCGATCACAGCTGTTAATTTTAAGGTTGGAGTGTCTTAAAACTGAAATTTTCCAGTCTGACACCCAAATAATGGCTGGTACCATGGTTTTATTTTAAAATTGAATTCAAAACATGTCAGTGAGCAAAATTAATTAGACTATGAATTACAACCATGGAATTTTATTTCTGTGAATCTTGGTTCCAGTCTTTGTCATGGTGTCAATCACTGGAATGACTGGTTGTCATGATATGGCCCAAGCAAAAAACAAACCTGAAAGTGAAAGCTGTAGAAGCTGGCCAGACAGGCACCCCAATGGCTGCTACAATCTGTGTTAGACAAGGGTGACATTATATTGCAAATTTAGTGTAAAAAGTTCCATATTGTCTGAATTTGTCCTATACTGACAGGACATTCTAGTCCAGTCGATTTTCTTATCTGCAAAAGTACACTAGACAATACCAGTGGTACAAAGGTAGTGCCAAGTTACAAACTATCTAGTAACAACAGAAGTATTGCTGGACAATGTACAGTAAATAACATGTAATAACCTGAGACATTCAGAATTGGTTTGAAGAAATAGAACAGCATTTGGAAAGAGATTTTGAAAATAACAAATGACACAAGTAGAGTTTTCAGTTTTTATGAAAGCTCACTTACTTTTTCTTTTTTTTTCTTCTTCCTCTCTCTTCTCCATTCTCAAGGGAAAAATGTGATAAAATAAAAGTGCAAGAAAGTTGTGTACAATGTTGGAAATGATGAAAAAGAAAATCTCACTATGCTTTTAACAGCTTATGCTGCTGTAAAGCTTGCTCCTCCTAAGAACATGATTTTTTTCCCATCTCTCTCTCTCTCTCTCTCTCTCTCTCTCTCTCTCTCTCTCTCTCTCTCTCTCTCTCCCCCCCCCCTCCCTTCCTCTCCCTCCCTCCCACCACTATGTGAAGAGTATTCCTGTAATTATAGCTAATAGCATACCAAGAACTTGAGGGTGTCACAGTGGAGATTTGTTTTCTGATACAGACGTCTGATACAACTATTCCACGGCAAAACTTACTTTTAACAGGTGTGGTAGCAGTGCATTCCCATAGGAAAACAGAATATTATGTCCTCAAGGAATCACATTGGGTACACCACTTACAGCATAAACTGTACAGCAACTACAATGTTTTGTGAGCAAGTAATACCACTCAGTATCTTTAATTTTAACAAAAGTCTTGACTCCCTTAATTACCTGCTTATACATGTGCTTGTACTACAGGTTATTGATAAAGCAAATACTTATTGAATAGGTCTTCACACTTTTAATACTTAGCAGAAATTCTGAAAAAAGTAAATTCTTTTATTACTGTATCACCTCTATGGTGAATTAAGAGGTACTGACTGGTTTCGTTGAACATTTAATAGAAGTCTTTATTTTACCTGCTATTGATAAAGAGCCATTCCAAGTTCGGTACATTAGAATCTCTTGCATTTTTCATGAGGTTTGTTATTCTGTACACTAATATTTCTTCTTCTAAATGGTAAATATTGCATTCAGACATTGTCGGTATTAAAGGTAATTCATGAAATAAATTATATTTAAACCAGAAAATTAAAGGTTCCACATGACACATGAAAAGTACCTTGTTACACACATGTATGTACAAATTCCAAAATGTCTGTGAATTTGAGTTACAAACTTTTTTAAATAGAAATATGAAGATCACAATACTTTGGGTCTGCAATAAGTCAGATGTAAAATACCTTAGTTCCCTATGGGAAACTTTGTTCTTTACGTGACTCGTGCAACTGCTTTCACTCTTAATGGAAAACTAAATGGTTTATGTTAAAGTTAACTTGCAAAATCTGTAACCATTGTTACATAATTTCTGTGAAGTAAGATTCCTTAATGTTAATTCCTTCCTTTGTCATTGTAACTTGATAATTTCAGTTCCATATGGGACATATGACCAAAAAAAAAAAAAAATGAAATGCTTTTATTACTATGACCAAACAAAATCTTTTTAACATGTAGTACACAGTTCAAATCAGCAAAAAGTGTAACTGTATAATTAAGGTAAATGTTGATGAAAATTAGGCATGTAACATGAATACTGAAATTTCCTAATCCGCAACTTGTGGTCGTGTGGTAGCGTTCTCGCTTCCCGTGCCCGGGTTCGGTTCCAGGCGGGGTCAGGGATTTTCTCTGTCTCGTGATGACTGGGTGTTGTGTGATGTCCTTAGGTTAGTTAGGTTTAAGTAGTTCTAAGTTCTAGGGGACTAATGACCATAGATGTTAAGTCCCATAGTGCTCAGAGCCATTTGAACCATTTTTTGAAATTTCCTAGAGTTCCAAGTGTAACTGTAATCACTGTATTCAGTACTTTGTAGTGCTATAAAGATAATTCTATATGATTATTTGCATTCTCTTCCCCTCCCCCCTCCCTCAACACAGGAAAATATAATAGAAAGACCTCCTAGCAAAATAAAGACAAAATTAAGAAAATTAGGTTTTGCCTGAATCAAGCCCCCTTATCCTAGAATGGTTCTAAAGTAATAAGAATGCTTACGACCAATTGGAACATTGTGTTCATTCTAAGAAGTATTAAAACAAGAATTAAGAGAGTAACAATTTTATTGCTCTTATGTTGCAGAGTATCCACAAACATTACTGTTTGAAACATAGGGCCACTGCATACTCCATTAGATCACACCCATTCTGTGATTAAACTGCTTTCTTAAAGTGAAAAATTCAAGTTAACATAGTTATTGAGGGAAATATTTTCTCACACTGAAAGCTATCTGTCAAATAAGTCTCAGAACTTTTTTTTTCATTAATTTCACACAAATCACCTGTTTTTAATGCAAGTGCATATTTTGTAACACCTAACATCTTAAAATAAGCTTATATAATAAATAATTATAATTTTGTTACAATATCTACACAGGATGTAAAGAGTTAATTTTACTTCAATGTGATTCATCGTTTGAAGGTCATCATTATACAACAACAAATCTATGGACAAAATAGTTTTAAAAAATCTGTCAAAATGTCACACCCATCTGCATGAATTTGAGCACTATACATGATTAAACAATATGAGTTTATTTAACTTCTGCCTTATACGTTATTTGTTGTTTAAAATTTTCTCAGCGGGCTTTTTTTTCCATATGTTTTTAAGCATGTGCAGGAGTACAGGAATGCAATCTTACAATCAAGTTGAGTCTGATGTAAATCCTCAATCCCAATTTCATAATGGTAATCATGACCAAGAGCAGGAGCAGGAAATGGGTAATCTAAGAATTTAATTCTAACACAATGCAAAATCTTGGCCTGTATATATTTCTGTCGCATATCCCCAGCAATCACAAACATCTGAAACAGTTTCTGAGTACACGCAGTCACTTGTTTTAAACAGTTTTCCCCAGTTAACAAAATTTATAAATGCATTTTTATTGGCCATATTGGGAAAAGCATAGAGATAAATACATTCTAATGCAGATTTAACATTTCTTGCATGGAGCAGCAATGGAACACCAATGATTTTTAAGCTTTTGATATAATTTTCAGTGTCTGAAAATACCAAGCCAATAAGATTTGTTGTCAAGTCTCAGGGGGGCTCTTATACCCTTTACCTAATGGTTTTCTAGAGTTCAGAATATCAAAAATCCTATCAATATAATACAAAAATTCTACTGTTGCTTCACTTCCTTTAAAATTTGGATCACAAACCCTCCTCAAAAACTCTATACTATCTGCCACGCTAGAACTCAAAGTCTGTGCAGCCAATGAAACATTCATTTTTCTATTTACACTACTTATATGTTGTCCTGATAGGTTGCTCGCAAATGTCATACCTTCTTCTTGTTGTACCTTGTTCAATTGCTCAATGAAATGCCATCTAATAATGGCCAGTTGGAGACTCAATAGCAGATACTTCTGCTAGAGCATTTCTGGCAAACTTAATCATATGGCACATGTCCAAGATACACTAAACATTGTATTTTTCCACAGGATGAGGAAAGTAGCTTTTAAAATCACCCTTGTAAAAATTTAAAGTACAGCCAAGTGAACGTAAAGTGCTTATATTTACCTTACAGCCATCACATGTAACACACCAAACCCCCTTGCCGACCGATGCAGCCTCTCTAAAGCAGATTTTATCAGTGTGGCCTGATTATTTGCCTGTACACCGTTGATAAAGAAATATGCAATCAGGCATTTAAATTTGCCTTTAATAGAGACAAACATGAAAACCAGAGCCTCAGATGGCTCTATTAATTCTTTTAATGAGGCACTTCCCCACCAAAGTCTAAAAAACCTGTGTACCGCTTAGTTCCTTGGTCCCAAACTACTTGCTTCCTAATTGCCACACTGTCTACAATTAGACATGAACCGCTGAACTGGTCCCTTACAATGTACTTGAAAACATGTTTTAAGAAGCCAGGTTCACAGTCTACACTTGCCACCCATTTTGAAATCAATGGGGCAGAGGCATTAATTTTTTCAGGTATTCATATGCTGCTGGTAAATAAAAGTACACAGTCATCGCAAACATTTTCGCATTTGTTGTGTATCTATTACCCTTTGATGAGAGAGAGTTGTTCACTAAATTGCACACTAATTCCACTTGTGTTCCTTTCTGATGATTGAGGAAGTTATGTAACTTCTCAGGAAGATGCCCCTTCTCCTTCAATGAACTTATGATGTCATCCACGGAAAACACTTTCTTCTTCGAATTTTTTCACGGACACACTTCAGTTTACGTTTTAAATCGTGCACAATGTCTGAGAAAAAAAAAATGCAAGTTTCGGTCGCCTTGTCTTCCATTTATACTTTCGACTGTATACCACAATCAATTACTGAAGAACCAACTGCACTCTAAATAAGGAAATAATTTCAGGACTAGTGTAGCAGGGGATACAACCCGTCGGCTTTGGACAATGACGTCACAAGTCGCCAATCGAGAAGCAATTCTTCTTAGTGTTGTAGCTCCCTTCAGTGGCTGATAAGTGTTTTTTGGTTTAAAAAAAAAATCTCACGAGATAGAATAAACAGATCCACTTTATTAAGCAATCAGTAAAAAAAAAAAAACGAAACAAACATAACAGCAAAAGCGAAAATGGTAAACTGCTCTCTGGCGACTTGTGACGTCATTGTCCAAAGCCGACGGGTTGTATCCCCTGCTGCACTAGACCCATAATTTCGTTATATACGACTGAAATAACTCAAGGTTTGATGAAAAAATATTATAAGAAAACGTTGGGGGTGTGAAAACATCCTTATACTAACATTTTCGACACAATACGCAGCTTCTGCATTGGATAAATGGGACATGCTTTCCACGGAAGAATTCTCATTGACAACATTCTCCATGCAATCAGTAGCGTCTGCAATGGGCAAATCGAGCACGGATTCCATGACAGAACGCTAAAAACAAAAATATGGACCTGTATTACAACATTGCTTAGACCTATGTAGCGTACGAAATAAATTCACAAAAGTAAAAAGCGCACACACAGCAAGGAAAGTAATTAGCTACCTCAAATGGAGAATCATCGTTGTCACTCAAAATCCTAACAACATGTCGTCGTGGCTGTTTATTTGGTGCATCAAATGTGTCGGAAAGTCAAAAACTATGGCACTGCTTCGGGTTTGAAACGTTTCTCCCAAGTTCCAGGGCTCACTACGTAATCATGTTGTCGGAAACGGTTTCCGCAAAGAAAACTGCAAGACGTAGGATTAAAATCTTTCCGCTTCACGGAAGTAATCCATGTCTTTAGTAGCTCTGGGTGCTTTAGAGGAAACCTGTTCAAAAACATCGAATTAGCAAACGCACTAAGTCTGTATTTTTATCGCATTATATCGGTAGTCGTATTACCTGTGAAATGGTAAGTCACTCTCCTTACTCCATCGCTTCGTACAATTGAAAGCGGAACAAGAAATCACCATTTCGATAGTCCGTAATTCCTTAAGCCCGGTCCACACGCAACGATCTGTCTGCGCAGACATCGGCGCAGATGTCTGTACATGCAAAAGATCGCTGCAAATGTGGTGTGTTCACACGACACAAACCCCAATCTACTACTCGCCCGCCATCTGTCGGTGTAGAAAAGAAATATCAGTGGCAAGCGACTACGCTCCCCGAAAACGTCAAAATTTAATTCAGTTATTTTGAAAAATAGAAATGGAGGAAGTTCTGTTGTGGTCTGTGTTCACAACTTGTGTTGCAAAAAACATTCAGACCAACCGCAGGAAACAGAGAAAGCGGTCAAAATGGTGCAGACAGTGGCTGCTAAAGCGAAAGCAGTTTTGTCACGTAAATTTACTGCGAGAGTTGCAGGGCGAACCTGTTTTGTTTTACGTAACCTCGTGTTCCATTTCCTCGCACATTGGCACTCCAATTTCATCTTCAATTGTACTCCTGCTTGGTCTTGGCGTTTCTTGATCACTAAGAAAGCCAAGTAGATCAAAATACCATAACGTTGGCTGGTATACTTGATCTACTCCTACACCAGATCTTCTAGATTTCTGAACTTTGGATAACTCTTTTCGGTAAACAGTTCGCTGACAGACTAATTTACTTGACTTGCCTTCATGAACTCATCTTTCAGGAAAGCGTAAATAACTTCATTCACATGTGTTGGGTATTATTTCACTCAATGCTTGTTTCGATATTGCAGATGAAAATTCCAAATCATTGTAGCTCCTTCCTGTTGCTAGGAATCTTAATGTTACTGCCAGGCGTTCATGAGGAGAAATTGCCCTTCTCATACAAGTATTTTTCTCATAATATGAGGGGTTACATGCTTTAAGAGATAATTATAAGTTTCGACATCCATCCGCAAATAATTTCGCCAGTTCGCAACAAAATTATTTTTTTATTACCGTTTCTCTGTTTGCCGAGGCGCCAACTGCCCGCAATTTTTCAATTAGAGCATTGTATGCTGCTGTCTTTTTGTCTCGGTCACTATATTCTTTACTTTTAATCTTCCACAAACATGGGTGGTTTCTGTATATTTCAATGAATTCACTTACAAACTCTCGAGAACACTGACGAGTATCAGCCATTTTATTGCCCTGTGCACACAAATACAAACACTAGACTGAGCAAACAGCTGTTTCGCGCCAGATTTGCGACGATCTCCTGTCCACACGCTCCAACTTGTCTGCGCAGATGTGGTTTGAACCGACAGATTTGAGAGGTTTCGCTCAAACCTCCAACTCCAACTTCCAGGTTTGCACACACCTCAGGTTGGAGCAAATCTTCTGTTCACACGTAACGATCTGTCTGCGCAGATGTGATGTGCGCAGACATTTGCGCAGACAGATCGTTGCGTGTGGACGGGCCTTTATACACCGTACAGACCGAGAGAAACTTCTTGCCAAATTCGCATATGGCGGGCAATACAGACGACAGTAATCAGCTGGTAGAGCCATCCATCGGTAGGTCCGGTAGTTGAGCATCCCTCATTTTGCTAGCTTTAGACGCCTGTGGCCTTGTTCCTAGGAGAAGCGTCTCGCGGGCCCTGAGGAATCATGACGTCACATCATGACATGACGTCGTCTCTTACGCTAGACAATATCGCTGGTAGTTTTCGAAATGCGGATATTCTTTTAACATGACATGCTAATGCCTTGTGTGTGTGTTAAAGCTTTTCAATCACGGAAAAAAAATTGATAATACGCGCTGCAAAATCAGATGTTTGCAGAGGAGGAAGGATAGTTTATGTTCCAGGTAATGGACGGTAAGTAACTTCCGTTAGTAATCTTATAATGCTCAAGAAAAGTAAAGTGTATAGTAAATCTACAGAAATTTCATTGTTTGTGCCTATAGTATTCTGAGGCATTACGTTACCCAGTAAAGTTTCTTTCAATGCATCTATGTGGATTATTTGTGGTAATGGAGTATTCTCATAACAAATGGCTTTGGTATTTAAATTGCAATCATCGTAACTTTTTCCTGATCAAAAATTGTGTAGTAACTGTATTCTAACGTCAGTAACCAGAACATTTGAAAACTTTTGAATGTTCAAAATTACATCATTCATCATAGTCAGTATTTTTTACAGTTAAATAGGTATGAATTGCAGTGACTGAATCCAGATTTGTGAGTGATGTAATCTGTTTTTGTAATGGATGTTTCAATTTCTGAAGTGAAAATCCAAAGAAGAGAAGACAGCGAGAAGTAGCTTTTTGTCCTTTTCATGGTTTATAGGCCTACTGGGGAAACTCGCCATGTAAAAAAACGAGTAACGCATCAAGCTTGGTACCTCTATGGTGATGTGGAAATCTGAGCGTTGTTAATAAAGAAATTAATTCAGTGTGTGTGTCTTTCTTTTGATTCCTTTATCATGTTGCTTATAGTAGACCAAATTTAATTAAAATAATAATTTCAACATAAATTGGACTATATGCATAGCTGTTTCTAATGACTTTACTACTTCTCAGAGGCAAAGTATGAATATTTACCATCATCTGGCATGTACATTCACTAGTAATTTATGGCAAAAGAAATCACTGACTGAAAGCATAATTTGCTTGGTAGACATAATTGGAAATGGCCTTTTTAGTTATAATTTTACGTTTTTAGATTATAGTACTACCTGAGAGATTATCTTCTGCATTTCTTGATGCTGACATGATTAGTAATGGATGTTTCACCACCAGGTCAGGCATACAGCAATAAGTGTCCTGCTCTGCTATGTGCTGCATGGTAGTCAATGTGTTAAGCAAGCATTTTGGAACTTTAGAGTATGAAGTATATGCATCTGTACAGTCGTGGCTAAAAAGAACAGCTAGAATGCTAATTACTGTTTCAGGAATTATACTTTACACAGTTAAATATGTATCTAAAAATGAATTCATGAATAGCTGTAGTCGTTTAATCGTTTGGTTTTGTAAGACATTTAAATAAAAATACTGCAGACCCAAAAATAGTCTGGAAATTGCAAGTAATATCAAATATAAATAAATATTTTTCCTCAGTAAGATTAAAGTGTAAAATTGCTGATACCTGGTTGTTACCATATCACTGCTGTGACCACCGGCACCTTCGTGCCAGCCAACGGGTTAATACACAAAACAGGGCAGTGCTAGACTTGGTCTGTAATTCTCACTGGTTCAAGCAACTAAAATCAAATTTCTGAGGTGTGCTGGAACTGTGTTATTGGTATATTCCCCAGCATGATTTAAAATTTTTGCATTGAAATGGCACTGACAGTGTGTAATATATTTTTCAACTGAGAATAGATACTAAAAAAGTTATGTGGGAACATATTTCAAGAAACCCTTTCATACCAAACCTGACAATTTTATTGACACACAAGTAAACCCACCTGAATGGCACACTGGGTTACACAAGCATTAGCTGTAGGTGTAGAATAGGTAATTTACACAGAAAACTTTTCATACAAATTTTATTGTAAAGCACACTAAAGTAAGGGAAAGGTGCGATGCCCAGATGAGATAAACTTGGACACGCAAGAACTGGTTTTGCTCAGATATATGGAAAATTAACTGTAGTATTATATGACATACAACACATCTTAGGTGCAAATTTGTGGAGAGGAGAGATTGCATTGAACCTGTTGTGTATGTATGGTGCATATTTTGTTGCAGTGCTGGGATGATGTCATCTAGATTTCAAACTTAGTGGTCTAGTAATGAAACTCTCATCAGTTTTAATATTTAAAAATAAACATGCCTGAAAAAGGAAGCTGAATTAGGACTTTCAATTAAATTGCAAAAATGTTCTTGTTTGCACATTCACTGCGGATGACACTTAAAAGCACAGTGTTAGTAGCTCTTATTGACCTCTGTGTCAGCCACAGTGAACATGTTGAAGGTTTTAAAGTAACAAAGTAGTTGTTGACATTCAGGTATTAATGGATGACAGCAGCAAACAGCAATGAAAGAATGTGAATTACTTAAACCGGGAATTAAACGAGTCTACATAGCTTTGAACACAGTCAAAAAATGGTTGGTTCAAATGGCTCTGAGCACTATGGGATTTAACTTCTGAGGTCATCAGTCCCCAGAACTTAGAACTATGTAAACCTAACTAACCCAAGGACATCACACACATCCATGCCCAAGGCGGATTCGAACCTGCGACCGTAGTGGTCGCGTGGTTCCAGACTGTAGCGCCTAGAACCACTCCGCCACCCCGGCTAGCGATCACAGTCATTTCAAACTTGTTATTCACTGCATATTTGTATGCTATAACTAATACAGCAACCTTTTATTTTCTCATCTTTGATCTGGGACACGTGTCACATCTTACTTGTTTTCCTAGAGCAACTCTAGGTTTACAAGATCCACATTTCAGAATTCTGGTAATTGCTAGTCCTACCTTATGCTGAAAGTGTGGGTTGATAGCTGTCTCTTCAGATATGATCTCATCAACTGCCATTTCAGAAACTTGAAGCAAAAATCTGATTATTCAATTTTCTGTCAGTGATGAATATATCACTAATGATAGGTATATTCATAATGGTATAGAACAGTGCAGGGACATCTTCTGGAACACCTGCGGGGTAGACTAAACTGTGCACTTCACATCCAGTGCATCAATTTCTTCATAGTTAGTATCATAGAACACTACTATCTCAGACTTGATTTTTGCGATGCTCATCAGCATTATGCCTTGAAGACACTAAACTAACAGCCTTCTTAAGTTTTTGAATGAAGGATATAAGAAGTAATATATCCAAAAACAATTAAGTTTTACATTTTGCTGTCAGGAACTCTTTTGGAATCTTTCCTATTATTATTATTATTATTTTGTACATGTGTGGCCTTTTTGTTTCCTCTTCCCAGCTTGACAAGCACATCTGATTTGCTTAATGGGGATATTTATGGTAACAAAATAAATAAATAAATAAATAAATATGTGGATACAATGCAACCTGCAAACCAAGATCATCCTCCAAAACTTTACGAGCCTAGGAAATAAGCACAATGATTTGGACGTAATACCATGTTTTAATAAACCAGATGTTTCAGGTATTACTGAGCACTGGATACCAAAAAAGAATCTTATTATGCACCCATTAACAAAGAATTTCTGCTCATCTTTCAGTAGGGATATCAAACCTTATGGTGATGTTGCAAAAAGTGGCAATAATTGGTGCTCAAAGATGTAATTCCTTACATGTCGAAGGTGTGACTGAACTTTCTGCGGTAAGCTATAGATGGGAAAGGAAACATAATTTTAGATATAGAAAGACCTCCATCTGAAAGTACAGATATTTTTTTAGCTAATCTCTATGAATTGCTTGTAGAGAGAGATAGTAAATACTCTGGGAAAACAGCTGGGTAATTATGCTGATAATTGTTCACAGTTTAATAAAACCTTATCTAACACAAATCAGTTTTCAGTCTTAAGGATGGTGAGTGACACACACAGATCTAACATTGCTGATGTGTAATATAAGGTACCCAGGACTTTGTACTGGGATACTTGCTTTTGTTGATTTATGTAAATGACAAAATACTACTCCCCAAATTCAAGGATAGTTCTGTATGCCAATGCTACATCCATTGCACGCAAGTGTAAATATCACGAGCAACTACAAAAACTATGAAACTGTATTACAAATGAAATAATTCGGTATTTCTATGAAAATCATCTCATTGTCAGCACAAGATAGCAGCAGTAATGGATTTTCACCCCACAAGTCAGATTTTGAAATTCAGTTGTGCACTGGAACTGATATTGTCATCAAAGAAAAAAACTGCTTGGTTACAGTTAAACTTTCTATATTTAACATGTTATAATGTGGAAACTAATTACCGTGCAAGAACATAACTTGGTAGCATTAATGTCAAGGACATGGGGAAGAGAAATAATGCAGAATCAATTCAATTGAAACACTTAATGTGCTGCTACAGTACACCATACCACTGCATACCAGTACCATTACTGGTGATGGTGATGGAGGCTGTTATGAAAAGCTTGCAATTTTATTCAAATCTGATGTGGCAAGTCAATAGAACTTTTTATCCATGTGAGTAAAACTAGTGTGTAAAATCAATAGCGCAGCTTCTTACAGAAGTCTCTTCAGGGCCCTTCGGAGTCTTTCACTTACATGTCAACATATTTACTCCCTAATAGTATTTGTTGTTCATAATAGGGGTAATTTTACTCCGTTCAGTTAAATTAACTTGCAAAATACTGGAAGTAAAAACAATGTCCATGTAGACTATACATCCATGCCTATGATTCAGAATGGAATTTCACATTTGGATTGAAAGTCTTCAATAGGTTGCTGCTAACCATCAGCAGAAAACTGAAAATCCTAAGATATTAAAAAAAATACAAAATAAAAAAAATATTTTATCAGCCTCTCCTTCTATAATTATAATTAAATGTAATGTTTCAACTCAAGGATGCATATGGTAGTTAACACTACGATACAAATTAACAGGATTTTAATTTTATCATTTTATGCAGGGCTGACAGTACTCATTGATTTGTGCGAAGTATGAGAGAATAACAGAAACTGAATAAAAAAAACAAAACATTTCTAGCTGTCACGGTTATTACTTCTTTCCTCTGTGAAGATGAATATCTTTTGTGACTGGAAATGAGGGGAAGATCACTTACACCACCCATATAGAACACTTATGTGACACATTCATGAGTATTGCTCCAATGTTTGAGATCCAGGTCAGATTTAAGCAACACACTGAAGCAACTCAGAGGCTGGACGCTAGATAGGTTACCAGTAGTTTCAAACTATGTGCGAGTATTATGAAGATGCTTGACAAACTCATGTGAGAATCCCTGGAGGGGAAACAATGTTCTTTTTGTATAACACTATTGAGAAAATTTAGAGGGCATGAGAAAACAGGGCTCGGATAGTAGATAGCCTCTCTTCCCACACTCTATTTGCGAGTGGAACAGGAAAGAGTATGATTTGTAGTGGTACAAGGTACCCTCCTCCAGGTACTATTTGGTTGCTTGTGTAGTATGTATATACATCAAAATACGGAAGAAAATTGTGACTGCTTACTACATAAAGAAGTAATACTTGAACTAACCTAAAGCTTCGTGATTTACTTCAAATGTTTTCTCCCACTGATACACTCTGACAGTCAGTGACTTGCATATATAGCAGTCTTACAATTTGGAGATGTCACTATTGCTTAGATCCATTAATATTCCATCAGTGAGCTCTTTTTATCTTAAGATCACACAAACTGGATTTTTGAGAAACTACACACAGGAAGATGGCCTATAGCTGTTAGCAGAAAAACAACGATCAAAATTTAAGCATATCAGCAGCACACACTGGGCAAGAGCACATATCTGGGCTAGAGCACTATACTGAATTTCGCTCCCTTCCCCCCCCCCCCCCCCATTTTCCCCAGAAACCTTGGCTATTTCGCCCCCCCCCCCCTTTTCCCTAGAAACCTTGGTTGGAGTTATAAACTTATTTGTAGCATAGTTTGAGGTATAGATTATGGTGAAAAGCGATAATTTCGTTGACAGTTGTGGAACACAGCGAATGAGAAACAAAGGTTGTGGTAACAGACAGACGTGTGGCTTTGCCTAATATTTGTTTGCGGCATATTTAAATGTATTTTCCCACATTTAACGCATTTGTCATAATTAAAAAAATAATAAAACTACTAGGTCATCCACAAAAACATATATTAGAAAATGAACGAGCATCCGACGTGTTTTGATGCATATTACGTACAGATATCGTACACAAACTGGAAAAATGCAATGGGCGTTCAACTACTTATCCTTTGCCATATTTGATTCGTTTTTCCGCATTTGCTACTGCTGGTATGGGTTCAGAGACAAATTCGTGCTGCAAACGTCTCAGTGGTAGTTAGTCTACATTAGTAAGCTGCAGTTAATGTGTTAAAAACAGTTACACACATTGTCCTCAATGCGTAATATGTGTTATGCTATAAATCACTCTGCCTTTCGACCAATAATTTGTAATCAGTTGGCTTCAATCAATCACGTAAGACTCTAATATGTAACGTTGACTACGCTGCGGATTATTATGTCACCATAATCCAGATTATTCGCATTCAAACCTTTATGGGAGCCTTTATATTTTATGAAGTAACAGCTTTTTCATGAGATGAGAAAACATTTTATTTTCCAAGCACAGATCAAAAACTAACAAGAGTAAACAACTCGTAACCAAGCCGACTACGGCAAAGATAAATATCTATCAGCTGCAGCTTTCACCCGCTGTTTTTGGAGCAGTGGATAAATGACGTCGCCACACCTTCTTTCTACATTTAATTCTATTAACGGAAGATTCATTCAAACAATCTGGATTGACTTGACGTTCCAAAACAACAGCTGAAGGCAGGTCTGTATAAACACTGTTTTGACGTCACTTACGTCAACAGAGTTGTTAACAGGTCTAGTCACCAGGCTGCGCTGTCACGCTTTCAGCCTTTCTGATGACGTCATGAAGCGATTCCTCGGGGCCCGCGAGACGCACGTTGTTCCTAGGTGGCGTTGTGTAAATATGCTGTGGCAACTTTTCCAGTTTTGCTGTCACTGGCAATTTGAATTATCGATAAATCAAGTGACTTACAATGAATGTAGTTCAGATACTTGTGAAGGCGCAACAACGTGGTTAGAACCCGTATTCAAAATATGAGCTCCTATGGTACTGTGTGGTAATTTGCTGATTCTCAATATCGCACTATCAATACTTTCACACTAGTTCCATTACTTTAAAGCAAAGATGAAGAACATAGGTAAACCTGCCTCTTCCTATCATCCTATCTGTCTCACATCGGTGTTCAGCAAGCTCTTGGAATCCATCCTTTCCCGGCGCATCCATCTCCACCTCCACCAAAACCACCTCCTCCCAAACACCCAATGTGGCTTTCGACCTTCCTTCTCTGCCGATGACCAACTCCTCCACCTCACTCATCTCCTCTCCCTCCAGCTTAACTCCCGTCGGTCCGCCATTTTTATCTCACTTGACCTCGAAAAGGCCTACGACCGTGTCTGGCATCCCGGTCTCCTGTTTAAACTCCAAACCTACGTCCTTCCTATCAACTACATCCGTCTGATGGCCTCCTTCCTCTCCCACCGCCCCTCCTATGTTACCATCCATAATGCCAATTCCCACACCTTCTACCCCTCTGCAGGTGTACCCCAGGGCTCTGTCCTCTCCCCTCTCCTCTACCTCCTGTACACGGCCGATATGCCCCAGAACCTCCCCTCCCCTCCAGTACACCTCTTGCAATATGCTGATGACACCGCATTCCTCTCCCTCGCTCCTACCCTCCAATGGTCCCAACGCCTTCTCCAGAATCACCTTGACCTTTTTGCTTCATGGTGTAACCAGTGGCTCCTGAAACTCAATTCTTCCAAGACCCAGGCAACCATCGTAGGTCATACCACTCGCTCCTTCCGGCTCCTGGATTTCTCCCTTATTGTCTGCGCACATCCTGTCCGCCTCACCCCCACCCTCACCTACCTTGGCCTCACCATTTACCGTCACCTCACCTGGATCCCTCATCTCCGCTCCGTCCAATCCAAAGCCCACAACCGCCTCCGACTCCTCAAACTCCTCTCTGGCCGGACGTGGGAGTTGCACCCCTCTACCATCCTCCACACCTACAAATCCTTAATCCGTCCCATCCTCTGTTATGCCAGTCCTGCCTGGATATCTGCCCCCCCTCCCCAAATTCTATAAGTCCCTCCAAATCCTTGAGCGTCATGCACTCCGCCTCGCCTTCCGTATACGCCTCCCGTCCCCCACGCGGATCCTCTATGATCTCATTCCTTTCCCCCATCTGCTCCTATTCCTCAAACATATCCGCATCCTGTACACCTCCCGCCGTCTTGAACCCCCTCACCCCCTGGTTGCTCCTCTCCTCTTCCATCCCCGCCCCCTGCCACATCTTCACCGTTGTGTCCCCCCTACCCTCCATCTCTACACCCTAAATATCCTTTCCCAATGTGGCTTCCATCAACTCCCCCTCCCGGATGATGCCCTCTCTCCCTCCTATCAACTCTGATCCTCACTCCCCCTCCTTTCCTCTGTCCTTTTCCCAGGCTCCCTCTCCCCCCGTTCCATCCTCTTTCTTCCCCACCTCCCCTCTCTTTGCCCCATCTCTCCCCTGCGTCCTTTTACATTTCCCTCCTCTGCCTCCTCTCATTCCCTCTCGCGTCTACCCTTTTCCCCCTTTATTAGTCCTCTCCCTCCTTGGTTTCCCCCCCTTTTCGTTTTTTCCTCTCCTCCCTCCTTGTTTTTCCCCCTACTCCAGGTCCCCCCCCCCCATCTGCCTTGGGTCGGGAGTGCCATCTTTGTGCTGCCTTTTACAGTGTGTTTTTCCAGTGCGTGCTCCGTGTTGTGTCTTTTGGGAAGTGTAGCGAACAGCCATCATACTGTCGCTGGGTGTGCTTTTTATTACTTGCGAACAGAAACCAGACTGTCGCCATGTTTTTTAAATTTGTGTCTACTGTGTTACTTGTCTGATTCCTGTGTCTTTTATCTACATTGCCAATCCCTTTTGCTTTCTGTTTTAACTTTCCGCAATTTTACACCATTTTTCACTTTAAATCGCCATTTTATCGCCTGTTTTTCCTTGTTTCTTTCTTCTTCCTTTATTTACAAAAAGTCTGTAGGCTGTAGAGCAGCGTAGTAAGCTGCTGCCGGCCCGCCCCATTCGGGGGGAATTGAAAATCAATAAAAAAAAAAAAAATAGGTAAACCAAACTTAATGCTGATTATGTCTTTGAAACGAAATTTAGTCGGTGAGCTAGCATATCTTACGTAACAACTCAGCATCAAGCGTTGAAAATAGTGGTGGGCAGGAAATCGCGTATCTGTTAGAAATCACAGTGACTGAGAAGTCACTGATATCACAGTAGCAACTTTACAGAATCTAACTGCGATTTCAGTCACAGTTAGCAGTCGCAAGTAGTATTTCACATTCAAAGACGTGAGCCATCTATTGGTGGAATTTAGCACTGCTTTCTGCGATTTCAGTGACAAGTCGCAACTAAGAGTCGCAAGTAACAACTAAAAAGCGCAGTTAACAGTGCCATCTGTTGGCCAAAGTTCGTACTACGTCCATCTCTGCGATACGGTATCGAGTCTAACTGCGATTTCCGTGACAAGTCGCAACTAAGAGTCGCAAGTAGCAACTAGAAAGCACGGTTAACAGTGCCATCTGTGGGTCAAAGTTCGTACTACGCCCATTTCTGCGATACACTATTGAGTCCAACTGCGATTTCCGTGACAAGTCGCAACTAAGAGTCGCAAGTAGCAACTAAAAAGCGCAGTTAGCACTGCCATCTGTTGAGCAAAGTTCATACTACGCTATTCGCTACCGAGTCAAAGTGCGATTTCTGTGACAAATTGCAACTAAGAGTCGCAAGTAGCAACTAAAAAGCGCAGTTAACATACTTTTCCTAGTGTCATCTGTTGACCGACGTATGTACTTCGTTATGAGAGCCTTGTGCCTCACGAGATCGATGTGCTGTGTGTGCATATGAAGGACTTATTTCAATAGTGGTACAAGTCCGTTTTTGTTTATTTTGAGATACAGAGTCGTAAAGTTAAATGAGCGCTGAAAAATCTGCTGTTGAGATACCAGAAATATTCAAGCATATGGCTTCTTGCTAGAGATGAACCTTTATTTATGTTTGTTTGGATCACTAATTTCAGAAGCATTATAGACAGAAAAGTGGAGGTAATGAACTTGTACCACTATCGAAACAAGCCCTTCATATTATATGATGACATGCACATTCAGCATCAGTTATGGTTGGTCAAATACTGCTGTGACTCTGAATGTATTATATTAATAAGAAGCAACATTGCCTTTTTCTCCTGAAAATATCAAGTAACATAACAAATGTGTTTGATTCTGCTTCCAATATGACAGTTTTGGTTAATACTCCACATGCCTACAGGACTTTGCAATGTTAACACAGCAGAACTCAGACATCTGTATAAGTGTAGAGAAATGAAAACAGTCATATGAATGCCTCACTTTTGTTCCGACACAGTTCAAGACTTGGGAGAAAAGTTTTACACCTGGTGTTCTACATGGCAACTTCACACACAAGAACTTTTTGCCGACACTACTACCACATCACAGAGGGTTGGATCCCCTCAGTCGACGACGTCAGGTTGCAACGCCTGGGCTACTCTCAGGTTGTAATCTCCGTCTTCGGAGGTTGTGTCTGTCTGTCTGTCTGTCTGTCTGCCTGACCGTCGCTTCCTGCTGTCGCTGTTCGTCCGTCTGTCCACCTGCCTGCTCGCTGTCCGCCGCCGCCGCTGCTGCCTGCTGTCCGTCCGTCCGTCCGTCCGTCCGTCCGTCTGCCTGTTCGCCGCCGTCTGCTGTCCGTCCGTCCGTCTGTTCGTCGCCGCCGCCAGCCAGTGCCCGCCACTGCTGCCGCCATCCGGTGCCCGCCACCGCCGTCGCCGCCGTCCTGACCCTGGTCTACGGCCGTCTTCGTCTTCATCCGTCTTCGTCTTTGTCTGTCCCCAGTTTCTGTCCTTTCCTCTTCGTTCTGTTCGTTATTGTTTCTCTCTACCGTCATGTCCGCCCCCACCACTGCTGCCACCGCTACCACCACCGCCATAGTTTATACTTCCCCTTCCACCGCCTCCACCACTATAACTTGGTGTGCCCACTCCCACCCCCCTTCTTCCATCCCACCTCTCCTCACTCTCCCTTCACCCTCTATCTTTGTCGCCCCCTCTCCCGCTTCTTCCTCTCGCTCCTCTCGTTCTGATCCTTTCCCCCCACTCCCCCTGCCTGTCACTGCAGCTCCGGCTCGGGTGGTGGCTCGTCAGGCCACTGTCCACGCCCAGCTCTCCCCGTCACCTTCGCCATCACCGCCGCCACTGCCACCGTCATCGTCTTCGTCGCCGTCGCCGTCGCCTTCGCCGTCACCGTCACTATCTCCGGCGCCGACTCCGGCCCCGGGACCTGCCCCTCCCTGCCACATTCCCGTTGTTCCCATCCCCCACACCTCCTCCACCGCCGTCAAGTGCCCCAGTGGCACGCCTGCTTCGTCTGCTTCCAAAAAGGCTCCGCCTCGTCCTCCTTCCCCCACCCATGATGCCATGGCTGTCTCCCCGCCTGTCCCTGCCCCCTCATCCTCCTCCTCTACCCCCTCCTCCTACTGCTACCTCCTCTCCCGTCCTAATCCCTCTCTCCTTGAAGCCCGGACCCTCACCCTCTTCCTTCGCCAGCATTGTCCTGGTGCCCCCATCTCCCTCCTCACTCCTCGCCGTGATTCGGTCCTCATCTCCTCCCCCAGCCCAACCCTCCACACATACCTCCTTTCCCGCATCCCTGTCACCCGCTTTGGCCCTCATGCCTCTCTCACTCCTGCTCCTTCACCACCTCCCTCCCGCCAACCCCAACCTCCACGTCGCCCGCCAACTCTCACCGCCGTGATCACTCGGCTTAGTCCAGTGATCACAGAGGAGGAGGTGTTGGCAGAGCTCAAGGCGCATCCCCATTTGGAGGTGCGTGCGGTTCGCCGCATACATAACGCTGCCGGCCCCACCCGCCTTATGCGGGTTTTTTCTGAGCATGCCCCCTCCATTGACCGTCTCCTGAAGGAGGGTGCCCTCCTTTTTAACCAGCGGTACAAGGTCGACCCCTCCCGTTCCCCTCCTCAATCCCTGCGCTGCCAGAGGTGTCTGCGCTATAACGCGCACCACACAGCTGAGTGCCGCGAGGCCCCCACCTCCCCGCATTGTCGGCAAGCGCACTTCCTCAGGCAGTGCCCTAACCTCCAATCCCCTCCTTCCTGCAATACCTGCAATCTCCCCCATCCCACCTACTCCCAAAAGTGTAAACCACTCCTGAACTCACCGTACCTGTCCGTCCCCAGGACGCCCCCACCCCTCCTGGCAATTCCCTTCGTCCCCCCGCCCCCCACCGCTGAGGACATCATCAGGTTCCTTACCATCGTCCTCCAGAATGTTCATCCCTTTCAGCGCCCTCACACCCTCCAGCAGATCTCCCTTGCTGCCCGTTCCATATTCCAACTCAAGATGTACGCCATCTACTCCAACAACCAGGCCCATTTCACCTTCTCCCGCCTTGACACCCTCGTCTAAATCCCTATCATGGCGTGACAGCAACATATCCTTTTCAACAACATCCGCTCCCTACCCGCCAACAGGAACCTCTTCCTGCAAACCCTTGCCTTCCTCCTTCATGAAACCTTCCTCCAACCCCACCATACCATTCACACTTCGCCCTACCTCCTCCACCGCTCCGATAATACCCTCCCAATTGCGCGTGGCGGAGTTGCCATTGGTCACCACCGCCAGATCCCCGTTCGGCTCCAACCTCTCCTTCCCGACCCCACCGAACACCTGATCCTTAGTCTCTTCTTCCCCGGCCTTACCGTTACCTGCGCCACCATCTATGTCCGCCCCAACGCTCCTATTCCCTTCGACTTACTCTCCCACATCGACCGTACCTTCTCCTCCTACGTGATCGCCGCCGACCTCAACATCCATAGTCGTTCCGCTGCCCAGTTACGGCGATGGCATCGGTTCCTCTCCACCCTTCAAGGCGACCTCGTCCCCATCCCCCAGCACACCCGTCCCGAATCCAACTCCACTCCTGATGTTATCCTCTCCTCCCCCAACCTCCTTGGCCGCATAACGGTGGATGTCCTGGAACCTATTGGTAGCGACCATCTCCCTGTCCTCCTCACCATTTCAGACGGTCGTCGCCCTCACCCCGACCCTCGTACTGATCCTCCCCCTAAGTATGTCCACGACTATTCCTGAGCCGACTGGAATGCCTACCGGGATACCCTTTCCACCCACGTCGATAGCCACCCTCTCACCTACCACCACCCTGACGATGTCTCCCATGCCGCCTCCTTTCTCCAGCAGACCTTGTCTGAGGCCGTGGAGGCCCACGTTCCTACTGTCGCCATCCACCCCCACCGTCCTACCTTACCCCCACAGGCCGTTCTCCTCCTCCATGAATCCCGTCATCTCTACCGTGCCTTCCTCCGCACGCGTGACCCGGACACACTACGACGCCACCGGCAACTCCAGCGACACGTTCGTAATTTGCTCGCGGCTAAGAAACGCCGGGACTGGTGACAGACATGCACCCGTTTAAATGCAACCCTACCAATCAACTCGTCCAAGTTCTGGTCGGCCTTCCGTCGCCTTACCGGAACTAAACCCTCCCCCTACTATCCTCTTCTCCACGATGATCACCCCTTCCCTGACACCCTTAGTAAGGCCAATCACTTTGCCTCCTACCTCTCCGATGTTTTCTCCATCCCCGATGATCCCCAGTTCGATTACTCCCTCTTCCCGGATATCCGCGATCGAACTGACACCTCTGTCCCTCCCCTCGGTCCTGGTTTCCAGTACTTGGACAACATTACACACACGGAACTCAATGCCCCTATCACTACCCAGGATCTCATTGATACACTCCGCACCAAACGCAACAGCGCTCCTGGTCACGATCGTGCCACCTACCGTCACCTTCGTGAAGATCCTGTCTCTTTCCTCTCCACCCTGGCCAGGCTCTACAATGTAGTCCTGTCCACCGGTTACTACCCCGACCTGTGGAAAACCTCCCGTATCCGCATGTTCCTTAAACCTGGCAAACCGCCGTCCACCGTCTCCTCCTACCATCCCATCAGCCTTACCTCGGTCTTCAGCAAGGTCCTGGAATCTATCCTCACCCGCTGCATCCACCAGCATCTCCGCCAGCACCGCCTCCTTCCCGTCACCCAGTGTGGCTTTCGGCCATCCTTCTCTTCTGACGATCTTCTCCTTCACCTCACTCATCTCCTTTCCGAACAGCTTAATTCCCGTCGCTCCGCTATCTTCCTCTCCCTTGACCTCGAATGCGCTTATGACCGCGTCTGGCATTCCGGTCTCCTCTTCAAGCTCCAAACCTTTGCCCTTCCCATTAACTACGTCCGTCTGATCGGTTCCTTTCTCTCCCGCCGTCCTTCCTATGTCACCATCCATAACACCGATTCCACCTCCTCCAGTTTGCCGATGAAACCGCGTTCCTCGCCCTTGCCCCCACCCTGCAACGCTCCCAACGCCTTCTCCTATCCCATCTTGACCGGTTCACCGCTTGGTGCAACCAGTGGTTGCTCAAGGTCAATCCCTCCAAAACCCAGGCGATCATTGTAGGCAAAACCACCCCTTCCTTCCACCTCCTTGATTTCTATCTGACCGTCTATGGCCGTCCTATCGCCCTCACTCCCACCCTTAAGTACCTTGGCGTCACCCTCGACCGTCGCCTCTCCTGGACTCCCCATCTCCAGACGATCCAAGCCAAGGCACGTTCCCGACTCCGTCTCCTCAAGCTCCTTTCTGGCCGTACGTGGGGCTCTCCACCTTGCCTATCGCATCCGTCTCCCCTCCCCCACGCGGATCCTGTATGATCTCATCCCCTTCCCCCACCTCCTCCTTTTCCTTGAAAGGATACGGATCCTGTACACCTCCCGTAAACTTGATCCTCCTCAGCCGCTCGTGTCCCCAATCCTCTCCCACACCCGCCCGCTGCCGCGCCTGTATTCCCACGTCCCACCCGGTCTCCATCTCTCCACCCTCCTTACCCTCTCCCAAGGTGGCTTCCGCCAGCTCCCCCTCCCTGATGATGTCCTCCTTCCCTGCATCTACCCCTCCTATCAACTTTGATCCTCCCCCCCACCTTCTGTGTCCTATTCTTTAGGCACCCTCCCTCCATCCCTTCCCTTCCCTCCTCTTTCCTTTCCCCCCTCCCTCCTCCCCTCTCCACCGGGCTTCCCCTCCCCCTTCCTCCCTCCCCCTCTCTCCCTTGCCCATGGCATCTCTGCTCCCCCCTCTCCCATTCCCCTTCCCATTCCTCCTCCTCCACCTCCTCTCTTGGCAGGTCCCCGGACTCGTACACGCTCAGTGAACATTCGCGCGCCGGAAATCATCGCCGTCAGTGTTTCGTGTGTGTGCCTTCGTTTGTGTGTAGAGTTGTTCGCCGTCACGCCCCCACCGTTCACGTGCCGTCGCCATCATCCATGTTCTGTGCATCGTGTCGCCCAGTGTTAGTGATGTTTCTCGTCCAGCGTGAACGGCTACATGTTTTTTCGATTTTTAGTGTTTACATTATTTTGCCCACCGTTTTTACTGTCTACTCTGTGCCACCTTTATGTACTACTTGTTGTAACACTCAAGGCTGAAGAGCGGCGTATTGTGCTGCTGCCAGCCCGCCTTTGTATAAGGTGTTAAAATCACGAAAAAAAAAAAAAAAAAAGAAAAAAACACTACTACCACCTACATAAGCAAGCTTTTCCTGTGTTACTTTCCAGTAATGCACTTAAGCTATTCCTGATTTAACTGGAAGATCTGTACTTCCCACTTTCATATGAACAGCCTCAAAATGCATATTGTAGACTTCGGGATATGTTACAGGTCAGTGTCATACCAAGATTGTGGAGAAAGGGAGGGGGGGGGGGGGGGTGGGGGCGGCATGTCACTCTCCAACAAGTGTTCACCAATAAGTAAGTGGCGGAAAATTATGGGTATAGGACGGCTTAAACATGTGGAAAATGAGATTTTTATTATTCACTCACTGTATTTGACATTTATTATTCCTTTAAAATCGCACAACAACTTCAATAAAACACAGTTTAATCATTCACACACTTATTTCACAATTATTTCACTTTTAAACTGCAAATCCTCTAAGAGCTGTCTTGAATCTTCACGAGTATCTCTCAACAGCCTTGATGTGGATAGATACGTACAGCAACCAGTAATCAGAGTCAGAACTGTGTCTGCAAAAACACAAGGATTATTAAACAATTTTTGATGTCATTAATTACTAGCAATATAATTGACAGAGTATATTGCTAATATTTGCTATAATGAATATCACATTTGCAAGAACGATCTCACTGAAATAATTAAGTCCATCGAAACGCTTAGAAACTAACCTCTCGTCTGACGAAAACGGTCTAAAGACGCAGTGGCAATTTCTTCAGATCTCTTGACAATGATATTTTGAGTTATCACTTTACTGAGTGACTGAAATGTAGTTCAGGTACCTGTGAACATAACAATATGTTAGAATTCATTTTCTGAATACGAACTATTACGGCTACTTACATATTAATTACACTATTAATATTTTCACAGTTGTTTCTTTAATACAAAATTAAACCCAACAGAAGAAAAAGCGTAAAACATACTTGCCAATGACAGGTTTGTTGAGATGCAATTTTCTGTGTTGACAGATGTAACTTTTTCATACGGTGGTAAGTCGCAGAAGTCACAAAAATCGCAGAAGTAGCAGAAATAGCAGTGGCCGAGGGATACACGACGTACGTCCCTTAACTGCGACTCATCACAGTTAAGATTAACTTAAGAATAAGAGATGCAGAAAAGTAGCATTCACAGAAATCACTGATACCGGATAATCGCAGTTTAGTCCATCACTAGTTGATAATAATCACGTTTCAATAATATTGAAGTAGTACTAATTACATTCAGTCAAAATCGAGGCATGGATATTAATCATCCATGCCTTTACAAAAATTGATAACGTTTAGTTCTGATTGCTTGAAATTTACGATTTTTTTTTTTTTTTTACTTTATTGTTATTTGAAAGCCTGGACAGCAGGCAGGCTGTCAGCAGCATACTACGCTGCTCTTCAGCCATAGAAGGTACAATCAGCAAAAACAGGAGAAAAACATAAAAGTTACAAAATGGTGGGCAATAAAACAGGAGACACAGAGAAACAAACACGGAGCCGTTCACACTCGACGATAAGCCACACTGCAAACTGTTGAGACGACGCACAAACACTGAAGGAGACGATGGCACTGGTGAACGATGGAGTGTGACGGTAAACACTGAACACTAAACATGACGGCACACACGATACACTGATGGCGGTGATCTCCGGCGCGCGAATGTCCACTGAGCGTGTGCGAGTCCGGGGACCTGCCAAGAGGGCAACAGGGATGAGGAGGGGGAGAGGGGAGGAAAAGAGGATGCCATGGCTTAGGAGACGGGGACAGGAGGATAGGGACAGGGGAGGGGGGGGCCCGGGGGACGAGGGACGAGAAAAGGAGGAGGGAGGGAAATGGGAGAGAAGGGAGGGAGGGTGCCCCGAGGAGCAAGCACAGGAGGAGGGTGGGAGGATCAAAGTTGGTAGGAGGGGTAGATGGAGGGGAGGAGGGCATCATCAGGGAGGGGGAGCTGGCGGAAGCCACCTTGGGAGAGGGTAAGGAGGGTGGAGAGATGGAGACCGGGTGGGACGTGGGAGTACAGGCGTGGCAGCGGGCGGGGGTGGGAGAGGATCGGGGAGACTAGCGGGTGAGGAGGATCGAGTTTACGGGAGGTGTATAGGATTCGTATCCTTTCGAGGAAGAGGAGGAGGTGGGGGAAGGGGATAAGGTCATACAGGATCCGCGTGGGGGAAGGGAGACGGATGCGATAGGCAAGGCGGAGAGCATGGCGTTCAAGGATTTGGAGGGATTTATAAAAGGAAGGGGGGGCGGAGATCCAGGCGGGATGGGCGTAACAGAGGATAGGGCGGATGAGGGACTTATAGGTGTGGAGGATGGTGGAGGGGTCCAGACCCCACGTTCGGCCGGAAAGGAGCTTGAGGAGACGGAGTCGGGAACGTGCCTTGGCTTGGATTGTCTGGAGATGGGGAGTCCAGGAGAGGCGACGGTCGAGGGTGACGCCAAGGTACTTAAGGGTGGGGGTGAGAGCGATGGGACGGCCATAAACGGTGAGATAGAAATCAAGGAGGCGGAAGGAGGGAGTGGTTTTGCCTACAATGATCGCCTGGGTTTTGGAAGGATTGACCTTGAGCAACCACTGGTTGCACCAAGCGGTGAACCGGTCAAGATGGGATTGGATTGAAATTTACGATTGCAATGATTGAATATGTAGAACATTGTACCACAAATATTGCTAGGTATGAAGTATTCTCTTCATAATTAATTGGAATATACGTGCGATTATAGCAGCAGAGTAAAAACAGTTAAAGCGAGGGACTTATTTATTACATCCATCATCTGCCTGCAGAACCTATAATCGCAAACTGAAATGAAATATGAAGAATTTAAATCGTTTGGAGTGAAGCTCCGAACCGCAGTGTTGCTAGATGTTACCGACAGATGGCACCCTAATACGCTGAGTGAGTGTTGCGGGTCTCTCATTCGCTGTGCTAACTCCATTCAGCGATCGGCAGTTACCGCATATTTGTAGCCACACCAGTCTTATACATTGCTTGTTTAAAATGGGAGATGTGATGCATTTTGATAAGTTTTATGAACATTTTACACTCGTGTTGTACTACTATTTGCATTTGACACATTTTACTGTAGTATAAAAACAGCTATAAAATGCCGAGAAATTAAAAAAATCGTTTATATTTTTCGTATTACATTTCCATATCTGTTATAGCTTTCATGTCTTGTTACAATTCCACGTGTCCTGTAACAATGCAGCGCACGCAAGTAAACAAATAATGAAAGCATATTGCTTGAACTAGATATCTTACTATAGATAGAGACAGTCTGTTCTGTTGGTTCAGTAATATGCCTTAGATTTTAGTATGATTCCAACAAGTATTCGCGATCAAATGTGACGATTCATCAACTCTTTAACCTCAAAACACTGTGCGCCAATTTTAATCGCATATTAGTTCAAGCTAAAATACTGTATGTGATGTGGCTTCTTTTCTCTGTTCCCCAAATTCCCGTTTTTTGTCCCTGTTTATCAAGATTTGATTCCCCCTCAGAGGGGGAGGCGGGCTGGCAGCAGCGTAATATGCCGCTCTGCAGCCTACAAAATAGTTTAAAAACATAATGAGTGAAGAATAAACGATATAACCAGGAGCTAAAACGGTGATGGGTTAAAACCGTAATAGGGCGTAAAGCTGCGTAACTTAAATTAAAAAACCAAAGGGTCGGCGATGCTGATTAAATAAAATACATAGTAATTAGACAGGCACAATTAAAGAAACATGGCGACAGTTTGGTTTCTGTTCGCAAGAGTTGCAAAAACACACCCAGTGACAGGATGGTGTCTGTTCACAACACGTAAAAACAGGATGCACAATGCTGTCACATAACTGAAACACCGCACTATGAAGTAGACATGAAAGCAGATGGAGGGGGGGAGGGGGCAGGCGGACAGCAGAGGGGGTAAAGGGGGTGAGGAGAGGAAAAGCAAAAGGGGGGAGCCGATGGCGGAAGAGGACACAGAAAAAAAAAAAAAAAAAAGCAAAAGGATTTGAGGGGCGAGAAAAGGAATCAAAAAGAGGGTAGGTGGGAGAAAACAAACAGGACAGAAGGGGGGAGTTGGAGCTCAGGAAAAGGACAGAGGTAGGGATGGGGAAGTGCGGATCAGAGTTGACAGGGATAAATGGAGGGAGAGAGGGCATCATCTGGGAGGCAGAGTTGACAAGCCACCTTGGGAAAGGCGATGAAGGGTGTAGAGGTGGAGGGTAAGAGGGACACAACAGTGAAGGCAAGGCAGCGAGCGTGCATCAGAAAGGAGTGGAGCAGTGAGGGAGGTGGGGGGGGGGGGTGGATCAAGTCGGCCGGAGGTTTAGAGGACTCAGATATGCTCAAGCAAAAGGAGCAGATTGGGGATAGGAATCAGGTCATAGAGGATCTACTAGGGCAAAGGAGGAATATACGAAAGGCAAGGTGGACTGCATGGCACTCAAGGATCCGGATGAACATACTAAATTTGGGGGGGGGGGGGGGGCGCAGATATCAAGGTGGAACTGGCATAACAGAGAATGGGCCAGAACAATGGTTTGTAGGTGTGTAGAATGGCAGAGAGAGGCAACCCCAACGTCTGGCCAGAGAGGAGTTTAAGAAGATGGAGGCGGTTGTGGGCTCTGGATTGGATAAAGCAGAGATGATGGATCAAGGTGAGGTGATGGTCAATGGTGAGTCAATGGTAGGTGAGTGTGGGGGAGAGGCAAACAAGATGGGCGCAGATGCTAAGAGAAAAATCAAGGAGCCAGAAGGAGCTAGTGGTACAATCTACGATGATTGCCTGGGTCTTCTAAGAATTGATTCTGAGGACCCACTGGTTACACCATTTGGCAAAAAGGTCAAGGTGATTCTGGAGAAGGCATTCATTCTATTGCAGGGTAGGAGGGAGGGCAAGGATGGCGGAGTTATCGGCATATGCACGAGGTGGACTGGAGGGGTGGGTTGGGGCATATCTACTGTGTACAGGAGGTAGACGAGGGGGGTGTTGGGGGAGGGGAACCTAGCCTGCATGGAGGGTGGTGATAAACTAATGCCACTGCTGGGGTTCAGCACGAGCACGGCTGTAGACATTGAGGTCTGCGACAATCACATAGGTGGAGAAGGTGGAGTCATTGTGGACCAGGATATTATATGGGATGGAGGTATGAGGGCGGATGTAGATGGTGGAAAAATGTGACGGTAATGGTGGGTGAGATGCTCAGCTGGGAAGAGTTTGGGGCCAAACAGGGAAGTGCTTGAGGTGAGGAAGGTTTCATTTAGGATGAAGTGATGCACATTGTGTCGATTGAGGGTGTGGAGGAAGAGGAGTTTGTGTGTGGTCATGGAGCGGATATTATGGTAAACGATACTGTAATGTTGTCACACCATGGTAGGGGAGATTTAGACGAGGGTAGTCAGAGAGGTGATGGTGAAGTGGGACTGGTTGTGAGAGTAGGTGCCATAGGTGGTGAGGTGGAAGACAGAATGGGCAGCGAGGGTGATTTGGGAAAGGTTGTGGGGGCGCTGGAAGGCATGGATGTTTTGGGAGACAATGGTGACAAAGCGGATGATGTCTTCTACAGTAGGAGGAGGGCGTAGTGAGTTGTTGGGGTGGATGGGGTCGTCGATGGGGCAGACAGGGATGGTGAGCTCTGAGATGACGGGAGGAGGTTTTGCTTTACATTTAGAGGAGTAGGTAGGATGGGGTTCATTACAGGTGTTACAGGAGGGGAGAGGGGAGGTTGGAGTTCTTCGAGTAGTCGGAATCTTTGCAGTGGGGACAGGGAGAGGGGATTTTGCAGGCAGCAGCGACATGGTCATTGTACTTAAGGCAGCGTTAGCAGAGGTAGGATTGGAGAGGGAATGGGAGGGGTCAACTTTGTGACATATATTGTAGATGAGGGCTCCCTCTGTAAGTAGGCGGTCAATAGAGGAGGATTCTGTAAATAGGTGCATAAGGTAAGTCTGACTGGGATCATGAATGTTGTGACAGGCTGAGTGGATTTCAATGTCGGGATGGGAATTTAGTTCGGCCAACACCTCAGCCTCCATGATCACGGGGCTAAGCTTCATGATTATGGTGGTGAAGGACAGCGGATGTTGGGGAGTTTGAGGCTGACGGGAGACAACTGGGTGTGGTAGGGGATATGGGTTGCTCATGGGCCAAATTGGATACATGAGATTTTGGAGAGGAGATCGGTGTGGAAGGAAGCATTGGGGGATTTAATAAGAATCGAGTGTTTTCAAGGAATGAAAATGGAGATGGGGGCATTTGGGAATTATTTACAGATTGCAAGGGTGAGGGTGTGGGTGTCGAGGAATTGAGGATCAAGATTGCAGAGGACGAAGGTGTTGATGGAAAGGTTTGTCAGGGGTGGGCCAGAGTCGCGTGCATGGGGTTGGGTGGGTCGCAGTGATAAGGGGTTTTCTTTGTGGATAGGGTGGGTACAGGGTCAACATTAGGGCATTTAGTGGGTTTCTTGGACAGGACAGGGTAGGAAGGGGGCTGAGGGATCAGTTGCAGGGTAAGGTGGCGGGGGGCAAGTCCTCACTGAGGGGCAGGTGATGCAGGGGTCGATGGCACAGGCATCACAGAGACTGCGGCACTGTGGGTGGAAATCCATGCAGGCTGGGAACCTGTCATAGGTGATGCAGTGAGTGGTGGGAAGTCTGAAGTTGGCGATGGGGCGACAGCTAAAGGTGAGGGAGAGTCGTGGGAAGTGACAGCCAAAAATGGCAGAGGAGTGGCGGGAATGGAGGGAAGGGAGGATGGTGATGGAGTCTGTGGATGAGTTCCATGTGATGGTGGTTGGAGCAGCTTAGGGGGAGGTGAAAATGATGGAGTTTGACACATGGTTGTGGTCTGCTAGTGGGGGGTGAAGATGGTGATGGTGCTGACAGCGATGGCAGCAAGGACGAGAAACAGCAGTGGCAGCAAGGACAGTGGTGGTGGCGAAGGACTACAGCAATGGTGGCAGGAGCAGCGGCGGTGGTGACAAGGATGACAAGGGGGGGCAGTGATGACTCTAACAGGCAGTGAAGGTGGTCCAGCAAATCCCTCCAGGCAGCGGCTGGGCAACAATGGCAAAAGTGGTAGCCCAGTATCCTCGGCTGGGGCGCAGTGCCAGTGTCAGTGGCAATCACCGGGTGGTGGCGGTTGACGGACGGACAGACGGACGGCGGCGGCAGCTGGAACTGCCAGCACACGGACAGCGGCAGCAGCCAGGGCAGGGGGCTCTTCCAAATGCTTTTCCTCCACAAGTGTAGCCCTGGCAGCATAATCTTATCACTCGGACTCGAGGGGATCGATCCTCAAGAATTCGTATTTCTGTTGGGCAGACTGTTACTTACAGCATCTATCATATCGGGAGAGCTCAGGAACATAGTGTCAAAAGCACATCACTTTTGGTTTAGCGAACACGAAATTCACCAAAATACATCACAGCTCCGATTTTTAAATGAGCAAAGTATAAGACTCGTGTGGCTACAAATATTCTGGTACTACCAATTGCCAAGTGCTGTAAGCAAAGAGAAGGAGAGAGCCACCACACTTACTCAGCCAGCATGTCAGGCTGCCATTTGTTGGTTCTGCGGCTTCACACTAAACAATTCGGTTTCAGTTAGCAAATAGTTGGAAGTAACAAACACCTCCTTTGCTCAAACTATTTTTAGTCTGGTGCTATAAACGCATATATCTTCCAATTATTTACAACGATGATACTTCACAGCTAGCAATGTTTGTGGTAGAGTCTTCTATATATAGGGCTACTTATCACATTTCCTTTCAACTCTAAATGGGCCAGATTCGAGGGTTGGATCCCCTCAGGTCCAAGTCTAAGAATTATGTTGCCTGGGCTACACTCAGGGTGTAATCGTCACTTTGGAAGAGCCCCCAAGCCGTTGCCATCTGTCTGTCTGCCTGCCATTGTCATCCCTTTGTTCGTCTGCTCACCGTTGCTGCTGCTCACCGCCTGGTGCTCGCCACTGTCACCACCACCGCCACCACCACCTGGTCATCGCCAAGATCACCTCCCGGTGCGCACTGCATCCCAGTGCTTGCCACCACCATCGCCGTTGCCACCTGGTGCTCGCTGTCGCCACCACCACCCAGTGCCTGCCATCACTGCTGCCATCCAGTGCCCAACATTGCCACCACTACCCAGTGCCTGTTGTCACCGATGCTATCCAGTGCTTTCCAGCGCAGCACCTTCCAGTGCCTGCTGTCACCACCGCCACCTGGTGCTCGCTGCTGCCGCCTGATGCTCGCCACCTGCATCACCGGCCGTTGCTCATCGCTGCAGCCACTGCCGCCAATGCTGCCCCCCGGTGTTTGCCACTTCCCAGTGCTCGCCGCCGTCGGCTCCTTCTTTAGTTCCTTTCCCTCTTCGGCAACTCCTGTCACCAGTGGACACCGCATTCAATAATTGACGCCCTGACTACCACCATCATCTACACTTCCTCTTCCCTTGCACTTACTGGGCCCTCGTGGAGTGCTTCCTCTGAGCTTAACCCGTCTACTCCACCTCCCCTCATCACAGTCTCCTCCCCTTCCATCTCCTCCTCATCCCTGTATTCCCACCTCTATGTTGCTTCTTCCTCTACTTCTTCTCCTGCTCCTATTCCTGTTCCTGCTCCTGTCCCTTCTCTTGGCCCCCCAACTACAATCGCCCGACAAGATGACTTTTCCCCCCTTCCCACCAGCCCCACTACAACTCTTCTTACTTCACCCACCTGAGGCAATGCCCGCAAGGCCACAGTTGCCAACACAGAGAGCCCCACTTCCATTCCTAGTGATGCCGCCTCCCAAGAGGGGCCTGCCTCCCACCACCTCCTCATCCACTCAGTCCCTCACCACTCCTCCCAGGCCACACCCACAAAAAAACTCCCAAGCGCCCTAATGGCGACATCATCTCTAACCCTCCTCCAAAAGAACACTGCCTGCCCCACTTCCCTCTGATCCCGCCATGGATACTACCCCCTCACCCATTTCCCCAGCCCCAACCCTGTACACTTTCATCGTTGCCAACCCTAATCCGAAATTCCTAGATGTCTGCACCCTCACTCTTGAAATCCTAAAATACATCCCCAGTGCCCCATTACCCAACTTACCCCTGGCATAGACTCTGTTCTCATCAAGTACTCCTCTCCCTCTTTCCATACTCATCTTCTCTGGCACCTTCCCCATATCATCTTGGCTCCCCATGCGTCTCTCATCCCTCTCCTTACATCCTTCTCTCCTCGTCAGCTCCAACCCCCTCGTGGTCCACCAACCCTCACCACCGTGATCACCAAACTCAGTCCTGTGATCGCGGAGGTGTTGGCGGAGCTGAATGCCCATCCTGGCCTGGAAATCCGCTCGGCCCGCCATATTTCCAACTCCTCTGGCCCTTCCTTCCTCATGCATATCTTTACTGAGTCCGCCTCCTCCATCAATCACCTCCTCGTACAGGGAGCCCTGATTTTCAACCACTGCCACCCTGTTGACCAGTCCCATTCCTCTCATCAATCCTACTGCTGCGAGTGCCGTCTCCTGTACAACAACAACCTCACTCAAGACTGCAAGAAGCCTCCCACCTGCCCCCATTGTAAAGGCTCCCACTTCCTTAAACAGTGTCCTAATCTCGCCTCTCTCCCTGTCTGCAACACCTGCAATGAACCCCTCCCCACCTACTCCTCCAAATGCAAAGCCAAATCCTCTCCAACCAACCCTGAGCACACTGTTCCCATTCACCCCACTGACCAGCACACCCACCCAAGAATTCCCTCTGTCCTCCCCTTATGGCTGAAGACATCATATGGTTCTTGACCATTGTCCTGCAGAACTTCCACCCCTTCCAACACCCCCACACCCTCCAGCAGATCTCACTTTCCGCCTGCTCTGTTTTCCATTTAAATACCTGTGCCACCTACTGCCACAACCAGGCCCACTTTACCTTCACCCACCTAGACACCATCGTTTAAGCCCCTGTCTCCTCGTCCCACTTCCTTTCCCACTCCCACCTCCTGGGATGTCAACTGTATCGTCTCCTCTACCTAAACATCCACTCCCTCCATGCCTACAAATACCTTTTCATGCATACCATATCCCAGCACCAGGTCGACTCTTTCATCCTTAATGAAACCTTCCTCCAACCTCACCATGTTGTCCACACCTCTCCCTATCTCCTTCATTGCACTGAAAATCCCCTACCCCTCGCCTGAGGCAGGGTCGCTATTGGCCACCTCAAGCATTTCCCTTCCTGGCCACATCTCCTCCTCAATGACCTGACTGAGGACCTTCTCATCATCTTTCTTCCCTCCCTCACAATCACCTGTGCCACTATCTATGTTCATCCCGCAGCTCCTCTCCCCTACGACTTCATTTCCCAGGTTGACCGTACCTTCTCCACCTATGTGATCACTACTGACCTCAACATCCACAGCCATGACCCTGCCACCCTTTAGCAGTGGCATCAGTACCTTGCCATCCTTCCTGGTGATCTCGTTCCTCTCCCACAACACACGCGTCCTGAAAGTAACCCTACCCTGGATGTTATCCTCGCTTCCCCCAACCTCTTTGGTCATATCATGGTGGATGTCCTCGATCCTATTGGCAGTGACCACCTCCCCGTCCTTCTCACCCTCTCCTCTGCCCATGGACCCCTGCAACCTCCCACCCACCTGCCCCTCCAAAGTCCATCCACCTCTTCCCTGATAAACTCAGTAAAGCTAACCATTTAGCTTCCCACCTATCCAAGGTCTTCTACATTCTTGACGATCCCCATTTTGATTATTCCCTCTCACCTCCATCCTTGACAGCACTCATACCTCTGTCCTGCCACTTGCCCCTAGTTTCCAGTATTTGGATCAATTATCCCCTCTGACATCAACACTCCCATCACCGCACACATCACCACACTCACCCAGCTCCTTAACCTTACCCATCTACCCAACGTTACTCCCGCCACTTTGCTATCTTTGTTTTCATTGACCTCCAGAATGCTTACGACCGTGTCTGGCATCTTAGGCTCCCCTTCAAACTCCAGACCTATGATCTCCCCATCAATTTCGTCCATTTCATTGCTTCCTTCTCCTCCCGTCATTCCTCTTATGTCACTATCCACAATTCCAACTCCCATACTTTCTATCCCTCTGCTGGTGTGCCCCAAGGCTCCATCCTTTCCCCTCTCCTCTGTCTCCTCCTCCTCGCCTTCCATATCCACCTTCTGTCACCCACACACATACTCTATGACCTCACCTTCTCCTTTTTCTTGAACACATCCGCATCCTGTATATCATTTGCCAACTCGATACCCCCCACCCCCTGGTGTCCCCCTTCCTCTCCATCCCCAGCCTGTTGCTGCACCTTTACTATTGTGCCCCGCCCTCTCTTCATCTTCACACCCTCCATCTCCTACCCCAATGCAACTTCAAGCACCTACCCCTCCCAGATGATGAGCTTTGAACTGACATCTACCCCACCTACCAACTCTAGCCCAACCTTCCTCCCCTATTCCTCAGGGCTCCCTCTCTCCTCCCTTCCCCTTCCCCTGAGCAGTTTTTCACCTCCCCCACCATCTCCCTCTCCCGTGCCCTCCCCCCCCTTCTGTGTCTCTGTGCTCCATCCTGCATTATCTTCCCTCTTCATTAGCCGCACCACCCATCTCCTGCCTCTTGGTGCACCTCCTGCCCACCCTTTTCTTCCTCTTGCTCCTGCCCCCCAGCGCCCCCCCCCCACCACACCTTCCTCCCCTCCTTTTCCCTCCTCTACAGCTACAAGTCCCACGGCAGTCCCTACCAGTTGTTTTTATTCTTCATAAGTGCTCCATCGTTTCCAGTGTTTTTTTTTATGTGTTCTACACTAAGTGATTTTAATCATGTGGCCGACTTTTAACTTGTGTTTGCCTCCAGTGTTTTTTAAGTGCACTTTGAATTTCCACCTATGTTCTTTTAAATTTATGTTGACTTTTTAACTGTCTCCCAGTACATGTCCCTGTATTAGTGTATATTTTACCTCCAATTGTCTCCATTTACTGTGTTTTTTATGTCCCCCTTTTTCTCCCCCTTCTTATGCAAGAGTCTTCATTTCTGAATTTATTGTAAAGCCATTTGGCAGAAGAGCAGTGGACTGTACCACTGCCAGCCCTCTCCTGCCCATATGGTGCAAGGGACTGAAATTACAATAAAGATAAAATGTTAAAAACCTGCATTTGGCATTCCAGTATTCTCTTTAAACTCCTAACTTACACCTCAGATATGCCCAAGCCAGTCCAACTTGTCCACCTCCTCCAATATGCTGATGACATCACCTTCCAGGCTCTCTATCTTAACCTTTAACGGTCCCAACGCACCCTCCAAGCGCACCTTGACGATTTCACCACTTAGTGCAACCAGTGTTTCCCTCTTATCGACCCCTCCAAAACCCTCGAAATCCATAAACACATCCCCAGTGCCACCATCACCCAGCTTATCCCCTGCAGAGACTCTGTCCTCATCACATCTCCCTCTCCCTCTGTGACGTGTTGGGGTGAAGAAGAGTTTGTACATCTTTAATTCTGGCGAATTTTGCATCAGAACTGGACACACACTCAACCCCCTCCTTACCTACCACCTAATCGATTATGTGCACAACTGTAAAGACAGGAACTGATAGTGGACCCTGCTAGTTGGTAAAGTTAGAAGTGTACACTCACAATAATTTAATAAAAATCATTATCTACTCAGTAAAGAAAATGGGAATTTTATCATAATGGATGACAGGAAATGGGATTCTACATCTATCTATGAAATGGTATGTGGATTAAATATTACAATGTTATTTATTATAAATCAGAACACAAAGGTACTTGATTGTCAATACAAACTGTACACTAAAGGTTAGGTCATACTGAACTATTATGAGAATAAGAGTTGGCTCGAGAACAAAGGGCCCCTACTCTCTGTGATGTAATAGATTGCCAATTAATCAGATCAGGAACAATTAGGAGTTCCCATCTTGGTGACTAGAAACTGGGTAAGAATCCCCTAACAATGGACATTTACTGTCCAGTGAGACTTACCGGCGTTCGTTGTAAGTTCCTTGAATGAATGGTGAGCAAATGGCTGCATTAGCTCATTTAGTCTTGGGGCCATCTGGTTGATCTCAGGACAGTTTTCGCAAAGGCCATTCCACTGCTGATTTGGTTCCTCTGGAGGTCACTGTCCAGATGGCCTTTGCAGGTCACCAGTATCTCATTGCTGTCTTTTTTTACCTACAGAAGGCTTATAACATGACATGGCATCACCACATCCTTACTACGTTACATGAGTGGTGTCTCCAGGGTCCACTCTCAATTTTTCTCAAGAACTTGTTGTCACATACATTCTGAGTTCCAGAAGGTGCTTCAGTCAGTATCCCCCCATATCCAAGAAAACAGGGTCATGCAGGACTCTGTCCTGAGCTCCCCCTCTTTCTGGTAGCCATCAGTGCTCTAGCAGTGGGTGTGGGATCTTTGATATTGCCCTCCTTATATGCTGTATATACTGATGATTTTTGTTTTTTATTGTTGCTCCTCTAGTATGGGTATTGCTGAGCACCATTTATAGGTCAACTGCCAAGACTTGTCATGCTCACCTGTCACTGTCCACCCACACCCAGATCTCTGCCTAACTGAGATGCATTGCTTTTTGGGACTGGTCTTTGATCACTGGCTGATGTGACTTCCCCATCCAACTTAATTGGAAGTCCTAGCTACACCTCAATACCCTTGACTGCCTCAGTAACACTAGCTGGTGTGCAGATCCCTCTACACTTTTGCAGCTCTACAAAGCCCCGATTCATTCCCGTCTCTACTGTAGGAGTATTACAGACTTGCACATAATTCAGGATCACCCTCAGCATTGCCAATACTGGATCCCATTCATCACTGTGCAGTCTGACTTGTGACATGATCCTTCCAAACCAGACCTGGGGACAGCTTATAAGTTGAGGCTGGAGTTCCTCCATTCCCCATCAGGTGCCAACTATAGCTGCTGAATTACACTATATGTCTTTGCAGCTTCCCCGAACATCTCAGCTACTGAGTCCCTTTCCCTGTAAAGAATCTCCACCTCCCACAACAAGGAGAACTGAGTTTACAACTGCTGCATGCCTCCAGTGTCTCTGTTTGAACTGGAACTTCCTCCACTGTCATCTGCAGTCTGGGAGACATCGCATCTGTCCCACAGCTTGTGCCTCAACCTAAGATTTGTCTTAGAGTCTCCTTTGGTCCAAAAGATTCTGCTGACCCCATAATTTTTCACCAACTGTTCCTGGCTGTCCTTGAGATGTATCCAGGTTCAGAAGTGATAGTCACCAATGGCTCAACACCTGATGGGTGAAGAGGCTTTGCATACGCACATGCATGGTGCAGTGAACTCCACTCAATGCCAAACACCTGCAGTGTCTTCACTGATGAATTGATGGCCATTAAACTAGTCCTTAGCCATGTATATTCTTGGACTGGTAAAAGTATCCTAATCTGCAGTGACTCCCTTAGTAACCTTCAGGTAATAGACCAGTGCTACTCTCCTCACCCACTGTTTATGGCTGTCCAGCATCTCAACTCTGACCTCCATCAAGCTGAATGGTCAGTCATTTTTGCTTGGACTCCCATTCATGTTAGGATTTCAGGAAAAAGAGAGTCCCAGAACCAGACCTTTGTTCATTTATATGTCATCAATTGTTGGAAGTCTGGAACTCAGAATAGTCTGCCTTGGTCCCCCCAAACAAACTGAGGACACTAAAGAAGTCACGACCATGTGGCAGTCTTCCCCTGCATGCTTCTCGCAGGGAATCCACCGTCCTCTGTTGACTTTGCATTGACCACACTGAGCTGACCTGTGGGTACATTCCACTTACTTATTGACTGCCCTAATTTGGCTGTTTTGAGGTGGCCTCTTAATCTTCCTGACACACTAGCTTTGGTGTTAGCAAATGACACCAAAGCAGCTGACCTGGTGTTACGATTTGCCCCGCGAAGGTGGTTTCTACTCATCCCTGCAAGATGGGGCTTTTTGGCCTCATTGATTGCCTGAGGGATTGGTGGGGTAACTCTCTCCTGCTTCTCCCCCCAAGGTCCCCTTGGAGTTCTTGCTTGGTGGCCCAGGCTGGCCTTTACCCTTCCCACCTTTCTTTTCTCTTTATTATTTCTCATTTCTCGGTTTTAATGCCTTGTATTAACTGATCATTTAATGAATTGTCTGTGCTGTTTTTCTCTGTGCTTTTATCTTTTTATTTTTATGTATTTATTTTTTGAGCTAGTTCCACGAAGGCTTCCCAGGATTTGCATTTCACCTTGTTTAACACTTAACTGATGAAAGAACTGATGATCTAGGAATTTAGTCCCTTTCACTCCAAACCACCCAGCCACATCCTGTGATGAAAATTCGTTTTGTACTAACAGGGATGACCACCACTGGTGAGTATGGCGGGACCTAGACAGAACCCATTCCTCCAATGCTTAGGAGAGCCACAGCATTTAGCTGAGCCACAGCAGTGTTACACTTCCAATGATATAGTGGGAAGCCATCAGTTCTGACTTCAGGCCGAGGCTAGTAGTGACTGATAGAACTCTGATGGCACAACAGACATCCTGCATCCACATGTGTCATCTCTCATGTAGCAGTATAGTGGTACCATTTATCAACAGGATATGTTCATCCACACATGGCACATGTCTCTGTAACCTGTTTTCTTGATGTTGATGTACTTCTGTGGACAGCAAAATCCCGAGATCTGTTTGTGAAAGAACATGTATGGGACCAGCTTGGACATCAACTCCACCCCAATGCCAGTATCTGTGATAATGAGCACTGTTTCCACATTTGTGTGTCATGATGCCTCAGGAGAGGATAAAACATCTTTATGACACACTTCCCAAATGTATCACTGCAGGCATCCAGGCCTGAGGGAGCGCAAATGATCAATGGAACAAGAACCCAACAAACAAATAATTTGCATATATACACTACTGGCCATTAAAATTGCTACACCAAGAAGAAATGCAGATGATAAACGGTTATTGATTGGACAAATATATTATACTAGAACTGACATGTGATTACATTTTTGCACAATTTGGGTGCATAGATCCTCAGAAATCACTACCCAGAACAACCACCTCTGGCCATAATAATGGCCTTGATACGCCTGGGCATTGACTCAAACAGAGCTCGGATGGCGTGTACAGGTACAGCTGCCCATGCAGCTTCAACACGATACCACAGTTCATCAAGAGTAGTATTGAGACGAGCCAGTTGCTCAGCCACCATTGACCAGACGTTTTCAGTTGGTGAGAGAACCGGAGAATGTGCTGGTCAGGGCAGCAGTTGAACATTTTCTGAACCCAGAAAGGCGCGAACAGGACCTCCAACAAGCGGTCGTGCATTATCCTGCTGAAATGTAAGGTTTCACAGGGATCGAATGGAGGGTATAGCCAAGCGTCGTAACACATCGTAAATTTAACGTCCACTGTTCAAAGTGCCGTCAATGCAAACAAAAGGTGACCAAGACGTGTAAACAATGGCACCCCGTACCATCACGCCAGGTGATACACCAGTATGGCAAAGACAAGTACACGCTTTCAATGTGCGTTCACCAAGATGTCGCCAAACACGGATGCGACCATCACGATGCTGTTAACAGAACCTGGATTCATCCAAAAAAATTACGTTTTGCCATTCGTGCACCAAGGTTCATTGCGGAGTACACCATCACAGGCGCTCCTGTCTGTTATGTAGCATCAAGGGTAACCGCAGCCACAGTCTCCGAGCTGATAGTCCGTGCTGCTTCAGATGTCGTCGAACTGTTCGTGCGGATGGTTGTTGTCTTGCAAATGTCCCCATCTGTTGACTCAGGGGTCAAGATGTTGCTGCACGGATAAGATACCTGTCATCTGGACTGCTAGTAATACGAGGCTGTTGGGATCCATCACAGCATTCCGTATTACCCTCCTGAACCCACCGATTCCATATTCTGCTGACAGTCATCGGATCTCGACCAACACGAGCAGCAATGTCATGATACAATAAACCAAAATCGCGATAGGCTACAATCCGACCTTTATCAAAGTCAGAAATGTGATGGTAGGCATTTCTCCTCCTAGCACGAGGCATCACAACAACGTTTCACCAGGCAACGCTGGGTAACTGCTGTTTGTGTATGAGAAATCGGTTGGAAACTTTCTTCATATCATCACATTGTAGGTGTTGCCACCAGCCCCAACACTGTGTGAATGCTCTGAAAAGCTAATCATTTGCATATCACAGCATCTTCTTCCTGTCAGTTAAATTTCACACCTGTAGCACGTCATCTTCATGGTGTAGAATTTTTAATGGTCAGTAGTGTATTATAAAATCAACTTAAAATACACATCTGTTTTAGTTATTAGTAAAAATTTCTTGAGAGTACAGGTAGTTTTGGAGGAAATACCTATTTAGGTATGAAGGATGTAGGTTGCAGTAAGTACTGGGAGATGAAAAAGCTTGCACAGGATAGAGTAGCATGGAGAGCTGCATCAAACCAGTCTCAGGACTGAAGACCACAACAACAACAACAACCTATTTACGATTCCTGATCAACAAATTTCTGCTTGGTATCATTTGGGAGGAGTGGTAGGGGGAGAGTATTTCCTTCTCATCCTGTCTGCTAGGTTTCCCCTGGCCCGGGGTTATTTTCTGAACTGCACCCCTTCCCCTAAACCTCTGCAGTCCTCATCCTTCACCCCTCTTCCTTCCTCTTCAACTCTTCTGCAAGAAGAAGGAGCCACAGGCTCCGAAAGCTTGTAAAAGTAAAACCCTTTTGTGTGTTTTTTCTCCTGTAGCCAGCTGGTGAGTAGACTTTTTTATCTATCCATTTACATTACGTTATCAACAATTGATTATTTTCGTTGTGACACTAAGTAGTTAGGTGCTTATTAATTACATTCATGATAGAAGTACTTCAAAGTGGTGAAGTGTTATAATTTTTTAAATAATATTCTGTTTTTTTTTTTAGGAAAGAATGTTTTTTAAAGTTGAAATGGTCATTACAACTATTCACTTGAGAACACTACGATAAACCAAAATTGCAGTTGTTAATAAATGCAGTGCAGGCAGAATTGTTGACATTTATAAAGTTAAGAGGTTAATTGCAGCAATCAGTATATTGTTCGGAAACTGTGATAATAATTTAGGTAATCTGGGTAAGTAGTATTTTTGTAAGGAACTGTGATGTTAAACTGTATCGTGGAACAAGTCATACTTGCCATTATCCCTTAGCTGCTGAGATGGCTTCTTGACCAGTGTGCAGAAGTTGGAGACTATTGTTTCCTGTATACACTTCTTCCAAGTCTGGTTTGCCAATACCCTTGAAATAGTATGTATTTATATGTTTTGAGAAGATTCCTTTGCAGGCTTGCAGTTTTGTGTTATTTCTGAAGCCAGAGTTTAGCTTCATTATCTGAAAGTTACGACGTGATGGCCGAGATCATTTATTAATTTTCAATTTTATTAGTTTATTTATTTATTGCTTCTTTCCTTGTGGACTCCAGCTAGCTGAGAGTAAGGGCATCACAAGATGTTTCACAGTTTGTTGCTAAGATAAGTAACTGATTATATTTTCCCCATTAGTATGTTTGATGTATGTGCATTACTTTCTATTCACCATGTGTAACTGCATAACATAACAGCATTTCCTTTGACTCCCATGGTAATAAGGTGTCTTCCATTAGGTCATAATGATTCATGCAGTCAGGCACCTTTGACACGTCCTTCAATATCACAAACAAATTCTATTGTCTGCCAAGGGAGTTTAGAACTGGCAATTCTATTCTTCATTATCAATTCAGGTTGTTTTGCAAAAGTGAAAATAAATGATATTGGCCTGCATTTTCTTAATTCACATCTGTTGATTTTCTTAAATTACTTGTTTTCACCGATTCTGAAAAAATGCTTTTCTCTATTGTAGCATTCAATAAAGATGTTGAGTCTTTTGGTAGACTTTCCTGCATTCCTTTATAAGAGATGGTGTAACACCACCTAAGCCAGAAAAATGTTTTGACTTTTAGTTGGTTTATTGTGTTTGAAACCTCTGAATCAATGTGATGAATGCAATGGTAGAATTTTTGCCACTGTATTCTCCCCGTCTGTTATATGTGGTCTTATTTTATCTGTTACAGTTACAGTATATATGTTGATGGTGTTTGCTACTTCACGAGGCTCTATTTTATTTTCATTACCTTTCAGTGGGCAGATGCCCTCGTTCCTATTTCTTCTCTCCTCTTTTCTATTTTTGCTGTCAATTTCAGTAAGTAACTTATGTGGTTTAAGACTGGTACTGAATCTTTGGTTGAGGAACACCGGTGGAAGAATCCTCCAGTGGATGTATGCCTGACAACTTATAACTTGACTCATCCTACGTGGTTAAATGTGCTCTCTCATGATAGGGTGAAGACACCTACTGTCTTGGACCTAGAAGTAATCTGTGCAACTGTTTTTATTCTTTCCTCATTTAATGACCTCAAGATGATTATTGTCTTGTTATTTGAGTGAGTTTCGTTACTGTCACACTGTTCTGGACTGGACCTGATGGAGGAAAACATCAGAATTCCACAGACATGTAGCAACATTATTTCACCTTTGCTTTGAGTGGGGCATCAAACTTAACAGATGTTCAGACAGGGATTGTGTGTAAGTTCTCACTACTTCTACAGCATCACATGCATAATTTTCAGTGCACTATTCATTTCAATATCAAGTACCTTCATTGGTGTTGCGTCTTTCACAATGTTTACCTCAAAATCAGCATTTTTTTCACCAGTCAGTCTGAGTTATCATCATTCGAACCTAACCTAATAAATTTGTTTTCTTTGTAACCAATTTATGACAGCGCAACTGAACTGTGAAACTGCAGGTAACTTAATTAAGAATGTGTACATATTGTAATATTTGTACCATTAGAAATGTATCCATTCAACATGGTGCTGGACTGTTTCAGTGAGTCATCTTTTATAGTACACCTACTGTCTTGGACCTAGAAGTAATCTGTGCAACTGTTTTTATTCTTTCCTCATTTAATGACCTCAAGATGATTATTGTCCCATTCTCTCAGAGTTTAATTTTCTATGTTTAGTGTAGACTGCACGGTTCCATGTCACCATGCTGGGAGCTCCACAGTATTGCTGCTCCTGATGACAGCCTGACCTCAAACTGTGTTTTGTGGAGACATTGTCTAGTTTCTGTTCAGTCCTGCCTGCACAGGGGGCTTGTGAGAATGTACCGGGCATCATTCATGTGCCCCTAAAGGAGTTCCCACTTGTTATTTGAGTGAGTTTCGTTACTGTCACACTGTTCTGGACTGGACCTGATGGAGGAAAACATCAGAATTCCACAGACATGTAGCAACATTATTTCACCTTTGCTTTGAGTTGCTACCTACGTCTGTTCACTGGTTGATGTCAGATCCATTTCTACAACTTTCCCTTTTTTTCAGAACACTGGCAATTTGTATCATTGTTTAGACTTCACAGTGAAACTATGCCCCCAGTCACTACCAGTAAATTGATCCTGTGGCCTTTGATCTCTTACAACAGTGGAGACAGCAAAGAAATCCTTTACTTTTGAGTTTTTCCACAGTGCTAATAGTCTTGGAAATTTAAAATTCAGAGATTTTGTAAGTGTCATTAAAAATTGGCAATTTTGTTAACCAGGAGAACAACATGTCTCTGTCCCTAGAAAAGGATGTAGTTGGCATTATTTGAAACTGATTTGTATCATTAGCTGTTTATTTTAAATAAATTAAGCTTGCTGATGTGCGCTGAAATCAAATTTTACTCAAAGAAGGAAAGAAGATTATGGTTTAACACCTTGGAGATAATGAAGTCATTAGAGATATAATGCAAACTCTGATTGCACAAGGAGAATTGCCATGTGCTGTGCTTGGGATGTGGTCTCGGTGTTTGCTCCAACTCACTTGAGGAAACTGTGGGAAACCTCAGCCCGCATGATCAGACACTTTTCCTGGTCCAGATGCCTCTGCGTGGCAGTTGTCTGCCAACTCTACAAATTATTCTCATTGTTTATTTGTGTGCATTAAAAACTGAGATACTAATACATGTGAGGAGGTATTTTTTGTACTTAACAGCACTCAGAAACCTGCAAAATTGTCTTTTTTTGGGATGGGACGGGGGAGGGGTTGTTGACTGCTTTAGGAGTTTTGTGTTCAGGAACTCAACTCTAGACCCTGTAAGTATGGAGATTACCTGAAAGAACCAGTCAGTAGGGAGTCCTTGTTCAGTTGCTCTCATACTGTACTACAAGGTTGTGTAAGCCTCTTTTGTTGCCATTAATGCTTCATCTTACTTTATCATTTAAGTTTGCACGAGCAAGTCACCAAGCAGAGTGTACCATAAATGAAGATGCTCTTAATACCTTCACTCTCTAAAGACTGTGAATGTGACACAAGCATGAGACCCAATGTATCTATGTTAAGATATACATCTTAACATGTCAGATACCTAACAAACCTGTCCACATGATTTACTGTGTTAGAGGTAGTGAAATTGTTGCAGTAACTGTTTCTTAAGCAGATGTAGAGGAATGTTTGATGAGTCGTCGCCTTTGACCTGTGACATAAGAAGCATGCGATGAACACCATAAACAATGTGGTGACTATAACATGATGTTATTGGCAATTTTTTCAAAAACTACAATCAGGATTTTTTAGTGTCACAATCACTGCCTTTGCCAATGCATAACCAAATTTTCATCTTCCAACCCAACTGACACATTGGACACAGCTATAGATCAAACTGTCACCACAGCCACATATTCTTATTATCACATTCATTAACTTCGCCTGCTCACAAGCTACAGATCAGTGTGCCACCATTACCAGTTATTTTTCTTTTTTTCCAAATTAGTTGGCTTTGCCAACAAACTGCGAAAGTGTGAATTCATACACCAAAAGGTGGCATGACAGCAGCCATTAACAGTACATCACTGGCCAGAGCTGATGACTCATATCGAACATTCTTCTTGACACTCTTAAACACCCAGTGCTGACTGTCAAGTTAGCAATGTCTGTTTCTTTCAATGAGTACCATAGCAGTATAATTTCAGGTTATCTTTCACAGAACTAAAAGGAATTCTGGTTGTATGTAAATTCTGTTAGTGGCACCAAGACTAGTGTCCAGTACCTAGTGAATGAGACAGAAACTGAAGCTGAAGGTAGAAAGCAAAAGCTGAAATGTGTACAACAGAAAACCCAGGAGAGCTGCCCCAATTTAATCCTTGTACCACTCAAAAGATGAATGAAATAAGTATCAGTATCAATGGTATTGAGAAACAGTTGACAGCATTAAAGCTGAACAAAGCTCTAGGGCCTGAAAGTATTTCTGTCAGATTCTATACTGAATTTGGGACTGTGTTAGACCCTCTTCTTACTATAACCTATGATAGACCCCTTGAACAAAAAACAGTGCCCAATTCTTGGAAAAAGACACAGATCACACTCATTTACAACAAGGGTAGAAGAAATGATCCACGAAACTGCCATCCAATATCCTTGACATCAATTTGTTGCAGAATCTTAGCACATATTCTGAGCTCAAACATAATGAATTATCTTGAACAGAATGACCCCCTAAATGCCAACCAGCATGAATTTTGGAAACATCAATCATGTGAAACCCAACTTGCACGTTTCTCACGAAATATTGAAAGCCTGTATTAGTTGATTTCCAAAAAACATTTGACTCAGTACCATGCACATGCTTATTGTCAACAGTATGATCATAAGGGTATCAAGTGAAATTTGTGACTGGGTTGATGACTTTTTGGTAGGGATGACACAACATGTTATCTTTGCTGGAGAGTCATGGTCAGATGTAGCAGTAACTTCAGGTATACCTCAGGGAAGTGTGTTGGGTCCATTGCTGTTCATGTTGTACATTAATGACCTTGCAGATGACATTAATACTGACAGCAGACTTTTTACAGATGATGCACCTATCTATAATGAAGAACTATCTGAAAGAAGCTGCATAAATATTCAGTCAGATCTTGATAAGATTTCAAAGTGGTGCAGAGAATTGCAACTTGCTTTAAATGTTCAGCAATGTAAGACATTGCACTTCAAAAAATTAATATTCTATGACTATGATATCCATGAGTCACTGTTGGTAGCAGCCAACTCATACAAATACCTGGTTGATGTGGGGGAGTGGACCAAACAGCAAGGTCTTTGGTCCTATAGGATTAGAGAAGGAAATCGCCTGTGCCCTTTCAAAGGAACCATACCGGCATTTGTCTAAAGTGACTTGGGGAAAGGAGGTAAAATCTATAGCAGGATAGCTGTATGCTAATTTGAACCACCATCCTCCCAAATGCGAGTCCAGTGTGCTAATCACTGCGCCACCTCACTCGGTACAAATACACTTTGCAGGGATATTTATTTATTTATCTTCTGTCCATATAACAAAAAGTTTTTGGACATTGTCAGGCAAATTTAGACTACATTACACATATACAATAATTTATTTACATTCTTTCATAACAAAATATGGATCAGACACATGTCTGTACACATTATTTTTCAATACGGCACTACAAATAGATTCTTCTATAGTGTAACACAATTTAGCTTATATTTATGATAGTACAGTACACATTATACAGTGTATAATTACGTTCTTTCATGCCACTGATAGATCGCAGACATTGTCTATATACACTGTTTTCCAAGATGGCACTACAACTTAAAGTCCTCTATAGAGTAACAACACTTCTCTATTAATAATTGCTTCAGTCTACTCTTTAGCATATTTAGATTATAAAATGGCATGATCACATCGGTTCAGTCATGGGCAAAGCAGGTGGTATACTAGAATTTATTGGAAGAATACTGGGGAAGTGCAGTCTATCTACAAAGGAGATTGCTTACAAATCACTCATGCAGCCAGTTCCAGAATATGCTCAAGTGTGTGGGACCCGTACCACATAGGCCTAACGGGGGTTTATTGACGTATACAGAGAAGGCAGCATCAATGATCACGCATTTGTTTAATCCATGGGTGAGTGTCACAGAGATACTGAAGGAACTGAACTGGAAGACTCTTGAAGATTGAAGTAAACTATTCCAAGTCTATTAACAATGTTTCAATAACTAGTTTTAAATGACTGCTCTAGGAATATCCTATACCCCCTACGTATTGCTCACACAGATGTCATGAAGATAAAGTTAGAATAATTACTGCACGCATAGAGGCATTCTTTCTGTGCTTCAGATGTGAATGGAACTGGAAGAAACCCTTGTAATTGGTATAATGGGACATAACCTCTCACATTAATCTCACAGTGGTTTGCCGAGTATTGATGTAGATAATATTTCACTCTTTGGATGTTATCGATCATCATAAAGAATCTCCACAATGGAAAGTGGTTCCAAAAGGGCATGTGTACTTTGTTTCCTAAGTGTCATGAAACAATCCTACATTGTTCTTCTAGTCTTGGAAAGATAAAATCATAAGTGTGCAAAGTACACTTGATTGTTAATAACTGGCAACACTTGCTACATTGTGTTGTGATGTAGGCAAAAATAATTTTCAAGCCTACCTTGTATGTCGTTTGTCACTGGTAGAAATTATGGAGAGATCGGTAGCTACATTGAGTCGTGCGACTGTAATTTACAAATAATTGATGTATTTTTCACATGTTGTATAATAAATAACACACTACAGACTTATTACATGAAGTTCAATGAAGAATTTATACTGAATAATGTATAGATTAAAAACATATTTTTGCTAAGGATTTATATAATTTTCCTGGAATAAAGCATTCTCAGATGTTTTCTTCGCCATCAAAATGCCACATTTTACATTATCCAACATTTTTCTGTAATTTCAAATGATACATTTTCAGACTAAATCTTGCATATCTGTCCATTAATTAGAATTGTACGTTATGGCTGCTTAGGAAATAAACTTGAGACTTTATTAGCAACCAATATTATTTATTTAATACTGAAACCAATTCAACTCTTCACAACTTTCCAGTGTAGGGACCAATTGGTGAAAGAACATAGCCATTATTACAAAAATTTTATAACACTTCTAGCATGTTTACAATAAACTACCTTTGTCCTGCATATATTGTTTCTGATTTACAGACGTGCAAGTTCTCTAACCTCTCTCGTTCATTGTAGATCATCGTTTCAAACACTTTTTAAAAGAATGGAGCAAACCATGTTAACTAGGCAGTCTAACCTTCACGAAAGTATCAGCAGGGCTAAAATTGAAACAATAGAGTTGATGGGTGCCAGAAGCGAAGTACTTTATAAAACAGCCAGAAAAACATTAATGTAGAAATTTAACAGCATTAAGCAAAGAAAAGCTAAAACAAAACTCTCTGAAAATATTATGTTATTTACATCGTGTGGCCCAAGCATGTGTATCATAAACAATAATAGTAATAATAAATAGCAAACTAACACCTCCACAGTTTTTCAACAGGTAGGTGAGAGTAGAAGTTTAAATCGAAAGCTTTATTTACTTGCTAAAAGTAGTGTGGACGACTCCAACTGCGGTCAAAAAACAAATGAGTACTGAACTAGTGACAGTTTCGCATGTCTCTCATTTGACATTACTGCCAGAGGTGGGGTATATTTATCTTCAGATTCAGTGTAAATAACTAACACACATGTTCTTCACAAACATAAACTCAGCTCAGGCATTCAGCCTTAGGCCTAGCCTGAATGGTCAACTGTCTGCAACACAATACAAGGAGTGATCTATAATTGTGGGATGTGTGATCGGCTTGTCGCCAATCCCTGTTGCCATTATTGCCAGTAGTTGAACGCTGATATACTTATTTCTTTGACTGGTTCATCATTTGACCTCATGAGGGATGACAGTATCCCATTCCAGACCTCCCTGTCCAAGAAAAATGTGAGAAAGTCCTTTTCTGCTGAAGGCAGTGATGCTAACTGTTTGGCAATACATTTACACATATTCTCTATTAAACATGAGACTGCTGCACTGTAGGTGACAGAGGTAAGAAGCAAAGGTGAGGACAAGAGGAAAGCCTATGCAGACAAGGGAACACGCACACATTTTGCCTCACAATATGAAATATTCCCACTTTTTGTGGACAAAACTAGCACCACATCAACAGTACATCAGTAAGTAACTGCAACAATCACATACAAATTGCTCTTTACTCCCTCACAAAGTAATAGATAAGGCCCTTATTCATTTAATAGGAAGTATAATATGTTTCAACTACTCAATAATTATTAATTTTTAAGCAACAAATTTTTCAGGCTATACCTTTTATTTCATTGCCCCTCACTGCAAATGGATGGCGTTGGGCTGCCAGTGGTACAATCAACCTGCACCTCAACCAGTTGACAATAAAATTTAAATAAGATGATATAATAATAAACAATAACATGAGATATTTGGAATGAGTTTAAAACTTTTTAAAGGCGAAAATGAAATGGAAGTTCTTGTTTGTAAGAGATAAACTTTCTTTGGTTTTAGTTAAAAACAGTTGTAAAAAAAGGTGAAAATCAGAAACACAGTAAGATTACAACATTCTTAAAAGAGCCCTGACACACAACACAGATGTTAAAAAGAATTAATTCACAGGCACTAAAGCTGGTAGGACCTGCTCTGGGTTTGTTAGACTGTTGGTGAAGGGGAAAGGTTGGTTGTTGAAGAGGGTAGAATACAGTCGGTGTAAAAAAAAGAGGACTGGTGCAGATGTATTGAGAGGTAGGGGTGGCTGTTGAGATACAAGATAGTTTCAAGTGGAGGAGGTTCTACTGAGGCTAAAATTTGATGAGGTAAAGGGGCTTGGTGAGGATGGGTGGAAGGGGAAAAAAGGGGGTAAGGAAAATATGAGGAAGGGAGGAAAGGTGGCCTTGATGATGTGGAATGGGTAGGGTGAATTTAAAGTTGGTAGGAGGGGTAACTATTTGGACACAGTTAATGACTTGGGAGGGGAAGACAGTTGAAGTTACTTTGGGGAAGTTTGTGGAGGAGGGTAGGGTTGGCGGTAGGTGTTGGTGGAGGTGCATCAGCACACTATGGTTGGAAAGTGTATGGGAAACTAAAGGATTATTTGAGTAAAGTTTTCAGATGGTGTAGTTTGTTCAGAGGTGATCTGTGTGAGTGAGGAGAGGTGGGAATTTGATGAGTTGGTAAGGGATCCATGTCAGAGAAGGAAGAAACACACAGAAGCAAGGTGGAGGGCATGAAGGATCTGAAGGAACTTCCAGAACTCAGGGGAAGCAAATAACTGTGTAAGATTTGCTTGGCAAAGGATGCATTGGATGAGGGTTTTGTATGTGTGAAGGACACTGGAGGGGTGCAATCTCCATGTTTGGCCAATTAATACTCTCAGTCTAACGTGCACTTTCTGTTGGATGGTTAGTAGATAAGATTTCCACAGTAAAATAATGGAGCTGACAGACATGATTGATTAATGAAAAAGATAACTGTATAAAAACAAATGTGTGTAACTATATTGACAATCTAATTTTGAACTAGGCAACATTGGGTACAATATATATTGTGAAATTCATGACACTGCAGCTGGGGATGAGAGCTTACCATTGTCGGGTCTATAGGTTATCTGAAAACTTCTATTTGTGTTCTGAGGAATTACGAGCTTAAAGGGGTAATATTGGAATGAAGAAAAGTAATTTTGTTGGTTAACTGATTACTGTGGTGCTAGAATGATGTGAATATCCTGACAGGCCAACTATTTGGTAACATTTTGAGAGGATTTAATTTTCTGGTTGAGTGAGAGTAATACTCAGAGTTGAGTGGAGAAGTAGGGCAATGATTTGGTACAACTTCTATTCCCTTAATGTTGAATTGAATAATAATTAAATTATGTGATGGGGACTATTTTTTTCATAATGTAATGATTGGTAAATCTACACTACAGCATATCTTTAGTTTTAGCTAGAGGTAATGTAAATATTTTGGAGATTAAAGTGATAGGAAACATCCTGGCAGATTAAAACTGTGTGCCGGACCGAGACTCAAACTCGGTCCCGAGTTCGAGTCTCAGTCCGGCACACAGTTTTAATCTGCCAGAAAGTTTCATATCAGTGCACACTCCACTGCAGAGTGAAAATCTCATTCTAGAAACATCCCCCAGGCTGTGGCTAAGCCATGTCTCCACAATATCCTTTCTTTCAGGAGTGCTAGTTCTGCAAGGTTCGCAGGAGAGCTTCTGTAAAGTTTGGAAGGTAGGAGACGTGGTACTGGCAGAAGTAAAACTGTAAGGATGGGGCGTGAGTCGTGCTTGGGTGGCTCAGTGGTAGAGCACTTGCCTGCGTAAGGCAAAGGTCCCGAGTTCGAGTCTCGGTCTGGCACACAGTTTTATTCTGCCAGGAAGTTTCATATCAGCACATATTCCACTGCAGAGTGAAAATCTCATCCTGGGAGGTGATAGGAGTCCATAAGTGAAGTGAATTTCAAACGAGGACTTGGCATTTAAGTGAATTTCAAATGGGAAAGAAACCCAAAGTTTTCAAGTTTAACCAATTACAGACAGAGTTATGACCTAGAGTAACATTTTGCAGTGTAATGTGTACCTGATTTTAAAATTTTTACTAGTCCCCACCTTTTGTACTACAGTCCATTTTAGTGCTAATTATTTTGATGGTATGAGATTTATGTAATGTATTTATTATAAAGTAATGACCATTATTTACCATTAGTGTGAAACAGTTTTTCCTTATACTTAATTAGAAGTAAAAGTGAGCATACTAAAATAGGTTATTTTGTCTTACTTTTTTGTGTACTGTGGCTGAGAAGAACCACCTCCAAGGAAGCTGATAGCAGTGCATTTCCTTAATAACTGCCACTTGGACCTGTAGAAGGTGTGAACTACTTGGTGGGAAAAAAAAAAAAAAAAAAAAAAAAAAAAACACATTAAAAGAGTGAAAGTGCTTTTGTGAAATACTAAAGATTGAACAAGTGAAATTTTCTGTCTAAAAATTAAGTGCAATGTGCAGTGCAATTTAACTTTTTGCAACCCATGAACATTTGTTGTTTGAAGCAAGACTGGATTTGTATAAAGTGATATGTATCTTAGAATGTAATCTTTTTTTATTCAAAAAGTGCATCACTTATAATGAAAATGTGTATGTAGTCTTTATTTAAAATATAACTAATGGATATTTTGTGCCATTGTATAATACACTGTACGTAAATATTTTGTATGGGGTTTTTCATATGGCCAGTTCATATAAGTAGAAATTTGAAAAAAAATTTTGAAGAAGATTTCTGATGTAATATTCTTTTGTGTGTAGATGGTTAAACCCACTTTTTGAGGCCAGCTGTGGTCATTGAACTGCTCGGTTAGCTCCTTGTAATATCTATCTGGTCAATCTAATGAGGGGGTAATGTGATGAAGCAAGCTGGGATATCTGTAGTTCCTTTCTTGTTCAGCCATCTGCCTCCTTAAATTCATTTTTGACTAATTATTGTCAACATACATGAGTATAACCTGCATTTTCATAAAAGAGAAAGTTTGGCCCTCACTCTTAAGAAATATAGCACCAAGAATAATTTTGTGCTCAGTTTTATGTGTGTCCAACTTCCTAATTTATTTTGACCATCACTATCCTTTGTTGAAGCCCGGAACCTCACCCCCTTCCTTCGCCAGCATTGTCCTGGTGCCCCCATCTCCCTCCTCACTCCTCGCTGTGATTCGGTCCTCATCTCCTCCCCCAGCCCAACCCTCCACACATACCTCCTTTCCCGCATCCCTGTCACCCGCTTTGGCCCTCATGCCTCCCTTACCTCTGCTCCTTCTCCATCTCCTACCCATCAACCCCAACCCCCGCATTGCCCGCCGACCCTCACCGCCGTGATCACTCGGCTCAGTCCGTCGATCACGGAGGAGGAGGTGTTGGTGGAGCTCAAGGCCCATCGCACGCGGGAGGTGCAGGCGGTCCGCCGCATTTTCAACTCGGCTGGCCCCACCCGCCTTATGCGGGTTTTCTCTGAGGACGCCCCCTCCATTGACCGTCTCCTGAAGGAGGGTGCCCTCCTTTTTAACCAGCGTTATAAGGTTGACCCCTCCCGCTCCCCTCCTCAATCCCTGCGCTGCCAGAGGTGTCTGCGCTATAACGCGCACCCAACAGCTGAGTGCCGCGAGGCCCCCATCTGCCCGCATTGTCGGCAGGCGCACTTCCTCCGGCAGTGCCCTAACCTCCAATCCCCTCCCTCCTGTAATACCTGCAATCTCCCTCATCCCACCTACTCCCAAAAGTGTAAATCCCGACCCCCTCCCACCACTCCTGAACTCACCGTCCCTGTCCGTCCTCTGGACGCCCCCACCCCTCCTGGCAATTCCCTTCGTCCCCCCCCCCCCCCCCCACCGCTGAGGACATCATCAGGTTCCTCACAATCGTCCTTCAAAATGTTCATCCCTTTCAGCGCCCCCACACCCTCCAGCAGATCTCCCTCGCCACCCGTTCCATATTCCAACTCAAGATGTACGCCACCTACTCCAACAACCAGGCCCATTTCACCTTCTCCCGCCTTGACACCCTCGTCTAAATCCCTGTCATGGCGCGACTGCACCCTATCCTTTTCAACAACATCCGCTCCCTTACCGCCAACAAGAACCTCTTCCTGCACACCCTTGCCACCCACCGCGTGGATGCCTTCCTCCTTAATGAAACCTTCCTCCAACCCCACCACACCATTCACACTTCGCCCTACCTCCTCCACCGCTCCGATAATCCCCTCCCAATTGCGCGTGGCGGAGTTGCCATTGGTCACCACCGCCAGATCCCCGTTCGGCTCCAACCTCTCCTTCCCGACCCCACCGAACACCTGATCCTTAGTCTCTTCTTCCCCGGCCTTACCGTTACCTGCGCCACCATCTATGTCCGCCCCAACGCTCCTATTCCCTTCGACATCCTCTCCCACATCGACCGTACCTTCTCCTCCTACGTGATCGCCGCCGACCTCAACATCCATAGTCGTTCCGCTGCCCAGTTACGGCGGTGGCATTGGTTCCTCTCCAACCTTAAAGGCGACCTCGTCCCCATCCCCCAGCATACCCGTCCCGAATCCAACTCCACTCCTGATGTTATCCCCAACCTCCTTGGCCGCATAACGGTGGATGTCCTGGAGCCTATTGATAGCAACCATCTCCCTGTCCTCCTCACCGTTTCAGACGGTTGTCGCCCTTGCCCCGACCCTCGTACTGACCCTCCCCCTAAGTTTGTCCACGACTATTCCCGTGCCGACTGGAATGCCTACCGGGATACCCTTTCCACCCAGGTTGATAGCCATCCCTTCCCCTACCACCACCCTGACGATGTCACCCATGCCGCCTCCTTTCTCCAGCAGACCTTGTCTGAGTCCGTGGAGGCCCACGTCCCTACTGTCGCCATCCACCCCCACTGTCCTACCTTACCCCCACAGGCTGTTCTCCTCCTCCGTGAATCCTGTCGTCTCTACCGTGCCTTCCTCCGCACGCGTGACCCGGACACACTACGATGCCACCGGCAACTCCAGCGACACATTCGTAATCTGCTCGCGGCTAAGAAACGCCGGGACTGGCGACAGACATGCACCCGTTTAAATGCTACCCTGCCAATCAACTCGTCCAAGTTCTGGTCGGCCTTCCGTTGCCTTACCGGAACTAAACCCTCCCCCTATTATCCTCTTCTCCATGATGATCACCCTTTCCATGACAACCTTAGTAAGGCCAATCACTTTGCCTCCTACCTCTCCGATGTCTTTTCCATCCCCGATGATCCCCAGTTTGATTACTCCCTCTTCCCGGATGTCTGCGATCGAACTGACACCTCCGTCCCTCCCCTCGCCCTGGGTTTCCAGTACTTGGACAACATTGCACACACGGAACTCAATGCCCCTATCACTACACAGGATCTCATTGCTACACTCCGCACAAAACGCAACACCGCTCCTGGTCACGATCGTGTCACCTACCGTCACCTTCGTGAAGCTCCTGTCTCTTTCCTCTCCACCCTGGCCAGGCTCTACAATGTAGTCCTGTCCACCGGTTACTACCCCGACCTGTGGAAAACCTCCCGTATCCTCACGTTCCTTAAACCTGGCAAACCGCCATCCGCCATCTCCTACTACCGTCCCATCCGCCTTACCTCGGTCTTCAGCAAGGTCCTGGAATCTATCCTCACCCGACGCATCCACCAGCATCTCCGCCAGCACCGCCTCCTTCCCGTTACCCAGTGTGGCTTTCGGCCGTCCTTCTCTTCCGACGACCTTCTCCTTCACCTCACTCATCTCCTTTCTGAACAGTTTAATTCCCGTCGCTCCGCAATCTTCCTCTCCCTGGACCTCGAACGTGCATATGACCGCATATGGCATTCCGGTCTCCTCTTCAAGCTTCAAACCTTCGCCCTTCCCATTAACTACGTCCGTCTGATCGGCTCCTTTCTCTCCCGCCGTCCTTCCTATGTCACCATCCATAACACAGATTCCTACACCTTTTTCCCCTCCGCCGGTGTGCCCCAAGGCTCCGTCCTCTACCCCCTCCTGTATCTTTTGTACACGGCGGACATGCCGCCGCCGTCACCCCCCGTCCACCTTCTCCAGTTTGCCGATGACACTGCCTTCCTTGCCCTTGCCCCCACCCTGCAACGCTCCCAATGCCTTCTCCAATCCCATCTTGACCGATTCACCGCTTGGTGTAACCAGTGGTTGCTCAAGGTCAATCTTTCGAAAACCCAGGCGATCATTGTAGGCAAAACCACCCCTTCCTTCCACCTCCTTGATTTCTATCTGACCGTCTATGGCCGTCCCATCGCCCTCACTCCCACCCTTAAGTACCGTGGCGTCACCCTCGACCGTCGCCTCTCCTGGACTCCCCATCTCCGTACAATCCAAGCCAAGGCACGTTCCCGACTCCGTCTCCTCAAGCTCCTTTCCGGCCGTACGTGGGGTCTGGACCCTTACACAATCCTCCACACCTATAAATCCCTCATCTGCCCTATCCTTTGTTATGCCCATCCAGCCTGGATCTCCGCCCCCCCTACCTTTTATAAATCCCTCCAAATCCTTGAACGCCATGCTCTCCGCCTTGCCTATCGCATCTGTCTCCCCTCCCCCACGCGGATCCTGTATGATCTCATCCCCTTCCCCCACCTCCTCCTTTTCCTTGAAAGGATACGGATCCTGTACACCTCCCGTAAACTCGATCCTCCTCACCCGCTCGTCTCCCCGATCCTCTCCCACCCCCGCCCGCTGCCGCGCCTGTATTCCCACATCCCGCCCGGTTTCCATCTCTCCACCCTCCTTACTCTCTCCCAAGGTGGCTTCCGCCAGCTCCCCCTCCCTGATGATGTCCTCCTCCCCTCCATCTACCCCTCCTATCAACTTTGACCCTGCCCCACCCCCCACTTCCGGTGTCCTTTCCTTTAGGCACCCTCCCTCCCTCCCTTCTCTTCCCTTCCCTCCCCTTCTCTTTCCTTTTCCCCCGTCCCCTCCCTCCACCCCTCTTCCCCCCGGGCTTCCCCTCCCCCTTCCTCCCACCCCCCTTTCTCCCCTGCCCGTGGCATCTCTGCTCTCCCCTCTGCCACTCCCCTTCCTCCTCCTCCTCTCTTGGCAGGTCCCCGGACTCGCATACGCATAGTGAACATTTGCGCGCCGGAGATCATCGCCATCAGTGTCTAGTGTGTGTGCTTCGTTTTGTGTTTCGTGCAGTTACAACTCAACTGTTCACATGTGCCTTCGCAGTTCTCCATGTTTTGTGCGCCGTGTCAACAAGTGTTAGTGTTTTTATCGTCCAACGTGAACGGCTTCTTGTTTTTTGTTTTTTGTAACTACTTTCTTTGCCTGCCATTTTTTGTATTGTCTGTGTCACCTATCTCGTATTATTGTACCCCATAAGGCTGAAGAGCAGCATATTCAGCTGCTGCCAGCTCGCCTTGTATGAGGTGATGAAAATTACAATAAAGGAAAAAAAAAAAATATTCTTTGTTACAGGGTGAAATCAGTAACTGTTCTGTGACTTAGGTTCTACTGTTGAATTATAAACAAATACAAATTCTGTACTCATTATAAGCATTTGGAAGAAGAACCACTACAGTCTTAAAGTATTTATTTGGCTCTATTCAAAAACATGTTACCAAAGCCAGCCCTTAATTAATTCTAAAATAATTACCAGGTTTGTCAAAAGTATTGTCTGTATAACTATACCTATTAATTTCATCATTTAAACAAATAATTCAGGCTAACCCTTGTAGTAGCAGAAACTGTTAAAAAGAAGGAATTTTTCTATAAACTCAGTTAATTGAATGAGTTATGTTTTAATTATAATTTCAGTACTTATTATTGTGGGGATATACAGAGGCCCTATTTTTGGTCCCGAGACAGTTAGTCCATGGCCAATTTTCAGATGAAAAAACCTGTATTGATTAGATCTTCAACAATGCGTCAATTTAACTGTGAAATAAGTGTAACACAAATAGATTGTATGTTAAATCAATGACAGTGTCTGTTCATTAGTGTCACACATACCTCATTATTCTGCAAGAATTGTGTGGTTAAGGTTTTACTCCTGATAGATGTTCAACGGTAAACTATTGTAGCAGTATGCTGACATTTGTCTGCAAACTATTAATGAGGCTTACCCAAAGTTTATCACTAGGGAACTGGCCATATAACTGTGTAATATTGTGGGGTTGTGAACAATGAAAGTAAAGAACTGTGAAAAGCAACTGTGCAACTGCAGGCTACATCGTTTACAATAATCATTGTTGAACCTCCAACCCTCCATTTCTCAGACATTATAAAAATGCAGTACATCAACACTGACGACTATCAACGAAGATATAAAGCAGGCAAATGTCACAGGTGGAGTTGGTTCAAGTGTTGATGGATGTGTTGGGAGAGGACAGATTCGAAGACCTTGCTAATCATTGAGGTGAGGCTAATGGGGTGGTGGCAGGGAGGTACCAGAAGGGGGTTAGTGGAAAAGAAGGAGTTTAGAGGTTCAGGATAGTAACCTGTGGAGGGAATAGTGGTACAAAGGGTTGCAAGGGTAACTAGAAAGGATAGGGGACAGTCTTTTTGGTGTTGATACATGATGTGGTCAGCAACAGGGAATGTGGTGCTTTTTCTGCAACGTACTTTTTCTATGTCATGTGTTATGATAGGTGTGTTTATTCTGTTTGTGGTATATAGTGCAAGTGCTGGGAGCCAAGAGTGGGGCAGCAGTATTAGTATGTTCATGGATAGTAGAAAACAGGGAGTAATAAAAACAAGGGTCATCGGGGATGGAGATGATGTCGGAGAGATGGGATGAGATGTGGTCTATTTTGCTCCAGCTGTCAGGTAAGGGATGATGGTAGTGGAGGAGCAGGTCATTACCCATGAGTCAATGGAATGCTTTCCAGTACTTGGAAGAGTTTATGGAGAGTGTTGAGTCTGATGCATATCTGGTACCAGTCCCAGAATCCCAAATTCCTCACGTGTCACTGAATTTGCCGGCGGCATGTTGTGTATCCCTGTCGCAAGTTTGCAGGAAGAAATAGTACATGTGATCGGATTCTCAGAGGAAGAGTGGGGTTTGTGGGGGGAGTGTGGGATGGTGAGGATATATGGACTCTGTAGGAATGTGTGTGAATACAGTGTCTGACGAAGTCTACTGCAGGAGGAATGTGGCATCAGGGATATCGTGAGGTTGCTGGAAGATGAGGGGATGGCTTCCTAACTGGATGTCTGTGGATTCCCAGTACACATTCCAGTTGGTGCTAGAGTAGTCTTGGATAACTCTTGTATGGAGCTGGTGATGGTGTGCATGGGGATGAGGTTGTGCATAGGAGATGGTTAGGAGTACAGGTAGGTGGTTGGGAGGTGCTAGGAAAATGTCTAGGGTGGTGTTGTTTTCAGGCCAGGTGTGCTGTGGGATGGGGACAATGTGACCTTGGATGAAGGTATGTAAACTGACATCACTGCTAGATTTATGCTGGACATCTATTATGGATTTTTAGGTCAGCAGCAATGATATAGGTGAAGGTGTGGATAACATGGGTGAGGAAATTGTAGGGTAGGGGATTATTAGGCCAGACATAGATAGTAGCACAGTTGACAGTCAGGGCTTTGAAGAAGGGGCTAAGCATAAGCAAATGGAGATGTTCTTGTGGTGGCTGATTGTAACTCCACCTCTGGCCAAGAGAAGGGGACTATCTGTGCAAAAATGAAATGATCGTATGGCATTGTTGGCCGGGGGCCCCATGCGGGGACGGTCGGCCGCCGTATTGCAAGTCCTTTTTAGTTGATGATACTTTGGTGACTTGCGAGTCGATGATGATGATATGATGATGAACACACAACACCCAGTCATCATGAGGCACAGAAAATCTCTGACCCCGTTGGGAATCAAACCCGGGACCCCGTGCGCAGGAAGCGAGAACGCTACCGCAACACCACGAGCTGCAGACTATCTGCGCAGAGAAGGATACAGGGAGAGACATCTCATTATGGAGGAAGGTATCAGCATTGTGTTGGCAGAGGGTATGCATTACAAGGAGTTTGTAGTGGGTAGGGTGTGAATGTTGTGGTATAGGATGCTGTATTGCTGTCACACCATGATGAAAATCTGGGGAGAGGGTTGTGTGGGTGAGGGGGTGGAGAGGTTTAAATGAGGTGTCAAGACAAGTAAAGACAAAGTGGACTTGGGTTTGGGAGTAGGCAGCTTGGGTACTGAGATGGAAGATGGAGTGGGCAGCTGGGGAAATTTGTTTCATGGTATGCAGTCATTGGAAGGAGTGAATATTTTGGAGGGCGACGGAGAGGAATCTGATATTTTCGCCAGTGGGAATTGGTCAGAGTGAGGTATTGGGATGGATTGAATGATCAATGGGACAAGGTTCCATTTTAGGGCCCTTACATTTTCTTGTGTATATCAATGACCTTTCATCAGTAACATAATCAGATGCCAAGCTTGTTTTGTTTGCTAATGATGCAAAACATTGCAATACATAGCAAATCAAGTGTAGTCTTAGAAAGATCGGCTAATAAAATATTTGTGGACATTAATCACTGGTTCCTAACCAATTAATGACAAATAACTTTGAAAAACACACTAAATGCAGTTTGGAACTTGTAAGGGGTGTCCCACGAGTATATGCCTAACATACAATGACAAGCAGATAGAAGAAGTGGACAGTGTTAAATTCTTGGGATTACAGTTTGATAATAAATTCAACTGGGAGGAGCACACCACAGAACTGCTGAAGGGTCTTAACAAATCTCTATTTGCAATGCGAATTGTGTCAGATATAGGCGATATACAAATGAAAAATCTGGCATACTATGTTTACTTTCATTCCATAATGTCATATGGGATTATTTTTTGGGGTAATTCATCAAGCCAAGCTAAAGTTTTCTGGGCACAAAAACGTGCATAAATGTGTGGTGTGAACTCAAGAACATCCTGCAGAAGCCTGCTAAAGGAACTAGGAATACTAACTACTGCTTCCCAATATATGTATTCCTTAATGAAATTTTTCATTAAAAATATATCACTGTTTCAAACCAACAGCTCAATTTCATGGAATCAGTACTAGAAAAAAGAATAACCTTCACAAGGATTTAAAGTCACTTAGTCTTGTACAAAAAGATGTGCATTATTCAGGAACACACATTTTCAATAACTTGCCAGCAGCCATAAAAAGTTTAACAAACAATGAAATTCAGTTTAAGAGAAGCCTAAAGGATTTATTGGTGGCCAACTCCTTCTACTCCATTGATGAATTTCTCAGTAGAACCAACAGATTTGTGTGTGTACACACACACACACACACACACACACACACACACACACACGCACACACACACCATTATTTCAGTGCAGTAATGTGTTCATTGTAAATAAGTATTGTAGTAGTTATATTCAATGCATTAGTGTTTGTAAAATGATTCTTTTATATAGTGTTCATTTAAAAAAAAAAATGAGGATCATTCCACTTGGTACCTGTGGAAGGTACAATAGGTTATTTGTTTCAGTTGTAAATATTTGTCATGTATTATTGTTTTTCTGACATGTTCTACATCCTAGAGGACCTCCTCACTATGGAGCAATTGGAATGAAAGTTAATCTAATCTAAACAAGGCAGGTACTATTAAATCTGGTTTGTCGATTGCGGAGTTGGTCTTGCACTTAGAGAAAATAGTTAAGAAGTAAATGCAGGTGGGAGGGAAGGTGAGGTTGGAACATTGTTTGAGGAAGTGAGAGACTTTAGAGTGAGGGTAGGTGGGAGGATTTTTACGTTCAGGAATGAATTGTCATTGTAAATGCGACATTTTTGGCAGTGGTAGGACTGTGGTAGGGATTTGGAAGGCTCAACTTAATACCGGCCATTGTACATCAGGGATCTCTCCCTGACGAGACCTGCATAAGGAATGTGGAACCTGACAAGGAGCGGTCCACAGTGGTGGGATTCACTTTATGAAACCATCTATAAGGTGATGTAAGTTAAGATGCCAGCTATCACATCCTGCAGCCATTCACCTTGGTAGGTTTTTGTTTGTGAGTTAAAGAGCAAGTCTACACAATACTTCTCTTTCAATGCTGTTGAGTATCACATAAAATTCCAGCATATTTTCATCAATTACTTGCAAATGAGGGCTACACCCCCATATAGAAGGTTTCAAAAAGTCAATCCCACCAGTGTAGACGTCTCTTTGTGAGTCATAACAGCTACATATTTCTAAAGGGGGACTGGAACTGTTTTTGCAGCCACCTCCACTGTCGTGATCTCGGGGCCAATCATTGTTGTTATGGCAGTGAAAGTGGGGGGACGTTGAGGAGGCTGGAGTTGTTTAGATGTGGTACTGAATGGAGTGAGGGAGGCATGATGCCGAAGGTAGTGCGTGGGATTTTGAAGAGGTGGTTGGAATGGAAGTTGGGGTTTGTGGATTTGATGTGGTCAGAATCTTTATGGGGGGATGATTTGAGTGATGGAAATGTGAGAGATGTATTTCCTTACTTCTAGAGTGATGGATTCGGCATTTAGGAATTCGTGGTCAGCAAGTGAGAGAATGAAAGTGGAAACAGCTATGACAGAAGGTGTATGGTGGGTGGGGTGGGCTGTGTTTGATAGGGTCAGGAGTTGTTTGTGGTTTTTTGAGTACGGTACTGGAAATGGGGTCTGTTTTAGGGTACTTCAATGGGTTTCTGGTGGTTGTGTGTTGGGGTGGGGGTTGGGGAATTGGAAAAGGTGGGATGTGACGTGGTGCAGGTCCTTGCAGAAGGCTCGAGGAGATTTGGTTACTTGTTGATTGTAATGTGGTTTCAGGCATTGCAACGGTAGCTTGACTAGTTATTAGTTTGGCTAGAGTTGCTGAGGAGGTGCTTGGTTTGGGAAAAGTTGGAAATGGGGGATAGGTAAATGATGTGGTAGACGATGTGGAAGAGGTTGTGGGATGGGATAGGAAGGGCAGGGTAGGCAAAGGAAGTGACTATGGGTGGGGTGAGACTATTAGAAGGGGAATGTGGACATAATGTGGTGGGCCAGAGAAAGTGCTCCACATAGTGGGAGCACAGGAGAGGGTGGTGTGTCCACTGTGGGACAAAAGAAACAGGGGACGGAAGGTAGATGATTAATATCGGCAGCGGAGTATCGCCGGTCTGGTGGGGAAGATGGCACTGACATCTGGTGAGATGTGATGACAGCAGATGAGGGTGGCAGTGACAGGGACAAAGACAGAGATGGCGAGTACAGTGTGACGGTGGCGTTGATGGGGATGGTGACTAAGAGGAGGCGTCAGACGACTACAGCAGAGGTGGAGGCTGTGATGGTGGCAAGGAGATGATAATGATGATGACGATGAATACACACACAAAAGACTGTCTCAATGACACAAGCAAACTACATGGATGAACAGATATGGACGCAAAGCATCACAAAGTAGCAACAACAAATGAACTAGTGCTAGAGACTTCTAGTCAGTTGGTGAACATCAGTACCATTTTTCTTTCTCTATTGTCATTTCATACCCCTAGCCCCATATGGGTGGAGCATGTCCTGTCAGTGGATACAAGTCGCCACTCTCCAGCCATATGAGGGTAAAAATTTTGAAACATACTATAAAATTACACTTGGAGGTTGTCAAAAAGACAAAATGAAAGTGAAAAGACTAATGGTTGAAATGGCTCTGACCACTATGGGACTTCACATCTGAGGTCATCAGTCCCCTAGAACTTGGAACTACTTGAACCTAACTAACCTAAGGACATCACACACTTCCATGCCTGAGGCAGGATTCGAACCTGTGACTGTAGCAGTCACGTGGTTCCAGACTGAAGCGCCTAGAACCTCTCTGTCACAGTGGCCGGCACAGAAAGACGGGTAGCTGCATAAGTTAAAATACAAAAGGCTGATTTGTTGATTAATTAAAATATTGTCACAGAGGAAGTGGCAAATGAATGTTTTGCAAAATATAAAAGGCAGACAGAGAGTCGCATAAGTTAAAAGGTAAAAGCTGATGTGTCAACAGATTAACATAGAGACATAGATGAGTGAAATGATGAGTGGGTGTAGACTGACAGGGACAATGCAAAAGAGGATGTTTACTTGGTGGCAATATCGTATGAATCAAATGAATATATACCCACAGTCTGCAACACAATCATAAAGAAAAACAAATCACACTCTCTACATGTGGGAATGAAATATTACAATTACACACTGCAGTACATACAATAATGAGTTAATGATGGGTCCACCTTTTTGCAAGTATACAAACAGTTGTGTAGATGCAAAAAGGCAAACCAATAATTGATTCCTTATTATTTTTCTGCAAGCAGGGGAACAGAGCTCAGAATTCCAGTATCGTAGTACATACACTTCATCAAATGACAGATATAGTAACAGAAGAGTTCACAGAATTGCTGTTAATTACTTCCTAAAGGCTGCATTCCAATTTACAGGACTAAACACTAGCTGTACATGTAGCTCTATTTCATGGAAATGTAAGAAAACAGTGACACTAGTTTGTGCTGTTGCTGGGACATGTCGCCAGATCATGTCAATCACGTGACTGCATTCTGGGCAGAGCCACATTGTCTGCGCATGAAAGATCAATTCCTAAGTGGCAAAACTGGATGGAATGGAATGTGACAACATTGCATAATGTGTTTCAATTAGAGGCATTTGCACACGCCGGCAACAGAATGGGGTGATGCATCAAGATTGATGTTTCTCGGGAAGAAAGTTTCGATGCTGACACATAGCATGAGATGGTATAGACAGTGAGGGGGGAGCGGGGGGGGGAGGCATCTCATCTTGCTTGGATATTTTTTCCTCCGAGTGTTCTCCCACAAAAAAGCTCAGATTTTCTTTTCTTTTATTGCCTTTTAGTTCTCTTTCTTTAACGCTATCTACTTAGCTTTTAATCTTTAATTTCTTAGCACCTTTCTATCTGGTTTAATTAGGCTGGATTCAAAAATCTTAGTCAATTGCCTTGAGAGGTATACATATCTCACTAAGGCAAAGGTTCAAAATTATGGGGTACTGTATCTACTACTGTGTTAGGCCAGTTAAAACAAAATTCAGAGATAGAACCATAATGGGAGGTACAAAGTACAAAACTGGTAACTCATTGATTTAAATTAATGATAGAAGTGCTATTAATATTCTTGCTACATAGGTCTGAGGTGAGTCAGTTATAGTTAACTGTATTAACTTGTATAAATTAGCATACAAATTCAGATATACATTTTTATGTATTCATCCTCTGATAGCTGTACATTCAGTACACATTTACAATTGCGGGTATATTGTAAATTTCAGTTTGAGTATACACGTATATGCAATGATGAAAAAAAAACTTTCCTCTATCTCAGTTCTACCCCGATTCATCTGTTTACATGTATCAATATATTGTATCAGTTATTACATATTATGTGCATCTGGGAAAAGAAAGAGTTCCTTGTGTAGCCAGGAGTCTCTTGTCACCAGGAGCATTGGCACAGGTGTTAGAAGAGAAGTGTTAATGCCACCAGACACCGAATAAACCTATCGGATTGTCGTCCTCGATTGTCGAATCCAAAGAACGGGTGTTTACTTCTTCTGTGCTTCCACATCCACAAAGAGGTGGCTAAGCAGCATCAGTGTGGTCTACATGTTGTCAGAGACATGTATGATTGAAACTCAGTCACACTACAGTAAGTACAAACTTTCTGCCATATCAGTTTCTCATTTACCAAGGCTTCCTTGGTATCACTGATGATTTTCTGGTATAATGTCAGATATTTACAAGTGAAAACTGATTTAGGTTTTACAATACACATACAAAGCAGCAGTCTGCACTGAGCATACATACATAAAGAACAAAAAGTGATGAAGCCATTTCCATTACATAACACTTTCTAAAGGCATGAGGACAAGACTGGAAAACTATTATTGTGCAATATTTATGACTGACAATAAGTCAGCTAGAATTCTCTATGTAACAAACATGTCAGCACTTGATGGTGTTATTGTGAGTGCAGTCACTACATGCTGCAAAAAGTATAAACAAGATTAAGCGGTGATGGGCAAAAAAATAACTTGGAAGGCATTCTACACATAGCCATACCAAAAATCTCAGAGAATTGCAGCAGAGTCAGATGATTATCAAAACTTTTGAAGGATAAATGAGTAATGTTTTAAGAATTGGTGAATTTTGGAACACCTTGTATACATTGAAAAGATATTGTTCATATAACCATCGGGTTTCATTTTCCAGAATGCTTGAATGGTCTATAATATAATTCTGAAAAGAGGAGAATACATTATTGTACAGCAGTGTTCCTCAAACTGCGGCCTGCAAGCGGCATGTGGCCTGAATAAGTATTAATGTGGCCTGTGGTTCTCAGTCGTATTTTATAATAGTATGTGTATAGCAGTTAACAGACAAATCCTACAACGTCAACTAGTGATAACATCTAATTAACAGTGCAGTTTTCTCTCTGCAACAAATAAAAATACTTAAAGAGAGAGTGTGTATTATTTTAATATGTGCTTAATTTTAATTAATGTTTGTAAATTCGAGCACGGGCTTAGTAAAGTCGGCCTCTTACCTCAGGGAAAGATGAGAGAGGGAGAATGTTTTGTTGCCATCCAGTATTCAAAGCTCAAGGATGTGTGCTGCTAATACCAATGAGTTGCTATGGTATAAATTTCAAATGTAAGAAACATGGATTTGTAAATGTGTACATAATTGTAACTACGAATATGAAAGTAAATGAGGCTTTTGCAATGCAATGCAATGCAGTGAGAAGAAAGAAAATTAATTCAAATAATTCAGTAAACATGTGTGATCTTCTCTCATACTGCATAATGCACTTAAATATAACAATTACTGTTATTAATCAATTAATTATCCAACACACAATCAATGCAACAATTCTTTGTCAAGCACAATCTGAAACAAGAACAGTAGATACAAACTTTTCCGAATGGTGCTGACTTTCAACAGTAAGCTGCCAGCCCCCAACTTATCGAGCCTCTGCTGCAGCTAGTCTACTGGGAGCTCATAACCTACTAATTTTTGTGGGTTCCAATTGATAATAAGACTGGTACATATGCAGCCCTGATGATTGCCCCACAGTACCTACACTGGCTCTCGAGCAGTAAAGTTCGATGGCCGCTGTCGTAGAGGATCGGTACCGTAGGCCATGCTGTCATGTATTTCTGCAGTATACAGGAAGGACAATAATAAAACTGACAAACTGCATGGATGGATTCCTGACTGGAACTGGAGGAAAAAAGCTTCTATGAACGTGATGTCCTACAATTGACGGTGTGCCTGTAATGACAAGATTTCCTTCTGGAACACAGTACTGAGCTGGACAACATCCACATCACAACAGGTGTTCAAAATGCCATCCACAGGGTGCAGTGGGTGAATTCACATGCCACACTGTATCCTGCCACACTCTTTCGCATGTTCTGGGCTCTCTTCAAATCATGTCGCAAGCGTCGTGAACATGCTGTTGAAGGGTCTGCTCGACAGGGTCTGCTAGTGCAGCATACACAATTATTTTCAGATACCCCCAGGGATAAAAATCCAGGAGGTTTAAGTCCAGTGATCTAGTAGATAGCCGGCTGGTGTGGCCGTACGGTTCTAGGCGCTTCAGTCTGGAACCACGTGACCACTACGGTCGCAGGTTCGAATCCTGCCTCGGGCATGGATGTGTGTGATTTCCTTAGGTTAGTTAGGTTTAAGTAGTTCTAAGTTCTATGGGACTGATGACCACAGATGTTAAGTCCCATAGTGCTCAGAGCCATTTGAACCATTTCTAGTAGGCAACACTATGAGGCCTCCGTGTCCCATTCAGTGTCTGGGGAAGATGCTGTGCAGATGTCGGCAAACTGTAATGTGGAAACTACAGAACCTGTCATATAGCTAAAGGCACATTCTCAAGCAGCCCAGCCAGACATTTTTCAGAAAGTCCAGGTACATTCCTCAGTTGAGGCATTGAGAAATAAAAACTGGTCCAAGTATGTGGTCACCAAGAATCCCTTCTCCAATGATGATTCTCAATCATTGCTGTTGAACCACTTAAACAATTCACCGAGAATTTTCTGTAGCCCACACATTGTGACAGTGTAGATTAATTATTGATGCCACTTCTGGTAAAGGCTGCTACTTCAGTAAAGAGGACTGCTCAAGGAAATCCCATAATTGTGGTGATCTGATGCAACAACCATCAACCAAATCCTTCCCATAGAGGGAAATCCACTGTTGACAATCCTTGCACTCACTGCAGGTGTTAGGGATAATAGCAGTTGTCATGCAGGATACACATAATTGTACTTTGGTTTAAACGGTGTTGGTGGGCCACATGCCTGGAGCTTGTATTACGGTTTGTCTCAGTATCCCGTAGAACCCAGTCATCCCAATCTGCTGTACGCACATTCCACTGCCTCCCTGTATGTTAATCTGTCTGAAAGGACCCATGATCACACAAACTCCCAAAAAGGCCTCGAAATGTTGTGTGATGTGGTTGGTGCCCAGGCACTTGATTTGGTATAGTCATGCTGCCTCTGGACCACCTCAGCTTGTTCTCGACATAAATCAAACTACTGCCCTGAATGCACTTGAGCAGATGATTGCTATCATCTTTCTTCGGTGAAGTATTCATTCACATGGTGATGTTGTATTTTGTTGTCTGCATGTCTGCCCATCACCAAGACCCAGCAGGAGTTGCTGTGTGTTACACAGTATCGCCTTTACATGGAACAATATACTCTGAAGTATACTGAGCAGGAGCTGATGTTAAAGTGTTAAAACCACTCTCAGGTGGTCAATGTAAGTATTGAATAATAAAATTGACTGTGTGAGAGCCTTTATCAGTGAAAAATTCACGCCTACTGAAGGAAAAAAAAACTGTTGTCATTTTTGGCATTATTGGGTATTTAGAAAGAAAAGCCTCAATACATAAGGTAAATAGTCTCTATAGTGTGTGTTTCACAACTCATGTTATATACTTCTAGGTGCTGTGGAGGGGACAAGTAGATAGACTTTTGTCAAAGAACCCATACTGAGAAATGTACCATTTGAATAGAAAGTGAATTTTTTTTGGTTGGGATCTAGTACTTAACATGTGTCATCTGCTTCAAAGAGTTGATCTTGCCTGTTGCTGTAGAAAACAAGAATAAACAGAAGTTCTGGTGTTACAAATAACTGACAAGTAGATAGTAATGCCCAAATTAATTCATGCCACACACACTCTTGAGTTTCTGTCTTACTTATTTCCAGGTAAACTGTACAAAGTTGGCACAATGTGTGCCTTTTAGAATTCATTTACTAAACTGAATGGCATGGATGCCACATCGATACTTCAAGCAAAATTGGGAGTACAACAGTGATTCCTCAAGGGTCTTATGTACACTTTGCTACAATAACACAACAGTGAAAAACAGAAAATTAAAGAATTACCATAAATTTTGTACATTAAATAATGCTGAATAAATTGTAAAATAAGATGTAATTACATAACATATTAATTTTGTTGCAGAGTAGTCTCATTCACAATGAAAATAGGTATGTGAATACAACAACCCAGCGCACAGTGGAAGAATGGCCAGTTTGAGCTCACAAGGGAACCTTCATTGACTTCCTTGCTGCAACAGAGGAGGCTATCGATGATATTCAATGTTTGTCAGTTTTAATTAAATTGTTTAAGAATACTGTTGTATGCCACACAATAAAGAAATAAAATAAACACTGTCAATTGAGGTATAAGGAATATGTTCTACAGCTTTACATCATGGTAACATTTTCCAAAGTGTAGCATTACTGATATTGCCCACATTCGGCGATCCTTAGGATTGTTGTTGACTTGCTATTAGCTGTTCTATTAATTAATGTGACTGAAACTGCTGGTAACAAAACTTAAAGAAGCAGTAACACCATAGCTGTTATGTTTCACTGTGTGCCTATTTCCATTTTTTGTTTTTTTTGTTTTTTTTGCATATGGTATGTATTCATTGACAAAATAGAAAGGTATTCTTACAAGCAACAGTTTTATTTTGCTTACACATTGCTCCCAAGCTGGTATTGGGAACATGAAATGAACTGTACAGTTTTATTGGCTTCTTTTGAAGCAAAGACATGTTATATGAAAGAACCCTTAAATTTATACAGTTTCTGCTAGAATGGTTATGTACAACTTCACTTTTATTGAACTTGTTTTTATGTTCCTCTGGAAACAATACTATTTTGAGTACATAAATATTGCAGAAAGTTAAAATTTTAATTTTTTTAACTGGCCTACAGCTGTTTGATCATCTTGCATTAGTCGTTGTTCTAATGGTTACATTTTTCAGTTTGAATATTTCTTTTGCATCACTTGACTGACCTCATATTTCAATTCCATACGTCATGATGGCATCAAGATATGAAAAATACAGCATTCACATAGCACCACCTGTTACTAGCTTTTTAATGTTCTCGAGAACAAATATAGCTGAACTCCATTTGTGTTGTGATACCAATTCGGTCTTTCCACAGTGAACTGTTATCCGTGGTGAGGCATAAAAATTGTGCTTTTTGAAGCATATGTTTACTATTCATACCTGTTACTGAGATTACTCCTGTAGTCTTCTTCTGTTGTTCCCAAACAGTACTGTTTTAGTTTTCTCTCTACTGAGAGTGAATCTATTGATTCCAAGCCATTCAGTGATTGAGTCAAATATCATTTTGCTTTATGTTACGGCATCAACTAAATTTGTAGCACTGGTTATGCTAGTGGTAATGCCTGCAGAAAGAATTATGTCACTTTCAGTATTAAAAGCTAAGTATGTTTATCTCTGCAAATTTATCTCAGAAACATTGGGTATCGTAATATGCTGCCTTGTCGTACAGAATGACTAATTTGTCAAAATCCAAGTAAATATTGTTATTGTTCTAATTGTGTTTCTACTGTTTTCTATTTTGCAGGTACGTCTTAATTGTACTAAGAGCTGCTCTTCTAACCCCAGACTAATGCAGTCACCTTATTGAAATGTAATGATCAATTAGGTCAAAAGCTTTCGATAAGTCACACAGTAGTCACAAAATATACCATGAGGATTTTGCCATTGATCTAATCCCTGTGAAAGATATTTACTCATTCAAATATGCTGAAACTATTGATTTTCCTTTCTGCAGTCCAAATCGTCTGTTATTTATGACACCAATCTTTTCCTCTTCAAAATATGGAATAAATATGAAGAGAAAATGAGAAAAATTGTTTGCAGTTGACACAGCACATTGGATCTCCATTTTTGTATAGTGGTATGTCTATGGCTATTATCATTCTATCCGGAAAACTGCCTTTTGTCAGAGATGAATAAACTATGTGGCAAATTTCTTTGGCCATTTCAATTGTTGTTAACTTTAAATTTTTAAATTAGAGTCCATTTAAGTCAGTGGATGTATAATTATGTAATTTCTTTGTTGCTTTTACTGTGACTTGATCTGTTGTAAGGTAGAGATCACGAGTTCACTGAGGAGTGCTTTAGTTCCTGCAGGGATCAGTTTTGTCGTGTTGTGTAAATCTGTCATATGTTCGTAAAATATTTATTGACAATGCTAGTAACAGCCATGAGACCTTCTGATAATCTGTTGATTACTTTTAGCTTTAGTTGTGTGCTATTGGTGTCTGACAAATTTCCCATTTCTTTGTTAACCCTCACACTGCACACTGGGATCCTCTGGAGCCTAGCGTAATTTTTATTGTGTATTACAAAGAGTATGTTGGCAACAGTTTATCGAAACATAGTGTATATTAAGTTGGTAACACTGCCTACACGTATGCGATGTTAACTCAAACATTTGCATTGTTGTTGCAGTAGCGTAAAGCTGTAAAGATTGTTGAACGTCCGTAGGGTCATGATTACCCCAGTGCGCATTTTGTGTAGCTCTTTTATGCATATTGAAGATAACAACTTGGTAAATATACAATACTGAAATGTATATTGTGCATAACTTATAACTGTTTCCTTTCAGTGTTGCCCTATATTATTATTTATTTTTCAGTGACAATGAGTAATCGACTCATAACAGATGACGATATACATAATACACTTATGGATGAGCTGGACCGGGAAAACAATCCATTTGGAGGCCTAGATTCTGATGAAGATCCTGATTTTGTTGAAAGACAGGAACTATTAGGTACGGAAGAGGGTGGAGAAGATGATGATGATATCTATGGTAGTTCTTCCAATGCAAACATCCTTCCATCCTTCTAGGTAAGAATGGCTTTAAGTGGTCTTCACCTGTACCATCTAAGACAGGAAGAATTAAATCCAGAAATTTAGTTACTCATTTCCCAAGACCAAAGGGTCAAACAAGGTCAATTTCTAGTCCAATTGAAGCATGGTAGTTATTAGTGGTTATAGATGAACTACTGGATGAGTTTGTCTCTTACACAAGCACTTTCACCCATTTAGGACATCTGGACTAAATTTATTGACAACTGAAAGTCCCTATAAACCCCTTTTGATTACTGCATAACAGATGAGTAGCCAATGGGCTTATGTGACAGATATCCATTCAGTATAAACATGTATTTGAAACCAGACAAATAAGGAATTAAGATTTTGATGTTTAATGATTGCATGTCTTAGTATGTACTAAATGCTATTCCCTGCATTGTCAAGGAAGTAACAGAAAAAAAAAAAAAAAATGAAGCTGTCCCAGTTATCAGAACCGATTCATAACACTAATAGGAACCTATCTGTTGACAACTGGTTTTTGTCAGTTCCTCTTAATCACACAATGATTGAAAACTTTGGTTTGACAATGTTGGGAACTGTAAGAGAAAATGAACCTGAAATACCACAATCACTCTTATGTTTTCAAAATGTAAGAAATACTCAATTTGCCTCTGATGTGAATAAGATGCTCCTGTCATATGTCCCAAGGAAGAATAAAGTTGTACTCTTGCTGTCTACCATGCTCAACTCAAACAACATCGACAAAACAACAGGAAAACCTGAAATGATAATTTCATACAATAAAACAAAAGGTGGTACAGACACTTTTGATCAGCTATGCAAAACGTACACCACTGCACATGCAACAAGAAGATGGCATATGAGGGTTTTCTGTGTCATTCTCAATCAAAGTGGGAGAAATGGCACAATTCTCTTTACCCTTCCCAGCACTGACGTAAAGAAGCCACGAAGGAAATTTCTGCATGAATTGGCATGGAACTTAACTGATACATTGAATATTCCTAAACAATGAAGGAATGTGAAGAGAACTCTAGAAGAAATACTGAGAATAGATACTGTGGCACCAGACAGACCAGAACCTCTGTCCAGCAAACTGAGATGTTCAGTACTTTCAAAGAAAAGGGACAGGAGAACAAAAATGTTGCCAGGATTGTAAAAGGCAACTAACTAAATAAAGTCAGGTAAGTCACTCTGTTGCATTATACAGATTCATTTATGAGAAAGGTAACCATAAAGAAATACAAAATATTATTTATCAACTATACTACGAACAATTTATAGACATCTTGTGTTACTCATTGTTGTAATAATAAAAAAATCACTAAAGGTAACTGCATGGTCATTTACAATGTCCCATATACATAAGACAGTCCAATATATATATTAATGAGCTTTGAATGCATGGTATATGGTATGCAGACTAGATGAATGTCTGAAAATGACACCTACACTCCCAATCTATAAGAAAGGTGTCAGAAAAATGCCAGACAATTATAGACCTATATCAATAGTTCCCATTATATCAAAATTAATAGGAACCTGCAAACATATCCAAATTTACAATTATTTTGAAAGTAATAAATTATTGAGCAAGAACCAGTTTGGTTTTCGATCTGAACTATAGACAACCAAAGCAGTCGAATCCCTCCTTAGTAATGTATATGAAGGATATGAAAACAAGAAACTCACTTGTGCTACACAGTTGGATTTAACATAAGTCTTCAACTCAGTCACACATGAAATAATGATAAAAAACTAGAACATTATGGTATTGTAGATAAACCATTAAATTTTTTTCAATCATACTTAAGCAACAGGGTACAAAGAAACTATCAAAAGTCAACACCCATGAAAGTAAAGAGAGGAATTCCACAAGGCTGAGTGCTTGACTCTTTCCTGTTCATTGTTTACATCGATGACTTCTCAAATCACGTGCCATTCAACAATGTACTGTATGCTAATGACATGACACTAGTAGCAGATGGAGAACATCTGCAAGAAGTCATAGAATACAGTAATTGAAATGAGCAGTGACTGGTGCAGAGTCAACCTTTAATCAATAAACACATTGAAAACTGAAGAAATTTACTTCACCCTGAAACCAATTGAACAGAATACAAAAAATGTCAAGTTACTAGGTTTACATGCAGATCAAAAACTTACACGGGACAGACACACAAATTATCTATGTTGCAAACTTGCTCGAACTCTCTTTCTATTACACAAGCTGAGACATGTTATCAGTAAAAATCTGCTAATCTCCACATACTTTGCTCTTTTCCATTCACAACTGCAATATGGGGTATTCCTTTGGGGTAACTCAGTGGGTTCAAGTACCATCTTCAAGTGGCAGAAGAAAGCAGTTAGGTGCATTTTAGAACTAGCACCAATACAAAGTTCCAAAAATCATTTTAAAGAATTAAAGATAATGACACTACCTATTGTATACATTTATAATTGTTTAATATATGCTAAAGAGAACATAAAGAACTTTAATTTAAGATCTGAAGTGCATGTTCATAATACCCGAAATAATAGTAACATGGACCTACCATACACAAGGCTGACATTAACACTAAAGAGCCATAAACACCTTAGCTTGAAATTTTTTAACAAACTCTCAAAGGCTATGAGCGAACTGCCGATGAATAACTTTAAGCAAACAATACAAGTGTGGCTCAAATGTACGCCACATTACTCACATGATGAGGTTCTAAACAGTGACACAAAAGAGATATGCTACATGAAACAAAAAACTGCCACATGAATTACACCTATATGTTTGTGACAGTAATGTACAAACTAAGACTTTTTATATGGATATGTAAGATGTACCATAAATATATCTTGATACTATTGTATATTTAACTGTTATGATATATAATAATTACTATTGTGAATACATAATTGTTGTATTATCAATATCACTTTAGAATGCGTATCTGCTTGCCCTGCACAGGCACAATTATGTACAATAATGTATTGAACACACTGACGATGCCAATTGTATGGAAAAAATACTGACCGTGCATTATGACCAGGTGCTCGACAGTGTTGAAAGATACAATCGCCGTCACCAAACCGCTCTTCGACAGCGGGAATCAAGAAGGTGCTTAAAACATGAGTGTAGCCCTGTGCTGTGATAGTGTCATGCAAAACAAGGGGTGCAAGCCCCTATATCAAAAACTCGACCACACCACAACACCACCACCTATGAATTTTACTTTTGGCACTACACACGCTAGCAGATGATGTTCACCGGGCATTCGCCATACCCACTCCCTCCCATCAGATCCCCACATTGTGTACTGTGATACATCACTCCAAAGAATTTTTCCACTGTTCAGTTGTCCAATGTTTATGCTCCTTACACCAATCGAGGCATCGTTTGGCATTTACCGGTGTGATGTGTGGCTTATGAGCAGCCGCAAGACCATGAAATCCAATTTTTCTCACCTCCTGCCTAACTATCATAGTATTTGCAGCAAATCCTGATGCAGTCTGAAATTCCTGTGTGATTGTCTGGATAGATGTCTCCCTATTACACATTATGAACCTCTTCAATTATCGGTGGTCTCTGTCACTCAACGGACAAGGTTGGCCTGTTTGCTTTTGTGCTGTACATGCCCCTTCACATTTCCACTTCACTATCACATCTGAAACTGTGGACCTAGGGATGTTTAGGTGTGTTGACATCTCGGGTACAGACGTATGACACAACTGACACTCAATCACGTTACCACATTCAAAGTCCACGAGTTCCTTGGAGCACCCCATCTGTTCTCTCACAATGTCTAATGACTACTGAGATCGCTGATATGGAGTACCTGGCAGTGGGTGGCAGCGCGATGCACCTAATGTGAAAAATGTATGTTTTCAGGATACTTTTGATCACACAGTGTAACATGAAATGCAAGCTGCACTGTAATAACAGATTCAGCCCTTGAACACTGTTAAACACAGAAAGTTCTCCCTTCATTAGAGGCCACCGTTGCTGCTTGTACTTTCTTATGGAGCCCACAGCAGATAGTGCACATGTATACATATGTGTATACAAACAAAACTGTTTGAATTGCACTTTCATTTATAGTATTACATTTAACTGGATGCTGAATGTAATAAATTTTACAAAGTTTTAAAACCGTGATATTCATTTTGAGACACACTGTTGAAGGTATAGCTGGTTAAACTATATTTCGTCAGTCAAGCACCATCTTGTACCATGAAATGGAAGTAGTTCCTCTACAATGGAACATGTGATACAAATTGAGAACCTTTAACGTATTAACAAATTTAGCCACCTCGAAAATACAGACTTGCGTTACTTTTTGGTACCTTCTATTTCAAATATTTAGCTAGTAAATGGTCTCCTATAATACAGGCTGACCAAAACAAGAGGCCCTACTTCTTATAAACAACCTACAGACAAGCCACTCATTAATTGTTAAGTACAAAGAAGTAAATTATTATTATGAAAAACAATTTACTGAACATGGAGAGGGTCAGAAGTGCACAGAAGATCCTGAAAATATTCACCATAAACTCAGAGACACAACTAAGCATGTCTCATGTTTCCGGCAACTTTTGTCTATTCATTTGGTATTTGTTTTGTTTTGTTTTAGGGTGCAGAAAACAACTGGGCTCATACAGGCACAAGTCAAATTCATTTGGTGTGATTTCCGATATCGCAATGGAAATGTTTGTCTTCAACTCTTCAATTTCAACAGGTCATTACTGTAGACTTTGCCTTTTCAGTTACCCCACAGATAAACATCACAGGTACACAGATCAGGTGAAGCGTGAGACCATAAACCAGCATAAACTGTATAGTCTTCTTGAAAGCTTCACGGATGTATGGCACTGAAAACTGTGACGTACACATCATAGTGCCATCTTGCTGGAAAACCGCATACTCCCATTCTTCCTCCATCAGCTGTGATATGAATGGTTGCAACAGTTCTGTTACATAGATTGAGAGTTCATGGTGGTGTTGAAGAAAATGAGATCTAAAACCTGTTGGCCTGAAACTGCACACAGCAGTTTACTTTCAGATTGTGCAAAGATATCTCAAAGAGTTCTATGAGATTATCTGTTGACCAATAGTATGTGTTTTGAGAGTTCAAAAACCCACTAAGATGAAACCGTGCTTTGTGTGAGTTGAAGTAATTTTCTTTATCCAGATATCCTTCAGCAACTTGAGTGAGTAACCATCTGCAATAGTGTTGTTGTGCATAATCCACAGGTTTTAATACTTAAATCACTCTTACTTAGTATGCTCGCATATGTAATAGCTTCTACATGTTATGGCCTTATGTTCATGTGATATATAGTAGGGAGAATAGAGGTCTAGTGGACATCCATGAACTTCTTACTCTCGTCTTGTGAACATATTCAATATTTTCCAGTGAATAAACTTTCTTTACATGGTTATATTTGGCATTAGCAGCTGAAACTATTGCTCTAAATTTAGAGATCAATTTCTGCACTACTCTTTTAGTGGAAGCAGCAGTCTCTGCATAGTTTATTGAGAACGTTTTCCCATTTAACATTTTAAATGATTTGCATCCATACAATACAAACTCCCTGTTCAATTGACAAAGGCATTCTGCAGAACTGTACTCACAACAAGCTTCAAACCGACTGTGTGACAACACAGCACAGATATCTAAACCACTGCTTGACAGCAGCTGACACATTTCCTTTATGTGGCTCAAAAAGAGCAGACAGTTGCAATATTTTCCTATGGACATATGACCTGTCCATCTATGTAATATATTTATGTTCCTTCTATTATCTTGATTAATCTGTGACTCAATGAGAACTGACTTTGAAATAATTTACATATATTTTTTATATATCTCAAAATCGCATGTGATATATTTGTGTCTGTTTTTGATCATTTTCCATGTGGCTCACTGGGAAGCAAAGGTTAACATTTTTTTTTACTTTCATATATTACTAAATATTTTTATTATGCTGTCATACTGAGAGCCATAACACAAAGTGCATTTGAAACAACACAAATAAAATATTTGCAGGAAAAAGTCATTTTGAAATGGTGTAACGGTCATTGTATACATACACATTATGCATAGTAAAACAAAAAAAAAAAAAAAAAAAAAAAAATATTAAAGTAGTACTTTCCCAAATTTTAACCATTTGACACATTTGTCCTAGACGGCTAATATCATTAACATTCTGTAAATGATATTACCCGAGGGGGGGTATTGTAACGGAACATATTAAAGGCTTTACTTTACCGAAGTATGCGATACCCTCCAAATTCAACCAGTTTAATGAGTATTTATGATTATAGAAAAGTTATTGTGTATGTTAACAATGATTGCACAACATGTCTCCATAAACAGTCAACCCATTAAATTATACTGAATAACTGACCCACACAAAAGTTAATATCACTTGATCACTGATACAGCAAATGTCATCATGTAAAAACACTAAGTTTATCTTAAATAATTAATATGAAGTACGAAAATTGGTGGCCAACTTAGGTATTTTGGATCTCCTTAAATAAAAATCATCCAGTGAAACCTATTTGTTCACTAGGAGCGTTTTCACTCAGTATTCACGTAATCAATCCTATTTTAGACGAAAACCAATGTAATTCTTAATAATTCATGTTACTTACTTATTTATGCAAATTAGAGAAGTCAATTGACAAACTTCTAAAAAACGGCCTTTTTGTAACAAAGAATTATTCTGTCAAGTCAACAAATCTGTCTGTCATTTTAATAACATGTTAAATTATGTCACTCGATGGAAATTAATAACTTTTCTGCACAAATTATGATAACAGATGTACATGTGACTTATAAACTATATCTCTTTTTAGTAGTTCTTTGACAGTGTTATAAATACAAGCAGCAAGGAGGGTCGGGAGATCTCCGGCGGTACACCGCAAGGTTACCGCCCTTCGATAGTGCCATTTTCGCGCTAATCGAAGTGCTAGGGGTTTCCAGGTGCCAGCCAGCCAGCCAGCCAGCAGCAGCAGCAGCAGCAGCAGCAGCAGCAGTTCCCGGTCCCGGCCTGCAGCAGTGGTCCCGAAGCCAGCCAGCCAGCCAGCCAGCCAGCCAGCCAGCCCTCCGGTGGCAGCAGCAGTCCAGCCAGCAGCAGTCCAGCCAGCAGCAGCAGCAGCAGCAGCAGCAGCAGCCGCCGCCGCCGCCGCCGCCGCCCCGGCTCCGTCCGCGGCAGCAGCGTCCCTGCCTCTCGCCGTCGCCGTCGCCGTCGCCGTCGCCTCCCAGTGTGTGTCCTGTCCTTTTAGTGCTGTGTTTTTTCTTTCTTCTTCTTGTCATCATGTCCGCCCCCACCACCACCGTCACTACTACCACCACCGCCATCGTGTATACGTCCCCGTCCGCCGCCTCCACAACTATCACTTGGTGTGCCCAGTCCCACCCCCCTCCTTCCATCCCTCCCCTCCTCTCTATCCCTTCGCCCTCGCTCTTTGTCGCCCCCTCTCCCGCATCCTCCTCTCGTTCTGATCCTTTCCCCCCACTCCCCCAGCCTGTCACTGCAGCTCCGGCTAGGGTGGTGGCCCGTCGGGCCACTGCCCACGCCCAGCTCTCCCCGTCGCCATCGCCATCACCGCCGCCACCGCCACCACCGTCATCATCATCACCATCACCATCACTGCCACATTCGCCTGCACCGTCACAGTCACTATCTCCGGCGCCGACTGCTGCGTCCGTGCCGGGACCTGTCCCTTCCCACCACCTCCCCATCGTTTCCGTCCCTCCTGTCACCACCCGCCCATCTGCCGCTGTCAAACGCCCTAGTGGCGCCTCCACTTCCTCTGCTCCTAAAAAGGCTCCACCCCGCCCCCCATCCCCACCCCAAAATGCCATGGACGTCTCCCCACCAGGCCCCGCTCCCTCCTCCTCCTCCTCCCCACCCGGTCTCTACAAATATCTCCTGTCCCGTCCCGATCCTTCCTTCCTCGAGGCCCGGAATCTCTCCCTCCTCCTCCGCCAACATTTCCCTGGCGCCCCCATATCTCTCCTTACTCCCAGACGGGATTCTGTTCTTATCTCCTCCCCCAGTCCAACCCTCCATACTGACATCCTCGCCCGCCTCCCCATCACCCGTTTTGGTCCTCACGCCTCCCTCACCCCTGCTCCCTCCCCATCTCCTACCCGCCAACCCCAACCCCCGCGTCGCCCGCCGACCCTCACCGCCGTGATCACTCGGCTTAGCCCGTCGATCACGGAGGAGGAGGTGCTGGCGGAGCTGAAGGCCCATCCCACCCTGGAGGTGCGGGCGGTCCGCCGCATTTTCAACGCGACCGGCCCCACCCGCCTTATGCGGGTTTTCTCTGAGGACGCCCCCTCCATTGACCGTCTCCTGAAGGAGGGTGCCCTCCTCTTCAATCAGCGGTACAAGGTCGACCCCTCCCGTTCCCCCCCTCAATCCCTGCGCTGCCAGAGATGTCTGCGCTACAATGCACATCCAACAGCAGAGTGCCGCGAGGCCCCCACCTGCCCACATTGTCGGCAAGCGCACTTCCTCCGGCAGTGCCCCAACCTCCAATCCCCTCCCTCCTGTAATACCTGCAGCCTCCCCCACCCCACCTACTCCCAAAAGTGCAAAGCCCGACCCCCTCCCACCACTCCTGAACTCACCGTACCTGTCCGTCCCCTGGACGCCCCCACCCCTCCTGGCAATTCCCTTCATCCCCCCCCCACTGCTGAGGACATCATCAGGTTCCTCACCATTGTCCTTCAAAACGTCCATCCCTTTCAGCGCCCCCACACCTTACAACAGATCTCCCTCGCCGCCCGTTCCAAATTCCACCTTAAAATGTATGCCACCTTTTCCAATAACCAGGCCCATTTCACCTTCTCCCGCCTTGACACCCTCGTATAAGTCCTTATCATGGCACGACAGCATCGTATCCTTTTCAACAATATCCGCTCCCTTCCCGCCAACAAGAACCTCTTCCTGCACACCCTTGCTACCCACCGTGTGGATGCCTTCCTCCTCAATGAAACCTTCCTCCAACCCCACCACTCCATCCACACCTCCCCCTATCTCCTCCACCGCTCCGATAATCCCCTCCCAGTTGCGCGTGGCGGAGTTGCCATTGGCCACCACCGCCAGATCCCCGTTCGGCTCCAGCCTCTCCTTCCCGACCCCACCGAACACCTGATCCTTAGTCTCTTCTTCCCCGGCCTTACCATTACCTGTGCCACCATCTATGTCCGCCCCAACGCCCCTCTTCCTTTCGACTTCCTCTCCCACATCGACCGTACCTTCTCCTCCTATGTGATCGCCGCCGACCTCAACATCCATAGTCGCTCCGCTGCCCAGTTACGGCGGTGGCATCGGTTCCTCTCCTCCCTTCAAGGCGACCTCATCCCCATCCCCCAGCACACTCGTCCCGAATCCAACTCCACTCCCGATGTTATCCTCTCCTCCCCCAACCTCCTTGGTCGCATTACGGTGGATGTCCTGGAGCCTATTGGTAGCGACCATCTCCCTGTCCTCCTCACCGTTTCAGACGGCCGTCGCCCCCGCCCCGACCCTCGTCATGACCCTCCCCCTAAGTACATCCATGACTATTCCCGTGCCAACTGGAATGCCTACCGGGATACCCTCTCCACTCAGGTCGATAGCCACCCTCTCGCCTACCGCCGTCCCGATGATGTCACCCATGCCGCCTCCTTTCTCCAGCAGACCTTGTCTGAGGCCGTGGAGGCCCACGTCCCTACTGTTGCCATCCACCCCCACCGTCCTACCTTACCACCACAGGCCGTCCTCCTCCTCCATGAATCCCGTCGTCTCTACCGTGCCTTCCTCCGCACGCGTGACCCGGACACCCTACGACGCCACCGGCAACTACAGCGACACATTCGAAATTTGCTCGCGGCCAAGAAACGCCGGGACTGGCGACAGACATGCACCCGTTTAACTGCTACCCTCCCTATAAACTCGTCCAAGTTCTGGACCGCCTTCCGTCGCCTTACCGGAACTAAACCCTCCCCCTACTATCCTCTTCTCCACGATGATCACCCCTTCCCTGACGCCCTTAGTAAGGCCAATCACTTTGCCTCCTACCTGTCCGATGTGTTTTCCATCCCTGATGATCCCCAGTTCGATTACTCCCTCTTCCCAGATATCCGCGATCGAACTGACACCTCTGTCCCTCCCCTCGCTCCTGGTTTCCAGTACTTGGACAACATTCCACACACGGACCTTAATGCCCCCATCACCACACAGGATCTCATCATTACACTCCGCACCAAACGCAACACCGCTCCTGGTCACGATCGTGTCACCTACCGTCACCTTCGTGAAGCTCCTGTCTCTTTTCTCTCCACCCTGGCCAGGCTCTACAATGTAGTCCTGTCCACCGGTTACTACCCCGACCTGTGGAAAACCTCCCGTATCCTCATGTTCCTCAAACCTGGCAAACCGCCGTCCGCCGTCTCCTCCTACCGTCCCATCAGCCTTACCTCGGTCTTCAGCAAGGTCCTGGAATCTATCCTCACCCGCCGCGTCCACCAGCATCTCCGCCAGCACCGCCTCCTCCCCGTTACCCAGTGTGGCTTTCGGCCGTCCTTCTCTTCCGACGATCTTCTCCTTCACCTCACTCATCTCCTTTCCGGACAGCTCAATTCCCGTCGCTCCGCAATCTTCCTCTCTCTTGACCTCGAACGCGCATATGACCGCGTATGGCATTCCGGTCTCCTCTTCAAGCTCCAAACCTTCGCCCTTCCCATTAACTACGTTCGTCTGATCGGTTCCTTTCTCTCCCGCCGTCCTTCCCATGTCACCATCCATAATACCGATTCCTACACCTTTTTCCCCTCCGCCGGTGTGCCCCAAGGCTCCGTCCTCTCCCCCCTTCTGTACCTTTTGTACACGGCGGATATGCCGCCGCCGTCACCCCCCGTCCACCTTCTCCAGTTTGCCGATGACACCGCCTTCCTTGCCCTTGCCCCCACCCTGCAACGCTCTCAACGCCTTCTCCAATCCCATCTTGACCGGTTCACCGCTTGGTGCAACCAGTGGTTGCTCAAGGTCAATCCTTCCAAAACCCAGGCGATCATTGTAGGCAAAACCACTCCCTCCTTCCGCCTCCTTGATTTCTATCTCACCGTTTATGGCCGTCCCATCGCTCTCACCCCCACCCTTAAGTACCTTGGCGTCACCCTCGACCGTCGCCTCTCCTGGACTCCCCATCTCCAGACAATCCAAGCCAAGGCACGTTCCCGACTCCGTCTCCTCAAACTCCTTTCCGGCCGGACGTGGGGTCTGGACCCCTCCACCATCCTCCACACCTATAAGTCCCTTATCCGCCCTATCCTCTGTTACGCCCATCCAGCCTGGATCTCCGCCCCCCCTTCCTTTTATCAATCCCTCCAAATCCTTGAACGCCATGCTCTCCGCCTTGCCTATCGCATCCGTCTCCCTTCCCCCACGCGGATCCTGTATGACCTTATCCCCTTCCCCCACCTCCTCCTCTTCCTCGAAAGGATACGAATCCTCTACACCTCCCGTAAACTCGATCCACCTCACCCGCTCGTCTCCCCGGTCCTCTCCCACCCCCGCCCGCTGCCGCGCCTGTACTCCCATGTCCCACCCGGTCTCCATCTCTCCACCCTCCTTACCCTCTCCCAAGGTGGCTTCCGCCAGCTCCCCCTCCCTGATGATGTCCTCCTCCCCTGCATCTACCCCTCCTATCAACTTTGATCCTCCCCCCCTCCTGTGTCCTTTCCTTCAGGCACCCTCCCTCCCCCCCTTTTCCCTTCCCTTCTCTTTCCTTTCCCCCCTCCCTCCTACCCTCTCCTCCGGGCTTCACTCCCCCTACCTCCCTCCCCCTCTCTCCTTTGCCCATGGCATCTCTGCTCTCCCCTCTCCCATTTCCCCTTCCTCCTCCTCCACCTCCTCTCTTGGCAGGTCCCCGGACTCGTACACGCTGAGTGGACATTCGCGCGCCGGAGATCGTCGCCATCAGTGTCTCGTGAGTGCCGTCGTGTTTCGTGTTCAGTGTTCCCGTCATACTCCATCGTTCACCTGTGCCATCGCCATCTTCAGTGTTAGTGCATCGTGACAACAGTTTGTAGTGAATTTTCGTCAAGTGTGAACGGCTCCGTGTTTGTCTTTATGTGTCTACTGTTTTATTACCCACCGTTATGTCACATTTGTGTATTCTTTCTGTTCTATCTTTATCTCCTCTACGGCTGAAGAGCGGCGTACCATGCTGCTGACAGCCTGCCTGTTTGTACGGGTTTGAAAATAACAATAAAGAAAAAAAAAAAAAAAAAAAAGGGTCGGGAGGAGGTTGAAATGTCACTTTGGTAAAGTGTGTTTCTGTGTTATTGTTTGAGGTGGATAAACAATGCAAAGAACATGTAAAGGAAGTACTACTTTGTGTTGTGTAATGGTCTTTGGTGGACAGTGGAATTAAGATGGCCACCAGAGAAATAAATATTTTATGTTTACATATTTGTTGGTTTCGCTCGTTCTTTATCAACAAAAGCACATAAAAAACACGGGACCTCATATTTTTAATCCTAGACAACCAGATTTAGAGCCAGCATCAACATCGAGACACAGCAGCGATCCAGCAAGCAGCAGTGATTACTACAATGCATTTTAATGGCGCCAACCTAACATCAAGTGCTAACAAGCTCCGTAAATGGTAGTGAAATAGTGCGATTATAGCAATTAGCAATATCTACGACTAGGCGACCATTACAACCTCCAGATTTCAAGTTGTGTCAAAGTCAGATATTGTTCAGACCAGATTTCTCTCTTCCTTTTCGTATTATGACAGACGACAGTGATGTTGATTTGGGTGCTCATTTATTTCAGGATGTTGAAGTTGATGGTTTTAATGAACATAGAGCTTGCATTTGCTAGTAGAGTATTGCATAAGAATGAAAAGACATGCACTGTAAATGAATGAAAAGACATGCACTGTAAATGAGAAAGAACTTTTGGCTGTACATCGGTACATTGGGTGTTCAACAAGTTTAAAAATTATCTACTAGGTCACAAAATCATCATCTATACTGATTACAAAGCATTATGTTGTCTCCAGGTGTGTAAGCTGTACCATAACAGAATTACTTGTTGGGCCTTATTTTTACAGCAGTTCAATTATAAAATCAGATACATAAGGGCACAGACAATGTAGTTGCTTATGCTTTGTCTAGGCTACCTTTAGGGAGTAAATTATCTAACAACTTTGGAGGAGGAGAGAAATAATTTAAAATTATGTGCTTGAGAGATGTGAAAGCGGAAAAAGAGATCTCGAAAATTTGCAATGACATCCACAGGTATCAAAATCATGTCAAAATTAGAAATTGGTTAAGAGCATGTTGGGTAAGAAAGGAGGAGAAAAGATGGAACAATATTATAAGGGACACAAGGGTATTTTATTCAGGAGACATACAACTGACTCAGATGTTTGGAAACTATGTTGGCCATAACAGTTCATTGATACTTTAATTACTTATGCACATGAGAGTTTTGGTCATTGTGGATCAACCAAATATACACAAAAGATTCAGAAAAACATCTGTTTTTGTATTATGTGAAGGAGAGTCAAGAAGAATATTGCCAGCTGTGACAGATGTCAGAGAGTGAAGGTAAGTGGCCAAACAAGTAGAGGTCAAATGGAAAACATACTGCCTTATAATAACCTAGATCTCATGTCTGTGGGCATTTGTGGACGTTTGTCTAAATCTAAAAATGGATTTTGTTATGTCTTTGTGGCGGTTGATGTATTTTCAAAGTTCATGCAGCCATTTCCTCTTAAGAAAGCTACCAGTGAGCAAATCATCTCTCAGTTTGAAAACACGTGTTTTCATCAGTTGGGTATTCTTAAAACAATTTTATCTGATAATAGTTCACAGTTTACATAACAAGCTTGGAAAGATTTTGTTGATCACACAAAAGTAATCCATATTCTAACCTCAGTGTACCATCTGTTGAAAAAACAGTAGAGCAGCCCTACTTTATTTCTGAGAATGTTGAGTTTTCTCCATGTAAAATTCTGTTCATTGTTACAATCAATATGTACTACTTCTTTGTTTAGAGTTAAAATTATTTTTTTAGAAACATTTGAAATTGTGAAATATTTGGCACAGTTAAAATTTCTATTGTTAATTTTGCAATTTGGTACTGTTTATTACGTTTACTTCTGGATTCATATATATAAATTTATAGAAATTCATTCGTCAAGAAAATTTATAAACCATTTGGAATATTGTTATTACTGCAGAGTGAGGAGGTAGTAGTGGGCATGCCTGTAATGTGATCAGACGTGTTTCTGTATTTTGGAGCAACAACTTAATTTCAGCTTTGTTAATGTTAAAATTCAAAAGACAGTGTGATATAGTAAATTGTGAAACAAATAAATTCCAAAAAGAAACAAAATTCTGTGCAGTCATTTTTCAAAATTATTTACATAAACTGGAACCATGAGAACCTAAAATGCGAAAATGTCAGTGTCAAGTATCAGAACCCTAGACCTGAAGAACTGGAGCAAACTGCGTGAGAAAAGAAGACAAGTAAAAAGTTTAGAGTAAATCTTACTCGTCTAGAATTATCTGAAATGACTAACATTGTCAATGGTAGTGACTCCATGGATGATGATGTTCCACCTCAGGAAGCCAACAGGGAATGTCAACAGTAAATAATGCATGTTTTGGTGGTTTATCTGGCCCCTGATTTCATTACCATTACGTAGAATATCACAAACTTTCCTTATACCAGCACTGAACTACTTTCCAAATGTTCAAGAAGCCTGATTTTGACAGGACGGACCGACATCACACACTGCACCCCAATCAATGGCATATGTGCGAGAATTGTTTGACAACTGTGTGATCTCACAATTTGGTAACATTCCCTGGCCACCTAGATGGCCAGATTTACCCTTTTGTGATTTTCTTCTTGTGAGGCTACCTCAAGAGTAAAGTCTACACGACTCGATTAAGAACCCTGGATGAGTTAAAACAGAGTATTCGGGATGCAATTCACAGCATCCCAGCTGTGATTTTGCAGTGGTCAATGAGTAATCTCAACGGCAGATTTCACGAATGTTTTCATACAGAATGATGCCATCTAAAGGATATAATTTAAAAAAAAAAGAAATGATAAATGCGATCAATGTTTCGTAAATGGCAAAGTTGTGAGGTTTCAATTACTATGAATGTGATTTCTTTCCTTCATCACTTCTTGTTTTATTGGAATGTGGAAATGTGCCCATTTTTCTGTGTCACCCTGTACATTCTGTGCAAAAGGAATCACAGAATTTGCTGCAATAAATCTAAAATGGGGTGGCAGAGAAAATACAGCAACTGTCGGTGTCTATAGGCCACCTGGGGCATGTATGGATATATTTTTCAAAAATCTTTCTGACTTGCTGATATATATAGACAGTACATTTTTTGTATTAAATGGCGGTATAAAAACTATAATAAAAGGGGATATAAATACAGACTTGGTAACAGATAATGCCAATGCCAAAAAGCTACACTTCCTACTCGATAGATTCAGTTTGATGCGAGTTACCCATGAGCCAACTAGAGAGATTAGCAACAACAAAATATGTCTGGATAATATAATAATAAATGTAACCCATCTTACCTACAGAGCAGCTGTTCTAAAACTAGTCATCTCTGGTCAAAATGCAGTACAGCTCCAATTGGGGGCAAATGAGATGCCCTTTGCCACTAAAACGGAACTATATGCAAGAAAAAGAACTATGTATAATGATAACATCAATAGACTGAACCACATGTCAGTACACACGTCATGATTTTTAGAGCAATAGGTTTCCCTATGATAGCTTTGCTTCTGACTTCTACAATTGTTTTGATGCCACATGCCCCCTTGCCGCTAAGAAAGTTGAACAAACTAAAAATATAAATAGAAGTATCTGGATAAATAATGATGTCTTTGAAGCAAGGGAAAAATTAGAATTATTCCATAGTACAATGTTGAATAACAGACTATCTTTCAAGCTAAAGGAGGTTTTCAAAACTTATCAAGAATACTATAAAGATTTATTGATACAGACCAGGAGCAGCTATGTTGCAAACAAGCTTCAGGCTTCACACAGTGTTACTACTGGTGTCTTGGGAGCGAGTAACCATTTTATAACAGGCAGGGCAAAAGCTGCATAGACTTTAATATTGACCACAATGGGATGGTAGCAAAAGATGAACTTGAAATTGCTAACATATTCAATGAATATACTTCTTCAGTGGGGGAAGCTATCAATGACAAACATAATAACATGCAGTATAATTTTAAAGGCAGTCCTTCTCAGCATAACATACATTTAACCCCCATGAACTGCAAAGAAATAATTAACATCATCAGCTCTCTAAAATCTTCCTGTTTCACAGGCATTGTGGCCTCAGTATTAATGTATTAAATGTGTGCAGACAAAGTGTGTCTGTACCTCTGTCTGTAGCAGTAAATAATGTAATAGAATCAGGCACCTTCCCAGACAGACCAGAAATAGCTCATGTAACACCAATCTTTAAAAACGGGGACAAACTCAAAATTCAGAACTACATACCCACCACAACACTTCCAGTCTTTTCCAGAATAGTTGAAAAAGTCTTATACACCAGAATTGTAAGCTCTCTCCCATTGCACTACCCAATGTTTGAAAATCAAAATGGTTTCTTAATATGTAAATCAACCAGAAGAGTACCTGCTCAATTAACTGAAGAGATAACAAGTGGCACTGAGAACAAGTAACATGTTGCAGGTGTATACCTCTGCCTGGAGAAAGCTTTCAACTGTGTGACTGCCACAATCCTGTTAGAAAAGTGTGGAATATTGGAATCAGAGACACTACTCATGACCTAATAAAATCTTACATGAGTAACCAAAAACAGTTTGTACTACTTAAAGCTGAAAGTGGTGTTCACAGGCCTCAGTATTGGGTCCTCATTTGTTTTTAATTTATGTAAATGACATAAGATATTGCTCTCAGAATTCCAAAATTGTTCTGTATGCAGATGATACATCCATTGTGTGTAAAAAGAAATCATTTAATGAACTAGAGACCCAGCGTAATAACGTGACAAATGATATTGCACAGTACTTCAATGAAAACCACTTAAATGTAATCAGTAGCAAAGCATGACTCATGGAGATTAACAACAGTAGTTTTAATAATGAAAGTAAAATATACATAGGCAATGAATTAGTAAAAAAATTCTTTAGTGTAAAATTCTTTGATTTAACAATTCAAAGCAATCTAAATTGGAACACACATGTTGACACTCTAGCATGTAAGTTGTCTAAGATTATATTTACAATTAATATAATTAGCAAGTTCTTCAAAGACACTGTTTTCCTAAAGACTGCATTTCATGCCCTATTTTCCTCTCACCTACATCATGGAATAGAATATGCAGAGCAACAACCAAAGCAAATCTAAATAGTGTAAGAAATGTGTCTACATCTTTGTTCCTTTCACCCACAAATTCTGAAGAAATTTTATCACTTATAAAAACCTTGAAAACAGGCTACTCATGTGGAATTGATGGAATACCAGATGCAATTATTAAAAAATGCTGTCTTGCCTTAGCTGAACTCTTGACACATTTGTGCAACAGCTCACTGGCATCAGGAACCTTCCCTTCATGCTTAAAAACAGCAAAGCTGAAACCACTGTTCAAAAAAGGAAATCCAGAATGTGTTTCAAATTATAGACCAATAGCCCTACTGCCTGTATTTTCTAAAATTTTAGATAAAGTTTTTTATAAGAGATTGTCTGATTTCCTAAAGAAAAATAAGATTCTCTCTCCTTCACAGCATGGTTTCAGGAAAGGCTATTCAACTGAAAGTGCAATATTTGAATTTCTTAATGAAATCTATACTAAACTGGATGCAGGTGAGTTTGTGACAGGCATATGTCTTGATTTATCTAAAGCTTTTGACGTCATTGACCATAGTGCCCTACTGCAGAAGCTTGACCAGTTAGGAATTAGAGGTATATCCAATGAGTGGCTCAAGACATACCTATGTGGTCGCAAACAGGTGGTTGAAGTGCAATATACTGACCATAACAAAATCAGCTACTACTATTCAGGATATGAAAATGTGAAATATGGTGTCCCTCAAGGATCAGTATTAGGACCCATTCTGTTTCTCCTCTATGTCAATGATCTTATGTACAACAAGTATTGCCAAACTACCCTCCAATTTACAGATGATACAAGCTTCCTTATCAGTGGTAAAACAGAAGAAAAACTTAAAGACTGCGCTATCCCAACAATGAACAGTGGTTCAGCTACAACAAGCTAATTATAAACAAAGAAAAGACAGTAACACTGAATTTCTATAAAGTAAAAGGAAGACACCACCCAAACATAGAAATAGAACTTAGGGACAGAGTTCTTGAAAGTGTTGACAGCACTAAATTTCTGGGACTCTGGCTCCAGAACAACACAAAATGGGCGGTACATATTGAATATTTGCAAAGAAAACTAAGCAAAACCTGTTACATGATACGGATCTTAAAAACTTGTTGCAGCAAAGCCAGCCTGTTAAATGTATACTACTCCTATGTGCATTCTGTAATTAAATATGGCATAATCTTCTGGGGAAATACAACAACAAATATTAAACTTTTCAAGATGCAAAAGAGAATACTAAGAATTATTGAAGGGGCAAACAATACGAAATCGTGCTGACCCATATTCAAAAAACTTTCAGTTCTTCCTCTTCCTTGCATTTTTATCTATGAAACATCAGTTTTCATCAAACAACATATCGATAGACACCCAGATATCTTATTAAAAATGAAGATATACATGAACACAATACAAGGCAAAAATCTGACCTTCATGTGAAACAGGTGAGAACATCATTGTGCCAAAAAGGCACACTACACACTGGGATAAGGATTTTCAATAATCTACCTAAACATATTAAATCAATAGGTAAACTCTGTAGTTTTAAGGCTGAAGTAAAGGCATATTTAATTGATCATTGCTTTTACAGTCTGACAGAATATATAAAAGCCAAACAACAAAAATAAAGATGCATTATTAATATTCTACTTTGTATGTTGCCTGTAATGTTTGTTGTATTTATGAATCTGTGCTAAATTACTTAAATATCTAGTCCTTAGGATTGCAATACAAACTGTATTTTATCTTGTAAATACCTAACCATGTCCAATATCATTGTATATATTCTATACATATAGGATTTGAAGGACTAAATAAAATAAAATAAAATAAAACCTAGTGCCACTTCAGAAAATGGCTATAAGAATCATCTGTGGAGCAAAATATAAGCAATCATGCTGTGGCTTGTTTCCAAAAACCGGTGTACTAACTGTAGTAAACATGTACATTCTAAAAGCCATATTACTTGTTAAAAGACTGCAGCCCAACATTTGTTCCAATTTGCATCAGTACAATATGAGAAACAAATAAAAAAATTTACATCAGCAGCCACAGAACAGCACTCTATGAAAAGGGTCCACAATATTAAGGTTTAAAGTTACTCAATGCACTGCCCAGTAAAGTTATGGCCCTATCCACAATGAAGCTTAAATTTCAGCTAAAGAAATTCCTGTTACAAAATCTGTTTTACACATTTATAGGCATCCGTTTTTTCCATCGCTTCTATGCAGTCGCTGTAGTTATCCAATATGTAATCTTCTTGTTTAGTGTGTTTTCCCTTGACTATGCTATTTTTCTTACATTTGTCTGTTCCAAAAGTCATATTTATATCATTGCTGAATACTTCTGTTATCTTTAGTAATTGGTTGAGTTGTTGATTTGTTGCTGCCAGTAGTTTTAGATCATCCATGTATAGCAAAAGTATTATTTTGTGTGGGTATGTTCCAGTAATATTATATCCATAATTTGTATTATTTAGCATGTTGGATAGTGGGTTCAGGGCAAGGCAGAACCAGAAAGGACTTAATGAGTCTCCTTGGTATATTCCACGCTTAATCTGTATTGGCTGTGATGTGATATTTTTTGTATTTGTTTGGATATTAAGTGTGGTTTTCCCATTTTTCATTACTATGTTTAGGAACTGTATTAATTTAGGATCTACTTTGTATATATACAATATTGGTAGTAACCATGAGTGGAGTACACTATCAAAAGCTTTTTGGTAATCAATGTATGTTTAGTGTAGCGACCTTTGTTTAGTTTTAGCTTGATATGTCACCTCTGCATCTATTATCAGTTGCTCTTTACATCCTCATGCTCCTTAGCTGCAGCATTTTTGTTCTTCATTTATAATTTTGTTCTGTGTTGTATGTGTCACTAATTTCTATGTAATGACTGAAGTTAATATTTTGTATGTTGTTGGTAGGCATGTTATGGGGCGATATTTTGCTGGGTTTGCTGTGTCTGCTTGATCTTTAGGTTTCAGATAAATTATTCCTTGTGTAAGTGTATCAGGGACTGTGTATGGGTCTGCAATGTAATTGTTAAATAATTTAGTTAGATGTGAATGTGTTGAGGTAAACTTCTTTAGCTAGAAATTTGCTATTTTATCATTTCCAGGGGCTTTCCAATTGTGCATAGAATTAATTGCTCGGGTGACTTAATGTTGCAAAATTATCACTTCAGGCATTTGTAGTATCATGTTGTATGAGTCTGTTTCTGCTTGTATCCACTGTGTGTGTCTGTTATGTTGTACCGGGTTTGACCATATGTTGCTCCAGAAGTTTTCCATGTATGTTATGTTTGGTGGATTGTCTATTTTAATGTGAGCGTTATCTATTGTCTGGTAAAATATAATTATATCAAGAGAGCTAAATGCACATTTATAGGTGCCACTGACTGGGTGACTAACGTTATTCTCCCACTGATGCTGAATGTGTAGCTCACACTCATTCCTTTTCTGTAACAAGATAATGAAAGACGCATCCTGGTGCAGCACAGCCTGTAGACAGTGTCAAATGAAATGTGAACAACTGTATAAGCTTTTTGCACAAGCATATTGTATGCTGTTCTGTCAACATATTGCTGAACAAGTAAGAGAATGACACAAACACAAATAAAAAGATTCAAAAGCACTATAATGCAGAATGAAAAATAATTTTTTCTTTCAGTATTTGTCATCAATAAAATGGAATGCTTGTCACATAACTTTATTCATAAAAGCTAACTGGATAGATAAAAAAAATCCACTCAACAGGATGCAGCAAGAGAACACACTTATAAAAGGTATTACAATTTTCTAGCTTTCAGGGCCAGTACCTCCTTCTTCTCGTAAAAGGGTTGAAGGTGAAGGATGAAGGGTGAGGGAACAGTACTGGTGAGGTTTATGGGAAAGGGTAGAATTTGGAAAAGTCACACAGGTCCCCAGGTCAGAGCAGGCTTGCCAGACTTGGTGAGAACAAAAATTGATTGTTGGGGACAGTAGCAGGCAAGATTTTAAAACCCGAGAGTTTAAAGGTGAAAGATAGGGTAATATGCAAGACAGAGATTACTGCTAAAACATTGTGCATGAGTTAATAAGAGCAAAATGCTAAGTGCATTGTTTGTGGAAGAGGTAGGAGGGGGATGGCAAAAAATAGACAGGTCAGAAAATGAAAGATGTTGAAAACCAAAAGGGAGTGAAGAAAGTAGTAGTTACTGTGAAAAAATCCTGAGGCAAAAGAAATTAGTGTAAATTGATGCCCGGTGGGTGACAAGAGTCAAGGCCATGTCGTTATGCCAGTTCCTACCTGTGAGGTTCCAAGAAACTGGTGTTTGGGGAAGATTCCAAATGGTACGTGTGGTGAAACAGGCACCTACGTCACGACTGTCATGTCGTAGAACATACTCTGCAACATAATGTTCTGTGTTGCCTATATACACCTTTCATCCATAATCATTCATCCTAACTAATAACTTGGTGGTAGTCAATATATAAAATAAATTTAGAGCTGTGAATGTGGACAAAAATCAAATGTATAATGGAATGACAACTATTAAAATTTGTGCCAGACTGGGACTCAAACCCAGATTTCCCATCTACCGTGAGCGATCGCTTAACCATTAGGCTATCAGAGCATGACTCACAGCCAGACCCAAACTTTCATATGTTTTGTCAACAGTGTGTCTACAACATGTACTTGTACATCCTTTATATATCTTCCCGTACAGGCGAGACATTTGACTTCTAAGTAAGTTGTTGTTGTTGGTGGATATATACGATACTGCAGTGCCTGTGTTATTCCAAATTATGATGTAGGGTTTTTCTGGACATCCGTGCATGTCCAAAGCAACAGGCACTGTGGCTACTGTAGCTGTTATGAGACTATGTCCAATTGTAATTGTGCAAGTATTACAATAGTTGAACAAATAATGGGTGACATCAATATAGCCATTTAGTAAGCCTGGGTGAGTGGCTACACTTTGAAACAAAACAGAAGTTAATACTGCAATTTTTTTTGCTCTGTTCCTTTATTTGATACTTAGAACGTTAATGGGAGTTGGAACGCACTATCCCAACAACGCTAAATTTAGAGACTCGGCTTCCCTGTATTTCAGGCAGCACTGTAGCCATTGACATGAACGTTTTACAGTACATTACACTGTATGTTCTGAGTCTACTGAACTAAAATAATTGCATTTGAGCCACTGCTTTTGGAAATACAATTTTTTAATTACACAATTAAAATTTTGTGTACTTTTTAGTAGATTAAAAATAATTTTAATTATACATAACATTATGTTCTCCTTTCAGTTCAGTAGACTCAGGATATGTATGAAATTACTCACTGAAAATTTGAGTACTCTACTCGAAGTGGTTTCTGAGATTTAGAGAAAAACGCAACAGAAAATGGAAGTTTTCAGGCTCGGCTTCTGAAGTTTCAAAAGACTGTAACTCACTTAATATATGCTTATTTTTTTATTTTTAGTCACTCAGAAGCAGCCTGCACCATACTGTATATCATCCTCTTGATCTTTTTCCAAGTGTTTTCTTCTTTTCTCGTTTCTGGACTTCTTAGTGGCCAACTGTACTGCATACTCTGCTTTATCAATGCGAACCTTGACCTTCTGCTTAAGTTCTTTGATGCGGTTTGCTCCAGGATTAATTCCCATATGCTGTAGCACTCTCACCCTACCAGTGTTGCCATCATTAAAAGCAATAACAGCATCACTGACCCCTCACTTCAGTGTCTTCACTCCAACAAAAACATTTTTTGGTAAGCAAGGTTTCTGCTCTTTCGGACACGTCAGAAAGCACACCATACATTCATACAATCCCAGATTTAACCTACATAGGGCCTGCATATACTAGTATCAGAGAAATTTTTTTCAATATAGTCATGCTTTTGATTCAGATGATACTAGCCTTCAATGTGAACATTTTCTTTTTTTTATTTTGTGTACTTGAAAGGAAAGAAACAAAATAAAATGCACTCTTATAACTTTCGTACTCTCAGGAGTCTGCATGCAGTCTGCTCTGTAGCTCTCCCTACCCTCTGTCTTCGACACTGCATACTACAATTGTGCAGCAGCTGTTGCCACCCTCTAGCATCGCTGTCCTGCCCTATGTTCCTCCTGTTTATGAAATGTGAAGAATGTTTTGGATATTTCACTCTGGCTTTATCGCTGGCGCAATATGATCACAAATGAGAGTGCTACATTTTCTCGAGATTGGTGCCGGATAGACCTTCACCCAAGTCTAATGAAAAATTCAGTATCTTTGATAAATTTCATATGCAGTAACATATTATGTAATATGTCCCAAACACAAAATTATGTCAACCCCTGTTTGTCATTGCAAACTTTTTGGAATTTTGCGCCATGTATTACTTCTGTGTAAATATCACAGTAACTATGACCATTAAAGGAATGGTGTGCACATCATCATGAGACTGACTAAGTAATGCAGAAATCAATTTTTTTTACCAAATAGTTTCTGTAAAATCGTCTTAAGAAATACTGCAGCACGTACGTCTTGATGGTATCATCGCCTGCCAGCCAGAAGGTGAAAAACTGGTCACTGCACATTGGACACTTTATCCTGCACAGACTCTACCTCAGTTACTAATAAAATGGACTTTATCATTCTCCACAAGGAGATTTGGCCAATTCATGGAGATATGAAATAATATGAAAAATTAAGTCTGAAACTAGGCATAAGATTCAATATACAACAAGACTAAAGAAATTCACAAGCAACAAATTGATAAATATCATAGAAGTTATAATGAGTTTTTATATTTATGGACATTGAAGACAATATTTGGGTGGTCAGGGAAGTAAATAAACAGAAGAGTAAAAATAGTCTAGGCTACTTTTCTGTAAACTCAGTGGGGTTTGTAACATTGAACTTCCTAACTGTCCAAAAGGGGAAATTTGGAAATATGAGGTTTACCAGCTTTGAGTTTTAGTAACGAGGTTTCCCGTGGACTTCATTTCAGAATGAAAACTATTCAAAAGCTGAGGTATCTCCCAACAGCAATGCTGAAAATGTGTGTTGGAAGTTTCTGTGGGTATACAGGAAAATACACATAGGATTAGGGCGCAAACTGGAGTTGCAGATATAATTGCGGCTATAGTTGGAATTTATTGTATTCAGGCATGACACAAAGCCAAGCAGATCGTATCGTCATTCGACCGAGGAAAATCCTCGCTCCCACTATTCGGAGATGTAGTAAGAGCATTTAAAAATGAATCCACAGAGAGTACAAAAAATTTAAAATAAATACACAGAGATAACACACTTAGTCTCTTGGTATTTGTTAGTGATATAGATGAACAGTTAGATTCAGCTAGCAATTAAATATTTATTGGCGGTGGGCAAGAAGTTGTGTATCTATTATAAATCACAGTGACTGAGAAGTTAGACATGTCACTATAACAACTTTATACAATCTGGCTGCAATTTGAGCCGTAACTAGGAGTTGCAAGTAGCCTTTAACATTCAAGCTATGTGCCATCTTGCTGAATTTTGTACTTCTTCCTGTGAACCTCTTTTTTTTCATGTTCTTCTTCTTCTACTTCTTCTTCTTCTTCTGATTCTTCTTCTTGTTCTTCTTCGAAGGGCTCTTAGTAGCTTAGTGCACCACTCTTCAGGCTACAGAAGTTTTAAAAACATATTAAGCAGATAATAAACAATAAAAGAAGTAATTAAAAATGGTGACTCTTAAATTGTAAAAAGGTGGGAAATTGTGGAATTTAAAATATAAAACAAGAGTTGGCAATGCAAAATAAAACATTCAGTAAACAGACAGGTGCAATAGTAGACAGACAATTAAGAAATACGGCAACAGTATGGTCTCTGTTCACAACAGATAAAAACTCACACCTAGCAACTGTATGGTTTCTGTTCACTACACTTCAGAAAAGACACAGAACACTTTAACACTCACTTAAAACACTGCACTAAAAAGTTGGCATGGAGATGACACACCACAGCCTAGGGCAGAATGGTTCAGGGGAGGGGAGGGGGGGGGGACATGAACAGATGAGGGGGAAAAAGGGAGGAGGTGAGGAATACACTAACAGTGGGGTTGAGGGGCCGATGAAGGGTGAGGACTCATAAGGGAGGGCAGGGTGGACATGAGAGGGAGTGTGTAAAGGCAGAGGAGGGGGATACAAAAGTACTCAGGGGAGAAAGGAGTCAATGACAGAGTATGCAGGAAGAAGGAAAACAGGAAGAGGGTTGGGGCCAGAAGAAGCCTAGGAAAAAGACAGAGGTAGGAAGGGGGAGGTGAGGATCAAAGTTGATTGGAGGAATAAATGGAGGGAGAAAGGGCATCTTCAGAGAGGGAGAGTTGACAGAAGGCTCCTTTGGAAAGGAGATGAAGTGTGTAGAGGTAGAGGTTGGGGGGGGCACAATGGTGAAGGCGCAGCAGAGGGCGGGGGTGGAGAGGAGAGGAGCAACCAGGGGATGGGGGCATCAAGTCTGCAGATGGTGTATAGGACTCTGATATATTCAAGGAAAAGGAGCAGATGGGGGAAATGAATCAGGTCATAGAATTTCCACATGGGGGATGGGAGGCGTATACAGAAGGGAAGGCGAAGTGCAAGGTGCTAGAGAATCTGGAGGGATTTATAGAATTTGGGGCGGCGGAGATCCAGGCGGGACTGGCATAGCAGAGGATGGGATGGATCAAGGATATATAGGTGTGGAGGATGGTAGAGAGGTTCAACCCTTATGTCCAGCCAGAGAAGAGTTTTAGGAGACGGAGGTGGTTGTGGGCTTTGGGTTTGATAGGGCGGAGATGAAGGGTCCAGGTAAGGTGACGGCCAATGTTAAGTCTAAGGTAGGTGAGGATGGGGGAGAGGCAGACAGGATGGGCACAGATGCTAAGGGAAAAATCAAGGAGCCGGAAGGAGGGAGTGGTACAACTTACGATGATTGCCTGGGTCGTGGAAGGATTGTTTTTGAGGAGCCACTGGTTACACCATGTGGCAAACAGGTCAAGGTGATTCCGGAGAAGGCATTGGTTCCGTAGAAGGGTAGGGGCGAGGGCAAGGGAGGCGTTGTTATCAGCATACTGCAGGAAGTGGACTGGAGGGAGGGGTTTGGGGCATATCTGCTGTGTACAGGAGGTAGAGGAGAGGGTAGGGGACAGAGTCCGGGGCAACCCAAAAAGGGCTAGAAGATGCAGGAATCGGTGTTACGAACGCTGACATAGGAGGGGTGGTGGAGAGGAAGGAGGCCATCAGACGGACATAGGTGATAGGAAGGGCGTAAATCTGGAGTTTCAACTGGACACTGGAATGCCATATGCGGTCGTATGCCTTTTCCACATCAAGGATGACAAAAATGGTGGAGCGGCTGGACTTAAGTTGGAGGGAGAGGAGATGGGTGAGGTATAGGAGTTGATTGTTGGCAGAGAAGGAAGGTCGAAAGCCACATTGGGTGTTGGGGAGGAGGTGGTGTCAGTGGAGGTGGTGATGGATGTGCCAGGTAAGGATGTATTCTAAGAGCTTGCTGAACACTGGTGTGAGACATATAGGGCAATAGGGAGATGCATCAGACAGAGGCTTGTTAGGTTTGGGGAACATCAGGATATGGCAGGTTTACCACAGGACAAAGTAGAAGCTGGTGGCAAGGATTACATTGGCAAAAATTACGTTATAGAGGGTGGTAAGGGCTGCAAGAAAGGAGGGAGGGAAGTGTTTGAGATGGCGGCAGGAAATGTGGTCACGGGTGGGAGCAGTGTTGCATTTAGTGCAGAGTGTGAGGCTGATGTCCTGTGTACTGATGGGAGTCTTAAGTTCTCATGGTGGTGTGTGGCCCAAGTACTGGAAGTTAGGAGCAAGGGGAGGAGCGGTGGTATCCAGACATTTGACAACGTCGGGGAAGAGGGAATAATCAAATTGTGGATCATCTGGAATGGAAAAGACTTTGGATAGGTGGAAGGTGAAGTGGTTGGCCTTACTGAGGTTGTCTGGGAAGGGCCGGTCATCGAGGAGGAGAGGGTTTTGCAGGGTAGGATGGTTTCCAGAAAAGGCTTTGGAAAGCAGACCAATAACTTGGAAGAGTTTATTGGGAGTGTGGCGTTGAGTTGTGTGCGTGTCTATCACCAGGCAAAGCATTCCTTCACAGTAACCATGTCCTGTGAACCTCTTCTCTAGTTGTGATTCCAGAGACAAGTAGCTAGCATAAGTCGCAAGTAGCGAGATAATGTACTTCCACCTCACTACATTAATTTAAATTACTACTGTCACTAAGTTGCTGCTTTGCTGACCGTGACTGGCACTAGCAGCACATTTCAATATATCCGATCTTGTAGTATCTTTGCTCGACTGCTATTACTTCCCGGGCGTTGTCTGTCGTGAGTGAGTTCCGGTCGCGAGTTCAGGCCAGCAGTCAGTTGGACCGTGTCTGGAGCGCAGTCCGGACCTGTCAGTTGAGAGTTGCGATGTGGCACTGGTGCAGTAGGGTTGGAGCAGAGGTGAGGTCTGCATTGACACGGCTTTGTCCGTCTTTTCCTAAGTGTTGTGAGCAGAAACTATACTGTCACTGAGTGTGATTTTTTTATCTCTTGCGAACAGAAACCAGACTGTCACCGTGTTTCTTAATTGTCTGTCTACTGTTGTACTTGTCTGCTTCCCGTGTACATAATTAGCATCACCAACTCTTTGTTTTATATTTTAACTTCCACAACTTTCCGCCATTTTATAATTTAAAAGCCACCATTTTTATTGCCTGCTTTTATTACTTATTATTATGTTTTAAAAGTTCTGTAGGCTGAAGAGCGGCATACAGCTCCAGCCATGTAAGTAAAGTCCTCTGCCACATTTTTGACGCGTCACTTAAGCAAGGAATAGTTCCTAAGAGGCTTAAGTATGCAGTTGTATAACCGCTGTATAAGAAGGGGGATAAGATGGATACTGCTAACTATAGGCCAATATCACTACTGACAAGCTTTTCAAATGTTTTAGAGAAACTAATGCATGCCAGGAGAGTTAAGCATCTCAGTGAACAAAATAGCTTCAGCAAAAGTCAGTTTGGCTTTCAGAAAGGTTTCTCAGTGGTAGATGCAATATTTGCATTTACTGGCAAACTCTTGGAATCTATCAACAAAAAACAAAGTGATTGGCATATTTTGTGACCCAACAAAAGCATTTGACTGTGTAAATCACCAAATTCTTTTACAAAAAGCTGCACATCTCAGTATAAGTGGTGCAGCAGGGAAATGGCTCAACTCATATCTGTCAAACAGGAAACAAAAAGTTGTAGTAGATAGTCAAGATGGTGTCCCAAATGATCTTCCTCTCTCTACGGAATATTGTAGATTCATCATTTTCGCGGATGACACTACACTGCTTATTGATAATTCAGTAGATAAACTTGAGGTAACGCAAATAAGGCTTTAAATGAAACGGTGAACTGGTTCAACATTAATGGTCTTATTTTAAATTACTGTAAAACAAACTACATTCAGTTCCACAAAACATCCAAAGATGAGGAAATATTTGTAAAGATAGGTGAGCAGACAATAACCAGGGTAGATTCCTCAAAATACCTAGGCTTGCATATTGATAGCAAACTGAATTGGTCAAACCACATCGTGGATCTGTGCAAAAGACTAAGTTCAGCAACATACGCATTGCACATTGTTTCTTCTTATAGAAATATGGAAACCATGAAGTCAGCGTATTATGGTTACTTTCATGCAATTACGGCATATGGAATTAATTTTTGTGGAAATCAGCCACTGGCTAAAAAAGTACTTTGTGAACAAAAAAGAGCCATAAGCATGATGTGTGGAGTCCATCCTAGAGCCACATGCAGCAATCTTTTTAAGAAGCTTGAAATACTTACATCCACTGCGCAATATATATTCTCGTTGATGTGCTTCATAAGGCAAGAAAAATCCATCTTTAAGCTGAATAGTGCATATCACAGTCACAGTACTAGAAGGAAACATGATATCCACTATGAACAGCCAAATCTAAGTATGGTGCAGAAAGGAGTCCATTTCAGTGGCTGTAAGATTTTTAATGCCCTCCCTTCAAGAATTAAGTGTTTGCTAGATGATGATCTCCTATTTAAAAAAACCTGAAGGCAGTTCCTATTGCAAGGATCATTTTATACATTAGAAGAGTTCCTGAACTACAGTTTTAAGATTTCTTGTATTGTAAATTGCAAATGTATGCCCAAATTTGTATTTGTAAAACGGAATATTTTTATTGTAAACACATATTTTGCACTATTTATTTCTCTGCAACACTTATTGTTTTGTAATCTTTATCTATCTCTAAAATGTACTTTTTTATTGGGACCTAAGTTACTGTTTACTGCCTTTTGTTTTGTTTTATGTATTACCATCAATTCTAGCCAAAAGCTTGTAAAATTGACACGTTCCATATCCTGTGATAGTGTCACAACATGGATCACCGGAACAAGAGATAAATAAATAAATAAAAATACGAAGCTGCTGCCAGACCAACCCCTTCCAGAGGGAATCGAAACTCAATAAAAGAAAAAGAAGTTAAAATTGCATGGTGATTTTAAAACCAGATAATGGCTAAGTCTCTGATGAGTATTTTGATGCATATTACATGCATATATTGTAAATAAACTACAAAAAATTCAATCTGGTGTCTACTAGGTAACTTTTACCAAACATTAAACAGCTGTATTCACAAGACTGATATTATTTCCAACGGTACAATACACAGCTATACCTTTGCCTGTATTTTAAAATATTGCATTACTAATATTCCCAATTTCAACTTGTATCTGTAAGATCAGTGCTTTCCAATGTTTTGACGTGCACATTATCAATCTTAAAACACGCAACCTTCTGTCCTAACCTAGAGATTGGGCTACGCTACAGGTCAGTCCGTCATCAGAATCAACATTCAAGGATAAACGGATCAGTACCGTATCACACTCTAGCAAGTCGTTATCATTAAATACGTGGCAGAAAATGTGGGGGAATGGAATGTGAATGGAATTTTCGTTATTCAGTCTCAGTATGGTTCACATCTATTTATCATTCCTTTCTAATCACATAATAACTTCAGTTACGCACTGTACCAATACTCATTCTGCACACTTGATAATAATCAACTATGGCTCCTTTACGGTGCGAATTCTTCAAGAGTCATTTTGAATCTTCATGACTATCTCTTCTAAATGTGGATGGGTAAATGGAGCATCCAGTAGTCGCGCCTGACAAAATCACGGGGATTATTAAAATTTTATATTGCTACTAATTACTAGCAATATAATTCACATTATACAACTGCTAATACTTCTGGTAATGAAAGCACTTGAGTGGGGGGAGGTTTCACACTTTGCACAAACGATGCCCCCAGATTCGTTTACAAACATAGAAACTAACCTCACTTCTGACAAAGACGATGTAAAGACGCTGTGGCAACTTTTCCAGTTTTGCTGTCACTGGCATTATGAATTACCGATAAATCAAGTGACTTACAATGAATGTAGTTCAGATACTTGTGAAGGCGCAGCAACGTGGTTAGAACCCGTATTCAAAATATGAGCTCCTATGGTACTGTGTGGTAATTTGCGATAAGACTCTCAATATCGCACTATCAATACTTTCACACTTGTTCCATTAATTTAAACTAAAGCCAACTGAAGAATGTAGGTAAACCGAACTTCATGCTGATTGTGTCGTTGAAACTAAATTTAGTCTGTTAGCTAGCACATCTTCGTAACAACTGAACATCAAGTGTCGACAACATTAACATTACGATTATAACAATATGAAGATAGCATGTACTATGTTTATTAACTTGTAGGCATGATCATCATGAGCCATGCCTTGCAAAAATTGAATATGACTTGACATTAAACTGCATGAAATTATGAACTGCAACTTTTTTTTTACTTTATTGTTATTTTAAAGCCTGTACAACAGGCAGGCTGTCAGCAGCACACTACGCTGCTCTTCAGCCATAGAATATACAAGCAGAGAAAACAGGAGAAGACACATAAGTTACAGAAAGTGGGCAATAAAACAGGAGACACATAGAGACAAACACGGAGCCGTTCACACTCGTCGACAATCCACACTGCTAACTGATGAGACGACGCACAAACTCTGAAGATGACGATGGCACTGGTGAACGAGGGAGTGTGACGGGGAACACTGAACACTAAACACGACGGCACACACTAGACACTGACGGCGATGATCTCCGGCGCGCAAATGTTCACCATGCGTGTGCGAGTCCGGGGACCTGCCAAGAGAGGAGGAGGAGGAAGGGGAGTGGGAGAGGGAGAAGGGAGAGCAAAGATGCCACGGGCTGGGGAGAAAGGGGGGAGGGAAGAAGGGGGAGGGGAAGCCCGGGGGGAAGAGTGGTGGAGGGAGGGGATGGGGGAAAAGGAAAGAGAAGAGGAGGGAAGGGAAGAGAAGGGAGGGAGGGAGGGTGCCTAAAGGAAAGGACACCGGAAGTGGGTGGTGGGGCAGGGTCAAAGTTGATAGGAGGGGTAGATGGAGGGGAGGAGGACATCATCAGGGAGGGGGAGCTGGCGGAAGCCACCTTGGGAGAGGGTAAGGAGGGTGGAGAGATGGAGACCGGGTGGGACATGGGAGTACAGGCGCGGCAGCGGGCGGGGGTGGGAGAGGATCGGGGAGACGAGCGGGTGAGATGGATCGAGTTTACGGGAGGTGTATTGGATTCGTATCCTTTCGAAGAATAGGAGGAGGTGGGGGAAGGGGATAAGGTCATACAGGATCCGCGTGGGGGAAGGGAGACGGATGCGATAGGCAAGGCGGAGAGCATGGCGTTCAAGGATTTGGAGGGATTTATAAAAGGAAGGGGGGGCGGAGATCCAGGCTGGATGGGCGTAACAGAGGATAGGGCGGATAAGGGACTTATAGGTGTGGAGGATGGTGGAGGGGTCCAGACCCCACATTCGGCCGGAAAGGAGCTTGAGGAGACGGAGTCGGGAACGTGCCTTGGCTTGGATTGTCTGGAGATGGGGAGTCCAGGAGAGGCGACGGTCGAGGGTGACGCCAAGGTACTTAAGGGTGGGGGTGAGAGCGATGGGACGGCCATAAACGGTGAGATAGAAATCAAGGAGGCGGAAGGAGGGAGTGGTTTTGCCTACAATGATCGCCTGGGTTTTGGAAGGATTGACCTTGAGCAACCACTGGTTGCACCAAGCGGTGAACCGGTCAAGATGGGATTGGAGAAGGTGTTGGGAGCGTTTCAGGGTGGGGGCAAGGGCAAGGAAGGCGGTGTCATCGGCAAACTGGAGAAGGTGGACGGGGGGTGACGGCGGCGGCATATCCGCCGTGTACAACAAGTACAGAAGGGGGGAGAGGACGGAGCCTTGGGGCACACCGGCGGAGGGGAAAAAGGTGTAGGAATCGGTATTATGGATGGTGACATGGGAAGGACGGCGGGAGAGAAAGGAACCAATCAGACGAACGTAGTTAATGGGAAGGGCGAAGGTTTGGAGCTTGAAGAGGAGACCGGAATGCCATACGCGGTCATATGCGCGTTCGAGGTCAAGAGAGAGGAAGATTGCGGAGCGACGGGAATTGAGCTGTTCGGAAAGGAGATGAGTGAGGTGAAGGAGAAGATCGTCGGAAGAGAAGGACGGCCGAAAGCCACACTGGGTAACGGGGAGGAGGCGGTGCTGGCGGAGATGCTGGTGGATGCGGCGGGTGAGGATAGATTCCAGGACCTTGCTGAAGACCGAGGTAAGGCTGATGGGACGGTAGGAGGAGACGGCGGACGGCGGTTTGCCAGGTTTGAGGAACATGAGGATACGGGAGGTTTTCCACAGGTCGGGGTAGTAACTGGTGGACAGGACTACATTGTAGAGCCCGGCCAGGGTGGAGAGAAAAGAGACAGGAGCTTCACGAAGGTGACGGTAGGTGACACGATCGTGACCAGGAGCGGTGTTGCGTTTGGTGCGGAGTGTATTGATGAGATCCTGTGTGGAATGTTGTCCAAGTACTGGAAACCAGGAGCGAGGGGAGGGACAGAGGTGTCAGTTCGATCGCGGATATCTGGGAAGAGGGAGTAATCGAACTGGGGATCATCAGGGATGGAAAACACATCGGACAGGTAGGAGGCAAAGTGATTGGCCTTACTAAGGGCGTCAGGGAAGGGGTGATCATCGTGGAGAAGAGGATAGTAGGGGGAGGGTTTAGTTCCGGTAAGGCGACGGAAGGCGGTCCAGAACTTGGACGAGTTTATAGGGAGGGTAGCATTTAAATGGGTGCATGTCTGTCGCCAGTCCCGGCGTTTCTTGGCCGCGAGCAAATTTCGAATGTGTCGCTGTAGTTGCCGGTGGCGTCGGAGTGTGTCCGGGTCACGCGTGCGGAGGAAGGCACGGTAGAGACGACGGGATTCACGGAGGAGGAGGACGGCCTGTGGCGGTAAGGTAGGACGGTGGGGGTGGATGGCAACAGTAGGGACGTGGGCCTCCACGGCCTCAGACAAGGTCTGCTGGAGAAAGGAGGCGGCATGGGTGACATCATTGGGACGGCGGTAGGCGAGAGGGTGGCTATCGACCTGAGTGGAGAGGGTATCCCGGTAGGCATTCCAGTTGGCACGGGAATAGTCATGGATGTACCTAGGGGGAGGGTCATGACGAGGGTCGGGGCGGGGGCGACGGCCGTCTGAAACGGTGAGGAGGACAGGGAGATGGTCGCTACCAATAGGCTCCAGGACATCCACCGTAATGCGACCAAGGAGGTTGGGGGAGGAGAGGATAACATCGGGAGTGGAGTTGGAGTCGGGACGGGTGTGCTGGGGGATGGGGATGAGGTCGCCTTGAAGGGAGGAGAGGAACCGATGCCACCGCCGTAACTGGGCAGCGGAGCGACTATGGATGTAAGGTCGGCGGTGATCACATAGGAGGAGAAGGTACGGTCAATGTGGGAGAGGAAGTCGAAAGGAAGAGGGGCATTGGGGCGGACATAGATGGTGGCACAGGTAATGGTAAGGCCGGGGAAGAAGAGACTAAGGATCAGGTGTTCGGTGCGGTCGGGAAGGAGAGGCTGGAGCCGAACGGGGATCTGGCGGTGGTGGCCAATGGCAACTCCGCCACGCGCAACTGGGAGGGGATTATCGGAGCGGTGGAGGAGATAGGGGGAGGTGTGGATGGAGTGGTGGGGTTGGAGGAAGGTTTCATTGAGGAGGAAGGCATCCACACGGTGGGTAGCAAGGGTGTGCAGGAAGAGGTTCTTGTTGGCGGGAAGGGAGCGGATATTGTTGAAAAGGATACGATGCTGTCGCGCCATGATAAGGACTTATACGAGGGTGTCAAGGCGGGAGAAGGTGAAATGGGCCTGGTTATTGGAAAAGGTGGCGTACATTTTAAGGTGGAGTATGGAACGGGCGGCGAGGGAGATCTGTTGTAAGGTGTGGGGGCGCTGAAAGGGATGGACGTTTTGGAGGACAATGGTGAGGAACCTGATGATGTCCTCAGCAGTGGGGGGGGGGGGACGAAAGGAATTGCCAGGAGGGATGGGGGCGTCCAGGGGACGGACAGGTACGGTGAGTTCAGGAGTGGTGGGAGGGGGTCGGGCTTTACACTTCTGGGAGTAGGTGGGGTGGGGGAGGCTGCAGGTATTACAGGAGGGAGGGGATTGGAGGTTGGGGCACTGCCGGAGGAAGTGCGCTTGCCGACAATGCGGGCAGGTGGGGGCCTCGCGGCACTCTGCTGTTGGATGTGCATTGTAGCGCAGACACCTCTGGCAGCGCAGGGATTGAGGGGGGGAACGGGAGGGGTCGACCTTGTATCGCTGATTGAAGAGGAGGGCACTCTCCTTCAGGAGACGGTCAATGGAGGGGGCGTCCTCAGAGAAAACCCGCATAAGGCGGGTGGGGCCGGTCGCGTTGAAAATGCGGCGGACTGCCCGCACCTCCAGGGTGGGGTGGGCCTTCAACTCCGCCAGCACCTCCTCCTCCGTGATCGACGGGCTAAGCCGAGTGATCACGGCGGTGAGGGTCGGCGGGCGACGCGGGGGTTGGGGTTGGCGGGTAGGAGATGGGGATGGAGCAGGGGTGAGGGAGGCGTGAGGACCAAAACGGGTGATGGGGAGGCGGGAGAGGATGTCAGTATGGAGGGTTGGGCTGGGGGAGGAGATAAGAACAGAATCCCGTCTGGGAGTAAGGAGAGAGATGGGGGCGCCAGGGAAATGTTGGCGGAGGAGGAGGGAGAGATTCCGGGCCTCGAGGAAGGAAGGATCGGGACGGGACAGGAGATATTTGTAGAGACTGGGTGGGGAGGAGGAGGAGGAGGGAGTGGGGCCTGGTGGGGAGACGTCCATGGCATTGTGGGGTGGGGATGGGGGGCGGGGTGGAGCCTTTTTAGGAGCAGAGGAAGTGGAGGCGCCACTAGGGCGTTTGACAGCGGCAGATGGGCGGGTGGTGACAGGAGGGACGGGAACGATGGGGAGGTGGTGGGAAGGGACAGGTCCCGGCACGGACGCAGCAGTCGGCGCCGGAGATAGTGACTGCGACGGTGCAGGCGAATGTGGCAGTGATGGTGGCGGTGGCGCCGGCGGCGGCGGCGGCGGCGGCGGCGGCGGCGGCGGCGGCGCCGGCGGCGGCGGCGGCGGCGGCGACGGGGAGAGCTGGGCGTGGACAGTGGCCCGACGGGCCACCACCCTAGCGGGAGCTGCAGTGACAGGCTGGGGGAGTGGGGGGAAGGATCAGAACGAGAGGAAGAGGCTGGAGATGGGGCGACAAAGAGCGAGTGCGAAGGGATAGAGAGGAGGGGAGGGATGGAAGGAGGGGGGTGGGACTGGGCACACCAAGTGATAGTGGTGGAGGCGGCGGAAGGGGACGTATACACGATGGCGGTGGTGGTAGTAGTGACGGTGGTGGTGGGGGCGGACATGACGACAAGAAGAAGAAAGAAAAACACAGCACTAAAAGGACAGGACACACACTGGGACACGACGGACGGCGATGGCGAGAGGCAGGGACGCTGCTGCCGCGGACGGGGCCGGGGCGGCGGCTGCTGCTGCTGCTGCTGCTGGCGGGACTGCTGCTGGCTGGACTGCTGCTACCACCGGAGGGCTGGCTGGCTGGCTGCAGGACCACTGCTGCAGGCCGTGACCGAAACTGCTGCTGCTGCTGCTGGCTGGCACCTGGAACTCCTAGCACTTCGATTAGCGCGAAAATGGCACTATCGAAGGGCGGTAACCTTGCGGTGTACCGCCGGAGATGGACTGCAACTTTTTTTTTTTTTTTTTTTTTCTTTATTGTAATTTGGACACCCCATACAAGGTGGGCTGGCAGCGGAACAGTGTACTCCGCTCTTCAGCCATAAGCAGTACAATAAAAAAAAGAAAGGGAGACAGACAAGTAACAGAATGGCGGTTTAAAAAACAGGAGATACAATAGTTAAAAAACATGAAGCCGTTCACACTTGATGAAACAAACAAGAAAAACCGTCGGCACTGGGCACAAACACTGACGATGTAGATGACACACGTGAACGAAGGAGCGTGGACGGCGAAAAACACTGAGGCACAGACACGACGGCACAGACACTAAAACGAGGGCGATGATCTCCGGCGCGCGAAAGTTCACGAGGCGTGTGCGAGTCCGGGGACCTGCCAAGAGAGGAGGAGGAGGAGGAGGGGGAGTGGGAAAGCGAGAGGGGAGAGCAGGGACGCCACGGGCAGGGGAAAGAGGGGGGAGAGAGGAAGGGGGAGGGGAAGCCCGGAAGAAGAGGGGGGAGGGAGGGGATGGCGGAAAAGGAAAGAGAAGGGAAGGGAAGAGAAAGGAGGGAGGGTGCCGAAGGGAAAGGACACCAGGAGGGAGGGGGGAGCAGGGTCAAAGTTGATAGGAGGGGTAGATGGAGGGGACGAGGACATCATCAGGGAGAGGGAGCTGGCGGAAACCACCTTGGGAGAGGGTAAGGAGGGTGGAGAGATGGAGACCAGGTGGGACGTGGGAGTACAGGCGCGGCAGCGGGCGGGGGTGGGAGAGGATCGGGGAGACGAGCGGGTGAGGAGGATCGAGTTTACGGGAGGTGTATAGGATTCGTATCCTTTCGAGGAAGAGGAGGAGGTGGGGGAAGGGGATAAGGTCATACAGGATCCGCGTGGGGGAAGGGAGACGGATGCGATAGGCAAGGCGTAGAGCATGGCGTTCAAGGATTTGGAGGGATTTATAAAAGGAAGGGGGGGCGGAGATCCAGGCGGGATGGGCGTAACAGAGGATAGGGCGGATGAGGGACTTATAGGTGTGGAGGATGGTGGAGGGGTCCAGACCCCACGTTCGGCCGGAAAGGAGCTTGAGGAGACGGAGTCGGGAACGTGCCTTGGCTTGGATTGTCTGGAGATGGGGAGTCCAGGAGAGGCGACGGTCGAGGGTGACGCCAAGGTACTTAAGGGTGGGGGTGAGAGCGATGGGACGGCCATAAACGGTGAGATAGAAATCAAGGAGGCGGAAGGAGGGAGTGGTTTTGCCTACAATGATCGCCTGGGTTTTGGAAGGATTGACCTTGAGCAACCACTGGTTGCACCAAGCGGTGAACCGGTCAAGATGGGATTGGAGAAGGTGTTGGGAGCGTCGCAGGGTGGGGGCAAGGGCGAGGAAGGCGGTGTCATCGGCAAACTGGAGAAGGTGGACGGGGGGTGACGGCGGCGGCATGTCCGCCGTGTACAACAAGTACAGAAGGGGGGAGAGGACGGAGCCTTGGGGCACACCGGCGGAGGGGAAAAAGGTGTAGGAATCGGTGTTATGGATGGTGACATAGGAAGGACGGCGGGAGAGAAAGGAACCGATCAGACGAACGTAGTTAATGGGAAGGGCGAAGGTTTGGAGCTTGAAGAGGAGACCGGAATGCCATACGCGGTCATATGCGCGTTCGAGGTCAAGAGAGAGGAAGATTGCGGAGCGACGGGAATTGAGCTGTTCGGAAAGGAGATGAGTGAGGTGAAGGAGAAGATCGTCGGAAGAGAAGGACGGCCGAAAGCCACACTGGGTAACGGGGAGGAGGCGGTGCTGGCGGAGATGCTGGTGGATGCGGCGGGTGAGGATAGATTCCAGGACCTTGCTGAAGACCGAGGTAAGGCTGATGGGACGGTAGGAGGAGACGGCGGACGGCGGTTTGCCAGGTTTGAGGAACATGAGGATACGGGAGGTTTTCCACAGGTCGGGGTAGTAACCGGTGGACAGGACTACATTGTAGAGCCTGGCCAGGGTGGAGAGAAAAGAGACAGGAGCTTCACGAAGGTGACGGTAGGTGACACGATCGTGACCAGGAGCGGTGTTACGTTTGGTGCGGAGTGTATTGATGAGATCCTGTGTGGTGATGGGGGCATTAAGGTCCGTGTGTGGAATGTTGTCCAAGTACTGGAAACCAGGAGCGAGGGGAGGGATAGAGGTGTCAGTTCGATCGCGGATATCTGGGAAGAGGGAGTAATCGAACTGGGGATCATCAGGGATGGAAAACACATCGGACAGGTAGGAGGCAAAGTGATTGGCCTTACTAAGGGCGTCAGGGAAGGGGTGATCATCATGGAGGAGAGGATAGTAGGGGGAGGGTTTAGTTCCGGTAAGGCGACGGAAAGCGGTCCAGAACTTGGACGAGTTTATAGGGAGGGTAGCATTTAAACGGGTGCATGTCTGTCGCCAGTCCCGGCGTTTCTTGGCCGCGAGCAAATTTCGAATGTGTCGCTGTAGTTGCCGGTGGCGTCGTAGTGTGTCCGGGTCACGCGTGCGGAGGAAGGCACGGTAGAGACGACGGGATTCACGGAGGAGGAGGACGGCCTGTGGCGGTAGGGTAGGACGGTGGGGGTGGATGGCAACAGTAGGGACGTGGGCCTCCACGGCCTCAGACAAGGTCTGCTGGAGAAAGGAGGCGGCATGGGTGACATCATCGGGACGGCGGTAGGCGAGAGGGTGGCTATCGACCTGAGTGGAGAGGGTATCCCGGTAGGCATTCCAGTTGGCACGGGAATAGTCATGGATGTACTTAGGGGGAGGGTCATGACGAGGGTCGGGGCGGGGGCGACGGCCGTCTGAAACGGTGAGGAGGACAGGGAGATGGTCGCTACCAATAGGCTCCAGGACATCCACCGTAATGCGACCAAGGAGGTTGGGGGAGGAGAGGATAACATCGGGAGTGGAGTTGGATTCGGGACGAGTGTGCTGGGGGATGGGGATGAGGTCGCCTTGAAGGGAGGAGAGGAACCGATGCCACCGCCGTAACTGGGCAGCGGAGCGACTATGGATGTTGAGGTCGGCGGCGATCACATAGGAGGAGAAGGTACGGTCGATGTGGGAGAGGAAGTCGAAAGGAAGAGGGGCGTTGGGGCGGACATAGATGGTGGCACAGGTAATGGTAAGGCCGGGGAAGAAGAGACTAAGGATCAGGTGTTCGGTGGGGTCGGGAAGGAGAGGCTGGAGCCGAACGGGGATCTGGCGGTGGTGGCCAATGGCAACTCCGCCACGCGCAACTGGGAGGGGATTATCGGAGCGGTGGAGGAGATAGGGGGAGGTGTGGATGGAGTGGTGGGGTTGGAGGAAGGTTTCATTGAGGAGGAAGGCATCCACACGGTGGGTAGCAAGGGTGTGCAGGAAGAGGTTCTTGTTGGCGGGAAGGGAGTGGATATTGTTGAAAAGGATACGATGCTGTCGCGCCATGATAAGGACTTATACGAGGGTGTCAAGGCGGGAGAAGTTGAAATGGGCCTGGTTATTGGAAAAGGTGGCGTACATTTTAAGGTGGAATATGGAACGGGCGGCGAGGGAGATCTGTTGTAAGGTGTGGGGGCGCTGAAAGGGATGGACGTTTTGAAGGACAATGGTGAGGAACCTGATGATGTCCTCAGCAGTGGGGGGGGGACGAAGGGAATTGCCAGGAGGGGTGGGGGCGTCCAGGGGACGGACAGGTACGGTGAGTTCAGGAGTGGTGGGAGGGGGTCGGGCTTTGCACTTTTGGGAGTAGGTGGGGTGGGGGAGGCTGCAGGTATTACAGGAGGGAGGGGATTGGAGGTTGGGGCACTGCCGGAGGAAGTGCGCTTGCCGACAATGCGGGCAGGTGGGGGCCTCGCGGCACTCTGCTGTTGGATGTGCATTGTAGCGCAGACATCTCTGGCAGCGCAGGGATTGAGGGGGGGAACGGGAGGGGTCGACCTTGTACCGCTGATTGAAGAGGAGGGCACCCTCCTTCAGGAGACGGTCAATGGAGGGGGCGTCCTCAGAGAAAACCCGCATAAGGCGGGTGGGGCCGGTCGCGTTGAAAATGCGGCGGACCGCCCGCACCTCCAGGGTGGGATGGGCCTTCAGCTCCGCCAGCACCTCCTCCTCCGTGATCGACGGGCTAAGCCGAGTGATCACGGCGGTGAGGGTCGGCGGGCGACGCGGGGGTTGGGGTTGGCGGGTAGGAGATGGGGAGGGAGCAGGGGTGAGGGAGGCGTGAGGACCAAAACGGGTGATGGGGAGGCGGGAGAGGATGTCAGTATGGAGGGTTGGGCTGGGGGAGGAGATAAGAACAGAATCCCGTCTGGGAGTAAGGAGAGAGATGGGGGCGCCAGGGAAATGTTGGCGGAGGAGGAGGGAGAGATTCCGGGCCTCGAGGAAGGAAGGATCGGGACGGGACAGGAGATATTTGTAGAGACCGGGTGGGGAGGAGGAGGAGGAGGAGGAGGAGGAGGAGGAGGGAGCGGGGCCTGGTGGGGAGACGTCCATGGCATTTTGGGGTGGGGATGGCGGGCGGGGTGGAGCCTTTTTAGGAGCAGAGGAAGTGGAGGCGCCACTAGGGCGTTTGACAGCGGCAGATGGGCGGGTGGTGACAGGAGGGACGGGAACGATGGGGAGGTGGTGGGAAGGGACAGGTCCCGGCACGGACGCAGCAGTCGGCGCCGGAGATAGTGACTGTGACGGTGCAGGCGAATGTGGCAGTGATGGTGATGGTGACGATGATGACGGTGGTGGCGGTGATGGCGATGGGGAGAGCTGGGCGTGGGCAGTGGCCCGACGGGCCACCACCCTAGCCGGAGCTGCAGTGACAGGCTGGGGGAGGGGGGGGAAAGGATCAGAACGAGAGGAAGAGGCGGGAGATGGGGAGACAAAGAGCGAGGGCGAAGGGATAGAGAGGAGGGGAGGGATGGAAGGATGGGGGTGGGACTGGGCACACCAAGTGATAGTGGTGGAGGCGGCGGAAGGGGACGTATACACGATGGCGGTGGTGGTAGTAGTGACGGTGGTGGTGGGGGCGGACATGACGACAAGAAGAAGAAAGAAAAACACAGCACTAAAAGGACAGGACACACTGGGGGACGGCGACGGCGACGGCGACGGCGAGAGGCAGGGACGCTGCTGCCGCGGACGGGACCGGGGCGGCGGCGGCGGCGGCGGCTGCTGCTGGCTGGACTGCTGCTGGCTGGACTGCTGCTGCCACCGGAGGGCTGGCTGGCTGGCTGGCTGGCTGGCTGGCTGCGGGACCACTGCTGCAGGCCGGGACCGGGAACTGCTGGCTGGCTGGCTGGCTGGCTGGCTGGCTGGCTGGCTGGCTGGAACCCCTAGCACTTCGATTAGCGCGAAAATGGCACTATCGAAGGGCGGTAACCTTGCGGTGTACCGCCGGAGATGGACTGCAACCAGAAATGATTGAATATGTAGAACATTGTACCACAAATATTGCTAGGTATGAAGTATTCACTTCATAATTAATTGGAATATACTTGCATTTATAGCAGCAGAATAAAAACAATTACAGCGAGGGACTTCTTTATTACATGCATCATCTGCCTGCAGAACCTATAATTGCAAACTGAAATGAAATATGAAGAATTCACATCGTTTGGAGTGAACCTCCGAACCGCAGTGTTGCTAGATGTTACCGACAGATGGCACCCTAATACGCTGATTGAGAAAGTGTTGCGGGTCTCTCACTCGCTTTGCTAACTGCATTCAGCAATCGGCAGTTACTGAATATTTGTAGCCACAACAGTCTTATACATTGCTTGTTTAAAATGGGAGATGTGATGCATTTTGAAAAGTTTTATGAACATTTTACACCCGGGTTGTACTACTATTTGCATTTGACACATTTTACTGTAGTATAAAAACAGCTATAAAATGCCGAGAAATTAACAAAATCGTTTATATTATTCGTATTACATTTGCATAACTGTTATAGCTTTCATGTTTTGTTACAATTCCACGTGTCCTGTAACAATACAACGCACGCAAGTAAACAAATAATGAAAGCGTATTGCTTGCACTAGATATCTTACTATAGATAGAGACAGTCTGTTTTGTTGGTTCAGTAATATGCCTTACATTTTAGTGTCATTCCAACAAGTTTTCGCGATCAAATGTGACGATTCATTGCATATTAGTTCAAGCTAAAATACTGTATGTGATGTGGCTTCTTTTCTCTGTTCCCCAAATCCCCGTTTTTTGTGCCTCTTTATCACGATTTGATTCCCCTCAGAGGGGGAGGCGGGCTGGCAGCAGCGTAATATGCCGCTCTGCAGCCTACAAAATAGTTTAAAAACATAATGAGTGAAGAATAAACGATATAACCAGGAGCTAAAACGGTGACGGGTTTAAACCGTAATAGGGCGAAAGTTGCGTAACTTAAAATAAAAAACCAAAGGGTCGGCGATGCTGATTAAAATACATAGTAATTAGACAGGCACAATTAAAGAAACATGGCGACAGTTTGGTGTCTGTTCGCAAAAACACACCCAGTGACCGGATGGGGTCTGTTCACAACAAGTAAAAACAGGATGCACAATGCTGTCACATCACTGAAACACCGCACTATGAAGTAGACAAGAAAGCAGATGTTGAGGGGGGGGGGGGGGGAGGCAGGCAGACAGCAGAGTGGGTAAAGGGGGAGAGGAGAGGAAAGGCAAAAGGGCGGAGCCGATGGAGGAAGAGGACACAGAAAAAAATGGGGGCTGGCGAAGGCGACAAGGAGTGGGGAAGGCAGTGGAGGGAAAAGCAAAAGGGTTTGAGGGGCGAGAAAAGGAATCAAAAAGAGGGTGGGTGGGAGAAAATAAACAGGATAGAAGGGGGGAGTGGGAGCTCGGGGAAAGGACAGAGGGAGGGATGGGGAAGTGAGGATCAGAGTTGACTGGGATAAATGGAGGGAGAGAGGGCATCATCTGGGAGGCAAGGTTGACAAGCCACCTTGGGAAAGTAGATGAAGGGTGTAGAGGTGGAGGGTAAGAGGGACACAACAGTGAAGGCAAGGCAGCGAGCGGGCATCAGAAAGGAGAGGAGCAGTGAGGGAGGTGGGGGGGGGGGGATCAAGTCAGCCAGAGGTTTAGAGGACTCAGATATGCTCGATTAAACGGAACTGATTGGGGATAGGTGTCATGTCATAGATGATCTACTGGGGTAAAGGAGGAATATACGAAAGGCAAGGTGGGCTGCATGGCACTCAAGGATCCGGAGGGACATATAAAATTTTGGGGGGGGGGAGGGGTGCAGATATCCAGGTGGGACTGGCATAACAGAGAATGGGCCAGAACAAGGATTTGTAGGTGTGTAAAATGGTAGAGAGAGGCAACCCCAACGTCTGGCCAGAGAGGAGTTTAAGGAGATGGAGACGATTGTGGGCTCTGGATTGGATAAAGCAGAGATGAGGGATCAAGGTGAGGTGATGGTCAATGGTGAGTCCATGGTAGGTGAGTGTGGGGGAGAGGCAAACAAGATGGGCACAGATGCTAAGAGAAAAATGAAGGAGCTAGTGGTACAATCTACGATGATTGCCTGGGTCTTGGAAGAATTGATTCTGGAGAAGGCATTCATTCCATTGCAGGGTAGAAGGGAGGGCAAGGAAGGCGGTGTTATCGGCGTATGCACGAGGTGGACTGGAGTGGTGGGTTGGGGCATATCTACTGTGTACAGGAGGTAGAGGAGGGGGTGTTGGGGGTGGGGAACCTAGTCTGCATGGAGGGTGGTGATAAACCAATGCAACTGCTGGGGTTCATCAGGAGCACGACTGTAGACATTGAGGTCTGCGACAATCACACAGGTGGAGAAGGTGTAGTCATTGTGGGCCAGGATATTATATGGGATGGGGGTATGAGGGCGGATGTAGATGGTGGCAAATGTGACGGTAATGGTGGGTGAGATGCTTAGCTGAGAAGAGTTTGGAGCCAAACAGGGAAGTGCTTGAGGTGAGGAAGGTTTCATTTAGGATGAAATGATGCACATTGCGTCGATTGAGGGTGTGGAGGAAGAGGAGTTTATGTGTGGTCATGGGGCGGATATTATGGTAAACGATACTGTAATGTTGTCACGCAATGGTAGGGGAGATTTAGATGAGGGTAGTCAGAGAGGTGATGGTGAAGTGGGACTGGTTGTGAGAGTAGGTGCCGTAGGTGGTGTGGTGGAAGTCAGAATAGGCAGCGAGGGTGATTTGGGAAAGGGTGTGGGGGCGCTGGAAGGCATGGATGCTTTGGGAGACAATGGTGACAAAGCGGATGATGTTTTCTGCAGTAGGAGGAGGGCGCAGCGAGTTGTTGGGGTGGATGGGGTCGTCGATGGGGCAGGCAGGGATGGTGAGCTCTGAGATGACGGGAGGAGGTTTTACTTTACATTTAGAGGAGTAGGTAGGATGGGGTTCATTACAGGTGTTACAGGAGGGGAGAGAGGGGAGGTTGGAGTTCTTCGAGTAGTGGGAATGTTTGCAGTGGAGACAGGGAGAGGGGATTTTGCAGGCAGCAGCGACATGGTCATTGTACTTAAGGCAGCGTTAGCAGAGGTAGGATTGGAGAGGGAATGAGAGGGGCCAACTTTGTGACATATATTGTAGATGAGGGCTCCCTCTGTAAGGAGGCGGTCAATAGAGGAGGATTCTGTAAATAGGTGCATAAGGTAAGTCTGACTGGGATCATGAAAGATGTGACAGGCTGAGTGGATTTCAATGTCGGGATGGGAAGTTAGTTCTGCCAACACCTCAGCCTCCATGATCACGGGGCTAAGCTTCATGATTATGGCGGTGAAGGTCAGTGGATGTTGGGGAGTTTGAGACTGACGGGAGACAACTGGGTGTGGCTGGGGGTAAGGGTTGCTCATGGGCCAAATTGGATACATGGGATTTTGGAGAGAAGATCGGTGTGGAAGGAAGCATTGAGGGATTTAATAAGAATCGAGTGTTTTCAAGGCATGAGAATGGAGATGGGGACATTTGGGAAGTATTTACAGATTGCAAGGGTGAGGGTGTGGGTGTCGAGGAATTGAGGATCAATATTGCAGAGGACGATGGTGTGGATGGAAAGGTTTGTCAGGGGTGGGGTCAGAGTCACGTGCATGGGGGTGGGTGAGTCGTAGTGATCAGGGGTTTTCTTTGTGGATAGGGTGGCTAGAGGGTCAACATTAGGGCATTTAGTAGGTTTCTTGGACAGGACAGAGTAGGAAGAGGGCTGAGGGATCAGTTGCAGGGTAAGGTGGCGGGGGACAAGTCCTCACTGAGGGCAGATGATGCAGGGGTCGATGGCACAGGCATCACAGAGACTGTGGCACTGTGGGTGGTAATCCGTGCAGGCTGGGAACCTGGCATAGGTGATGCGGTGAGTGGTGGGAAGTCTGAAGTTGGCGATGGGGTGACAGCTAAAGGTGAGGGAGAGTCGTGGGAAGTGACAGCCAAAAATGGCAGAGGAGTGGCGGGAATGGAGGGAAGGGAGGACGGTGATGGAGTCTGTGGATGAGTTCCATGTGATGGTGGTTGGAGCAGCTTAGGGGGAGGTGAAAATGATGGAGTGTGAGACATGGTGGTGGTCTGCTAGTGGGGGGTGAAGATGGTGATGGTGCTGACAGCGATGGCAGCAAGGACGAGAAACAGCAGTGGCAGCAAGGACAGTGGTGGTGGCGAAGGACTACAGCAATGGTGGCAGGAGCAGCGGCAGTGGTGACAAGGGTGACAAGGGGGGGGGGGGCTGTGATGACTCTAACAGGCAGTGAAGGTGGTCCAGCAAATCCCTCCAGGCAGCGGCTGGGCAACAATGGCAAAAGTGGTTGCCCAGTATCCTCGGCTGGGGCGCAGTGCCGGTGTCGGCGACAATCACCGGGTGGTGGCGGTTGAAAGACGGCCAGACGGATGGCTGGGGCAGCAGGAACTGCCAGCACACAGACAGCGGCAGCAACCAGGGCAGGGGGCTCTTCCAAATGCGTGATTCCGTCACGCGTGTGTAGCCCTGGCAGCATAATCTTCTCACTCGGACTCGAGGGGATCGATCCTCAAGAATCCATATTTCTGTTGGGCAGACTGTTACTTACAGCATCTATCACTTCAGGAGAGCTGAGGAACATAGTGTCAAAAGCACATCACTTTTGGTTTAGCGAACACGAAATTTACCAAAATACTTCAAAGCTCCGATTTTTAAATCAGCAAAGTATAAGACTCGTGTGGCTACAAATATTCTGGTACTACCAATTGCCAAGTGCTGTAAGCAAAGAGAAGGAGAGAGCCACCACACTTCCTCAGCCAGCATGTCAGGCTGCCATCTGTTGGTTCTGGGGCTACACACTAAACAATTCGATTTCAGTTTGCAATCAGTTGGAAGTAATAAACACCTCCTTTGCTCCCACTATTTTTGTCTGCTGCTATAAACACATATATCTTCCAATTATTTACGACGATGATACTTCGCAGTAGCAATGTTTGTGATAGAGTCTTCTATATATACGACTACTTATCACATTTCCTTTCAACTCTGAATGGCCCAGATTCGAGGGGTGGATCCCCTCACGTCCAAGTCGAAGAATTATGTTGCCTGGGCTACACTCAGGGTGTAATCGTCACTTTGGAAGAGCCCCCAGCCGTTGCCATCTGTCTGTCTGCCTGCTATTGTCATCCCTTTGTTCGTCTGCTCACCGTTGCTGCTGCTCACCACCTGGTGCTCGCCACTGTCACCACCACTGCTGCCACCACCACCTAGTCGTCGCCAAGATCACCTCCCGGTGCGCACTGCATCCCAGTGCTTGCCACCACCATCACCGTCGCCACCTGGTGCTCGCTGTCACCACCGCCACCCAGTGCCTGCCATCGCCGCTGCCATCCAGTGCCCAACATTTCCACCACCACCCAGTGCCTGTTGTCACCGATGCTATCCAGTGCTTTCCAGCGCCGCGCCTTCCAGTGCCTGCTGTCACCACCGCCACCTGGTGCTCGCTGCTGCCGCCTGATGCTTGCCACCTGCATCACCGGCCATTGCTCATCGCTGCAGCGACTGCTGCCAATGCTGCCCCCCGGTGTTTGCCACTTCCCAGTGCTCGCCGCCGTCGGCTCCTTCTTTGGTTCCTTTCCCTCTTCGGCAACTCCTGTCACCAGTGGACACCACATTCAATAATTGATGCCCTAACTACCACCGTCATCTCCACCTCCCCTTGCCTTTCACTCACTGTGCCCTCGTGGAGTGCCTCCTCTGATCTTAACCCATCTACTCCACCTCCCCTCCTCACAGTCTTCTCCCCTTCCATCTCCTCCTCATCCCTGTATTCCCACCTCTATGTTGCTCCTTCCCCTACTTCTTCCCCTGCTCCTATTCCTGTTCCCGCTTCTGTCCCTTCTTTTGGCCTCCCATCTACAATCGCCCGACAAGATTACTTTTCCCCCCTTCCCACCTGCCCCACTACAAGTCTTCCTACTTCACTCGCCTGAGGCAATGCCTGCCACGCCACAGTTGCCAACACAGAGGGCCCCACTTCCCTTCCCAGTGCCGCCGCCTCCCAAGAGTAGCCTGCCTCCCACCACCTCCTCATCCACTCAGTCCCTCACCCGTCCTCCCAGGCCACACCAACAATAAAACTCCCAAGCGCCCTAATGGCGACATCATCTCTAACCCCTCCTCCAAAAGAACACTGCCTGCCCCACTTCCCCCAGATCCCGCCATGGATACTAACCCTTCACCCATTTCCCCACCCCCAGCCCTGTACACTTTCATCGTTGCCAACCCTGATCCGAAATTCCTAGATGTCCGCACCCTCACTCTTGAAATCCGAAAATACATCCCCAGTGCCCCATTACCCAACTTACCCATGGCATAGACTCTGTTCTCATCAAGTACTCCTCTCCCTCTTTCCATACTCATCTCCTCTGGCGCCTTCCCCGTATCATCTTGGCTCCCCTCCTCTCCTCATCAGCTCCAACCCCCTCGTCATCCGCCAACCCTCACCACCATGTTCACCAAACTCAGCCCTGTGACCACGGAGACGGAGGTGTTGGCAGAGCTGAATGCCCATCCTGGCCTGGCAATACGATCGGCCCGCCATATTTCCAACTCCTCTGGCCCTTCCTTCCTCATGCATATCATTACTGAGTCCGCCTATTCCATCAATCACGTCCTCATACAGGGAGCCCTGATTTTCAACTGCTGCCACCCTGTTGACCAGTCCCATTCCTCTCATCAATCCTACTGCTGCGAGTGCCGTCTCCTGTACAACAACAACCTCACCCAAAACTGCAAGAAGACTCCAACCTGCCCCCATTGTAAAGCCTGCCACTTCCTTAAACAGTGTCCTAATCTCACCTCTCTCCCTGTCTGCAACACCTGCAATGAATCCCACCCCCACCTACTCCCCCAAATGCAAAGCCAAATCCTCTCCACCCAACCCTGAGCTCACTGTTCCTATTCACCCCACTGACCAGCACACCCACCCAACAATTCCCTCTGTCCTCCCCTTACGGCTGAAGACATCATATGGTTCCTGACCATTGTCCTGCAGAACTTCCAACCCTTTCAACACCCCCACACCCTACAGCAGATTTTCATTTCCGCCTGCTCTGTTTTCCATTTAAATACCTGTGCCACCTACTGCCACAACCAGGCCCACTTTGCCTTCACCCACCTAGACACCATCGTTTAAGCCCCTCTCTCCTCGTCCCACTTCCTTCCCCACTCCCACCTCCTGGGATGTCAACTGTATCGTCTCCTCTACCTAAACATCCACTCCCTCCCTGCCAACAAATACCTCTTCATGCATACCCTATCCCAGCACCAGGTCGACTCCTTCATCCTTAATGAAACCTTCCTCCAACCTCACCATGTCGTCCACACCTCTCCCTATCTACTTCATTGCACTGACAATCCCCTACCCCTCGCGTGAGGCAGGGTTGCTATTGGCCACCTCAAGTATTTCCCTTCCCGGCCACATCCCCTCCTCAATGACCTGACTGAAGAACTTCTCATCATCTTTTTTCCCTCCCTCACAATCACCTGTGCCACTATCTATGTTCATCCCGCAGCTCCTCTCCCCTACGACTTCATTTCCCAAGTTGACCATACCTTCTCCACCTATGTGATTACTACTGACCTCAACATCCACAGCCGTGACCCTGCCACCCTTTAGCAGTGCCATCAGTACCTTGCCATCCTTCCTGGCGATCTCGTTCCTCTCCCACAACACACGTGTCCCAAAAGTAACCCTACCCTGGATGTTATCCTCGCTTCCCCCAACCTCTTTGGTCATATCATGGTGGATGTTCTTGATCCTATTGGCAGTGACCACCTCCCCGTCCTTCTCACCCTCTCCTCTGCCCATGGACCCCTGCAGCCTCCCACCCACCTGCCTCTCCAAAGTCCATCCTCCTCTTCTCTGACAACCTCAGTAAAGCTAACCATTTAGCTTCCCACCTATCCAAGGTCTTCTACATTCTTGACGATCCCCATTTTGATTAATCCCTCTCCCCACCATTCTTGACAGCACTCATACCTCTGTCCTGCCACTTACCCCTAGTTTCCAGTATTTGGATCAATTACCCCCTCTGACATCAACACTCCCATCACCGCACACATCACCGCACTGATCCAGCCCCTTTACCTTACCCTTCAACCCAACGTTACTCCCGCTACTTTGCTATCTTTGTTTTCATTGACCTCCAGAACGCTTACGACCGTGTCTGCCATCTTATGTTCCCCTTCAAACTGCAGACCTATGATCTCCCCATCAATTTCGTCCATTTCATTGCTTCCTTCTCCTCCCGTCATCCCTCTTATGTCACTATCCACAATTCCAACTCCCATACTTTCTATCCGTCTGCTGGCGTGCCCCAAGGCTCCATCCTTTCCCCTCTCCTCTGTCTCCTCCTCCTCACCTTCCATATCCACCTTCTGTCACCCACACACATACTCTATGACCTCACCACCTTCCCACAACTTCTCCTTTTCCTTGAACACATCCGCATCCTGTATGTCGTTTGCCAACTCGATGCCCCCCACCCCCTGGTGTCCCCCTTCCTCTCCATCCCCAGCCTGTTGCTGCACCTTTACTATTGTGCCCCGCCCTCTCTTCATCTTCACACCCTCCATCTCCTACCCGAATGCAACTTTGAGCACCTACCCCTCCCAGATGATGAGCTTTGAACTGACATCTACCCCACCTACCAACTCTAGCCCAACCTTCCTCCCCTATTCCTCAGGGCTCCCTCTCGCCCCCTTCCCCTTCCCCTGAGCAGTTTTCCACCTCCCCCACCACCTCCCTCTCCCATGCCCTCCCCTCCATCCCGTTCTGTGTCTCTGTGCTCCCTCCTGCATTATCTTCCCTCTTCATTTGCCACACCACCCATCTCCTGCCTCTTGGTGCACCTCCTGCCCAACCTTTTCTTCCTCTTCCTCCTGCCCCCCCCCCCCAGCCCCCCCCCCACACATTCCTCCCCTCTTTTTCCCTCCTCTCCAGTTTCTAGTCCCTCGGCAGTCCCTACCAGCGGTTTTTATTCTTCATAAGTGCTCCATCGTTTTTTATGTGTTCTACACTAAGTGATTTTAATCATGTGGCCGACTTTTAACTTGTGTTTGCCTCCAGAGTTTTTTAAGTGCACTTTGAATTTCCACCTATGTTCTTTTAAATTTATGTAGGCTTTTAACTCTCCCCCAGTACACGTCCCTGTATTAGTGTATATTTTACCTCCCATCATCTCCATTTACTGTGTTTTTTATGTCCCCCTTTTTCTCCCCCTTCTTATGCAAGAGTCTTCATTTCTGAATTTATTGTAAAGCCATTTGGCTGAAGAGCAGTGGACTGTATCACTGCCAGCCCTCTCCTGCCCATATGGGGCAAGGGGCTGAAATTACAATAACGAAAAATTATAAAAAAACTGCATATGGCATTCCAGTATTCTCTTTAAACTCCTAACTTACACCGCAGATATACCCAAGCCAGCCCAACTTGTCCACCTCCTCCAATATGCTGATGACATCGCCTTCCTGGCTCTCTATCTTAACCTTTAACGGTCCCAATGCACCGTCCAAGCGCACCTTGATGATTTCACCACTTAGTGCAACCAGTGTTTTCTTCGTATCGACCCCTCCAAAACCCTCGAAATCCATAAATACATCCCCAGTGCCGCCATCACCCAGCTTATCCCCTGCAGGGACTCTGTTCTTATCAAATCTCCCTCTCCCTCTGTGATATGCTGGGGTGAAGAAGAGTTTGTACCTCTTTAATTCTGGCGAATTTTGCATCAGAACTGGACACACACTCAACCCCCTCCTTACCTACCACCTAATCGATTATGTGCACAACAGTAAAGAAGGGAACTGATAGTGGACCCTGCCAGTTGGTAAAGTACGAAGTGTACACTCACAATAATTTAATAAAAATCATTATCTACTCAGTAAAGAAAATGGGAATTTTATCATAACGGATGACAGGAAATGGGATTCTAAATCCATCTATGAAATGGTATGTGGATTAAATATTACAATGTGATTTATTATAAATCAGAACACAAAGGTACTTGATTGTCAATACAAACTGTATGCTAAAGGTTAGGTCATACTGAACTATTATGAGAATAAGAGTTGGCTTGAGAACAAAGGGCCCCTACTCTCTGTGATGTAATAGATTGACAATAATGACTAGAGGTCCTAATGAATCAAATATTACTTCCTGAACTATGTTGCGGTATCGCGATTAGTAGTGAGAGCTCAAATGGGATCACATGGAGAAACAAGCAAGGTGGACTTGTATCAAATCAGGCGCACGTGTTGTTGAGGACTTCAGTATAAAATTGATAGGTCCTACAATGCCAGAGCAGCAAAATACTTTACCAGTCCTGAAATCTGCAGCATGTCATTGGTATGCAGTGTTCTGATGATGTAGGCACTGACTACTGCTGTGCAGCAACTCTGTTTCAAATCCTGGCCTCAAACGCTGTCCGAGAATTCTAAGTTCTGCCGAAAAATTGTGACTATGTCACAAGGCTGTCCGACTCCAATGAAAATCAGATCCTAAAAGCCCCGTGCCCACACAATGCAAGAGCAAAGCCAATGTTACTCAACTCCCCACTACCCTCGAAGAACTGCAAATCAGCATTCACTGCTCACTATCTCACACTATCTCTGAATATCATTCACACCAATAGCAACCATTCTGTCCAATTAATTGGATCTGGAACAATTAGGAGTTCCCATCTCAGTGACGAGAAACTGGGTAAGAATCCCCTAACAATGGACATTTACTGTCCAGTGAGACTTACCGGCGTTCTTTGTAAGTTCCATGAATGAATGGTGAGCAAATGGCTGTGTTAGCCCATTGAGTCTTGGGGCCTTTTGGTTGATCTCAGGGCAGTTTTCACAAAGGCCATTCTACTGCCGATTTGGTTCCTCTTGTGGTCACTGTCCAGATGGCCTTTGCAGGTCACCAGTATCTCATTGCTGTCTTTTTTGACCTACAGAAGGCTTATAACATGACATGGCATCACCACATCCTTACTACGTTACATGAGTGGTGTCTCCAGGGTCCACTCTCAATTTTTCTCAAGAACTGGTTGTCATGTACATTCTGGGTTCCAGAAGGTGCTTCAGTCAGTATCCCCCCATCTCCAAGAAAACAGGGTCATACAGGTCTCTGTCCTGAGCTCCCCCTCTTTCTGGTGGCCATCAGTGCTCTAGCAGTGGCTGTGGGATCTTTGGTATTGCCCTCCTTATATGCTGTATATACTGATGATTTTTGTTTTTTTATTGTTGCTCCTCTAGTATGGGTATTGCTGAGCACCATTTATAGGTCAACTGCCAAGACTTGTGTCATGCTCTCCTGTCACTGTCCACCCACACCCAGATCTCTGCCTAACTGAGATGCATTGCTTTTTGGGACTGGACTTTGATCACTGGCTGATGTGGCTTCCCCATCCAACTTAATTGGAAGTCCTAGCAACACCTCAATAACCTTCACTGCCTCAGTAACACTAGCTGGTGTGCAGATCGCTCTATCCTTTTGCAGCTCTACAAAGCTCTGAATCTGTCCCGTCTCGACTGTAGGAGTCTTACAGTCTTGCACATAATTCAGGATCACCCTCAGCATTGCCAATACTGGATCCCATTTGTCACTGTGCAGTCTGACTTGTGACACGAGCCTTCCAAACTAGCCTTGGGGACAGCTTATAAGTCGACGCTGGAGTTCCTCCATTCCCCATCAGGTGCCAACAATAGCTGCTGAATTACACTATATGTCTTTGCAGCTTCCCCTAACATCTCAGCTACTGAGTCCTTTTCCCTGGAAAGAATCTCCACCTCCCACAACAAGGAGAACTGAGTTTACAACTGCTGCATGCCACCAGTGTCTCTGTTTGAACTGGAACTTCCTCCACTGTCACCTGCAGTCTGGGAGACACCGCACCTGCCCCACAGCTTGTGCCTCAACCTAAAATTTGTCTCAGAGTCTCCTTTGGTCCAAAAGATTCTGCTGACCCCATGATTTTTCACCAACTGTTCCTGGCTGTCCTTGAGATGTATCCAGGTTCAGAAGTGATAGTCACCAATGGCTCAACACCTGATGGGTGAACAGGCTTTGCATACACACATGCATGGTGCAGTGAACTCCACTCACAGTCAAACAGCTGCAGTGTCTTCAGTGATGAATTGATGGCCATTAAACTAGTCCTTAGCCATGTTTGTTCTTGGACTGGTAAAAGTATCCTAATCTGCAGTGACTCCCTTAGTAGCCTTCAGCTAATAGACCAGTGCTACTCTCCTCATTCACTGTTTATGGCTGTCCAGCATGTCACCTCTGACCTCCATCAAGCTGGATGGTCAGTCATTTTCACTTGGACTCCAATTCATGTTAGGATTTCAGGAAAAAGAGAGTCCCAGAACCAGACCTTTGTTTATTTATATGCCATCAATTGTTGGAAGTCTGGAACTCAGAATAGTCTGCCTTGGTCCCCCCAAACAAACTGAGGACACTTAAGAAGTCACGATCATGTGGCAGTCTTCCTCTGCACGCTTCTCGCAGGGAATCCACCGTCCTCTGTTAAATTCGCATTGGCCACACTGAGCTGACCTGTGGGTACATTCCACTTACTTATTGACTGCCCTAATTTGGCTGTTTTGAGGTGGCCTCTTAATCTTCCTGACACAGTAGCTTTGGTGTTAGCAAATGACACCAAAGCAGCTGACCTGGTGTTACGATTTGCCCCGATTAGGTGGTTTCTATTCATCCCTGTAAGATGGGGCTTTTGGCCTCATTGATTGCCTGAGGGATTGGTGGGGTAACTCTCTCCTGCTTCTCCCCCCAAGGTCCCCTGGGAGTTTTTTCTTGGTGGCCCAGGCTGGTCTTTACCCTTCCCACCTTTCTTTTCTCTTTATTTCTCATTTCTCGGTCTTAATGCCTTGTATTAACTGATCATTTAATGAATTGTCTGTGCTGTTTTTCTCTGGGCTTTTATCTTTTTATTTTTATGTATTTATTTCTTGAGCTAGTTCCACGAAGGCTTCCCAGGATTTGCATTTCACCTTGTTTAACACTTAACTGATGAAAGGACTGATGGTCTAGCTATTTAGTCCCTTTCACTCCAAACCTCCCAGCCACATCGTGTGATGAAAATTGGTTTTGCACTAACAGGGGTGACCACCATTGCTGAGTATTGTGGGACCTAGACAGAACCCATTCCTCCAATGCTTAGGAGAGCCACAGCATTTAGCTGAGCCACAGCAGTGTTACACTTCGAATGATATAGTGGGAAGCCATCGGTTCTGACTTCAGGCTGAGGCTAGTAGTGACTGACAGAACTCTGATGGCACAACAGACATCCTGCATCCACATGTTTCACTCTCATGTAACAGTATAGTGGTGCCATTTCTCAACAGGATATGTTCATCCACACATGGCACATGTCTCTGTAACCTGTTTTCTCAATGTTGAGGTACTTCTGTGGCCAGCAAAATCCCGAGATCTGTTTGTGAAAGAACATGTATGGGACCAGCTTGGACATCAACTCCACCCCAGTGCCAGTATCCGTGATAATGAGTACCGTTTCCCACATTTGTGTGTCATCATGCCTCAGGAGAGGATAAAACACCTGTATGACACACTTCCCAACTGTATCACTGCAGGCATCCAGGCCTGAGGGAGTGCAAATGATCCATGGAACAAGAACCCAACAAACAAATAATTTGCATATATACACTACTGGCCATAAAAACTGCTACACCAAGAAGAAATGCAGATGATAAACGGGTACTGATTGGACAAATATATTATACTAGAACTGACATGTGATTACATTTTTGCACAATTTGGGTGCATAGATCCTCAGAAATCACTACCCAGAACAACCACCTCTGGCCTTAATAACGGCCATGATGCGCCTGGGCATTGAGTCAAACAGAGCTTGGATGGTGTGTACAGGTACAGCTGCCCATGCAGCTTCAACATGATACCACAGTTCATCAAGAGTATTGACTGGTGTATTGTGATGAGCCAGTTGCTCGGCTACCATTGACCAGATATTTTCAATTGGTGAGAGATCTGGAGAATGTGCTGGCCAGGGCAGCAGTCGAACATTTTCTGAACCCAGAAAGGCGCGAACAGGACCTCCAACATGCGGTCGTGCATTATCCTGCTGAAATGTAGGGTTTCGCAGGGATCGAATGAAGGGTAGAGCCATGTGTCGTAACACATCTGAAATGTAACGTCCACTGTTCAAAGTGCCGTCAATGCAAACAAAAGGTGACCAAGACGTGTAAACAATGGCACCCCATACCATCACGCTGTGTGATACGCCAGTATGGTGAAGACGATTACACGCTTTCAATGTGCGTTCACCAAGATGCCGCCAAACACGGATGTGACCATCACAATGCTGTAAACAGAACCTGGATTCATCCAAAAAAATTACGTTTTGCCATTCGTGGACCAAGGGTAGTTGTGGAGTACACCATCGCAGGCTCTCCTGTCTGTGATGCAGCGTCAAGGGTAACCGCAGCCACGGTCTCCGAGCTGATAGTCCGTGCTGCTTCAGATGTCGTCGAACTGTTCGTGCAGATGGTTGTTGTCTTGCAAATGTTCCCATTTGTTGACTCGAGATCAAGACGTGGCTGTACAATCCGTTACAGCCATGCGGTTATCATACCTGTCATCTGGACTGCTAGTAATATGAGGTCGTCGGGATCCAGCACGGCATTCCGTATTACCCTCCTGAACCCACCGATTCCATATTCTGCTGACAGTCATCGGATCTCGACCAACACGAGCAGCAATGTCGTGATATGATACACCAAAATCGTGATAGGCTACAATTTGACCTTTATCAAAGTCGGAAATGTGATGCTACACACTTCTCCTCCTAGCACGATACATCACAACAACGTTTCACCAAGCAACGCCAGTCAACTGCTGTTTGTGTATGAGGAATCGGTTGGAAACTTTCCTCGTGTCAGCACGTTGTAGGTGTTGCCACCAGCGCCAACATTGTGTGAATGTTCTGAAAAGCTAATCATTCGTATATCACAGCATCATCTTCCTGGTGGTTAAATTTCACACCTGTAGCACGTCATCTTCATGGTGTAGCATTTTTAATGGCCAGTAGTGTATTATAAAATCAACTTAAAATACACATCTGTTTTAGTTATTAACAAAAATTTCTTGGCAGTACAGGTAGTTTTGGAGGAAATACCTATTTATGATTCCTAATCAACAAATTTCTGCTTGGTATCATTTGGGAGGGGTGGTAGGGGGAGAGTATTTCCTTCTCATCCTGTCCGGTAGGTCTCCCCTGGCCCGGGGTTATTTTCTGAACTGCACCCCTTCCCCTAAACCTCTGCAGTCCTCATCCTTCACCCCTCTTCCATCACTTTCAACTCTTCTGCAAGAAGAAGGAGCCACAGGCTCCGAAAGCTTGTAAAAGTTGAACCCTTTTGTGTGACTTTTCCCCTATAGCCAGTTGGTGAGTAGATTTTTTTATCCATCCGTTTACATTACGTTATCAATAATTGATTATTTTCGTTGTTACATTAAATAATTAGGTGCTTATTAATTACATTCGCGGTATAAGTACTTCAAAGTGGTGAAGTGTTATAATTTTTTAAATAATATTCTGTTTTTTTTTTAGGAAAGAATGTTTTTTTAAGTTGAAATGGTCATTACAACTGTTCACTTGAGAACACTACGATAAACCAAAATCGCAGTTGTTAATAAATGCTGTGCAGACAGATTTGTTGACATTTCTAAATTTGACAAATGACCACGCTGTCTGGTCTCCTTCCCCAAACCAACCAACCAACCAATTTCTAAAGTTAAGAGGTTAATTGCAGCAATCAGTATATTGTTCGGAAACTGTGATAATAATTTAGGTAATCTGGGTAAGTAGTATTTTTGTAAGGAACTGTGATGTTAAACTGTATCGTGGAACAAGTCATACTTGCCATTATCCCTTAGCTGCTGAGATGGCTTCTTGACCAGTGTGCAGAAGTTGGAGACTATTGTTTCCTGTATACACTTCATCCAAGCCTGGTTTTCCAATACCCAAGAAATAGTATGTATTTATATGTTTCGAGAAGATTCCTTTGCAGCCTTGCAGTTTTATGTTATTTCAGAAGCCAGAGTTTAGCTTCATTATCTGAAAGTAATGACGTGATGGCCGAGATCATTTATTAATTTTCAATTTTATTAGTTTATTTATTTATTGCTTCTTTCCTTGTGGACTCCAGCTAGCTGAGAGTAAGGGCATCACAAGATGTTTCACAGTTTGTTGCTAAGATAAGTAACTGATTATATTTTCCCCATTAGTATGTTTGATGTATGTGCATTACTTTCTGTTCACCATGTGTAACTGCATAACATAACAGCATTTCCTTTGACTCCCATGGTAATAAGGTGTCTTCCATTAGGTCATAATGATTCATGCAGTCAGGCACCTTTGACAGGTCCTTCAATATCCCACACAAATTCTATTGCTGTCAAGGGAGCTCAGAACTAAGGCCCGGCAATTCTATTCTTTGTTATCAATTCAGAGTGTTTTGTAGAAGTGATAATAAATGATATTGGCCTGCATTTTCTTAAGTCACCTCTGTTGATTTCCTTAAATTACTTGATTTTACTGATTCTGAAAAAATGCTTTTCTCTATTGTAGCATTCAATAAAGATGTTGAGTCTTTTGGTAGACTTTCCTGCATTCCTTTATGAGAAATGGTGTAACACCACCTAAGACAGAAAAATGTTTGGCTTTTAGTTGGTTTATTGTGTTTGAAACCTCTGTGTCAATGTAATGAATGCAATGGTAGAATTTTTGCCTCTGTATTCTCTCCGTCTGTTATATGTGGTCTTATTTTATCTGTTACAGTTACAATATATATGTTGAAGGTGTCTGCTATTTCAGGAGGCTCTCTTTCACTTTCATTACCTTTCAGTGGGCTGATGTCCTCTGTCCTATTTCTTCTCTCCTCATTTTTATGTTTCCTGTTAATTTCAGTAAGTAACACATGTGATGTAAGACTGATACTGAATCTTTGGTTGTGGTACCCTTGTGGAAGAATCCTCCAGTGGATGTATGCCTGACTACCTATAACCTGACTCAACCTACATGGTTAAATGTGCTCTCTCATGATGGGGTTTTGAGGACATAATGTGTGGGGCATCAAACTGTAACAGATTTTCAGTCAGTTCTCACTATTCCTTCAGCGTCACCTGCTTAATTTGAAGTGCACTATACATTTCAATCTCAAGTACCTACATTGATGTTGCATCTTTCACAATATTTACCTCAAAATCAGCATTCTTTCAACAGTCAGTCTGAGTTATCATCATTCAAACCTAACCTAATAAATTTGTTTTCTTTGTAACCAATTTATGATAGTGCAACTGAACTGTGAAACTGCAGGTAAGTTATTAAGAATGTGTATATATTGTAATATTTGTACCATTAGAAATGTATCCGTTCAACATGGTGCTGGACTGTTTCAGTGAGTCACCTTTTATAGTACACCTACTGCCTTGGACCTAGAAGTAATCTGTGCAACTGTTTTTATTCTTTCCTCATTTAATGCCCTCAAGATGATTATTGTCCCATTCTCTCAGAGTTTAATTTTCTATGTTTAGTGTAGACTGCACAGTTCCATGTCACCATGCTGGGAGCTCCACAGTATTGCTGCTCCTGATGACAGCCTGACCTCAAACTGTGTTTTGTGGAGACATTGTCTAGTTTCTGTTCAGTCCTCCCTGCACAAGAGGCTTGTGAGGATGTACCGGGCATCATTCATGTGCCCCTAAAGGAGTTCCCACTTGTTATTTGAGTGAGTTTCCTTACTGTAACACTGTTCTGGACCGGACCTGATGGAGGAAAACATCAGAATTCCACAGACATGTAGCAACATTATTTCACCTTTGCTTTGAGTTGCTACCTACGTCTGTTCACTGGTTTATGTAAGATCCATTTTTACAACTTTCCCTTTTCTTCAGAACACTGGCAATTTGTATCATTGTTTAGACTTCACAGTGAAAATATGCCCCCAGTCACTACCAGTACATTGATCCTGCGGCCTTTGATCTCTTATAACAGTGGAGACAGCAAAGAAATCCTCTACTTTTGAGTTTTTCCACAGTGCTAATAGTCTTGGAAATCTAAAATTCGGAGATTTTGTAAGTGTCATTAAAAATTGGCAATTTTGTTAACCAGGAGAACAACATGACTCTGTCCCTAGAAAAGGATGTAGTTGGCATTATTTGAATCTGATTTGTATCATTTGCTGTTTATTTTAAATAAATTAAGCTTGCTGATGTGCGCTGAAATCAAATTTTACTCAAAGAAGGAAAGAAGATTATGGTTTAACACCTTGGAGATAATGAAGTCATTAGAGACATAATGCAAACTCTGATTGCACAAGGAGAATTGCCATGTGCTGTGCTTGGGATGTGGTCTCGGTGTTTGCTCCAACTCACTTGAGGAAACTGTGGGAAACCTCAGCCCGCATGATCAGACACTTTTCCTGGTCCAGATGCCTCTGCGTGGCAGTCATCTGCCAACTCTACGAATTATTCTCATTGTTTATTTGTGTGCATTAAAAACTGAGATACTAATACATGTGAGGAGGTATTTTTTGTACTTAACAGCACTCAGAAATCTGCAAAATTGTCTTTCTTGGGATGGGATGGGGGAGGTGTTGTTGACTGCTTTAGGAATTTTGTGTTCAGGAACTCAACTCTAGACCCTGTAAGTATGGAGATTACCTGAGAGAACCAGTCAGTAGGGAGTTCTTGTTCAATTGCTCTCATACTGTACTACAAGGTTGTGTAAGCCTCTGTTGTTGCCATAAATGCTTCATCTTACTTTATCATTTAAGTTTGCACGAGCAAGTCACCAAGCAGAGTGTACCATAAATGAAGATTCTCTTAATACCTTCACTCTCTAAACACTGTGAATGTGTCACAAGCATGAGACCCAATGTCTCTATGTTAAGATATACATCTTAACATGTCAGATACCTAACAAACCTGTCCACATGATTTACTGTGTTAGAGGTAGTGAAATTGTTGCAGTAACTGTTTCTTAAACAGATGTAGAGGAATGTTTGATGAGTTGTTGCCTTTGACCTGTGACATAAGAAGCATGCGATGAACACCATTAACAATGTGGTGACTATAATATGATGTTATTGGCAATTTTTTCAAAAACTACAATCAGGATTTTTTAGTGTCACAATCACTGTCTTTTCCAATGCACAACCAAATTTTCACCTTCCAACCCAACTGACACATTGGACACAGCTATAGATCAATCTGTCACCACAGCCACATATTTTTATTATCACATTCATTAACTTCACCTGCTCACAAGCTACAGATCAGTGTGTCACCAATACCAGTTCTTTTTCTTTTTTTCCAAATTAATTGGCTTTGCCAACAAACAGCGGAAGTGTGAATTCATACACCAAAAGGTGGCATGACAGCAGCCATTAACAGTACATCACTGGCCAGAGCTGATGACTCATATCGAACATTCTTCTTGATGCTCTTAAACACCCAGTGCTGGCTGTTGAGAGAGCAATGTCTGTTTCTTTCAATGAGTACCATAGCAGTATATTGTCAGGTGATCTTTCACAGAACTAAAAGGAATTCTGGTTGTATGTAAATGCTGTTAGTGGCACCAAGACTAGTGTCCAGTACCTAGTGAATGAGACAGATAGTACAGTACACATTATACAGTGTATAATTACATTCTTTCATACCACTGATAGATCAGAGACATTGTCTATATACACTGTTTTCCAAGATGGCATTACAAACTGAAAGTCATCTATAGAGTAACAACACTTCTCTATTAATAATTGCTTCAGTCTACTCTTTAGCATATTTAGATTATAAAATGGCATGATCACATCGGTTCAGTCATTGGCAAAGCAGGTGGTATACTAGAGTTTATTGGAAGAATACTGGGGAAGTGAAGTGTATCTACAAAGGAGATTGCTCACAAATCACTCATGCAGCCAGTTCCAGAATATGCTCAAGTGTGTGGGACCTGTACCACATAGGCCTAACGGGGGTTTATTGAATGTATACAGAGCAGGCAGCATGAATGATCATGCATTTGTTTAATGCATGTGTGAGTGTCACAGAGATACTGAAGGAACTGAACTGGAAGACTCTTGAAGATTGAAGTAAACTATTCCAAGTCTATTAACAATGTTTCAGTAACTAGTTTTAAATGACTGCTCTAGGAATATCCTATACCCCCTACATATCGCTCACACAGATGTCATGAAGATAAAGTTAGAATAATTACTGCATGCATAGAGGCATTCAATCAATTATTCTTCCTGTGCTTCAGATGTGAATGGAACTGGAAGAAACCCTTGTAATTGATATAATGGGACATACCCTCTCACATCAATCTCACAGTGGTTTGCTTAGAATTGATGTAGATAATATTTCACTCTTTGGATGTTATAGATCGTCATAAAGAATCTCCACACTGGAAAGTGGTTCCAAAAGGGCACGTGTACTTTGTTTCCTAAGTGTCATGAAACAATCATCAGAGTGCAAAGTACACTTTATTGTTAATAACTGGCAATACTTGCTACATTGTGTTGTCATGCCTATCTTGTATGTCGTTTGTCACTGGTAGAAATTATGGAGACATCGGTAGCTACATTTAAGTCGTGCGACTGTAATTTACATATAATTTATGTATTTTTCCCATGTTGTATAATAAATAACACACTACAGACTTATTACATGAAGTTCAACGAAGAATTTATGCTGAATAATGTACGTAAAAAACATATATTTTTGCTAAAGATTTATCTAATTTTCCTTGAATAATGCATTCTCAGATGTTTTCTTCGCCATCAAAAGCCCACATTTTACATTATCCGACATTTTTCTGTTATTCCAAACGATACATTTTCAGACTAAATCTTGCATATCTATCCATTAATTAGAATTGTACGTTATGGCTGCTTAGGAAATACACTTGAGACTTTATTAGTAGCCAATATTATTTATTTAATACTGAAACCAATTCAACTCTTCACAACTTTCCATTGTAGGGGCCAATTGTTGAAAGAACATAGCCATTATTACAAAAATTTTATAACACTTCTCACACGCTTACAATAAACTACCTTGGTCCTGCATATATTGCTTCCGATTTACAGACGTGCAAGTTCTCTAACCTCTCTCGTTCGTTGTAGATCGTCGTTTCAAACACTCTTTAAAAGAATGGAGCAAACCATGTTAACTAGGCAGTCTAACCTTCACGAAAGTATCAGCAGGGCTAAAATTGAAACAATAGAGTTGATGGGTGCCAGAAGCAAAGTACTTTATAAAACAGCCAGAAAAACATTAATGCAGAAAATTAATAGCATTAAGCAAAGAAAAGCTAAAACAAAACTCTCGGAAAATATTATGTTATTTACATCGTGTGGCCCAAGCATGTGTATCATAAACAATAATAGTAATAATAAATTGCAAACTAACGCCTCCACAGTTTTTCAACAGGTAGGTGAGAGTAGAAGTTTAAATCAAAAGCTTTATTTAGTTGCTAAAAGTAGTGTGGACAACTCCAACTGCGGCCAAAAAACAAATGAGTACTGAACTAGTGACAGTTTCGCATGTCTCTCATTTGACACTACTGTCAGAGGTGGGGTTTATTTATCTTCAGATTCAGTGTAAATAATTAACACACATGTTCTTCACAAACATAAACTCAGCTCAGGCATTCAGCCTTAGGCCTAGCCAGAATGATCAACTGTCTGCAACGCAATACAAGGAGTGATCTATAATTGTGGGATGTGTGATCAGCTTGTCGCCAATCCCTCTTCCCAGTATTGCCAGTAGTTGAACCCTGATATAGTTCTTTCTTTGACTGGTTCATCATCTGTCCTCATGAGGGATGACAGTATTCCATTCCAGACCTGCCTGTCTCAGAAAAATGTGAGAAAGTCCTTTTCTGCTGAAGGCAGTGATGCTAACCATTTGGCAATACATTTACACATATTCTCTATTAAACATGAGACTGCTGCACTGTAGGTGACAGAGGGAAGAAGCAAAGGTGAGGACAAGAGGAAAGCCTATGCAGACAAGGGGACACGCACACATTTTGCCTCACAATATGAAATATTCCCCACCTTTTGTGGACAAAACCAGCACCACATCAACAGTACATCAGTAAGTAACTGCAACAATCACATACGAATTGCTCTTTACTTCCTCACAAAGTAACAGATAAGGCCCTTATTCATTTAATAAGAAGTATCATATGTTCCAACTACTCAATAATTATTAATTTTTAAGCAACAAATTTTTCAGGCTATACCTTTTATTCCATTGCCCCTCACTGCAAATGGATGGTGTTGGGCTGTCAGTGGTACAATCAACCTGCACCTCAACCAGTTGACAATAAAATTTAAATAAGATGATATAATAATAAACAATAACATGAGATATTTGGAATGAGTTTAAAACTTTTTAAAGGCGAAAATGAAATGGAAGTTCTTGTTTGTAAGAGATAAACTTTCTTTGGTTTTAGTTAAAAACAGTTGTAATAAAAGGTGAAAATCAGAAACACAGTAAGATTACAACATTCTTAAAAGAGCCCTGACACACAACACAGATGTTAAAAAGAATTAATTCACAGGCACTAAAGCTGGTAGGACCTGCTCTGGGTTTGTTAGACTGTTGGTGAAGGGGAAAGGTTGGTTGTTGAAGAGGGTAGAATACAGTCGGTGTAAAAAAAAGAGGACTGGTGCAGATGTATTGAGAGGTAGGGGTGGCTGTTGAGATACAAGATAGTTTCAAGTGGAGGAGGTTCTACTGAGGCTAAAATTTGATGAGGTAAAGGGGCTTGGTGAGGATGGGTGGAAGGGGAAAAAAGGGGGTAAGGAAAATATGAGGAAGGGAGGAAAGGTGGCCTTGATGATGTGGAATGGGTAGGGTGAATTTAAAGTTGGTAGGAGGGGTAACTATTTGGACACAGTTAATGACTTGGGAGGGGAAGACAGTTGAAGTTACTTTGGGGAAGTTTGTGGAGGAGGGTAGGGTTGGCGGTAGGTGTTGGTGGAGGTGCATCAGCACACTATGGTTGGAAAGTGTATGGGAAACTAAAGGATTATTTGAGTAAAGTTTTCAGATGGTGTAGTTTGTTCAGAGGTGATCTGTGTGAGTGAGGAGAGGTGGGAATTTGATGAGTTGGTAAGGGATCCATGTCAGAGAAGGAAGAAACACACAGAAGCAAGGTGGAGGGCATGAAGGATCTGAAGGAACTTCCAGAACTCAGGGGAAGCAAATAACTGTGTAAGATTTGCTTGGCAAAGGATGCATTGGATGAGGGTTTTGTATGTGTGAAGGACACTGGAGGGGTGCAATCTCCATGTTTGGCCAATTAATACTCTCAGTCTAACGTGCACTTTCTGTTGGATGGTTAGTAGATAAGATTTCCACAGTAAAATAATGGAGCTGACAGACATGACTGATTAATGACAAAGATAACTGTATAAAAACAAATGTGTGTAACTATATTGACAATCTAATTTTGAACTAGGCAACATTGGGTACTACATATATTGTGAAATTCATGACACTGCAGCTGGGAATGAGAGCTTAGCATTATCGGGTCTATAGGTTATCTGAAAACTTCTATTTGTGTTCTGAGGAATTACGAGCTTAAAGGGGTAATATTGGAATGAAGAAAAGTAATTTTGTTGGTTAACTGATTACTGTGGTGCTAGAATGATGTGAATATCCTGACAGGCCAACTATTTGGTAACATTTTGAGAGGATTTAATTTTCTGGTTGAGTGAGAGTAATACTCAGAGTTGAGTGGAGAAGTAGGGCAATGATTTGGTACAACTTCTATTCCCTTAATGTTGAATTGAATAATAATTAAATTATGTGATGGGGACTATTTTTTTCATAATGTAATGATTGGTACATCTACACTACAGCATATCTTTAGTTTTAGCTAGAGGTAATGTAAATATTTTGGAGATTAAAGTGATAGGAAACATCCTGGCAGATTAAAACTGTGTGCCGGACCGAGACTCAAACTCGGTCCCGAGTTCGAGTCTCAGTCCGGCACACAGTTTTAATCTGCCAGAAAGTTTCATATCAGTGCACACTCCACTGCAGAGTGAAAATCTCATTCTAGAAACATCCCCCATGTTGTGGCTAAGCCATGTCTCCGCAATATCCTTTCTTTCAGGAGTGCTAGTTCTGCAAGGTTCGTAGGAGAGCTTCTGTAAAGTTTGGAAGGTAGGAGACAAGGTACTGGCAAAAGTAAAACTGTAAGGACGGGACGTGAGCCGTGCTTCAGTAGCTCAGGTGGTAGAGCACTTGCCTGCGAAAGGTAAAGGTCCCGAGTTCAAGTCTCGGTCTGGCACACAGTTTTAATCTGCCAGGAAGTTTCATATCAGCACATATTCCACTGCAGAGTGAAAATCTCATTCTGGGAGGTGATAGGAGTCCATAAGTGAAGCGAATTTCAAACGAGGACTTGGCACTTAGGTGAATTTCAAATAGGAAAGAAACCCAAAGTTTTCAAGTTTAACCAATTACAGACAGAGTTATGACCTAGAGTAACATTTTGCAGTGTAATGTGTACCTGATTTTAAAATTTTTACTAGTCCCCACCTTTTGTACTACAGTCCATTTTAGTGCTAATTATTTTGATGGTATGAGAACTATGTAATGTATTTATTTATAAAGTAATGACCATTATTTACCATTAGTGTGAAATAGTTTTTCCTTATACTTAAGTAGAAGTAAAAGTGAGCATACTAAAATAGGTTATTTTGTCTTACTTTTTTGTGTACTGTGGCTGAGAAGAACCATCTCCAAGGAAGCTGATAGCAGTGCATTTCCTTAATAACTGCCACTTGGACCTGTAGAAGGTGTGAATGACTTGGTGTAAAAAAAAAGCTCATTAAAAGAGTGAAAGTGCTTTTGCGAAATACTAAACATCGAACAAGTGAAATTTTCTGTCTAAAAATTAACTGCAATGTGCAGTGCAATTTAACTTTTTGCAACCCATGAGCATTTGTTGTTTGAAGTGAGACTGGATTTGTATAAAGTAATATGTATCTTAGAATGTAATCTTATTTTATTCAAAAAGGACATCACTTATGATGAAAATGTCAAGGTAGTCTTTATTTAAAAAAATACTAATGGATATTTTGTGCCATTGTATGATACACTGTAGGTAAATATTTTGTATGGGGTTTCTCATATGGCCAGTTCATATAAGTAGAAATTTGAAAAACTTACATATTGTAATTTTTATAAGATGATTTCTGATGTAATATTCTTTTGTGTGTAGATGGTTAAACCCACTTTTTGACGTCAGCTGTGGTCATTGAACTGCCCAGTTAGCTCCTTCTAATATATATCTGGTCAATCTAATGAGGGGGTAATGTGATGAAGCAAGCTGGGATCTCTTTACTTCCTTTCTTGTTTAGCCATCTGCCTCCTTAAATTCATTTTTGACTAATTATTGTCAACATACGTGAGTATAACCTTCATTTTCATAAAAGAGAAAGTCTGGCCCTCATTCATAAGAAATATAGCACCAAGAATAATTTTGTGCTCAGTTTTATGTGTGTCCAATTTCATAATTTATTTTGACCATCACTTTCCTTTGTTATAGGGTGAAATCAGTAACTGTTCTGTGACTTTGATTCTACTGTTGAATTATAAACAAATACAAATTCTGTACTCATTATAAACATTTGGAAGAAGAACCACTACATTCTTAAAGTATTTATTTGGCTCTATTCAAAAACATGTTACCAAAGCCAGCCCTTAATTAATTCTAAAATAATTACCAGGTTTGTCAAACGTATTGTCTGTATAACTATACCTATTAATTTCATCATTTAAACAAATAATTCAGGCTAACCCTTGTAGTAGCAGAAACTGTTAAAAAGAAGGAATTTTTCTATAAACTCAGTTAATTGAATGAGTTATGTTTTAATTATAATTTCAGTACTTATTATTGTGGGGATATACAGAGGCCCTATTTTTGGTCCCGAGACAGTTAGTCCATGGCCAATTTTCAGATGAAAAACCCAGTATTGATTAGATCTTCAACAATGCGTCAACTTAACTGTGAAATAAGTGTGACACAAATAGATCGTATGTTAAAACAATGACAGTGTCTGTTCACTAGTGTCACACATACCTCAGTATTCTGCAAGAATTGTGTGGTTAGGTTTTTACTGCTGATAGATGTTCAACGGTATGCAGACATTTGCCTGCTAACTATTAATGAGGCTTACCCAAAGTTTACCACTAGGGAACTGGCCATATAACTGTGTAATATTGTGGGGTTGTGAACAATGAAAGTAAAGAACTGTGAAAAGCAACTGTGCAACTGCAGGCTACATCGTTTACAATAGTCATTGTTGAACCTCCACCCCTCGATTTCTCAGATAGTATAAAAATGCAGTACGTCAACACTGACGACTATCAACGAAGATATAAAGTAGGCAAATGTCACAGGTGGAGTTGGTTCAAGTGTTGATGGATGTGTTGGGAGAGGACAGATTCGAAGACCTTGCTAATCATTGAGGTGAGGCTGATGGGGTGGTAGCAGGGAGGTATCAGAAGGGGGTTAGTGGAAAAGTAGGAGTTTGGAGGTTCAGGATAGTAACCTGTGGAGAGAATAGTGGTACAAAGGGTTGCAAGGGTAACTAGATAGGATAGGGGACAGTCTTTTTGGTGTCGATACATGATGTGGTCAGCAACAGGGAATGTGGTGCTTTTTCTGCAAAGTACTTTTTCTATGTCATGTGTTATGATAGGTGTGTTTATTCTGTTTGTGGTATATAGTCCAAGTGCTGGGAGCCAAGAGTGGGGTAGCAGTATTAGTATGTTCATGGATAGTAGAAAACAGGAAGTAATAAAAACAAGGGTCATCGGGGATGGAGATGATGTCAGATAGATGGGATGAGATGTGGTCTATTTTGTTCCAGCTGTCAGGTAAGGGATGGTGGTTGTGGAGGAGCAGGTTATTACCCATGAGTCAATGGAGTGCTTTCCAGTACTTGGAAGAGTTTATGGAGGGTGTCAAGTCTGATACATGTCTGGTGCCAGTCCCAGACTCCCAAATTCCTCACGCGTCACTGAATTTGCCAGAGGCATGTTGTGTATCCCTGTCACAAGTTTGCAGGAATAAATAGTACATGTGATCGGATTCTCAGAGGAAGAGTGGGGTTTGTGGGTGGAGTGTGGGATGGTGAGGATATATGGACTCTGTAGGAATGTGTGTGAATACAGTGTCTGACGAAGTCTACTGCAGGAAGAATGTGGCATCAGGGATATTGTGAGGTTGCTGGAGGATGAGGGGATGGCTTCCTAACTGGATGTCTGCGGATTCCCAGTACACATTCTAGTTGGTGCTAGAGTAGTCTTGGATAACTCTCGTATGGAGCTGGTGATGGTGTGCACAGGGATGAGGTTGTGCATAGGAGATGGTTAGGAGTACAGGTAGGTGGTTGGGAGGTGCTAGGAAAATGTCTAGGGTGGTGTTGCTTTCAGGCCAGGTGTGCTGTGGGATGGGGACAATGTGACCTTGGAGGAAGTATGTAAACTGACATCACTGCTGGATTTATGCTGGACATCTATTATGGATTTTTAGGTCAGCAGCAATGATATAGGTGAAGGTGTGGATAACATGGGTGAGGAAATTGTAGGGTAGGGGATTATTAGGCCAGACATAGATAGTAGCACAGTTGACAGTCAGGGCTTTGAAGAAGGGGCTAAGCATAAGCAAATGGAGATGTTCTTGTGGTGGCTGATTGTAACTCCACCTCTGGCCAAGAGAAGGAGACTATCTGCGCAGAGAAGGATACAGGGAGAGACATCTCATTATGGAGGAAGGTATCAGCATTGTGTTGGCAGAGGGTATGCATTAGTTTGTAGTGGGTATGGTGCGAATGTTGTGGTATAGGATGCTGTATTGCTGTCACACCATGATGAAAATCTGGGGAGAGGGCTGTGTGGGTGAGGGGGTTGAGAGGTTTAAATGAGGTGTCAAGACAAGTAAAGACAAAGTGGACTTGGTTTTGGGAGTAGGCAGCTTGGGTACTGAGATGGAAGGTGGAGTGGGCAGCTGGGGAAATTTGTTTCATGGTATGCAGTCATTGGAAGGAGTGAATATTTTGGAGGGTGACGGAGAGGAATCCGATATTTTCGCCAGTGGGAGTTGGTCAGAGTGAGGTATTGGGATGGATTGAATGATCAATGGGACAAGGTTCCATTTTAGGGCCCTTACATTTTCTTGTGTATATCAATGACCTTTCATCAGTAACATAATCAGATGCCAATCTTGTTTTGTTTGCCAATGATACAAAACATTGCAATAAATAGCAAATCAAGTGTAGCCTTAGAAAGATCGGCTAATAAAATATTTGTAGACATTAATCACTGGTTCCTAACCAATTAATGTCAATTAACTTTGAAAAAACACTCTAAATGCAGTTCGGAACGTGTAAGGGGTGTCCCACGAGTATATGCCTAACATATGATGACAAGCACATGAATTCCCTTTAAACTGGCAAATAATTATAGTAGGAAAATTGCAAAAGGTGGTGGAGTCGGTATTTACCTTAGACAAGAGTTAGAATTTAAAAAGAGATGTGAAGCAGAGAACTTAAGTATTGAAAAGTTTTTTGAAGCAGGTGCTGTCCAGCTATATGGCCTGATGGAAAAAGTCATAGTCATAACAGTCTATAGGTCACCATGTGGAAACATAGAAGTCTTTTTTGATCAATTAGAATTGTTGCTAAATACTATTTACAAAAAAGAAACTGTGATTATTCTTTGTGGTGATTTCAATATTAATCTTCTAGTTGAAAGTCAACAAAAAAGGCAATTTTTGGACATATTAAAGAGTTTCAACATGTCACCACACATAAACAATTCAACTAGAATAACAAATACCTCCAATAGCCTCATAGATAACATTTTCTCAAATATGTCAGAAACTGACATAGAGGTAACAAACATAGACTTAGGATTGTCTGACCACAATGCTCTCACCATTGAAATCCCTTTAAGGTCAAAGGAAGATAGAGGTGTAAATAATATTTACAAAAGAAACTTCTCTGTGGACAGCTGTCATCAGTTCATAAGTATCTTAGAAAATGAAAATTGGTTAGATGTTATGAAACAGTCAAGTACAGATGAGGCATATAGTGTATTTGCATCAATTTATATGATGAACTTTGAGATGTGTTTTCCAAAGAAACTGACCAGAATCAAGTCTACTGGATATGCAAAGTCAAGTTCTTGGATGACTCTTGGAATTAAGAAATCATGTGAAAACATGAAAAAACTGAATTCAGAGTTGAGGGAGTGTACATATATTGATTTTATAGAATATGTAAAGAGGTATAGGAAAATATACTGCAGAGTAGTTGCAAATGCAAAGTTATTAAGTAATAATATGGAAATAAAACAGTCCAGAAATAAAACTAAAATAGCATGGGAAATTGTGAGAAAAGAAACCGGGGTACCTACCAAAGACAAGGAAATTATTCTAAAAGATGAGGAGAATAAAATGGTAGATAAATATGCCATGCCTAATTATATAAATAATTACTTTTTAAATGTTCCCCAGACATTAAGCAGCAATCTTGGGGAGCAAATTAAGATGGAAGCACCCAAGGCAGCCAGCAGTATGATGGCAGTTCCAACAAATGAAAAGGAAGTTTTAAAAGTGATTAAAAGTCTGAAGTCCAAGATGTCAGCTGGAGTAGATGAGGTGCCAATAATATTAGTAAAGAAAACAGCTAATCAGATAGCGAAACCATTGGTGCACATAGCAAACTTGTCAATGGCTGAGGGCATGTTTCCACAAAAACTGAAAATTTCTAAAGTCATTCCCCTGTTGAAAAAGGGTGATAAACTTAAAATAGAAAACTACAGACCTGTCTCACTCCTCCCAACTTTCTCTAAAGTTCTAGAGATATTAATGAAATATAGAGTCACACATTACCTTAATATGCGCAATCTGATAAACAGTAATCCGCATGGATTTCAAGCTGGGAGAAGTACCGAAACAGCTGTACTAGAATACACAAAAGAAGTAATCACTAAATTGGAAGAGGGAAATAGTGTAGTTGGGATAAATCTAGATTTGTCAAAAGCCTTTGACACTGTTGACCACAGCATACTTTTGAAAAAGCTTGAAGCTATAGGTATCAGAGGACTGGTAAAAAAGTGGTTTGAGTCTTATCTGGAAAAGAGGATGCAGGTGGTTGAAATTACAGCACCAAATATTAATCAAAAAATTAAACTAAGATCAGATCTAAGGGAGGTCACAGTAGGAGTACCCCAAGGAAGTGTATTAGGTCCCTTGCTGTTCCTCATTTACATTAATGATATTCAGGTGTCAGAGAGAAAAGCTAGAATCATGTTATTTACTGATGATACTAGTTTAATAGTTAGTGATATGAAGCAGTAATTGTACATTACTGTGGACCATGTCCTACAAGATATACAGAAATGGTTTAGTGCTAACAAGCTAACACTGAATGCAAAAAAAAAAAACTAATTATGTGCTATATGGAAAAATAAGTGAACAGGACGACCTAAATCCCACCATCGAGGGCAAACAACTTGAAAGAGTACAGTGTGCAAAATTCCTGGGTATGCACATTGATGAGAAGATTAATTGGAAGGACCATGTGGTGAACTTAGCACTAAAACTAAATTCAGCATGTTTTGTGCTTAGAATAATTTCAAGAGTTTGTAGTAATGACTGTACCAGATTAGTATATTTTGGCTATTTTCAGTCCATTGCATCCTATGGGATAGTATTCTGGGGAAAAACAAATTGTCGTCTAAATGAGATTTACATATTACAAAAACGTGCTATTCGGATAATGAACCACAGCCCACCTCAAACACATTGTAGGCACCTTTTTAAAGCATTGAAAATTTTAACAATTCCATCATTATACATTCTGAAATGTCTGTTGGTGATCAAAAGAAATCAGGACAAAATGAAAACCAATACAGACTTCCATAATTATGATACACGGCAATGTAAAGATCTCCACATACAAGCTGTAACAAGGACCCGAAGCCAGAAACATGTATGTAATCAAGGCACCAAACTTTTTAATGCACTACCAAAACATATCAAAGAGCTGGAAAATGAGGATAAATTTAAAACTGTTCTAAAGACCCACATGCTTGACAAATGCTATTACAGCATAAGTGAATATCTCTGCGCAACTGTATAAAATATATGTTTAAGTTAATGTGACATATGAAATTACATCAGTGCATAATAAATTATGTTATAAAAACACTTATTAGTTGTATATTGTATTAAACGTAAGATAGATTAATATGATTTCAGCACAGATACAAATTTTGTAAAGATATTATATAGTTGTTAAAATTTATCCTGACAAATCCTATATCACAGATGTGATCATTTGGATGATAATAAATAAATAAAATAAATAAAAAAGAAGAAGTGGACAGTGGTAAATTCTTGGGATTACAGTTTGATAATAAATTCAACTGGGAGGACCACACCACAGAACTGCTGAAGCGTCTTAACAAATCTCTATTTGCAATGCGAATTGTGTCAGACATGGGTGATATACAAATGAAAAATCTGGCATACTATGTTTACTTTCATTCCATGATGTCATATGGGGTTATTTTTTGGGGTAATTCATCAAGCCAAGCTAAAGTTTCCCGGGCACAAAACCGTGCATAAGAGTTATGTGTGGTGTGAACTCAAGAACATCCTGCAGAAGCCTGCTTAAGGAACTAGGGGTACTAACTACTGCTTCCCAATATATTTATTCCTTAATGAAATTTGTCATTAAAAATATATCACAGCTCAATTTCATGGAATCAGTACTAGAAATAAGAATAACCTTCACAAGGATTTAAAGTCACTTACTCTTGTACAAAAAGATGTGCATTATTCAGGAACACACATTTTCAATAACTTGCCAGCAGCCATAAAAAGGTTAACAACCAATGAAACTCAGTTTAAGAGAAGCCAAAAGGATTTATTGGTGGCCAACTCCTACTACTCCATTGATGAATTTCTCAGTAGAACCGACAGATTTGTGTGTATACACACACACACACACACACACACACACACACACACACACACACACACACACACACACACACACACCATTATTTCAGGGCAGTAATGTGCTCATTTTTTAAGTATTGTAGTAGTTATATTCAATGCATTAGTGTTTTAAAAATGATTCTTTCATATAGTGTTCATTTAAAAAAATGAGGATCATTCCACTTGGGACCTGTGCAAGGTAAAATAGCTTATTTGTTTCAGTTGTAGACATTTGTCATGTATTATTGTTTTTCTGACATGTTCTACACCCTAGAGGACCTCCTCACTATGGAGCAATTGGAATGAAAGTAAATCTAATCTAAACAAGGCAGGTACTATTAAATCAGGTTTGTTGATTGGGGAGTTGGTCTTGCACTTAGAGTAAGCAGGATAGACGTAATTGCAGGTGGGAGGGGAGGCGAGTTTGGAACATTGTTTGAGGAAGTGAGAGACTTTAGAGTGAGAATGGGTGGGAGGATCTTTACGTTCAGGAATGAATTGTCATTGTAAATGTGAAATTTTTGGCAGTGGTAGCACTGTGGAAGGGATTTGGAAGGTTCAACTTAATACTGGCCATTGTACATCAGGGATCTCTCCTCACAGACTCTGTGAAGACCTGCATAAGGAATGTGGAACCTGACAAGGAGCGGTCCACAGTGGTTGGATTCACTTTATGAAACCATCTATAGGGTGATGTAAGTTAAGATCCCAGCTATCACATCCTGCAGCCATTCACCTTGGTAGGTTTTTATTTGTGAGTTAAGGAAAAAAAATAAAAAAAGAAAAACTAGAATTTAACGTGATGTTTGTTAGGAAAAAAATTAACAATTAAAAATTTAAAAAAAAAATTGAAGCACTCAACGAGATTTCAACCCTTGGCCTTCAGCACATTACACCATAGAGCAAGTCTACACAATATTTCTCTTTCAATTGCTGTTGAGCATCACATAAAATTCCAGCATATTTTCATCAATTACTTGCAAATGAGGGCTACACCCCCATATAGAAGGTTTCAAAAAGTCAATCCCACCAGTGTAGACGTCTCTTTGTGAGACATAACAGCTACATATTTCTAAAGCATGACTGGAACTTATTTTGCAGCCACCTCCTCTGTCGTGATCTCGGAGCCATTCATTGTTTTTATGGCAGTGAAAGCAGGGGGACGGTGAGGAGGCTGGAGTTGTTTAGATGTGATACTGAATGGAGTGAGGGAGGCATGATGCCGAAGGTAGTGCATGGGATTTTGAAGAGGTGGTTGGAATGGAAGTTGGGGTTTGTGGATTTGATGTGGTCAGAATCTTTGTGGGGGGATGATTTGAGTGATGGAAATGTGAGAGATGTATTTCCTTACATCTAGAGTGATGGATTCGGCATTTAGGAATTAGGGGTCAGCAAGGGAGAGAATGAAAGTGAACACAGCTATGACAGAAGGTGAATGGTGGGTGGGGTGGGCTGTGTTTGATAGGGTCAGGAGTTGTTTGTGGTTTTTTGAGTATGGTACTGGAAATGGGGTCTGCTTTAGAGTACTTCTATGGGTTTCTGGTGGTTGTGTGTTGGGGTGGGGGTTGGGGAATTGGAAAAGGTGGGATGTGACTTGGTGCAGGTCCTTGCAGAAGGCTCAAGGAGATTTGGTTACTTGTTGATTGTAATGTGGTTTCAGGCATTGCAACGGTAGCTTGACTAGTTATTAGTTTGGCTGGAGTTGCTGAGGAGGTGCTTGGTTTGGGAAAAGTTGGAAATGGGGGATAGGTAAATGATGTGGTAGACGATGTGGAAGAGGTTGTGGGAAGGGATAGGAAGGGCAGGGTAGGCAAAGGATGTGACTATGGGTGGGGTGAGACTATTAGAAGGGGAGTGTGGACATAACGTGGTGGGCCAGAGAAAGTGCTCCACATAGTGAAGTGGGAGCAGAGGAAAGAGTGGAGTGCCCACTGTGGGGTCAAAAGAAACAGGGGATGGAAGGTAGATGATTAATATCGGCAGCGAAGTATCGCCAGTATGGTGGGGAAGATGGCACTGACATCTGGTGAGATGTGATGACAGCAGATGAGGGTGGCAGTGACAGGGACAAAGACAGAGATGGCGAGTACAGTGTGACGGTGGCGATGATGGTGATTGTGGCTAAGAGGAGGCGTCAGACGACTACAGCAGAGGTGGAGGCTGTGATGGTGGCAAGGAGATGATAATGATGAATACACACACAAAATACTGTCTCAATGACACAAGCAAACTACATGGATGAACAGATATGGATGCAAAGCATCACAAAGTAGCAACAACAAATGAACTAGTGCTAGAGACTTCTAGTCAGTTGGTGCACGTCAGTACCATTTTTCTTTCTCTATTGTCATTTCATACCCCTAGCCCCATATGGGTGGAGCATGTCCTGTCAGTGGACACAAGTCGCCACTCTTCAGACATATGAGGGTAAAAATTTTAAAACATACTACAAAATTACACTTGGAGGTTGTCAAAAAGACAAAATGAAAGTGAAAAGACTAATTGTTGAAATGGCTCTGACCACTATGGGACTTCACATCTGAGGTCATCAGTCCCCTAGAACTTGGAACTACTTGAACCTAACTAACCTAAGGACATCACACACTTCCATGCCTGAGGCAGGATTCGAACCTGTGACTGTAGCAGTCACGTGGTTCCAGACTGAAGCGTCTAGAACCTCTCTGTCACAGTGGCCGGCATTGAAAGACGGGTAGTTGCATAAGTTAAAATACAAAAGGCTGATTTGTTGATTAATTAAAATATTGTCACAGAGGAAGTGGCAAATGAATGTTTTGCAAAATATAAAAGGCAGACAGAGAGTTGCATAAGTTAAAAGGTAAAAGCTGATGTGTCAACAGATTAACATGGAGACATAGACGAGTGAAATGATGAGTGGGTGTAGACTGACAGGGACAATGCAAAATAGGATGTTTACTTGGTGGCAATATTGTAAGAATCAAATGAATATATACCCACAGTCTGCAACACAATCATAAAGAAAAACACATCACACTCTCTACATGTGGGAATGAAATATTACAATTACACACTGCAGTACATACAATAATGAGTTAATGATGGGTCCACCTTTTTGCAAGTATACAAACAGTTGTGTAGATGCAAAAAGGCAAACCAATAATTGATTCCTTATTATTTTTCTGCAAGCAGGGGAACAGAGCTCAGAATTCCAGTATCGCAGTACATACACTGTATCAAATGACAGATATAGTAACAGAAGAGTTCACAGAATTGCTGTTAATTACTTCCTAAATGCTGCATTCCAATTTACAGGACTAAACACTAGCTGTACATGTAGCTCTATTTCATGGAAATGTAAGAAAACAGTGACACTAGTTTGTGCTGTTGCTGGGAGATGTCGCCAGATCATGTCAATCACATGACTGCCATTCTGGGCAGAGCCACATTGTCTGCACATGAAAGATCAATTCCTATGTGGCAAAACTGGATGGAATGGAATGTGACAACATTGCACAATGTGTTTCAATTAGCGGCATTTGCACACGCCGGCAACAGAATGTGGTGATGCATCAAGATTGATGTTTCTCGGGAAGAAAGTTTCGATGCTGACACATAGCATGAGATGGTATAGACGGTGAGGGGGGAGCGGGGGGGGGGGGGGGGGGGGGGGGAGGCATCTCATCTTGCTTGGATATTTTTTCCTCCGAGTGTTCTCCCACAAAAAAGCTCAGATTTTCTTTTCTTTTATTGCCTTTTAGTTCTCTTTCTCTACAGCTATCTACTTAGTTTTTAATCTTTAATTTCTTAGCACCTTTCTATCTGGTTTAATTAGGTTGGATTCAAAAATCTTAGTCAATTGCCTTGAGAGGTATACATATCTCACTAAGGCAAAGGTTCAAAATTATGGGGTACTGTATCTGCTACTGTGTTGGGCCAGTTAAAACAAAATTCAGAGATAGAACCATAATGGGAGGTACAAAGTGCAAAACTGGTAACTCATTGATTTAAATTAATGATAGAAGTACTATCAATATTCTTGCTACATAGGTCTGAGGTGAGTCAGTTATAGTTAACTGTATTAACTTGTATAAATTAGCATACAAATTCAGATATACATTTTTATGTATTCATCCTCTGATAGCTGTACATTCAGTACACATTTACAATTGCGGGTATATTGTAAATTTCAGTTTGAGTATACACGTATATGCAATGATGAAAAAAAACTTTCCTCTATCTCAGTTCTACCCCGATTCATCTGTTTACATGTATCAATATATTGTATCAGTTATTACATATATGTGCATCTGGGAAAAGAAAGAGTTCCTTGTGTAGCCAGGAGTCTCTTGTCACCAGGAGCATTGGCACAGGTGTTAGAAGAGAAATGTTAATGCCATCCGACACCGAATAAACCTATCGGATTGTCGTCCTCGACTGTCGCATCCAAATAACGGATGTTTACTTCTTCTGTGCTTCCACATCCACAAAGAGGTGGCTAAGCAGCATCAGTGTGGTCTACATGTTGTCAGAGACATGTATGATTGAAACTCAGTCACACTACAGTAAGTACAAACTTTCTGCCATATCAGTTTCTCATTTACCAAGGCTTCCTTGGTATCACTGATGATTTTCTGGTATAATGTCAGATATTTACAAGTGAAAACTGATTTATGTTTTACAATTCACATACAAAGCAGCAGTCTGCATTGAGCATACATACATAAAGAACAAAAAGTGATGAAGCCATTTCCATTACATAATACTTTCTAAAGGCGTGAGGACAAGACTGGAAAACTATTATTGTGCAATATTTATGACTGACAATAAGTCAGCTAGAATTCTCTATGTAACAAACATGCCAGCACTTGATGGTGTAGAACTCCCATGTATTGTGAGTGCAGTCTCTACATGCTGCAAAAAGTATAAACAAGATTAAGCGGTGATGGGCAAAAAATAACTTGGAAGGCATTCTACACACAGCCATACCAAAAAGCTTAGAGAATTGCAGCAGAGCCAGACGATTATCAAAACTTTTGAAGGATAAATGAGGAATGTTTCAAAGAATTGGTGAATTTTGGAACACCTTGTATACATTGAAAAGATATTGTTCATATAACCATCGGGTTTCGTTTTCCAGAATGCTTGAACGGTCTATAATATAATTCTGAAAAGAGGAGAATACATTATTGTACAGCGGTGTTCCTCAAACTGCGGCCTGCAAGCGGCATGTGGCCTGAATAAGTATTAATGTGGCCTGTAGTTCTCAGTCTTATTTTATAATAGTATGTGTATAGCAGTTAATAGCCAAATCCTACAATGTCAACTAGTGATAACATCTAATTAACAGTGCAGTTTTCTCTCTGCAACAAATAAAAATACTCAGAGAGAGAGTGTTTGTTATTTTAATATGTGCTTAATTTTAATTAATGTTTGTAAATTCGAGCACGGGCTTAGTAAAGTCGGCCTCTTACCTCAGGGGAAGATGAGAGAGGGAGAATGTTTTGTTGCCATCCAGTACTCAAAGCTCAAGGATGTGTGCTGCTCATACCAATGAATTGCTATGGTATAAATTTCAAATGTAAGAAACATGGATTTGTAAATGTGTACATAATTGTAACTACGAATATGAAAGTAAATGAGGCTTTTGCAATGCAATGCAATGCAGTGAGAAGAAAGAAAATTAATTCAAATAATTCAGTAAACATGTGTGTACTCTCTCGTATTGCATAATGCATTTAAATATAACAATTACTGTTATTAATCAATTAATTATCCAACACACAATCAATGCAACAATTCTTTGTCAAGCACAATCTGAAACAAGAACAGTAGATACAACCTTTTCCGAACGGTGCTGACTTTCAACAGTAAGCTGCCAGCCCCCAACTTATCGAGCCTCTGCTGCAGCTAGTCTACTGGGAGTTCATAACCTACTAATTTTTGTAGGGTACCAGTTAATAATAAGACTGGTACATATGCAGCCCTGATGATTGCCCCACAGTACCTACACTGGCTCTCGAGCAGTAAAGTTCGATTGCCGCTGTTGTAGAGGATCGGTACCGTAGGCCGTGCTGTCATGTATTTCTGCAGTATACAGGATGGACAATAATAAAACTGACAAACTGCATGGACAGATTCCTGACTGCAACTGGAGGAAAAAAGTTTCTATCAACATGTGTCCTACAATGTACGGTGTGCCTGTAATGACAAGATTTCCTTCTGGATCACAGTATTGGACAACATCCACATCTCAATGGGTGTTCAAAATGGCCTCCAAGGGGTGCAGTGGGTGAATTCACATGCCACACTGTATCCTGCCACACTCTTTCGCATGTTCTGGGCTCTCTTCAAATCATGTTGCAAGCGTCGTGAACATGCTGTTGAAAGGTCTGCACGACAGGAACTGGTGCAGCATATACAATGATTTTCAAATACCCCCGGGGGTAAAAATCCAGGAGGTTTAAGTCCAGTGATCTAGTAGGCAGCCGGCCAGTGTGGCCATACGGTTCTAGGCACTTCAGTCTGGAACCACGTGACCACTACGGTCGCAGGTTCGAATCCTGCCTCGGGCATGGATGTGTGTGATGTCCTTAGGTTAGTTAGGTTTAAGTAGTTCTAAGTTCTATGGGGCTGATGACCACAGATGTTAAGTCCCATAGTGCTCAGAGCCATTTGAACCATTTCTAGTAGGCAACACTATGAGGCCTCCGTGTCCCATTCAGTGTCTGGGGAAGATGCTGTGCAGATGTCGGCAAACTGTAATGTGGAAACTACAGAACCTGTCATATAGCTAAAGGCACATTCTCAAGCAGCCCAGCCAGACATTTTTCAGAAAGTCCAGGTACATTCCTCAGTTGAGGCATTGAGAAATAAAAACTGGTCCAAGTATGTGGTCACCAAGAATCCCTTCTCCAATGATGATTCTCAATCATTGCTGTTGAACCACTTAAACAATTCACTGAGAATTTTCCGTAGCCCACACACTGTGACTATGTAGATTAATTAATGATGCCACTTCTGGTAAAGGCTGCTACTTCAGTAAAGAGGACTGCTCAAGGAAATCCCATAATTGTGGTGATCTGATGCAACAACCATCAACCAAATCCTTCCCATAGAGGGAAATCCACTGTTGACAATCCTTGCACTCACTGCAGGTGTTAGGGATAATAGCAGTTGTCATGCAGGATACACATAATTGTACTTTGGTTTAAACGGTGTTGGTGGGCCACTTGCCTGGAGCTTGTATTATGGTTTGTCTCAGTATCCCGTAGAACCCAGTCATCCCAATCTGCTGTACACACATTCCACTGCCTCCCTGTATGTTAATCTGTCTGAAAGGACCCATGATCACACAAACTCCCAAAAAGGCCTCGAAATGTTGTGTGATGCTGTCGGTGCCCGGGCACTTGATTTGGTATAGTCATGCTGCCTCTGGACCACCTCAGCTTGTTCTCGACATTAATCAAACTACTGCCCTGAATGCACTTGAGCAGACGATTGCTATCATCTTTCTTCGCTGAAGTATTCATTCACATGGTGATGTTGTATTGGTTGTCTGCATGTCTGCCCATCACCAAGACCCAGCAGGTGTTGCTGTGTGTTACACAGTACCGCCTTTACATGGAACAATATACTCCGAAGTATACTGAGCAGGAGCTGATGTTAAAGTGTCAAAACCACTCTCAGGTGGTCAATATAAGTATTGAATAATAAAATTGACTGTGTGAGAACCTTTATTGGTGAAAAATTCAGGCCTACTGAAGGAAAAAAAAACTGTTGTCATTTTTGGCATTATTAGGTATTTAGAAAGAAAAGCCTCAATAGATGAGGTAAATAGGCTGTATAGTGTGTGTTTCACAACTCATGTTATATACTTCTAGGTGCTGTGGAGGGGACAAGTAGATAGACTTTTGTCAAAGAACCCATACTGAGAAATGTACCATTTGGATAGAAAGTAAGTTTTCAGGTCCTAACTTAATTTTCAATGTGATGTGACTGGTGTTTTATGGAGCTAAATGGTGAGATCATCAGCACCCTCACTTTTTCAGGCCTATAAATAACATATGAAGGCTACATCACTCCACTGTTACAGAGAAACTGATTGTATTTCAGGAATAATCTGGAAACAGACATAAGAATTCCAGTTGTGATGGTTAATATTTGTGTCATCCATACAGTGTAGGAAAAATGAAACTATAAACCATTTGTGTTTATTTATTTAGCTGCTTTGGATGTAGATATATGGATCAGATCCAAGTACATATTTCATACGTGAGTTTTACGCAACAACAATCACATATTCTAGTTAATTATCATGGAAGTGACTTTAAACACTATAGCTTCATACATAATTAGATATTTTTATCTACTGTGCAGTCTATTTACACACATTTTATTTCAATTCGAAATACATAAGAACGTATCTTGAATTTACTGCCCATCTCAAATGCACATTTTAGTTTTATCTGGGAAGTTTTCCTGTAAAAAGTTCTTTGGCTGGGATCAAGTACTTAACATGTGTCATCTGCTTCAAAGAGTTGACCTTACCTGTTGCTGTAGAAAACAAGAATAAACAGAAGTTCTGGTGTTACACATACTGACAAGTAGATAGTAATGCCCAAATTAATTCATGCCACACACAGTCTTGAGTTTCTGTCTTACTTATTTCCAGATAAACTGTTCAAAGTTGGCACAATGTGTGCCTTTTAGAATTCATTTACTAAACTGAATGGCATGGATGCCACATCGATACTTCAAGCAAAATTGGGAGTACAACAGTGATTCCTCAAGGGTCTTATGTACACTTTGCTACAATAACACAACAGTGAGAAACAGAAAATTAAAGAATTACAATAAATTTTGTACATTAAATAATGCTGAGCAAATTGTAAAATAAAATGTCATTACATAACATATTAATTTTGTTGCAGAGTAGTCTCATTCACAATGAAAATAGATATGTGAATACAACAACCCAGCGCATAGTGGAAGAATGGCCAGTTTGAGCTCACAAGGGAACCTTCATTGACTTCCTTGCTGCAACAGAGGAGGCTATCGATGATATTCAGTGTGTGTCAATTTGTAATTAAATTGTTTAAGAATATTAATGTATGCCACACAACAAAGAAATAAAATAAACACTATCACTTGAGGTATAAGGAATATATTCTATAGCTTTACATCATGGTCACTTTTTCCAAAGTGTAGCATTACTGATATTGCCCACATTTGGCGATCCTTAGGATTGTTGTTGACTTGCTATTAGCTGTTCTATTAATTAATGTGACTGAAACTGCTGGTAACAAAACTTAAAGAAGCAGTAACGGCATAGCTTTTATGTTTCATACTACACTGTGTGCCTATTTCCAATTTTTTTTGCGTATGGTATGTATTCATTGACAAAATAGAAAGGTATTCTTACAAGCAACAGTTTTATTTTTGCTTACACATCGCTCCCAAGCTGGTATTGGGAACATGAAATGAACTGTACAGTTTTATTGGCTTCTTTTGAAGCTAAGCCATGTTATGTGAAAGAACCCTTAAATTTATACAGTTTCTGCTAGAATGGTTATGTACAACTTCACTTTTATTGAACTTGTTTTTATGTTCCTCTGGAAACAATAGTATTTTGAGTACATAAATACTGCAGAAAGTTCAAATTTTAATTTTTTTAACTGTGGCCTACAGCTGTTTGATCATCTTGCATTAGTCGTTGTTCTAATGGTTACATTTTTCAGTTTGAATATTCCTTTTGCATCACTTGACTGACCTCATATTTCAATTTCATACGTCATTATGGCATCAAGATATGAAAAATACAGCGTTCACATAGCACCATCTGTTACTAGCTTTTTAATGTTCTCGAGAACAAATATAGCTGAACTCCATTTGTGTTGTGATAAAATTCGGTCTTTCCACAGTGAACTGTTATCTGTGTTGAGGCGTAAGAATTGTGCTTTTTGAAGCATATGTGTACTATTCATACTTGTTACTGAGATTACTCCTGTAGTCTTCTTCTGTTGTTCCCAAACAGTATTGTTTTAGTTTTCTCTCTACTGAGAATAAATCTATTGATTCCAAGCCATTCAGTGATTGAGTCAAATATCATTTTGCTTTTTGTTACAGCATCAACTAAATTTGTAGCACTGGTTATGCTAGTGGTAATGCCTGCAGAAAGAATTATGTCACTTTCAGTATTAAAAGCTAAGTATGTTTATCTCTGCAAATTTATCTCAGAAACATTGGGTATCGTAATATGCTGCCTTGTGGCACAGAATGACTAATTTGTCAAACTCCAAGTAAATATTGTTATTGTTCTAATTGTGTTTCTACTGTTTTCTATTTTGCAGGTACGTCTTAATTGTACTAAGAGCTGCTCTCCAACCCCATACTAATGAAGTCACCTTATTGAAATGTCATGATCAACTAGGTCAAAAGCTTTCGATAAGTCACACAGTAGTCACAAAATATACCATGTGGATTTTGCCATTGATCTAATCCCTGTGAAAGATATTTACTCATTCAAATATGCTGAAACTATTGATTTTCCTTTCTGCAGTCCAAATTGTCTGTTATTTATGACACCAATCTTTTCCTCTTCAAAGTATGGAATAAATATGAAGTACTTTATTTTCTCAGGAACTTTGAGAAAATGAGAAAAATGGTTTGCAGTTGACACAGCACATTGGATCTCCATTTTTGTATAGTGGTATGTCTATGACTATTATCATTCTATCCGGAAAACTGCCTTTTGTCAGAGATGAATAAACTATGTGGCAGATTCCTTTGGCCATTTCAATTGTTGTTAACATTAAATTTTTAAATTAGAATCCATTTAAGTCAGTGGACATTTAATTATGTAATTTATTTGTTGCTTTCAGTGTGTCTTGATCTGTTGTAGGATAGAGATCGCGAGTTCACTGAGGAGAGCTTTAGTTCCTGCAGGGGATCAGTATTGTCGTGTTATCTAAATCTGTTATATGTTCGTAAAATATTTATTGACAATGCTAGTAACAGCTATGAGACCTTCTGATAATCTGTTGATTACTTTTAGCTTTAGTTGTGTGCTATTGGTGTCTGACAAATTTCCCATTTCTTTGTTAACCCTCACACTGCACACTGGGATCCTCTGGAGCCTAGCGTAATTTTTATTGTGTATTACAAAGACTGTGTTGGCAACTGTTTATCGAAACATAGTGTATAATAAGTTGGTAACACTGCCTACACGTATGCGATGTTAACTCAAACATTTGCATTGTTGTTGCAGTAGTGTAAAGCTGTAAAGATTGTTGAATGTCCGTAGGGTCATGATTACCCCAGTGCGCATTTTGTGTAGCTCATTTATGCATACTGAAAATAACAACTTGGTAAATATACAATACTGAAATGTATGTTGTGCATAACTTATAACTGTTTCCTTTCAGTGTTGCCCTATATTATTATTTTTTTTTCACTGACAATGAGTAAATGACTCATAACAGATGACGATATACATAATACACTTATGGACGAGCTGGACCAGGAAAACAATCCATTTGGAGGCCTAGATTCTGATGAAGATCCTGATTTTGTTGAGAGACAGGAACTATTAGGTACGGAAGAGGGTGGAGAAGATGATGATGATATCTATGGTAGTTCCTCCAATGCAAACATCCTTCCATCCTTCTAGGTAAGAATGGCTTTCAGTGGTCTTCACCTGTACCATCTAAGACAGGAAGAATTAAATCCAGAAATTTAGTTACTCATTTCCCAAGACCAAAGGGTCAAACAAGGTCTATTTCTAGTCCAATTAAAGCATGGTAGTTATTAGTGGTTATAGATGAGATACTGGACAAGTTTGTCACTTACACAAGCACTTTAACCCATTTGGGACATCTGGACTAAATTTATTGACAACTGAAAGTCCCTATAAACCCCTTTCGATTACTGCATAACAGATGAGTAGTCAATGGGCTTCCGTGACAGATATCCATTCAGTATAAACATGTCTTCGAAACCAGACAAATAAGGAATAAATATTTTGATGTTTAATGATTGCATGTCTTAGTACATACTAAATGCTATTCCCTGCATTGGCAATGAAGTAACAGAAAAAAAGAATGAAGCTGTCCCAGTTATCAGAACAGATTCATAACACTAATAGGAACCTATCTGTTGACAACTGGTTTTTGTCAGCTCCTCTTTATCACACAATGATTGAAAACTTTGATTTGACAATGTTGAGAACTGTAAGAAAAAATGAACCTGAAATACCATAATCATTCTTATGTTTTCAAAATGTAAGAAATACTCAATTTGCCTCTGCTGTGAATAAGATGATACTGTCATATGTCCCAAAGAAGAATAAAGTTGTACTCTTGCTGTCTACCATGCTCTACTCAAACAACATCGACAAAACAACAGGAAAACCTGAAATGATAATTTCATACAATAAAACAAAAGGTGGTACTGACACTTTTGATCAGCTATGCAAAACTTACACCACTGCACATGTAACAAGAAGATGGCCTATGAGGGTTTTCTGTGACATTCTCAATCAAAATGGGAGAAATGCCAAGGTTCTCTTTACCCTTTCCAGCACTGATGTAAAGAAGCCACGAAGGAAATTTCTGCATGAATTGGCATGGAACTTAACTGCTACATTGAATATTCCTAAACAATGAAGGAATGTGAAGAGAACTCTAGAAGAAATACTGACAATAGATAATGTGGCACCAGACAGACCAGAACCTCTGACCAGCAAACTGAGATGTTCAGTACTTTCAAAGAAAAGGGACAGGAGAACAAAAATGTTGCCTGGATTGTAAAAGGCCAACTACCTAAATAAAGTCAGGTCAGTCACTCTGTTGCATTATACAGATTAATATATGAGAAAGTTAACCATAAAGAAATACAAAATATTATTTATCAATAATACTACAAACAATTTATAGACATCTTGTGTTACTCATTGTTGTAATAATAAAAAAATCACTAAAGGTAACTGCATGGTCATTTACAATGTCCCATATACATAAGACAGTCCAATATATATATTAATGAGCTTTGAATGCATGGTATATGGTATGCAGACTAGATGAATGTCTGAAAATGACACCTACACTCCCAATCTATAAGAAAGGTGTCAGAAAAATGCCAGACAATTATAGACCTATATCAATAGTTCCCATTATATCAAAATTAATAGGAACCTGCAAACATATCCAAATTTACAATTATTTTGAAAGTAATAAATTATTGAGCAAGAACCAGTTTGGTTTTCGATCTGAACTATAGACAACCAAAGCAGTTGAATGCCTCCTTAGTAATGTATATGAAGGATATGAAAACAAGAAACTCACTTGTGCTACTCTGTTAGATTTAACAAAAGTCTTCAACTCAGTCACACATGAAATAATGATAAAAAACTAGAACATTATGGTATTGTAGATAAACCATTACATTTTTTTCAATCATACTTAAGCAACAGGTTACAATTAGTAAAAAGAAACTATCAAAAGTCACACCCATGAAAATAAAGAGAGGAATTCCACAAGGCTGAGGCTGAAAGTGTCTTTTTTTCTGGAGGTGGTGGTGTTTTGCTGTATAATGTCAAAAATGCTGCACCACTACTGCTCATATACTAAGTTAGAGCGGATGTAAAGTCATTGTTGGACTTGAGCACAGAGCAGCCAAGCACAGTTGTGTTGCTGATAAAATAGTATACAGAATTTGCTAAAAACGATGATCAAGAGTTGAAAGGACATAAATTTTTGAGTAATTTAGGTAATTCATGTAAAGGTGTGTGCGATTAGTTTTGATATTTATTGTACTGTGTTTTTCAATTGGTAGCTTTTGTGCAGAACAAAAATTAAAAGTTTTCCATTATCAGTAATTGTAAGTTAAATTAAGGTGCAGAGACTTGCAATGGGTAATTCCAAATGTAGATGAAATGAGCATAACTGTTTAATACAGGACTGGATGAATTTAGCCATTGTTACAGAAGCATGTTACATGCTAAAGTAACAATACAACAATAAAATATGATTTCTACTGCTTTTATTTCAAAGTAACATTTTCAGTTTTTCAACTGAATAAATCATGTACAAAGCTATATATGTAACTGTCCTTAGCAGAATTACTGTTCTCTCAAGAGTTACTGTCCTGGCAAGAGTCACATTCAATTTAGGGGAGTCTTGTTGCAGCTGTACCATCTTGTGCACATTCAACTGACCCCCCCCCCCCCCCCCAGATGCACACCTTCTGTGAGTTCAAATTTCCACCCAGAAAATCCTCACATTCATGCAATGACATTTCATTTGCAAAGTTTGCACATAAACCCCAGTCTGAGAATTATAGAGCTTGTAACAACTGCAAATGATAAGGCTATAGATGTAAGTATCTTGTTAATAGTTTCCACACAGACTTCGTTGGAATTGCTGATTCCACACTAGCCTTCCAAACTGACTTTTTGGGGCTATGCATGGAAGTCTCTCTCACTCATTCAAAATGTTTTGCACTTACGCTTCATTGTCTCATATCTTTCACTTTGCAAAGACATTTGCTGTCTTCAAATTAATGCCATCTACGGCAGCCAATTTTTCACAGAGTGCTGCATTGAGGAGAGGTATAGATGTCGGTCAGTGAGACATGGCACAAAGTCAGCGTTCCAAAACATCCCAAAGCTGTTCTATAGGAATCAAGTCAGGACTCTGCAGGCCAGTCCATTACAGGGATGTTATTGTCATGTAACCACTCAACCACAGACTGTGCATTATGACCAGGTGCTCGACAGTGTTGAAAGATGCAACCGCCGTCACCAAACCACTCTTCGACAGTGGGAAGGAAGAAGGTGCTTAAAACATGAGTGTAGCCCTGTGCTGTGATAGTGTCATGCAAAACAAGGGGTGCAAGCCCCTATATCAAAAACTCAACCACACCACAACACCACCAACTCTGAATTTTACTTTTGGCACTACACACGCTAGCAGATGATGTTCACCGGGCATTTGCCATACCCACTCCCTCCCATCAGATCCCCACTTTGGATACTGTGATACGTCACTCCAAAGAATGTTTTTCCACTGTTCAATTGTCCAATGTTTATGCTCCTTACACCAATCGAGGCATCGTTTGGCATTTACCGGTGTGATGTGTGGCTTATGAGCAGCCGCAAGACCATGAAATCCAATTTTGCTCAGCAGCAAATCCTGATGCAGTCTGAAATTCCTGTGTGATTGTCTGGATAGATGTCTCCCTATTACACATTATGACCCTCTTCAACCATCGGTGGTCTCTGTCAGTCAACAGACAAGGTTGGCCTGTTTGCTTTTGTGCTGCACATGCCCCTTCACATTTCCACTTCACTATCACATCAGAAACTGTGGACCTAGGGATGTTTAGGAGTGTTGACATCTCGGGTACAGACGTATGACACAAGTGACACTCAATCACGTTACCACATTCGAAGTCTACGAGTTCCTTGGAGCAACCCATCTGTTCTCTCACAATGTCTAATGACTACTGAGATCGCTGATATGGAGTACCTGGCAGTAGGAGGCAGCACGATGCACCTAATGTGAAAAATGTATGTTTTCAGGATACTTTTGATCACACAGTGTAACATGAAATGCAAGCTGCACTGCAACAACAGATTCAGCCCTTGAACACTGTTAAACACAGAAAGTTCTCCCTTCACTAGAGGCCACCTTTGCTACTTGTGCTTTCTTATGGAGCCCGCAGCAGATAGTGCACACGTATGCATATGTGTATACAAACAAAACTGTTTCAATTGCTCTTTATGTATAGTATTACATTTAACTGGATGTTGAATGTAATGAATTTTACAAAGTTTTAAAACCGTGATATTCATTTTGAGACACACTGTTGAAGGTATAGCTGGTTAAACTATATTTCGTCAGTCAAGCACCATCTTGTAACATGAAATGGAAGTAGTTCCTCTACAGTGGAACATGTGATACAAATTGAGTACCTTTAACGTATTAACAATTTTAGCCACCTCAAAATTACAGACTTGCGTTACTTTTTGGTACCTTCTATTTCAAATATTTAGCTTGTAAATGGTCTCCTATAATACAGGCTGACCAAAACAAGAGGCCCTACTTCTTATAAACAACCTACAGACAAGCCACTCATTTATTGTTAAGCACAAGGAAGTAAATTATTATTATGAAAAACAATTTACTGAACATGGAGAAGGTCAGAAGTGCACAGAAGGTCCTGAAAATATTCACCATAAACTCAGAGACACAACTAAGCATGTCTCATGTTTCCGGCAACTTTTGTCTATTCATTTGGTATTTGTTTTGTTTTGATTTAGGGTGCAGAAAACAACTGGTCTCATACAGACGCAAGTCAAATTCATTTGGTGTGATTTCCGATATCGCAATGGAAATGTTTGTCTTCAACTCTTCAATTTCAACAGGTCATTACTGTAGACTTTGCCCTTTCAGTTACCCCACAGATAAACATCACAGGTACACAGATCAGGTGAAGCGTGAGACCATAAACCAGCATAAACTGTATAGTCTTCTTGAAAGCTTCACGGATGTATGACACTGAAAACCGTGACGTACACATCATAGTGCCATCTTGCTGGAAAACCGCATACATCCGTTCTTCCTCCATCAGCTGCGGCATGAATGGTTGCAACAGTTCTGTTACATAGATTGAGAGTTCATGGTGGTGTTGAAGAAAATGAGATCTAAAACCTGTTGGCCTGAAACTGCACACAGCAGCTTACTTTCAGATTGTGCAAAGATATCTCAAAGAGTTCTATGAGATTATCTGTTGACCAATAGTATGTGTTTTGAGAGTTCAAAAACCCACTAAGATGAAACCATGCTTTGTGTGAGTTGAAGTAATTTTCTTTATCCAGATATCCTTCAGCAACTTGTGTGAGTAACCATTTGCAATAGTGTTGTTGTCCGCAATCCACAGGTTTTAATACTTAAATCACTCTTACTGAGTATGCTCGCATATGTAATAGCTTCTACATGTTATGGCCTTATGTTCATGCGATATATAGTAGGGAGAATAGAGGTCTAGTGGACATCCGTGAACTTCTTACTCTCGTCTTGTGAACATATTCAATATTTTCCAGTGAATAAACTTTCTTTACATGGTTATATTTGTCATTAGCAGCTGAAACTATTGCTCTAAATTTAGAGATCAATTTCTGCACTACTCTTTTAGTGGAAGTAGCAGTCTCTGCATAGTTTATTGAGAACTTTTTCCCATTTAACATTTTAAATGATTTGCATCCATACAATACAAACTCTCTGTACAATTGACAAAGGCATTCTGCAGAACTGTACTCACAACAAGCTTCAAACCGACTGTGTGACAACACAGCACAGATATCTAAACCACTGCTTGACAGCAGCTGACACATTTCCTTTATGTGGCTCAAAAAGAGCAGACAGTTGCAATATTTTCCTATGGACATATATAATATATTTATGTTCCTTCTATTATCTTGATTAATCTGTGACTCAATGAGAACTGACTTTGAAATAATTTACATATATTTTTTATATATCTCAAAATCGCATGTGATATATTTGTGTCTGTTTTTGATCATTTTCCATGTGGCTCACTGGGAAGCAAAGGTTAACATTTTTTTTTACTTTCATATATTACTAAATATTTTTATTATGCTGTCATACTGAGAGCCATAACACAAAGTGCATTTGAAACAACACAAATAAAATATTTGCAGGAAAAAGTCATTTTGAAATGGTGTAACGGTCATTGTATACATACACATTATGCATAGTAAAACAAAAAAAATATATATATTAAAGTAGTACTTTCCCAAATTTTAACCATTTGACACATTTGTCCTAGTCGGCTAATATCATTAACGTTCTGTAAATGATATTACCCGAGGGAGGGTATTGTAACAGAACATATTAAAGGCTTTACTTTACCGAAGTATGTGATACCCTCCAAATTCAACCAGTTTAATGAGTATTTATGATTATAGAAAAGTTATTGTGTATGTTAACAATGATTGCACAACATGTCTCCATAAACGGTCAACCCATTAAATTATACTGAATAAGTGACCCACACAAAAGTTAATATCACTTGATCACTGATACAGCAAATGTCATCATGTAAAAAAAACTAAGTTTATCTTAAATAATTAATATGAAGTACGAAAATTGGTGGCCAACTTAGGTATTTTGGATCTCCTTAAATAAAAATCACCCAGTGAAACCTATTTGTTCACTAGGAGCGTTTTCACTCAGTATTCACGTAATCAATGATGTACATGTGACTTCTAACTATATCTCTTTCTAGTAGTTCTTTGACAGTGTTATAAATACAAGCAGCAAGGAGGGTCGGGAGCATCTCCGGCGGTACACCGAAAGGTTACCGCCCTTCGATAGTGCAATTTTCGCGCTAATCGAAGTGTTAGGGGTTACAGGTGCCAGCCAGCCAGCCAGCCAGCCAGCCAGCCAGCCAGCCAGCCAGCCAGCCAGCCCAGCCCAGCCCAGCCCAGCCCAGCAGCAGCAGCAGCAGCAGTTCCCGGTCCCGGCCTGCAGCAGTGGTCCCGCCGCCAGCCAGCCAGCCAGCCAGCCAGCCGGCCAGCCAGCAGCAGTCCAGGCAGCAGCAGCAGCAGCAGCAGCAGCAGCAGCAGCCGCCCCGGCCCCGTCCGCGGCAGCAGCGTTCCTGCCTCTCGCCGTCGCCGTTCGCCGTTCGCCGTTCGCCGTCGCCGTCGCCGTCGCCGTCGCCGTCGCCGTCGCCGTCGCCGTCGCCGTCGCCGTCGCCGTCGCCGTCGCCGTCGCCGTCGCCGTCCGTCGTCCCCCAGTGTGTGTCCTGTCCTTTTAGTGCTGTGTTTTTTCTTTCTTCTCCTTGTCGTCATGTCTGCCCCCACCACCACCGTCACAACCACCACCACCGCCATTGTGTATACGTCCCCTTCCGCCGCCTCCACCACTATCACTTGGTGTGCCCAGTCCCACCCCCCTCCTTCCATCCCTCCCCTCCTCTCTATCCCTTCGCCCTCGCCTTTTGTCGCCCCCTCTCCCGCCTCTTCCTCTCGTTCTGATCCCTTCCCCCCACTCCCCCAGCCTGTCACTGCCGCTCCGGCTCGGGTGGTGGCCCGTCGGGCCACTGCCCACGCCCAGCTCTCCCCGTCGCCATCGCCGTCGCCGCCGCCACCACCACCACCGCCATCTTCATCGACTTCACCGTCGCCGTCACTGCCACCTTCGCCTGCACCGTCACAGTCATTATCTCCGGCGCCGACTGCTGCGTCCGTGCCGGGACCTGCCCGTTCCCACCACCTCCCCATTGTTCCCGTCCCTCTTATCACCACCCGCCCATCTGCCGCTGTCAAACGCCCTAGTGCCGCCCCCACTCCCTCTGCTCCTAAAAAGGCTCCACCCCGCCCCCCATCCCCACCCCAAAATGCTATGGACGTCTCCCCACCAGGCCCCGCTCCCTCCTCCTCCTCCTCCTCCTCCTCCTCCCCACCCGGTCTCTACAAATATCTCCTGTCCCGTCCCGATCCTTCATTCCTCGAGGCCCGGAATCTCTCCCTCCTCCTCCGCCAACATTTCCCTGGCGCCCCCATCTCTCTCCTTACTCCCAGACGGGATTCCGTTCTCATCTCCTCCCCCAGCCCAACCCTCCATACTGACATCCTCTCCCGCCTCCCCATCACCCGTTTTGGCCCTAACGCCTCCCTCACCCCTGCTCCCTCCCCATCTCCTACCCGCCAACCCCAACCCCCGCGTCGCCCGCCGACCCTCACCGCCGTGATCACTCGGCTTAGTCCGTCGATCACGGAGGAGGAGGTGTTGGCGGAGCTGAAGGCCCATCCCACCCTGGAGGTGCGGGCAGTCCGCCGCATTTTTAACGCGACCGGCCCCACCCGCCTTATGCGGGTGTTCTCTGAGGACGCCCCCTCCATTGACCGTCTCCTGAAGGAGGGTGCCCTCCTCTTCAATCAGCGGTACAAAGTCGACCCCTCCCGTTCCCCCCCTCAATCCCTGCGCTGCCAGAGATGTCTGCGCTACAATGCACACACAACAGCCGAGTGCCGCGAGGCCCCCACGTGCCCGCATTGTCGCCAAGCGCACTTCCTCCGGCAGTGCCCCAACCTCCAATCCCCTCCCTCCTGTAATACCTGCAGCCTCCCCCACCCTACCTACTCCCAAAAGTGTAAAGCCCGGCCCCCTCCCACCACCCCTGAACTCACCGTCCCTGTCCGTCCCCTGGACGCCCCCACCCCTCCTGGCAATTCCCTTCGTCCCCCTCCCACTGCTGAGGACATCATCAGGTTCCTCACCATTGTCCTCCAAAACGTCCATCCCTTTCAGCGCCCCCACACCCTCCAACAGATCTCCCTCGCCGCCCGTTCCATATTCCACCTTAAAATGTACGCCACCTATTCCAATAACCAGGCCCATTTCACCTTCTCCCGCCTTGACACCCTCGTCTAAATCCTCATCATGGCACGACAGCATCGTATCCTTTTCAACAATATCCGCTCCCTTCCCGCCAACAAGAACCTTTTCCTGCACACCCTTGCTACCCACCGTGTGGATGCCTTCCTCCTCAATGAAACCTTCCTCCAACCCCACCACTCCATCCACACCTCCCCCTATCTCCTCCACCGCTCCGATAATCCCCTCCCAGTTGCGCGTGGCGGAGTTGCCATTGGCCACCACCGCCAGATCCCCGTTCGGCTCCAACCTCTCCTTCCCGACCCCACCGAACACCTGATCCTTAGTCTCTTCTTCCCTGGCCTTACCATTACCTGCGCCACCATCTATGTCCGCCCTAACGCCCCTCTTCCCTTCGACTTCCTCTCCCACATTGACCGTACCTTCTCCTCCTACGTGATCGCCGCCGACCTCAACATCCATAGTCGTTCCGCCGCCCAGTTACGGCGGTGGCATCGGTTCCTCTCCTCCCTTCAAGGCGACCTCATTCCCATCCCCCAGCACACCCGTCCCGAATCCAACTCCACTCCTGATGTTATCCTCTCCTCCCCCAACCTCCTTGGCCACATAACGGTGGATGTCCTGGAACCTATTGGTAGCGACCATCTCCCTGTCCTCCTCACCGTATCGGACGGTCGTCGCCCTCGCCCCGACCCTCGTACTGATCCTCCCCCTAAGTATGTCCACGATTATTCCCGAGCCGACTGGAATGCCTACCGGGATACCCTCTCCACCCAGGTCGATAGCCACCCTCTTACCTACCACCACCCTGACGATGTCACCCATGCCGCCTCCTTTCTCCAGCAGACCTTGTCTGAGGCCGTGGAGGCCCATGTTCCTACTGTCGCCATCCACCCCCACCGTCCTACCTTACCCCCGCAGGCCGTTCTCCTCCTCCGTGAATCCCGTCGTCTCTACCGTGCCTTCCTCCGCACGCGTGACCCGGACACACTACGACGCCACCGGCAACTCCAGCGACACGTTCGTAATTTGCTCGCGGCTAAGAAACGCCGGGACTGGCGACAGACATGCACCCGTTTAAATGAAACCCTACCAATCAACTCGTCCAAGTTCTGGTCGCCCTTCCGTCGCCTTACCGGAACTAAACCCTCCCCCTACTATCCTCTTCTCCACGATGATCACCCCTTCCCTGACGCCCTTAGTAAGGCCAATCACTTTGCCTCCTACCTCTCCGATGTTTTCTCCATCCCCGATGATCCTCAGTTCGATTACTCCCTCTTCCCGGATATCCGCGATCGAACTGACACCTCTGTCCCTCCCCTCGCTCCTGGTTTCCAGTACTTGGACAACATTACACACACGGAACTCAATACCCCTATCACTACACAGGATCTCATTGATACACTCCGCACAAAACGCAACACCGCTCCTGGTCACGATCGGGCCACCTACCGTCACCTTCGTGAAGCTCCTGTCTCTTTCCTCTCCACCCTGGCCAGGCTCTACAATGTAGTCCTGTCCACCGGTTACTACCCCGACCTGTGGAAAACCTCCCGCATCCTCATGTTCCTTAAACCTAGCAAACCGCCGTCCGCCGTCTCCTCTTACCGTCCTATCAGCCTTACCTCGGTCTTCAGCAAGGTCCTGGAATCTATCCTCACCCGCCGCATCCACCAGCATCTCCGCCAGCACCGCCTCCTTCCCGTCACCCAGTGTGGCTTTCGGCCATCCTTCTCTTCCGACGATCTTCTCCTTCACCTCACTCATCTCCTTTCCGAACAGCTTAATTCCCGTCGCTCCGCCATCTTCCTCTCCCTTGACCTCGAACGCGCTTATGACCGCGTCTGGCATTCCGGTCTCCTCTTCAAGCTCCAAACCTTTGCCCTTCCCACTAACTACGTCCGTCTGATCGGTTCCTTTCTCTCCCGCCGTCCTTCCTATGTCACCATCCATAACACAGATTCCCACACTTTTTTTCCCTCCGCCGGTGTGCCCCAAGGCTCCGTCCTCTCCCCCCTTCTGTACCTTTTGTACACGGCGGACATGCCGCCGCCGTCACCCCCCGTCCACCTTCTCCAGTTTGCCGATGACACTGCCTTCCTTGCTCTTGCCCCCACCCTACAACGCTCCCAACGCCTTCTCCAATCCCATCTTGACCGCTTCACTGCTTGGTGCAACCAGTGGTTGCTTAAGGTCAATCCCTCCAAAACCCAGGCGATCATTGTCGGCAAAACCACCCCTTCCTTCCGCCTCCTTGATTTTTATCTCACCGTCTATGGCCGTCCTATCGCCCTCACTCCCACCCTTCAGTACCTTGGCGTCACCCTCGACCGTCGACTCTCCTGGACTCCCCATCTCCGGACAATCCAAGCCAAGGCACGTTCCCGACTCCGTCTCCTCAAGCTCCTTTCCGGCCGAACGTGGGGTCTGGACCCCTCCACCATCCTCCACACCTATAAGTCCCTCATCCGCCCTATCCTCTGTTACGCCCATCCAGCCTGGATCTCCGCCCCCCCTTCCTTTTATAAATCCCTCCAAATCCTTGAACGCCATGCTCTCCGCCTTGCCTATCGCATCCGTCTCCCCTCCCCCATGCGGATCCTGTATGATCTTATCCCCTTCCCTCACCTCCTCCTCTTCCTCGAAAGGATACGAATCCTCTACACCTCCCGTAAACTCGATCCTCCCCACCCGCTCGTCTCCCCGATCCTCTCCCACCCCCGCCCGCTGCCGCGCCTGTACTCTCATGTCCCACCCGGTCTCCATCTCTCCACCCTCCTTACCCTCTCCCAAGGTGGCTTCCGCCAGCTCCCCCTCCCTGATGATGCCCTCCTCCCCTCCATCTACCCCTCCTACCAACTTTGATCCTCCCGCCCTCCTCCCGTGCTTGCTCCTCCGGGCACCCTCCCTCCCTTCTCTTCCTTTTTCCTCCCTCCTCCTTTTCTCTCCCCTTCTCCCCCAGGCCTCCCCTCCCCTGTACCTCTCCCTCTTGCCCCCGTCTCCCCCGCCGTTGGCATCCTATTCTCCCCTCTCCCCCCACCTCCCCCCTGTTCCACTCTTGGCAGGTCCCCGGACTCGCACACGCTACGTGGACTTTCGCGTGCCGGAGATCGCCGCCATCAGTGTCTTGTGTGTGCCGTCGTGTTTCGTGTTCAGTGTTTCCCGTCATGCTCCGTTGTTCACCAGTGCCATCGTCTTCTTCAGTGTCTGTGCGTCGTCTCCACAGTTTGAAGTGTGGTTTATCGTCAAGTGTGAACGGCTCCGTGTTTGTCTCTTTGTGTCTCCTATTTTATCGCCCACCATTTTGTGACTTTTCTGTTTTTCTCCTGTTTCTTGTGCTTCTGTCGCATTTGGCTGAAGAGCAGCGTAGTGTGCTGCTGCCAGCCTGCTTATTGTATAGGCATTAAAATGACAATAAAGTAAAAAAAAAAAAAAAAGGGTCGGGAGGCAGTTGAAATGTCACTTTGGTAAAGTGTGTTTCTGTGTTATTGTTTGAGGTGGATAAACAATGCAAAGAACATGTAAAGGAAGTACTACTTTGTGTTGTGTAATGGTCTTTGGTGGACAGTGGAATTAAGATGGCCACCAGAGAAATAAATATTTTATGTTTACATATTTGTTGGTTTCGCTCGTTCTTTATCAACAAAAGCACATAAAAAACACGGGACCTCATATTTTTAACCCTTAACAACCAGATTTAGAGCCAGCATCAACATCGAGACACAGCAGCGATCCAGCAAGCAGCAGTGATTACTACAGTGCATTTTAATGGCGCCAACCTAACATCAAGTGCTAACAAGCTCCGTAAATGGGAGTGAAATAGTGCGATTATAGCAATTAGCAATATCTACGACTAGGCGACCATTACAACCTCCAGATTTCAAGTTGTGTCAAAGTCAGATATTGTTCAGACCAGATTTCTCTCTTCCTTTTCGTATTATGACAGACAACAGTGATGTTGATTTGGGTGCTCATTTATTTCAGGATGTTGAAGTTGATGGTTTTAATGAACATAGAGCTTGCATTTGCTAGTAGAGTATTGCATAAGAATGAAAAGACATGCACTGTAAATGAATGAAAAGACATGCACTGTAAATGAGAAAGAACTTTTGGCTGTACATCGGTACATTGGGTGTTCAACAAGTTTAAAAATTATCTACTAGGTCACAAAATCATCATCTATACTGATAACAAAGCATTATGTTGTCTCCAGGTGTGTAAGCTGTACCATAACAGAATTACTTGTTGGGCCTTATTTTTACAGCAGTTCAATTATAAAATCAGATACATAAGGGCACAGACAATGTAGTTGCTTATGCTTTGTCTAGGCTACCTTTAGGGAGTAAATTATCTAACAACTTTGGAGGAGGAGAGAAAGAATTTAAAATTATGTGCTTGAGAGATGTGAAAGAGGAAAAAGAGATCTTGAAAATTTGCAATGACATCCACAGGTATCAAAATCATGATCAAAATTAGAAATTGGTTAAGAGCATGTTGGGTAAGAAAGGAGGAGAAAAGATGGAACAATATTATAAGGGACACAAGGGTATTTTATTCAGGAGACATACAACTGACTCAGATGTTTGGAAACTATGTTGGCCATAACAGTTCATTGATACTTTAATTACTTATGCACATGAGAGTTTTGGTCATTGTGGATCAACCAAATATACACAAAAGATTCAGAAAAACATATATTTTTGTATTATGTGAAGGAGAGTCAAGAAGAATATTGCCCGCTGTGACAGATGTTGGAGAGTGAAGGTAACTAGCCAAACAAGTAGAGGACGAATGGAAAACATAATTCCTTATAATAACCTAGATCTCATGTCTGTGGACATTTATGGACATTTGTCTAAATCTAAAAATGGATTTTGTTATGTCTTCGTGGCAGTTAATGTATTTTCAAAGTTCATGCAGCCATTTCCTCTTAAGAAAGCTACCAGTAAACAAATCATCTCTCAGTTTGAAAACACATGTTTTCATCAGTTGGGTATTCCTAAAACAATTTTATATGATAATAGTTCACAGTTTACATCACAAGCTTGGAAAGATTTTGTTGCTCACACAAAATTGAGCCATATTCTAACCTCAGTGTACCATCTGTCAAAAAATCTTGCAGAAAGATATACCAGAGAGACTGGTATACAGTTTAGAAAATATTGTAGTTAGAATTCTACCAGTCACATAGATTATGCCAGTGATTTTGGGGATATTATGAATAGCTTACAACATTCTTCAACAGGTTCTTAGGTTTTTCACAATCTGAAATCATGTTTAACAGCAGAATGTTGAGTTTTCTCCATGTAAAATTCTGTTCATTGTTACAATCCATATGTACTACCTCTTTGTTTAGAGTTAAAATTATTTTTTTAGAAACATTTGAAATTATGAAATATTTGGCACAGTTAAAATTTCTATTGTTAATTATGCAATTTGGTACTGTTTATTACGTTTACTTCTGGATTCATATATATAAATTTATAGAAATTCATTTGTCAAGAAAATTTATAAACCATTTGGAATATTGTTATTACTGCAGAGTGAGGAGGTAGTAGTGGGCATGCCTCTAAAGTGATCAGACGTGTTTCTGTATTTTGGAGGAACAATGTAATTCCAGCTTTGTTAATGCTAAAATTCAAAAGACAGTGTGATATAGTAAAATGTGAAGCAAATAAATTCCAAAAAGAAACAAAATTCTGTGCAGTCATTTTTCAAAATTATTTACATAAACTGGAACCATGAGAAACTAAAATGTGAAAATTTCAGTGTCAAGAATCAGAACCCTAGACCTGAAGAACTGGAGCAAACTGCATGAGAAAAGAAGACAATTAAAAAGTTTAGAGTAAATCTTACTCGTGTAGAATTATCTGAAATGACTAACCTTGTCAATGGTAGTCACTCCATGGATGATGATGTTCCAACTCAGGAAGCCAACAGGGAATGTCAACAGCAAATAATGCATGTTTTGGTGGTTTATCTGGCCCCTTATTTCATTACCATTACGTGGAATATCACGAACTTTGTTAATACCAGCGCTGAACTACTTTCCAAACTTTCAAGAAGCCTGATTTCGGCAGGACGGAGCAAAATCACACACTGCATCCTAATCAATGGCATATGTGTGAGAATTGTTTGGCAACTGTGTGCTCTCACAATTTGGTAACATTCCCTGGCCACCTACATGGCCAGATTTACCCATTTGTGATTTTTTCTTGTGAGGCTACATCAAGAGTAAAGTCTACACAACTCGATCAACAACCCTGGATGAGTTAAAACAGAGTATTCGGGATGCAATTCACAGCATCCCAGCTGTGATATTGCAATGGTCAATGAGTAATCTCAACGGCAGATTTCACGAATGTATTCATACAGAATGATGCCATCTAAAGGATATAATTTAAAAAAAAATGATAAATGCGATCAATGTTTCGTAAATGGCAAAGTTGTGAGGTTCCAATTACTATGAATGCAATTTATTTCCTTCATCACTTCTTGTTTTATTGGAATGTGGAAATGTTCCCATATTTCTGTGTCACCCTGTAAATTCTGTGCAAAAGGAATCACAGAATTTGCTGCAATAAATCTAAAATGGGGTGGCAGAGAAAATACAGCAACTGTCGGTGTGTATAGGCCACCTGGGGCACGTATGGATACATTTTTCAAAAACCTTTCTGACATGCTGATATATATAGACAGTACATTTTTTGTATTAAATGGCGGTATAAATACTATAATAAAAGGGGATATAAATACAGACTTGGTAACAGATAATGCCAACGCCAAAAAGCTACACCTCCTACTCGATAGATTCAGCTCGATGCGAGTTACCCATGAGCCAACTAGAAAGATTAGCAACAACAAAATATGTCTGGATAATATAATAATAAATGTAACCAATCTTACCTACAGAGCAGCTGTTCTAAAACTAGTCATCTCTGATCAAAATGCAGTACAGCTCCAATTGGGGGCAAATGAGATGCCCTTTGCCACTAAAACGAAACTATATGCAAGAAAAAGAACTATGTATAATGATAACATCAATAGACTGAACCACATGTCAGTACACACGTCATGATTTTTAGAGCAATAGGTTTCCCTATGATAGCTTTGCTTCTGACTTCTACAATTGTTTTGGTGCCACATGCCCCCTTGCCGCTAAGAAAGTTGAACGAACTAAAAATATAAGTAGAAGTATCTGGATAAATAATGATGTCTTTGAAGCAAGACAAAAATTAGAATTATTCCATAGTGCAATGTTGAATAACAGACTATCTTACAAGCTAAAGGAGGTTTACAAAACATCATTAGCTCTCTAAAATCTTCCCTTTTCACAGGCATTATGGCCTCAGTATTAATGTATTAAATGTGTGCAGACAAAGTGTGTCTGTACCTCTGTCTGTAGCAGTAAATAATGTAATAGAATCAGGCACCTTCCCAGACAGACCAGAAATAGCTCATGTAACACCAATCTTTAAAAACGGGGACAAACTCAAAATTCAGAACTACATACCCACCACAACACTTCCAGTCTTTTCCAGAATAGTTGAAAAAGTCATATACACCAGAATTATAAGCTCTCTCCCATTGCACTACCCAATGTTTGAAAATAAAAATGGTTTCTTAATATGTAAATCAACCAGCAGAGTACCTGCTCAATTAATTGAAGAGATAACAAGTGACACCGAGAACAAGCAACATGTTGCAGGTGTATACCTCTACCTGGAGCAAGCTTTCAACTGTGTGACTGCCACAACCCTGTTAGAAAAGTGTGGAATATTGGAATCAGAGGCACTACTCATGACCTAATAAAATCTTACATGAGTAACCAAAAACAGTTTGTACTACTTAAAGCTGAAAGTGGTGTTCACAAATCCAAAATAACTAATATAAGAAATTGAGTGCCCAGGGCTCAGTATTGGGTCCTCATTTGTTTTTAATTTGATGACATAAGATCTTGCTCTCAGAATTCCAAAATTGTTCTGTATGCAGATGATAGATCCATTGTGTGCAAAAAGAAATCATTTAATGAACTAGAGACCCAGTGTAATAACGTGACAAATGATATTGTACAGTACTTTAATGAAAGCCACTTAAATGTAAGCAGTAGCAACGCATGACTCATGGAGATTAACAACAGTAGTTTTAATAATGAAAGTAAACTATACATAGGCAATGAATTAGTAAAAAAAGACTTTAGAGTAAAATTCTTTGATTTAACAATTCAAAGCAATCTAAATTGGAACACACATGTTGACACTCTAGCATGTAAGTTGTCTAAGATTATATTTACAATTAATATAATTAGCAAGTTCTTCAAAGACACTGTTTTCCTAAAGACTGCATTTCATGCCCTATTTTCTTCTCACCTACATCATGGAATAGAATATTCAGAGCAACAACCAAAGCAAATCTAAATAACCTATTGCCACTTCAGAAAATGGCTATAAGAATCATCTGTGGAGCAAAATATAAGCAATCATGCTGTGGCTTGTTTCCAAAAACCGGTGTACTTACTGTAGTAAACATGTACATTCTAAAAGCCATATTACTTGTTGAAGACTGCAGCCCAACATTTGTTCCAATTTGCATCAGTACAATATGAGAAATAAATAAAAAATTTTACATCAGCAGCCACAGAACAGCACTCTATGAAAAGGGTCCACAATATTAAGGTTTAAAGTTACTCAATGCACTGCCCAGTAAAGTTATGGCCCTATCCACAATGAAGCTTAAATTTCTGCTAAAGAAATTCCTGTTACAAAATCTGTTTTACACATTAAAAACACACCATACTTCCGTGCAGAATAAGAAGTGCTTCGAAAAAATATGTAAATAGTTTTAAGCAAACCATTTTATTTGCAATTTATTTTGGTAATTAATGCTGTATTCAGAAGAGTGCATTATTGTGCTATGTATCAAAAACTGTAACCTGCAATGAATCATTCGAAGTTGAATAAAGTATACTTGTAGAAATGATCAATATTTTTGTTGTAAATTGTCGTAGCTGTGTTGGGAAAGAACCAGAGCTGTAAGCCCTAATAGAAAGCACTGGAGCTCAAAGACAAGGGTTGGAACTTAAATAGTGGCAATTATTTACTCGCAACCAGTACAACAGAGTTTCACGTTTGCACCTGTTGCTGTCCTTCAAAGTAGTCACCAACGTTGTGTAGAACCCATTGCCTGCAAAGTGGAAGGCGTAGTATACCGTTGGCAGAGCCTGTTCAGTGATGGTACGAATGTAGCGGTCTAAAGTTATGGAGATTCTTGTGTATGACTGTGATGGTGGTATCCTAACGCATTACATTCCTCCATGGCAGACCATCAACGCATTCAACGCACAGTATTACTGTTCATTTTCGGAGCATCACCTGCAACCAGCTTTGCACAAGAAGCAGCATCACTTTCTGTGCAACCCACCCATTATTTTCCAAGACAATGCACGGGCACATACTGCGCATGCTGCGGCTGCTCTGTTTGGTCGATGGGACTGCGAAGTACTGTACCATCCACCGTGCTCCCCAGAGTTAAGTCCTTGTGACTCTGATTTGATTCCAAAGATGAAGGAACCACTTCATGACATTTGCTACAGAACTGTTCCAGAGATTCGAAAGGCAGTAGACCGCTCCATTCGCACCATCACAGAACAGGCTCTGCTAACAGTATACTACACCTTCCACATCGGTGGCAATGGGTTCTACACAACACTGGTGACTACTTTGAGGGACAGTAACAGGTGGAAACATGTAACTCTTTTGTATATTGGTTGTGAATAAATAATTGCCACTATTTCAGTTCCAACCCTCATAGTTATAGGTACAGAAAACTGGCTAAAGCCAGAACTAAGTTAAGCAGAAATTTTTTCTAACAATCTAACAGTGTTCAGAAAGGATAGATTAAATACAATTGGTGGTGGAGTATTTTCTGCTGTCAGAAGCAGTTTGACCTTGTAGTGAAATTGAAGTAGATGGTTCCTGCGAAATAGTACAGGTAGAGGTTATACTTGACAATCGGACTGAACTATTAATTGGATCATTTTACCGGCCCCCGACTGAGAAGATATAGTTGCTTGACAGTTCAAAGAAAATTTGAGTCTCATTTCAAACAGGTACCCCATTCATAAAGTTATAGTTGTTGGTGACTTTAATCTACCCTCGATATGCTGGAAAAATTATACGTCTAAAGCCGGCCGCAGGCATATAACTTCATCTGAAATTGTACTGAATGCTTTCTCAGAAAATTATTTTGAACAAATAGTTCATGAGCCCACTCGAAGTGTAAATGGTTGCGAAAGCATACTTGACCTTTTAGCAACCAATAACACTGGACACACAGCGAGTATCGTGACAAATACAGGGATTAGCGACCACAAGACAGTATTTGCTAGGCTGAATACTGTAACTCCTACAACCATCTATTTAAAAAACCTGACAAAAATGATCTTCATGCCTATTAAGACATTCTGCACTCCTTCCGATCTGATCATGTAAGATTCCGAAAGTTGAGGAATGATTTCAAAGAGATAGTATCAACAGCTATTGAGAGATATATACCACATAAATTAATCAGTGGTGGTACTGATCCCCCTTGCTACACAAACCAGGTCAGATCAGATTATGCGATAAGTCACACAAATCTGAAGGCTGCAAATTAAACAAAATACTTAGGGATTACAATTACAAATACCCTAAGTTGGAGCGATTACATAGATAAAGACTGTGATTCATTGGCAGAACACTTAGAAGGTGCAACAGGTCTCATAAAGAGACTGTTTACACCATGTTTGTCCACCCTATTCTGGAGTACTGCTGTGTGGTGTGGGATCCACATGAGTGGGACTGATGGATGACATCGAAAAAGTACAAAGAAGGGCAGCTCGTTTTGTATTATCGCAAAGTAGGGGAGAGAGTGCCACAGACATGATACGTGAACTGGAGTGGCAGTCATTAAAACAAAGGTGTTTTTCTTTGCAACGGGATCATCTCATGAAATTTCAATCACCAGTTTTCTCCTCCAATTGCGAAAACATTCTGCTGACACCCACCTACATAGGGAGAAATGATCATCATGATAAAATAACAGAAATCAGGGCTTGCACAGAAAAATTTAAGTGCTTGTTTTTCCAGCACACTGTTCGAGAGTGGAACGATAGAGAGACCGCTTGAAGGTGGTTCATTGAACACTCTGCCAGGCACTTTTATTGTGAATAGCAGAGTAATCATGTATATGTAGATTTATTATTATTATTATTTCTTTCCTTCCTCAGACGTTATGTCTGGTTAAAAATGGAAAGTGACATGAACCTTGATCACGTGTGACTTCCTTTTAACTGAAAGGTATATATAACATTGCATTTAGGAACTTTTGGGTAATTGAACATGTATCAATAATTACAGATTTCTGTAGTTGAATATATACATTTGGATGTAGCTGTATTGCATTGATGTACTGGTGGATATTGTGTGTTATGACTCCTGTAGTTGATAGTATAATTGGCATGATGTCAACTTTATCCTGATGCCACATGTCTTAGACTTCCTCAGCCAGTTGGATGTATTTTTCAATTTTTTCTCCTGTTTTCTTCTGTATATTTGTTGTATTGGGTATGGAATTGCGATTAGTTGGGTTAATTTCTTCTTTTTATTGGTGAGTATGATGTCAGGTTTGTTATGTGGTGTTGTTTTATCTGTTATAATGGTTCTGTTCCAGTATAATTTGTATTCATCATTCTCCAGTACATTTTGTGGTGCATACTTGTATGTGGGAACATGTTGTTTTATTAGTTTGTGTTGTATGACAAGTTGTTGATGTATTATTTTTGCTACATTGTCATGTCTTCTGGGGTATTCTGTATTTGCTAGTATTGTACATCCGCTTGTGATGTGATCTCCTGTGTCTATTTGTTGTTTGCAAAGTCTGCATTTGTCTGTTGTGGTATTGGGATCTTTAATAATATGCTTGCTGTAATATCTGGTGTTTATTGTTTGATCCTGTATTGCAATCATGAATCCTTCTGTCTCACTGTATATATTGCCGTTTCTTAGCCATGTGTTGAATGCGTCTTGATCGATGTGTGGCTGTGTTAAATGATACGGGTGCTTGCCATGTATTGTTTTCTTTTTCCAATTTACTTTCTTCGTATCTGTTGATGTTATGTTATCTAAAGGGTTGTATAAGTAGTTATGAAATTGCAGTGGTGTAGCCGATGTATTTATATGAGTGATTGCTTTGTGTATTTTGCTAGTTTCTGCTCGTTCTAGAAAGAATTTTCTTAAATTGTCTACCTGTTCATAATGTAGGTTTTTTATGTCAATAAATCCCCTTCCTCCTTCCTTTCTGCTTAATGTGAATCTGTTGCTGAATGTATGTGATGTATTCTATATTTGTGGCATTGTGATCGTGTAAGTGTATTGAGTGCTTCTAGGTCTGTGTTACTCCATTTCACTACTCCAAATGAGTAGGTCAATATTGGTATAGCATAAGTATTTATAGCTTTTGTCTTGTTTCTTGCTGTCAAGTCTGTTTTCAGTATTTTTGTTAGTCTTTGTCTATATTTTTCTTTTAGTTCTTCTTTAATATTTGTATTATCTATTCCTATTTTTGTCTGTATCCTAGATATTTATAGGCATCCATTTTTTCCATCGCTTCTATGCAGTCGCTGTGGTTATCCAATACGTAATCTTCTTGTTTAGTGTGTTTTCCCTTGACTATGCTATTTTTCTTACATTTGTCTGTTCCAGAAGCCATATTTATATCATTGCTGAATACTTCTGTTATCTTTAGTAATTGGTTGAGTTGTTGCTGCCAGTAGTTCTATATCATCCACGTATAGCAAATGTGTGATTTTGTGTGGGTATGTTCCAGTAATATTGTATCCATAATTTGTATTATTTAACATGTTGGATAGTGGGTTCAGAGCAAGGCAGAACCAGAAAGGACTTAATGAGTCTCCTTGGTATATTCCACACTTAATCTGTTTTGGCTGTGATGTGATATTATTTGAATTGGTTTGGATATTAAGTGTGGTTTTCCCATTTTTCATTACTATGTTTAGGAACTGTATTAATTTAGGATCTACTTTGTATATTTACAATATCGGTAGTAACCATGAGTGGAGTACACTATCAAAAGCTTTTTGGTAATCAATGTATGCGTAGTGTAGTGACCTTTGTTTAGTTTTTGCTTGATATGTCACCTCTGCATCTATTATCAGTTGCTCTTTACATCCTCGTGCTCCTTTGCTGCAGCATTTTTGTTCTTCATTTATAATTTTGTTCTGTGTTGTATGTGTCATTAATTTCTGTGTAATGACTGAAGTTAATATTTTGTATATTGTTGGTAGGCATGTTATGGGGTGATATTTTGCTGGGTTTGCTGTGTCTACTTGATCTTCAGGTTTCAGATAAGTTATTCCTTGTGTAAGTGTATCAGGGACTGTGTGTGGATCTGCAATGTAATTGTTAAATAATTTAGTTAGATGTGAATGTGTTGAGGTGAACTTCTTTAGCCAGAAATTTGCTATTTTATCATTTCCAGGGGCTTTCCAATTGTGCATAGAATTAATTGCTCGGGTGACTTCATGTAGCAAAATTATCACTTCAGACATTTGTGGTATCATCTTGTATGAGTCTGTTTCTGCTTGTATCCACCGTGCGTGTCTGTTATGTTCTACCGGGTTTGACCATATGTTGCTCCAGAAGTGTTCCATGTCTGTTATGTTTGGTGGATTGTTTATTTTAATGTGTGTGTTATCTATTGTCTGGTAAAATTTCTTTTGGTTTGTGTTGAATGCTTGGTTTTGTTTCCTTCTATTTTCACTTCTTTTGTATCTTCTAAGTCGTTTGGCCAATGCTTGTAATTTCTGCTTCTTTTCATCTAATTGCTCTATCGCTTCTTGTTGTGAGATTTTACCTAACCTTTTTCATATTTTGTCCGATATTTCATTTCTTATAAATTTTGTTAGCTGTCCGATGTCTTTTCTCAGTTTTTCTATTCTGATCTGTAGCCTGTGTTGCCATGCTGGTTTTGTGGGTTTCTTCTGTGTGTTGGTTGGTTCTGATCTCTGCCTAGTGTGTATATTTAGTGTAGTGAGTGCTCCTACATAAACCAGTAGTTGTAACTCTTCCATAGTTGTATTTTCATTTATTTTGTTGTGTATGATTGTGTTGATAGTTGTTATTGTTGTTTCGACTTGTGGGTTATTTGGTGGTCTATGCAAGAATGGTCAAATGTCTGTATTTGTGTCTTTGTATTCTATATATGTCAACTGAAATTTTTCTTCTATATCTAACATGTGTGTCACTTCGTGTTCTATTTGTGCTTGTTCTGGTGGCTGTCTTAAGATTTTGTTTTCCTCTGATTGTGAAATTGATGCGTGTTGTTCTTCGTTTGTTTGCTCTGGGATGTTTGAGTCCATTACTGTATTTTCTTCTTCTTCTGATTGCACATTATTTTGTTCCAGTATTTTTTGTACTTGTTGTTTGTCGTTTTCTAATTCTGACTTGGCTATCCTGTTATTTTTGATTATTACATGAATCTGATCAGCTAGTCATTGTTCTGTTAAAAATTTTAATTCTGGGTGTCTGGTATTAAATGTTGTGTAAACTTGTGATCTGTATCCAGTAGTGTTGGTTCCTAAGTTTGTTACTTGGTAATAACAGAACGTGAGGTGTCAGTTAACTTCATCTGGTCATCTCATCCTCTGTCTTTGTTTTCCTTCTAGAGTGGTTGCAGGAAGCATGTCCTGCAAAACACCTCTATTTGGATTTAAATCATTTTCCGAGTGGCTAGCAGTGTCGTTACCATTGTGGACGGGCATAGGGTTCAAGTGTCGTCCCTGACCATGACAGCGCTTGTCCGAGGCTTCATTAGTTCTGTCCTGAACCAACTAATCACACTAAAAGGGGGGTTAGCCCTATTAGTGGTTTGTTCTTTTCGTCGCCTTTTACGACTGGCAGAACATACCGAAGGCCTATTCTTTTCCCGAGCCTCCACGGGGTTTATTATTACTATTATTATCATTGTTGTTGTTATTCTAAATTGGTCAATGCACACTAATGAAAACCAACACAACCATAAACTGTGACAGTCTATTCATCAATATGATACACCTACAATGGCAGACTGACATCCCAGCTGCCAGACTTCAAAAAAACCAAGCCAGTTACAAACACTTGGGTTTACAATTATTGGTATTTACCAAATAGCCAACATGGGCACAAGATGTGGCACTTACAGTGTTCAGAAACACCTCTTGCAACTGGTTGTACCATAACTAAATATAATGGCCCAATGTGACTGAACTTGTTTGTACTTTGATATGAGAATGTGCTATTTATCCACAATCTGATTGCTGATTGCAGTATTTTATAAGTTTGGTGCACTTTGTATAACAAGATTCCCCTGGCATATCATTTCTGGGTCTTGTAGATGGTCAAAAAAATATAAATTACTTATTTGAAGTAAAATATTGTGGTCCATAACAGGAATAAAGAATTTAACATTTCCTGGATGACTGAATGATGCTGTTACTTACACTAAACTCGTGAAATGAAGTATCCACAAGCTTTAAAGTAGATGTGAATGAAAAAACTATTGAAACTTTGTGGCATCTGTTTCATTGGATCAGTGGTTACAGTGCATATAATTATATCAGGAGAGCTAAATGCAAATTTATAGGTGCCACTGACTGGGTGACTAACGTTATTCTCCCACTGATGCTGAATGTGTAGCTCACACTCATTCCTTTTCTGTAACAAGATAATGAAAGATGCATCCTGGTGCAGTACAGCCTGTAGACCGTGTCAAATGAAATGTGAACAATTGTATAAGCTTTTTGCACAAGAATATTGTATGCTGTTCTGTCAACATATTGCTGAACAAGTAAGAGAATGACACAAACACAAATAAAAAGATTCAAAAGCACTATAATGCAGAATGAAAAATAATTTTTTTTCAGTATTTGTCATTAATAAAATGGAATGCTTGTCATATAACTTTATTCATAAAAGCTAACTGGATAGACAAAAAAAATCCACTCAACAGGATGCAGCAAGAGAACACACTTATAAAAGGTATTACATTTTTCTAGCTTTTGGGGCCAGTAGCTCCTTCTTCTCGTAAAAGGGTTGAAGCTGAAGGGTGAGGGAAAAGTACTGGTGAGGTTTATGGGAAAGGATAGAATTTGGAGAAGTCACACAGGTCCCCGGGTCAGGGCAGGCTTGCCAGACTTGGTGAGAACAAAAGATTGATTGTTGGGGACAGTAGCAGGTGAGATTTTAAAACCCGAGAGTTTAAAGGTGGAAGATAATATACAAGACAGAGATTACTGCTAAAACATTGTGCATGAGTTAATAAGAGAAAAATGCTAAGTGCATTGTTTGTGGAAGAGGTGGGAGGGGGGTGGCAAAAAATAGACAGGTCAGAAAATGAAAGATGTTGAAAACCGCAAGGGGGTGAAGAAAGTAATAGTTACTGTGAAAAATTCCTGAGGCCAAAGAAATTAACGTAAATTGAGGCCAGGTGGTGACAAGAGTCAAGGCCATGTTGTTATGCCAGTTCCTACCTGTGAGGTTCCAAGAAACTGGTGTTTGGGGTAAGATTTCAAATGGTACGTGTGGTGAAACAGGCACCTAGGTCACGACTGTCATGTCGTAGAACACACTCTGCAACATGATGTTCTGTGTTGCCTATACACACCTTTCATCCATAATCATTCGTCCTAACTAATAACTTGGTGGTAGTCAATACATAAAATAAATTTAGAGCTGTGAATGTGGACAAAAATCAAATGTATAATGGAATGACAACTATTAAAATTTGTGCCAGACTGGGACTCAAACCCAGATTTCCCATCTACCGTGAGCGGTTGCCTAACCATTAGGCTATCAGAGCATGACTCACAGCCAGACTCAAACTTTCATATGTTTTGTCAACAGTGTGTCTACAACATGTACTTGTACATCCTTTATATATCTTCCCGTACAGGCGAGACATTTGACTTCTAAGTAAGTTGTTGTTGTTGGTGGATAAAAACAATATTGCACTGCCTGCGTTATTCCAAATTATAATGTAAGGTTTCTCTGGACATCCGTGCATGTCCAAAGCAACAGGCACTGTGGCAACTGTAGCTGTTATGAGAGTATGACCAATTGCAATTGTGCAAGTATTACAATAGTTGAACAAATAATGGGTGACATCGATATAGCCATTTAGTAAGCCTGGGTGAGTGGCTACACTTTGAAACAAAACAGAAGTTATTACTGCAATTTTTTTACTCTGTTCCTTTATTTGATACTTAGAACGTTAATGGGAGTTGGAACGCACTATCCCAACAACGCTAAATTTAGAGACTCAGCTTCCCTGTATTTCAGGAAGCACTGTAGCCATTGACATGAAAGTTTTACAGTACATTACACTGTATGTTCTGAGCCTATTGAACTAAAATAAATGCATTTGAGCCACTGCTTTCGGAAATACAATTTTTTAATTACACAATTAAAATTTTGTGTACTGTTTAGTAGATTAAAAATAATTTTAATTATACATAACATTATGTTCTCCTTTCAGTTCAGTAGACTCAGGATATGTATGATATTACTCACTGAAAATTTGAGTACTCTACTCAAGATGGTTTCTGAGATTTAGAGAAAAATGCAACAGAAAATAGAAGTTTTCAGGCATGGCTTCTGAAGTTTCAAAAGACCGTAACTCACTTAATATATGCTTAATTTTTTATTTTTAGTCACTCAGAAGCAGCCCGCACCATACTGTATATCATCCTCTTGATCTTTATCCAAGTGTTTTCTTCTTTTCTCCTTTCTGGACTTCTTAGTGGCCAACTGTACTGCATACTCTGCTTTATCAATGCGAACCTTGACCTTCTGTTTAAGTTCTTTGATGCGGTTTGCTCCAGGATTAATTCCCATATGCTGTAGCACTCTCACCCTACCAGTGTTGCCATCATTAAAAGCAATAACAGCATCACGGACCCCTCACTTCAGTGTCTTCACTCCAACAAAAACATTTTTTGGTAAGCAAGGTTTCTGCTCTTTGGGACATGTCAGAAAGCACACCATACATTCATACAATCCCAGATTTAACCTACATAGGGCCTGCATATACTAGTATCAGAGAAATTTTTTCCAATATAGTCATGCTTTTGATTCAGATGATACTAGCCTTCAATGTGAACATTTTCTTTTTTTTATTTTGTGTACTTGAAAGGAAAAAAACAAAATAAAATGAACTCTTATAACTTTCGTACTCTCAGGAGACTGCGTGCAGTCTGCTCTGTAGCTCTCCCTGCCCTCTGTCTTCGACGCTGCGTACTACAATTGTGCAGCAGCTGCTGCCACCCTCTAGTATCACTGTCCAGCCCTATGTTCCTCCTGTTTATGAAATATGAAGAATGTTTTGGACATTTCACTCTGGTTTTATCGCTGCTGCAATATGATCACACGTGAGAGTGCTACATTTTCTCGAGATTGGTGCCAGATAGACCTTCACCAAGTCTAATGAAAAATTCAGTGTCTTCGATAAATTTCATATGCAGTAACATATTATGTAATATGTCCCAAACACAAAATTATATCAACCCCTGTTTGTCATTGCGAACTTTTTGGAATTTTGTGCCGTGTCTTACTTCCGTGTAAATATCATAATAACTATGACCATTAAAGAAATGGTGTGCATATCATCATGAGCCTGACTAAGTAATGCAGAAATCAATTTTTTTTACCAAATAGTTTCTGTAAAATCGTCTTAAGAAATACTGCAGCACGTACGTCTTGATAGTATCATCGCCCGCAAGCCAGAAAGCGAAAAACTGGTCACTGCACATTGGACACTTTATCCTGCACAGACTCTACCTCAGTTACTAATAAAATGGACTTTATCATTCTCCACAAGGAGATTTGGCCAATTCATGGAGATATGAAATAATATGAAAAATTATGTCTGAAACTAGGCATAAGATTCAATATACAACAAGACTAAAGAAATTCACAAGCAACAAATTGATAAATATCATAGAAGCTATAATGAGTTTTTATGTTTATGGACATTGAAGACAATATTTGGGTGGTCAGGGAAGTAAATAAACAGAAGAGTAAAAATAGCCTCGGCTGCTTTTCTGTAAACTCAGTAGGGTTTGTAACATTGAACTTCCTAACTGTCCAAAAGGGGAAGTTTGGAAATATGAGGTTTACCAGCTTTGACTTTTAGTAACAAGGTTTCCCGTGGACTTCATTTCAGAATGAAAACTATTCAAAAGCTGAGGTATCTTCCGACAGCAATGCTGAAAATGTGTGTTGGAAGTTTCTGTGGGTATACAGGAAAATACACATAAGATTAGGGCGCAAACTGGAGTTGCCGATATAATTGCAGATATAGTTGAAATTTATTGTATTCAGGCATGACACAAAGCCAAGGAAATCGTATGGTCACTCGACCGAGGAAAATCCTCGCTGCCACTATCCCGAGATGTAGTAATAGCATTTAAAAATGAATCCACAGAGAGTACAAAAAATTTAAAATAAATACGCAGAGATAACACACTTAGTTTCTTGGTATTTGTTAGTGATATACATGAACTGTTAGATTCAGCTACCAATTAAATATTTATTGGGGGTGGGCAAGAAATTGTGTATCTATTATAAATCACAGTGATTGAGAAGTTAGACATGTCACAATAACAACCTTATACAATCTGGCTGTGATTTGAGTCGCAACTAGGAGTTGCAAGTAGCCTTTAACATTCAAGCTATGTTCCATCTTGCTGAATTTTGTAGTTCTTCCTGTGAACCTCTTGTTTTTTTTCATTTTCTTCTTCTTCTACTTCTTCTTCTTCTGCTTCTTCTTCTTGTTTTTCTTCGAAGGGCTCTTAGTAGCTTAGTGCACCACTCTTCAGGCTACAGAAGTTTTAAAAACATAGTAAGAAGATAATTAACAATAAAAGAAGTCATTAAAAATGGTGACACTTAAATTGTAAAATGGTGGGAAATTGTGGAATTTAAAATATAAAACAAGAGTTGGCAATGCAAAGTAAAACATTCAGTAAACAGACAGGTGCAATAGTAGACAGACAATTAAGAAATACAGCAACAGTATGGTCTCTGTTCACAACAGATAAAAACTCACAGCTAGCAACAGTATGGTTTCTGTTCACTACACTTCAGAAAAGACACAGAACACTTTAACACTCACTTAAAACCCTGCACTAAAAAGTTGGCATGGAGATGACACACCACAGCCTAGGGCAGAATGATGAAGGGGAGGGGGGTGGGGGACATTAACAGATGAGGGGAAAAAAAGGGAGGAGGTGAGGAATACACTAACAGGGGGGGGGGGGGGGGGGGGGAGCTGATGTAGGGTGAGGACTCATAAGGGAGGGCAGGGTGGACATGAGAGGGAGTGGGTAAAGGCAGAGGAGGGGGATGCAAAAGTACTCAGGGGAGAGAAGGGAGTCAAAGACAGAGTATGCAGGAAGAAGGAAAACATTAAGAGGGTGGGGCCAGAGGAAGCCTAGGAAAAAGACAGAGGTAGGGAGGTGAGGATCAAAGTTGATAGGAGGAATAAATGGAGGGTGAAAGGGCATCTTCAGAGAGGGAGAGTTGACAGAAGGGACCTTGGGAAAGGTGATGAAGGGTGTAGAGGTTGGGGGGGGGGGGGGGGGGGCAGAATGGTGTAGGTGCAGCAGAGGACAGGGGTGGAGAGGAGAGGAGCAACCAGTGGATGGGGGCGTCAAGTCTGCAGATGGTGTATAGGACTCATATATTCGAGGAAAAGGAGCAGATGGGGGAAAGGAATCAGGTAACAGAATTTCCACATGGGGGATGGGAGGCATATACAGAACGGAGGGCGAAGTGCAAGGTGCTAGAGGATCTGGAGGGATTTATAGAATTTAGGGGCGGCGAAGATCCAGGCGGGACTGGCATAGTAGAGGATGGGATGGATCAAGGATATATTGGTGTGGAGGATGGTAGAGAGGTTCAAACCTTATGTCTGGCCAGAGAGGAGTTTTAGGAGATGGAGCTGATTGTGGGCTTTGGGTTTGATAGGGCGGAGATGAGGGGTCCAGGTAAGGTGACGGTCAATGTTAAGGTAGGTGAGGATGGGGGAGAGGCAGACAGGATGGGCACAGATGCTACGGGAAAAATCAAGGGGGCGGAAGGAGGGAGTGGTACGACTTATGATAATTGCCTGGGTCGTGGAAGGATTGATTTTGAGGAGCCACTGGTTACACCATGTGGCAAAGAGGTCAAGGTGATTCTGGAGAAGGCATTGGTTCCGTCGAAGGGTAGGAGCGAGGGCAAGGGAGGCGTTGTTCTCAGCATACTGCAGGAAGTGGACTGGAGGGAGGGGTTTGGGGCATATCTGCTGTGTACAGGAGGCAGAGGAGACGGTAGGGGACAGAGTCCGGGGCAAACCCACACAGGGTTAGAAGATGCAGGAATCGGTGTAATGAACGGTGACATAGGAGGGGTGGTGGAGAGGAAGGAGGCAATCAGACCAACATAGGTGATAGGAAGGGCATAAATCTGGAGTTTCAACAGGAGACTGGGATGCCATATGCGATCGTACGCCTTTTCCACATCAAGGGAGACAAAAATGGTGGAGCGGCTGGTGTTAAGTTGGAGGGAGAGGAGATGGGTGAGGTATAGGAGTTGATTGTTGGCAGAGAAGGAAGATCGAAAGCCACATTGGGTGTTGGGGAGGAGGTGGTGTCAGTGGAGGTGGTGATGGATGTGCCAGGTAAGGATGTATTCTAAGAGCTTGCTGAACACTGAAGTGAGACATATGGGGCAATAGGAAGAGGCATCAGACAGAGGCTTGTTAGGTTTGGGGAACATCAGGATATGGCAGGTTTTCCACAGGACAAAGTAGAAGCTGGTGGCAAGGATTACATTGGCAAAAACTGCGTTATAGAGGGTGGTAAGGGCTGCAAGAAAGGAGGGAGGGCAGTGTTTGAGATGGCGGCAGGAAATGTAGTCACAGGTGCAATTTGTGTTGCGTTTAGTGCAGAGTGTGAGACTGATGTGCTGTGTACTGATGCGAGTCTTAAGTTCTCATGGTGGTGTGTGGCCCAAGTACTGGAAGTTAGGAGCAAGGGGAGGAGCGGTGGTATCCAGACATTTGACAACGTCGGGGAAGAGGTAATAATCAAATTGTGGATTATCTGGAATGGAAAAGACTTTGGATAGGTGGGAGGTGAAGTGGTTGGCCTTACTGAAGTTGTCTGGAAAGGGACGGTCATTGAGGAGGAGAGGGTTTTGCAGGGAAGGATGGTTTCCAGAAAAGGCTTTGGAAAGCAGACCAATAACTTGGAAGAGTTTATTGGGAGTGTGGCGTTGAGTTGTGTGCATGTCTATCACCAGGCAAAGCATTCCTTCACAGTAACCATGTCCTGTGAACCTCTTCTCTAGTTGTGATTCCAGAGACAAGTAGCAAGTATAAGTCGCAAGTAGCGAGATAAACGGTGCAGTTAAGTGAGGCGTGTGTGGCTTGTGTTCCTGCCATCATGTATTTTACACCCCGTTTTTAATGTACTTCCACCTCACTACATTAATTTAAATTACTACTGTTACTAAGTTGCTACTTTGCCTGACCATGACTGGCACTAGCAGCACATTTCGATATATCCTGTCTCGTAGTATCTTTGCTCGACTGCTATTACTTCCCAGGCGTTGTCTGTCGTAAGTGAGTTCCGGTCGTGAGTTCAGGCCAGCAGTCAGTTGGACCGCGTCTGGAGCGCAGTCCGGACCTGCCAGTCGAGAGTTGCAATGCGGCACTGGTGCAGTAGGGTACAGTAGGGTGAGGTCGGCGTTGACACGGCTTGCCTGACCACTGCTGCCACGCATCACTTGAGCCAGACCACGGTCTCGGTGGATCGTCGGTCGGTCATCCTAATATACGATGCATTTTGGCTCGACGATTGTTCGTGAGTCAGCTGTGTGTGTGTGCATCGACTCCCGATTTGTCATTGTGTGTGCTTACTTACTGTTGGGTATCGTTCAGGTCTTCGTGCAAGTGTTTGTCAGGTTGTGTGTGTAGTTGGCGTTATTTCCACCGAAGACTATTTTAGATGATGTTGGCATTCTGAGAGGAGTCGGTCGGTTGCTGAGGACAAGGGAAGTTATCTCCGAGCGGTGCAATCGGTTGGATCTGCTGCGCATCCCTGAGCAGTGTCGAAGCATGTGTGGAGCTGTCCCATCGCTACAAGCTTCGTGGTTCACTGACCGAGGATGTTAAAGTTGAGTAGGGGTTTCAACTATCCAAGCCACATCCATTCATGTTGTGTGGTTCATTTCGGTGGTTCACTGTTGGGGAGGTTTCCCTGTGAGCAACACCGAGTGTTTCTATTGGTGAAATTTAGTCACCATGTGGTGCAATTAACTATATTGGTTGACTACAATTTGAGAGCACCAGCGGAATTTTCTGCCTTGTGGCCGTTAGTATTCTGGTTACTTGCCCTTTCCACTGACGTAACTTCACACAGTGTTCCTTTTGGGTGAAGTTAACTACATTACCATATTTCAGATTCAAGTGTACCAGCAAAATTTTCTGCCTTGTGACCGTTAGTGTTCCAGTTACCTGTTCTGGCCACTAACATAATTTTAGGCAGCGTCCTTTCCTCATCTGTTGTTGCTGTGTGTAGTTTTGACAGCTAATACATATTTCACTGTGGACAATAACGTTCGTAACCTTTTGTGTTTGAGTTCTCATGTACTGATTGGTGGCAAGGAATTCGTTGTGTCGGTCAGTCCGAGGCTGTCCCCTGGTTGAGTTCCGTCGGATCAAGTGTAGTTGGGCTCACCACCTGTCTCACCTAAGTGAATAAGGGCAGACCGACCACCGAGGAGGTTTCTCAGTGCCGTTTTCTTTATTGTCCTTCTCACCAGTGTTTAATTGTCTATTTACAATCTTTCATAGCCAATTATTTAAAAATTCTTGTTTTTACTGGACTTTATGTATTTTTGAATTTTGAAAACCAATTGTGGGATTTAAGCCATTTAAAACCTTATTATTGAGATTACCCTTTAAGCAAAAGCATTGCAGCCTTTTCTGCCTTAAAGGATTATGGTAAAATATTTTAAAAATTTCAAATTTAATTGTGGCTCTTACCCACTTGTATTGCACCTTGCATATGTTTGTTCTATCTACTTTTGCCTTGAGGCTCTCCAGCTTAACTGTGATACCATATATATTTTAATTATTTCATTTGCTATTTTAACTGCATTTTCATTTTATTGACTTTTAATATTTCTTGTTTGGGGGCCCTCAGCCATAAAATAATTGCCCTTTTGAAACTCATAGTTCTAAATATTCGGCTATGTGCTGTTTTGGTTTAATGGTGCTATTAAATTACAATAAATTACAATTTTTAGTGAACCCTACCAACACCTTATTTGGCCCTTTCCACAATCCTAATCACCTGTTCTGCCCTGCGGGTTTAGTGGGCGTCTCATTAACATTCAGCGCAATGTGGCATCTGTTGGCCGACTTTCGTACTTCTTCGTCTCAAATTCTCTCTTTCTCTCTCCCTCCCTCTCTCTCTGTCTTTTTTTCCTTTATTGAGTTTCAATTCCACATTATGTAGGCAGGCTGGCAGTAATTTAGTATTCCGCTGTTCAGCCTACAGAATTTTTAAAAGATGATAATAAGATAATAAGTAATAAAAGCAGGTGATAACAATGGTGACTTCTAAAGTGTAAAATGGCGGAAAATTGTGGAAGTTAAAATATGAAACAAGAGTTGGCGATGCTAAGTATGACACACCTAAGCAGACAGGTACAATAATAGACAGTCAATTAAGAAACACGGCAACAGTCTGGTTTCTGTTCACAAGAGATAAAAAAATCACACACAGAGACAGTATGGTTTCTCTAAAAAGTTGGCATGGAGATGACACACCACAGCCTAATACAAATGTGTGTGTGTGTGGGGGGGGGGGGAGGGGGGAAGGACCCTGATCTATAAGGGGAAAAAAGAGTGGAGGAGAGGAAAAACCAAAGGGAGGGAAAGAACCAACGGAGAGAGAGGAGTCATAACAGAGGCCAGGGCAGACGCGAGACTGAGTGGGTAAAGGCAGAGAAGGGGAATGCAAAAGTATTCAGCGGACGGAAGGGTGTCAAAGAGAGGGTAGGTGGGGAAGTGGGAAAAACAGGATGGGAGGAGGGGGCAAGAGGGAGCCTGGGGAAAGAACAAAAGTAGGGATGGGGAGGTGAGGGTCATAGTTGATAAGAGGGATAAATGGAGGGAGAGAGGGTATTATCTAGGAGAGGTAGCTGTCGAATGCCACCTTGTGAAAGGAGATGAATGGTGTAGAGGTGGGAGAGAATGGTGAAGGCACGGCAATGGGTGGGGGTTGGAGAGGAGAGGTGCAACCAGGGAATGGGGGGAGCTGTAGAGGAAACGGATATGTTTGAGGAAAAGGAGCAGATGAAGGAAAAGAATCAGATCATAGAGGATCTGTGTGTGGCATTGGAGGTCTATGTGGAAGATGAGGTGGAGTGTGTGGCTCTCAAGGAATTTCGGGTGGGGGAGGGTGGGGGGGGGGTATGGGGGCATGGCGGAAATCCAGGCGTGACTAGTGAAGCATATGATGATGGAAAGGATCAAGGGTTTGTAGTTGTGGAGGATGGGCGGAGACAAGTTTAAGAAGACGGAGGCAGTTGTGGACTTCGGACTGGATAGAACGGAGATGAATGGTCCAGGTAAGTTGACGGTAAATGGTGAGTCCAAGGTAGGTGAGGGTGGGGGAAGAGGTGAACAGGGCGGGAGCAGATGGTAAGGGAAAAATCAAGGAGATGGAAGGAGGGGATGGTACGAGCTACGATGATTGCCTTGCCTTTGGAAGGATTGCTATTCAGGAGCCACTGGTTGCACCATGTGGCAAAAAGATCAAGGTGATTCTCGAGAAGGCATTTGGATCGTTGAACAGTATGAGTGAGGGATGCCATACGTGGTTGTAGGCCTTTTCCATGTCAAGGGAGACAAAAATGGTAGAGCAGCAGGAGTTAAGCTGGAGGGAAAGGAGATGAGTGAGGTGTAGGAGATGGTTGTTGGCAGAAAAGGAAAGTCGAAAGCCACACAAGGACTGCAAGAAAGGAGGGAGGGCAGTGTTTGAGGTGACAGTAGGTAATGCGGTCATGGCTGGGAACAGTGTTGCGTTTAGTGCAGAGTGTGAGGATGATGTCCTGTGCACTGAGGGGAGTGTTGAGCTCCAATGGCGGTCTGTGGCCTAAGTACTGGAAGCCAGGAGCAAGGGGAGGAGTACCCATACATTTGATGATGTTGGGGAGGAGGGAATAAGCAAATTGGGGATGATCTGGAAGTCTTCGGATAGGTGGGAGGCAAAGTTGTTGGCCTTACTGAGGTTACCAGGAAAGCGATGGTCTTCATGGAGGAGAGGGTATTGTGGGGTAGGACAGTTTCCAGTAAGGCAGTGGAAAGCAGACCAGTACTTTGAAGAGATTATTGGGAGAGTAGCATTGACTTGTGTGCATGTCTGTCTCCAGGCTCAGCATTCCTTTGGACTAAGATTGTTCCTGATATGTCATTGTGATTGCCGGTGGTGAGTGAGTGTGTCTCAGTCACGGGTGTGGAGGACGGATTGGTATAGTTGAAAGGATTCACGAATGAGGATGGTACACGGGCGAGGGCTGGGTGGTGATGGTGTATGGCTTTTGTATCGATATGGGCAGCTACGGCATTCATCAAGGTCTGGTGGAGGAAGGTAGCAGTTTGGGAGATGTTGTTCGGATATTGGAGGGTAGGGTTGTGGCATTTGGCCTGGGTGTATATCAAGTCTCGTTAGGCATTCCGGTTGGCGCGGGAGTAATCGTTGACAAGTTTAGAAGGAACATCGGGATGAGGAAAGGGGCGGGGATAGCGACCATCAAAGATGCTGAGAAGGATGTGGGTGTGTTCGCTACCAATGATGTCAAGGCATTCAGCGGTGTTTGCCCAAGGAGGTAGGGAGACGCCAAAATCATGTGAGGAGTGGTATTAGATTCAGGTCAGGTATGTTGTGTGGGGGAAACCTGGTCTCCCTGGAGGCTGGTGATAAACCAATGCCACCACTGGAGGTCAGCAGGAGGATAGTTGTGGATACTGACGTCTGCAGCAATCTCATATGTGAAGAAGGTGCGTTAGATATGGCCAGGAAATCGTATGGTAAGGGGGTGCAAACTCAGATGTAGATGGTGGCACATGTGATGGTAAGGGTGGGGAGAAGAGGCTGAGGGTGAGTTTCTCAGAGAGATTGTTGAGGAGAGGTTGAGTCAAAGGTGTTTAAGGTGGCAACCCTACTACACATTAGTCTGTGGAGATGGAAAGACGAGGTTGGAGGAAGGTTTCATTGAGTGTGAAGGCATCCACACGGTGTTGATTTAGGGTATGCAGGAGTATTCTGGTAAATGATACTGTAATGTTGTTGTGCCATTGTGGGGGAGATTTAGAAGAGGGTGGTGAGGGAGGTGAAGGAGAAGTGGGCCTGCTTGTGGGAGTAGGTGGCATAGGTGGTGAGGTGAAACATAGAACAGGCAGCGAGGGCAGTTTGGGAAATGGTGTGGAAGCATTGGAAAGGGTGGATTTTTTGTAGGACTATGGTGATAAAGTGGATGATGTCCTCTGCAGTAGGAGGACGGCAGAGGGAGTTGTTGGGATGGATGTAATCATCTAGTGGATGGACAGGGACGGTGAGCTCTGGGGTGATGGGAGGAGGCTCTGCTTTACATTTATATGAGTAGGTAGAATGTGATTTGTTACAGGTACTCGTATTACAGGAGGGGGAAGAGGCAAGGTGGGGGCAGTTCTTGAGGAAGTGTGAATCTTTGCAATGGGGACAGGTTGTGGCCTCTTACAATCGGCAATGACATGCACATTATATTTAAGACATCATTGGCAGTGGTAGGATTAAAGGGGGAAACGGGAGGGGTCAACTTTAAGGCATCTATTAAAGATGAGGGCTCCCTCTGTAAGGAGACGGTCAATGGAAAAGAAGGATTCAGTGAAGATTATTATAAGGCATGTCGCCTCTGCATCATTAAAGGTGCGACAGGCCAAGCATATTTCAAAGTCAGTGTGGGAATTGAGTTCCATCAACACCACAGACTCCATGACCACGGGGCTAAGCTTCATGATCACAGAGGTGAAGGTTGGTAGATATCGGGGAGGCTGTGGTAGGGGGAGGGTGTGGTAAGGGGTAAGGGTGGCTCGTGGGCCAAAGTGGACACATAGGATTTTTGAGAGGAGATCAATGTGGAAGGATGCATGGGGGCGGAGACCTTGTGAGGAATGGGGAGGGAGATAGGGGCATTGGGTAGGTATTAACAGATGACAAGGGTGAGGCTGCAGGCGTCAGAGAGTTGAGGGTCAGGATCTGAGAGGATGAAGGAGTGGGGTAAAGGAGGTGTAGGAGTGAGGGATGGGGTTGTGCCCATGGGGATGGGTGGGTCACAGGGATCAGTGGTTTTCTTTGTGGATAGGGTGGGGGCAGGGTCAACATTAGGGCATTTGGTAGGTTTCTTGGATAGGACAGGTTGAGAAGGATGCTGTGGGGTGGGTTCGAGGGTTAGGTGTCGGTGGAAAGTTTCTCCCCAAGTGTCAGGTGGTGGAGGGGGTGGGTATGTGGGTGTGGCAGAGATTGTGGCACGGCATACTGAGATTTGTGCTGGCTGGGAGCCTGATGTAGGTGGCGCAGAGAGTGGTGGGAAGTCCGGAGATGATGATGGAGTGGCAGCTACAGGTGAGGGAGAGTCGGGGAAGTGATGGGCGTAAACAGCACAGGGGTAGGATGAACAGGGAGGGAAGTGGTAATGGTGATGGGATCTGCTGAAGAACTCCATGTGATGGTGGTCGGAGCAGTGGAAGAGGAGGTGAAAATGATGGAGGTGGTAAGGTGGACCATGGTGGTGATGAGCAAGTGGGGGATGAAGACGGTGACAGCAGTGGTGACGGCAGAAGCGACGAGAAACAGTGGCGTCGGCGAAGAACTCGGCAATAGTGGCAGCAGCAGCAGTAACGAGGTAGCCCTCGATGACGTGGGGGTCAGCAACAACTCCACCAGGGTGGTGGCGGCAGCCCTCTGCAGGCAGTGCCAGAGGACCAGTGACTTACTCTGGGCAGCAGTTGAATGATGAGGGCAACAGGGATGGCGGCGAGTGCAGGAACTGGTGTGGGGCAGAGCCCCACCAGGGTGGTGGTGGTGAGCACCAGGCAGCAACGGCTAGCGGTGGGTGGCAGTGGCTGTGGCGTAATCCTGGGATGTGGAAATGAGGGAGTCCGACCCTCAAGATTTCTCTCAACCTCTTGTCTAGTTGCGATTTCAGTGACAAGTTGCAAGTAGAAGTTGCAAGTAGCAACTAAAATCACCAGTTAACATTTGATGCCGTATGTGATCTGTTATCCTCTATCCGTACTTTGTTTGTTATTGTGTCTCACAATATGGGTGTATTACGTGCTTATGGTCAAAAAAATGAACGAAGAAGCTGATTTTCTCTGAGAAAAATTTTATACTCAGTTGAGAATTGGGGCAGCCGAGTAATGTGAAGGCCGAATAAAGGTTGTGGTAGCCTTCCGTATACACCTCCCACACCCCATGCGGATCCTAAACGACCTGATTCCTTTCCATCTTCTTCCTCGAACATATCTGCATCCTGTACACCTCCCACAGACTTGATCCCCCCATTCCCTGGATGTTCCTCTCCATTTGAACCCACACCCACAGCCGTGCCTTCATCATTGTGCCCCACCTACCCTGCACCTCTACACCCTTTATCTCCTTTCCCAAGGTGGATTCCATCAACTCCCACTCCCAGATGATGCCCCATCTCCCTCCATTTATCTCTCCTTTCAACTTTGATCCTCACCTCCCCCTCCCTACTGCTGTCTATTTCCTAGGCTCCCCTTCCCTCTCCCAGCCCATCCTGTTTTTCCCTCTTTCCCGGCTACACTCTTTTGAGTCCCTTCTCTCCCCTGAGTACTTTTGCTTTTCCATTCTATGCCTTTCCCCACAACCTCTCTTGTCCACCCTGCCCCCCCCCCTTATGAGTCCTCTTCATCCATTGGCTCCTCTCCCTTACTTTGCTTTATCCTCGCCTCCCCTCTTCCCCCCCCCCCCCCCCCCCCCCCCGACCAAGGCTGTGGTGTGTCGTTTCCATGCCAACTTTTTAGCGCAGTGTTTTCCGAAGTGTTGTGAGCAGAAACTATACTGTCACTGTGTGTGATTTTTTTTATCTCTTGCGAACAGAAACCAGACTGTCACCGTGTTTCTTAATTGTCTGTTTACTGTTGTACTTGTCTGCTTCCCGTGTACTTAATTACCATCACCAACTCTTTGTTTTATATTTTAACTTCCACAACTTTCCACCATTTTACAATTTAAAAGCCACCATTTTTATTGCCTGCTTTTATTACTTATTATTATGTTTTAAAAATTCTGTAGGCTGAAGAGCGGCATACTGCTCCAGCCATGTAAGTAAAGTCCTCAGCCACATTTTTGATGCGTCACTTAAGCAAGGAATAGTTCCTAAGAGGCTTAAGTATGCAGTTGTATAACCTCTGTATAAAAAGGGGGATAAGACGGATACTGCTAACTATAGGCCAATATCACTACTGACAAGCTTTTCAAAGGTTTTAGAGAAACTAATTCATGCCAGGATAGTTAAGCATCTCAGTGAACACAATAGCTTCAGCAAAAGTCAGTTTAGATTTCAGAAAGGTTTGTCAGTGGTAGATGCAATATTTGCATTTACTGGCAAACTCTTGGAATCTATCAACAAAAAACAAAGTGATTGGCATATTTTGTGACCTAACAAAAGCATTTGACTGTGTAAATCACCAAATTCTTTTACAAAAAGCTGCACATCTCAGTATAAGTGGTGCAGCAGGGAAATCGCTTAACTCATATCTGTCAAACAGGAAACAAAAAGTTGTAGTAGATAGTCAAGATGGTGTCCCAAATGATCTTCCTCTGTCTACGGAATATTGTAGATTCACCATTTTCGCGGATGACACTACACTACTTATTGATAATTAAGTAGATAAACTTGAGGTGATGGCAAATAAGGTTTTAAATGAAACGGTGAACTGGTTCAACATTAATGGTCTTATTTTAAATTACTGTAAAACAAACTACATTTAGTTCCACATAACATCCAAAGAAGAGGAAATATTTGTAAAGATAGGTGAGCAGACAATAAACAGGGTAGATTCCTCAAAATACCTAGGCTTGCATATTGATAGCAAACTGAATTGGTCAAACCACATCGTGGATCTGTGCAAAAGACTAAGTTCAGCATCATACGCATTGTTTCTTCCTATAGAAATGTGGAAACCATGAATTCAGCGTATTATGGTTACTTTCATGCAATTATGTCATATGGAATTATATTTTGTGGAAATCAGTCACTGGCTAAAAAAGTACTGTGTGTACAAAAAAGAGCCATAAGGATCATGTGTGGAGTCCATCCTAGAGCCACATGCAGGAATCTTTTTAAGAAGCGTGAAATAGTTACATCCACTGCGCAATATACATTCTCATTGATGTGCTTCATAAGGTAAGATAAATCCATCTTTAAGCTGAATAGTGCATATCACAGTCACAATACTAGAAGGAAACATGATATCCACTATGAACAGCCAAATCTAAGTATGGTGCAGAAAGGAGTCCATTTCAGTGGCTGTAAGATTTTTAATGCCCTCCCTTCAAGAATTAAGTATTTGGTAGACGATGATCTCCTATTTAAAAAAATCTTAAGGCAGTTCCTATTGCAAGGATCATTTTATACATTAGAAGAGTTCCTGAACTACAGTGTTTAACATTTCTTGTATTGTAAATTGCAAATGTATGCCCAAATTTGTATTTGTAAAGCGGAATATTTTTTTTGTAAACATATATTTTGCACTGTTTATTTCTCTGTAACACTTATTATTTTGTAATCTTTATCTATCTCTAAAATGTACTTTTGTATTGGGATCTAAGTTACTGTTTACTGCTTTTTGTTTTGTTTTATGTATTACCATAAATTCTAGCCAAAAGCTTGTAAAATTGACACGTTCCATATCCTGTGATAGTGTCACAACATGGATCACCGGAACAAGAGATAAATAAATAAATAAAAATATGAAGCTGCTGCCAGCCCAACCCCTTCCAGAGGGAATCGAAACTCAATAAAAAAAAAAAAAAAAAAAAAAAAAAGAAGTTAAAATTGCACTGTGATTTTAAAACCAGATAATGGCTAAGTCTCTGATGAATATTTTGATGCATATTTCACACATATATTGAACATAAACTACAAAAAAATTCAATCTGGTGTCTACTAGGTAACTTTTACCAAACATTAAACAGCTGTATTCACAAGACTGATATTATTTCGAACAGTATAATACACAGCTATACCTTTGTCTGTATTTTAAAATATTGCATTAATAATATTCCCAATTTCAACTTGTATCTGTAAGATCAGTGCTTTCCAATGTTTTGACGTGCACATCATCAATCTGAAAACACGCAAGCTTCTGTCCTAACCTAGAGATTGGGCAACGCTACAGGTCAGTCCGTCATATGGGTGGCAAAAAATATCGTAACTTCTAATAATTTCCGGGTATGCAGCCGAATCCCGTCGACATTCTGCCACGATATTTCGGCCCAGAGACGTCCGGCCATCATCAGGTGAGTACACAACTACTGAAGAGCCCAGGTGCAGTCGCGGTATTTATGCCGAATCTCGCGCATGTGAAATGTACTGGCATCCTGCAGCGCATGCGTCAGGTGTTGACATGCGCACCATAGCCGAGTTGTACGTGCTGCCCTCGGTGGTGGAAATAAAGGTTCATCTAGTCATTGAGTATCGAATGACACTGTCGATTCCGCTGTGATTGTATAATTTTAATAACAGGATTCCAATTTTTATCCAGCTGAAAGCCGTTGTCACGATTTATAAGATTATTGGCAAGACGTATTTCCATTGATTCCTTGATTACGGAATCCCAAAAACCGGAAACCGGGGATAAAATTTTTGTTGCATTGTATTCCATTGAATGTCCCAAAGAAATACAGTGCCCTGCTACTGCCGATTTTGACGGTTGCCGCAGACGGGTGTATCTTTCATGTTCTATACATCGTTCATGGACAGTTCTTGTCGTCTGGCCAATATATGCAGAGCCACATTCACAGGGAATTTTGTAGACGCCTGCCTTCTTCAGTTGTAAATCGTCTTTAACGGATCCAACCAGGGCCCGGTTCTTTGCTGGTGGACGGAAGATAACCTTGGTTTTATTTTTCTTCAGTAATCGGCCTATTTTCGACGACACATTCCCAGCGTATGGAAGGAACGCAGTTGATTTAAAGTCATCATCTGCGTCCTCAGTGCGTTGCTTCTTGTTATGATAGTTGCGCATGGCCTTCCTTATTTGGCGAGAAGTGTAGCCATTCTCTTTGAAAACCTTCTCCAAGTGTTCTAATTCTGCGTGGAGGTTTTCATCATCCGATATTATATGCGCTCGATGTATTAAGGTACTGAGAACACCGGCTGTTTGTGCTGGGTGATGGCAGCTTGACGCCTGGAGATACAGATCTGTGTGAGTCGCTTTCCTGTACACAGAATGTCCTAATGACCCATCATTTTTACGGCGTACTAGCACGTCTAGAAATGGTAAAGTGCCCTCTTTGTCAATCTCCATCGTAAATTTGATGTTCTCATGTAATGAGTTTAAGTGATGAAGGAATTTCTCCAGTTCCTGTCTGCCATGAGGCCATACAGCAAAAGTATCATCTACGTACCGCCAGAAGACCGTAGGCTTTAAAACAGCAGACTCAAGTGCTTTCTCTTCAAAGTCCTCCATAAAGAGATTAGCTACCACAGGCGACAAAGGGCTCCCCATGGCGACGCCGTCTGTTTGTTCAAAGAATTCGTCATTGAATAAAAAGTACGTTGAGGAGAGTATATGTTCAAACAAGGCCATCATTTCTGCACTGAATAAGTTACCAATAAGATGTAATGATTCCATTAAAGGCACTTTGGTAAAAAGTGAGACCACATCAAAGCTGACTAATAAATCCGAGCTGCTAAGCTTAACTTCCTTCAAGCGACTGACAAAATCCTCGGAATTACGTATATGGTGGCAACACTTACCCACATACGGCTTTAGTAATGAGGCCAGATATTTTGCTGTAGAATAGGTCGCAGCACCAATATTACTCACTATTAATCGTAGTGGGGCACCATCCTTGTGTATCTTCGGAAGACCGTAGAGTGTTGGTGGTACTGCATTGTGTGGTCAAATTTACGATGGAGATTGAAAAAGAGGGCACTTTACCATTTCTAGACGTGCTAGTACGCCGTAAAAATGATGGGTCATTAGGACATTCTGTGTACAGGAAAGCGACTCACACAGATCTGTATCTCCAGGCGTCAAGCTGCCATCACCCAGCACAAACAGCCGGTGTTCTCAGTACCTTAATACATCGAGCGCATATAATATCGGATGATGAAAACCTCCACGCAGAATTAGAACACTTGGAGAAGGTTTTCAAAGAGAATGGCTACACTTCTCGCCAAATAAGGAAGGCCATGCGCAACTATCATAACAAGAAGCAACGCACTGAGGACGCAGATGATGACTTTAAATCAACTGCGTTCCTTCCATACGCTGGGAATGTGTCGTCGAAAATAGGCCGATTACTGAAGAAAAATAAAACCAAGGTTATCTTCCGTCCACCAGCAAAGAACCGGGCCCTGGTTGGATCCGTTAAAGACGATTTACAACTGAAGAAGGCAGGCGTCTACAAAATTCCCTGTGAATGTGGCTCTGCATATATTGGCCAGACGACAAGAACTGTCCATGAACGATGTATAGAACATGAAAGATACACCCGTCTGCGGCAACCGTCAAAATCGGCAGTAGCAGAGCACTGTATTTCTTTGGGACATTCAATGGAATACAATGCAACAAAAATTTTATCCCCGGTTTCCGGTTTTTGGGATTCCGTAATCAAGGAATCAATGGAAATACGTCTTGCCAATAATCTTATAAATCGTGACAACGGCTTTCAGCTGGATAAAAATTGGAATCCTGTTATTAAAATTATACAATCACAGCGGAATCGACAGTGTCATTCGATACTCAATGACTAGATGAACCTTTATTTCCACCACCGAGGGCAGCACGTACAACTCGGCTATGGTGCGCATGTCAACACCTGACGCATGCGCTGCAGGATGCCAGTACATTTCACATGCGCGAGATTCGGCATAAATACCGCGACTGCACCTGGGCTCTTCAGTAGTTGTGTACTCACCTGATGATGGCCGGACGTCTCTGGGCCGAAATATCGTGGCAGAATGTCGACGGGATCCGGCTGCATACCCGGAAATTATTAGAAGAAGAAATACGCCGGGAAAATTTCAGAAGTCACAATATCGTAACTGATAGAAATAACCGGTTACTGAAAACTAACAGTTACTGCGATAACCGTTCCTCTGATACAGGCAGTTATTTCAATAACTGTCTAATGTCAACAGTGCCTGGCGCCATCTGTTGACCGAAGATCGTACTACGCTTTCCCGTCAACTTATCGGAGAACTGGCTAGGAACTAAGGAGAGCAACGAGTTAAAATTTCATAGAGTGGCTATAGGTCCGCCATGTTTGAAGCAAATTGAAGTTCTGGCCGCCATGTTTTCTTTAGTCAAGGCATTCGTCTGCTGTGTCCCGCCCCCTTGTAACTGCGTTTGACTTACTTGAAATAGCCCATACTAGCTTTATTTTTTCTAAAACAAGCAATAGACAGCAGTGATTTCAGTGTACACTGACAGCAAAAAGGGATGTATTTGTCGAAATATGGCTAAACTTTTCTATGTAGATAACACTACAAGACAACTCAAATAAGTCTGTCCATCCACTGCAAGGTTACTTGATGCCCATAAATTAATGCAATTAGAGCAGGTCCCACCAGAATATTATGGTGAAACTTCTAAACATGCTGTGGTTAACTATTAGAAACAGTAACGGGCGCAGAAATAAGATATTTTTGTCGCTATTTCAAAGTAAACAAAGCCTCAAAAACCAGTACACTGTGAACGAGAATTTATTTGAAATATGTGTTACAAGTAGTTAACACAAGCCAAGGGTTGAAATCTCGTTGAGTGCTTCAATTTTTTTTTAAATTTTTAATTGTTAATTTTTTTCCTAACAAACATCACGTTAAATTCTAGTTTTTCTTTTTTTATTTTTTTTCCTTAACTCACAAATAAAAACCTACCAAGGTGAATGGCTGCAGGATGTGATAGCTGGGATCTTAACTTACATCACCCTATAGATGGTTTCATAAAGTGAATCCAACCACTGTGGACCGCTCCTTGTCAGGTTCCACATTCCTTATGCAGGTCTCGTCAGGGAGAGATCCCTGATGTACAATGGCCGGTATTAAGTTGAGCCTTCCAAATCCCTACCACAGTCCTACCACTGCCAAAAATGTCGCATTTACAATGACAATTCATTCCTGAACGTAAAAATCCTCCCACCTACCCTCACTCTAAAGTCTCTCACTTCCTCAAACAATGTTCCAACCTCACCTTCCCTCCCACCTGCATTTACATCTTAACTATTTTCTCTAAGTGCAAGACCAACTCCGCAATCGACAAACCAGATTTAATAGTACCTGCCTTGTTTAGATTAGATTAACTTTCATTCCAATTGCTCCATAGTGAGGAGGTCCTCTAGGATGTAGAACATGTCAGAAAAACAATAATACATGACAAATATTTACAACTGAAACAAATAACCTATTGTACCTTCCACAGGTACCAAGTGGAATGATCCTCATTTTTTTTTTAAATGAACACTATATAAAAGAATCATTTTACAAACACTAATGCATTGAATATAACTACTACAATACTTATTTACAATGAACACATTACTGCACTGAAATAATGGTGTGTGTGTGCGTGTGTGTGTGTGTGTGTGTGTGTGTGTGTGTGTGTACACACACAAATCTGTTGGTTCTACTGAGAAATTCATCAATGGAGTAGAAGGAGTTGGCCACCAATAAATCCTTTAGGCTTCTCTTAAACTGAATTTCATTGTTTGTTAAACTTTTTATGGCTGCTGGCAAGTTATTGAAAATGTGTGTTCCTGAATAATGCACATCTTTTTGTACAAGACTAAGTGACTTTAAATCCTTGTGAACGTTATTCTTTTTTCTAGTACTGATTCCATGAAATTGAGCTGTTGGTTTGAAACAGTGATATATTTTTAATGAAAAATTTCATTAAGGAATACATATATTGGGAAGCAGTAGTTAGTATCCCTAGTTCCTTAAGCAGGCTTCTGCAGGATGTTCTTGAGTTCACACCACACATTTATGCACGTTTTTGTGCCCAGAAAACTTTAGCTTGGCTTGATGAATTACCCCAAATTTATAATTCAACAGTAGAACCTAAGTCACAGAACAGTTACTGATTTCACCCTGTAACAAAGAATATTTTTTTTTTCCTTTATTGTAATTTTCATCACCTCATACAAGGCGAGCTGGCAGCAGCTGAATATGCTGCTCTTCAGCCTTATGGGGTACAATAATACGAGATAGGTGACACAGACAATACAAAAAATGGCAGGCAAAGAAAGTAGTTGCAAAAAACAAAAAACAAGAAGCCGTTCACGTTGGACGATAAAAACACTAACACTTGTTGACACGGCGCACAAAACACGGAGAACTGCGAAGGCACATGTGAACAGTTGAGTTGTAACTGCACGAAACACGAAACGAAGCACACACACTAGACACTGATGGCGATGATCTCCGGCGCGCAAATGTTCACTATGCGTATGCGAGTCCGGGGACCTGCCAAGAGAGGAGGAGGAGGAAGGGGAGTGGCAGAGGGGAGAGCAGAGATGCCACGGGCAGGGGAGAAAGGGGGGAGGGAGGAAGGGGGAGGGGAAGCCCGGGGGGAAGAGGGGTGGAGGGAGGGGACGGGGGAAAAGGAAAGAGAAGGGGAGGGAAGGGAAGAGAAGGGAGGGAGGGAGGGTGCCTAAAGGAAAGGACACCGGAAGTGGGGGGTGGGGCAGGGTCAAAGTTGATAGGAGGGGTAGATGGAGGGGAGGAGGACATCATCAGGGAGGGGGAGCTGGCGGAAGCCACCTTGGGAGAGAGTAAGGAGGGTGGAGAGATGGAATTAAGGAATGGGGGAAAACGTAGGGCAGATGAAAAAAATAGCGTGAAAATCGATCAATAGATGGCGCTGTATGTGTCAGAATTTGTAAATGAAAACACCCGTCATGTGCACCACCCACTGAAGTTGGTATAAATACGCCAGGTAAATGGCTTTTCCTCCTCTTGCGCCTGCAATCTTCACCATGACTGTCCCAATGCAGGATCATGGTCTGCTTGTGAAACTGTACTGCAAAAAACGGTTGAAATGGCTCTGAGCACTGAGCACTATGAGACTTAACTGCTGAGGTCCTCAGTCTCCTAGAACTCAGAACTACTTGAACCTAACTAACCTAAGGACATCACACACATCCATGCCCGAGGCAGGATTCGAACCTGCGACCGTAGCGGTCACGCGGCTCCAGACTGTAGTGGCTAGAACCGCTCGGCCTTTATTACAAGAATGACTGTGCACACATCGCTCTGCAGACGTTCCGCACGCTGAAGGGTTTGAAAAAAGATGTTGGTCTGATGACTGCTGTGGGTATAGAGAAAATAATTCGGAAATTCTAAAAGATCTGTTCTTTTGGTGTGCAACCTGGTAGAGGGACGAAAGGAATTGATTTGACGTCAGTGGAAGCAGTGGCCACAGCAGTGCAGGAGGAGACGGGTGGTGGTGTGAAAACGTGTAGTGCACGGAGAATTGCCCGAACATTGGACATGCCCGTGAGCATGGTGTGTAAAATTCTTCCAAGCATCCTTCCCTTTATCGATTCAAAATTACCCATGTGGACGAATTGCTTCCTGTTCACCTGCCAGCAAGAGAGACCTTTGCTTTAGAATTTCTTGCTCGCACGGAAGTGGATAATGATTCGCCGTGGAAGATTTTGAGGACAGACAAAGCCCACTTCCATCTGCCAGAATATATCAATACACAGAACTGTCAAATATGGGCATGTAACGCCGGAAATGCATATCCTCCTATTTCCATCTATTGTACTATAAATTCTTTCCCTTTATTTGTTACCTGAAGATATGACATTTCTGTGTCTTTATATATTGTAATTGTTTTACCATTTGTATATATATATATATTTATGCATTTATGTCGATGTATAATTGGTTGGTTTTGTAAATATTGTTTGTATTTTTACGCTGGGTCTTGCCTATGGAAAACTATGCTATCGAACGCTTGCATCGATAGGTCGTGTGGAGAACCAAAGTGTTTAGGATCTTTGGTAGTGTTAACTCTGCCGCATGGAGCGCACAGGCGTCTAAAGCTAGCGAAATGAGGGATGCTCAACTACCGGACCTACCGATAGATGGCTCTACCAGCTGATTACTGTCGTCTGTATTGCCCGCCATATTCGAATTTGGCAAGAAGTTTCTTTCGGTCTGTACGGTGTATAAGGAATTAAGGATTATCGAAATGGTGATTTCTTGTTCCGCTTTCAAGCGTACGAAGCGATGGAGTAAGGAAAGTGACTTACCATTTCACAGGTAATAGGACTACCGATACAATACAGACTTAGTGCGTTTGCTAATTCGATGTTTTTGAACAGGTTTCCTCTAAAGCACCCAGAGCTGCTAAAGAAGTGGATTACTTCCGTGAAGCGGATTGATTTTAAACCTACGTCTTGCAGTTTTCTTTGCGGAAACCTTTTCCGGCAAGATGATTACGTAGTGAGCCCTGGAACGTGGAAGAAACGTCTCAGACACGAAGCAGTGCCATCAATTTTTGACTTTCCGACACATTTGATGCCACCAAATAAACAGCCACGACGACATGTTAGGATTTTGAGTGACAACGATGCTTCTCCATTTGAGGTAGCTAATTAATTTCTTTGCTATGTGTGTGATTTTGACTTTTGTGAATTTATTTCGTGCGGACACAAATGGGCTACATAGGTGTAAGCAATGTTGTAATACAGTTCCATAGTTTTGTTTTTAGCGTTGTGTCCTGGAATCCGTGCTTGATTTGCCCTCTGCAGAAGCTACTGACTGCGTGGAGAATTTTGTCAATGAGAATTCTTCCGTGGAAAGCATGTCCCATTTATCCAATGCAGAAGCTGCGAATTGTGTCGAAATCGTTAGTATAAGGATGTTTTCACACCCCCAAAGTTTTCTTATAATATTTTTTCATCAAGCCTTGAGTTATTTCAATCATATATAAGGAAATTATTTCTTTATTTCAGAGTGCAGTTGGTTCTCAAGTAATTGATTGTGGTATACAGTCGAAAGTAGAAATGGAAGACAAGGCGACCAAAACTTGCAATTTTTTCTCAGACATTGTGCACGAATTAAAACGTTAACTGAAATGTGAAGTGTGTCCGTGAAAAACTTCGAAGAAGAGAGAAGAAAGTGTTTTCCATGGATGACATCATAAGTTCATTGAAGGAGAAGGGGCATCTTCCTGAGAAGTTACATAACTTCTTCAATCATCAGAAAGGAACACAAGTGGAATTAGTGTGCAATTTAGTGGACAACTCTCTCTCGTCAAAGGGTAATAGATACACAACAAATGTGAAAATGTTTGCAATGACTGTACTTTTATTCACCAGCAGCATATGAATACCTGCAAAAATTAATGCCTCTGACCCATAAATCATTGATTTCCAAATGGGTGGCAAGTGTCGACTGTGAAACTGGCTTCTTAAAAGATGTTTTTAAATACGTTGATTCGAACCCAATCGTAAGGGACCAGTTCAGCGATTCATGTCTAATTGTAGACAGTGTGGCACTTAGGAAGCAAGTAGTTTGGGACCAAGGAACTAAGCAATACACAGGTTTTTTAGAGTTTGGTGGGGAAGTGCCTCAGTCAAAAGAAGTAATAAAGGCATCTGAGGCTCTGGTTTTCATGCTTGTCTCTATTAAAGGCAAATTTATATGCCCGATTGCATATTTCTTTATCAACGGTGTACAGGCAAATAATCAGGCCACACTGATGAAATCTGCTTTAGAGAGGCTGCATAGTTCTGGCATCAGGGTTTGGTGTGTTACATGTGATGGCTGGAAGGTAAATATAAGCACTTTATGTACACTTGGCTGTACTTTAAATTTTTCCAAGGGTGATTTTAAGAGCTACAATGTTTATTGTATGTTGGACATGTCATATGATGAAGTTTGCCAGAAATGCTCTAGCAGAAGTATCTGCTATTGAGTCTCCAACTGGCATTATTAGATGGCATTTCATTGAGCAATTGAACAAGGTACAACAAGAAGAAGGTATGACATTTGCCAACAAACTATCAGGACAACATGTAAGTTATGTAAATAGAAAAATGAATGTTTCATTAGCTCCACAGACTTTGAGTTCTAGTGTGGCAGATAGTATAGAGTTTTTGAGGAGGGTTGTTGATCCAAATATTAAAGGAAGTGAAGCAACAGTAGAATTTTTGTATAATATTGATAGGATTTTTGATATTCTGAACTCCAGAAATCCATTAGGTAAAGGGTATAAGAGCCCCCTGAGACTTGACAACAAATCTTATTGGCTTGGTATTTAAAAAAAAAATTAAATTAAAAAAAAAAAATGGTTCAAATGGCTCTGAGCACTATGGAACTTAGCATCTATGATCATCAGTCCCCTAGAACTTAGAACTACTTAAACCTAACTAACCTAAGGACATCACACAACACCCATTCAGCACGTTAGTATTTTCAGACACACTGAAAATTATATCAAAAGCTTAAGAATCATTGGTGTTCCATTGCTGCTCCATGCAAGAAATACTTTTGCTTTTGGGATAATTTTCATAGCTCTGACAAGTATGCTTCGTGTTGAATCTCCTTTGAAGTATTTGCTAACATATAAACTGTCACAAGACCACATAGAGCTTTTTTCCCCCTGCATTCGGTCCAGATGTGGTTGGAACAACAATCCAAATGCATACCAGTTCAAATGTGCCATGAGAAAGTTGCTCTTGGGTAACAGTGTCACTGCAATGAATGGGAATTGCTCAAATTTTAATGTGTGTTGTTTGCCACCTGTTTATGATTTTCATGCAAGAAAGCATGTAGTAGAAAGTGATGAAAGTGCTGCAGAAAATGAAGTAGAGGAGTGGTGTGCACTTCTTGACGATAAGATTAAGTTCTCATTTCACAAGTAAAACATACTCTATTATATTGCAGGGTGTGTGTCATTGCGCTTTCAAGGCAGATCACATGCAAAGACTGTCTTCACATACTGAGGCCACCAGTAGTTAAATCTGCATTAGAATGTGATTCTCTCTATGCTTTTCCCAATATGGCCAATAAAAATGCATTTGTAAATTTTGTTAACTGGGGAAAACTGGTTAAAACAAGTGACTGCGTGTACTCTGTTGTAGAATACTCAGAAACTGTTTTAGATGTTTGTGACTGCTGGGGATATGTGACAGAAATATATACAGGCCAAGATTTTGCATTGTGTTAAAAAGAAATTTGTAGATTACCCATTTCCTGCTCTTGGTCATGATTACCGTTATGAAATTAGGATTGAGGACTTACATCAGACTCAGCTTGCTTGTAAGATTGCATCCCTATACTCCTGCATATACTTAAAAACATGTGGAAAAAAAGCCTGCTGAGAAAATTTTAAACAACAAATCAAGTAGCCTATAAGGCAGAAGTTAAATAAACTCATATTGTTTAATCATGTATAGTGCTCAAATTGGAAAAATTATGTAATGGGACATTCCATGCAGATGGGTGTGACATTTTGACAGATTTTTTAAAACTATTTTGTCCATAGATTTGTTGTTGTGTGATGATGAACTTCAAAAGATGAATCACATTGAAGTAAAATTGTCTTTACATCCTGTGTAGATATCGTAACAAAATTATAATTGTTTATTATATAAGCTTATTTTAAGATGTTTGGAGTTACAAAATATGCACTTGCATTAAAAACGGGTGATTTGTGTAAAATTAATGAAAAAAAAAAAATATTCTGAGGCTTATTTGACAGATGGCTTTCAGTGTGAGAAAATATGTCCCTCAATAACTATGTTAACTTGAATGTTTCACTTTAAGAAAACAGTTGTTTTAATACTTCCTATAATGAACACAATGTTCCAGTTGATCATAAGCATTCTTATTACTTTATAACCATTCTAGAATAAGGGGACCTGAGTCAGGCAAAACCTAATTTTCTGAATTTTGTCTTTATTTTGCTAGGATGTCTTTCTATTATATTTTCCTGTGTTGAGGGGGGAGAAGAGAATGCAAATAATCATATAGAATTATCTTTCTAGCACTACAAAGTGCAGAATACAGTGATTACAGGTACACGTGGAAATCTAGGAAATTTCAGTAATGTTACATGCCTAATTTTCATTAACATTTACCTTAATTATACGGTTACACTTTTTGCTGATTTGAACTGTGTACTACATGTTAAAAAGATTTTGTTTGGTCATAGTAATAAAAGCATTTCATTTTGTTAGTTCATATGTCCCATACGGAACTGAAATTATCGAGTCATGATGACAAAGGAAGGAAATAACATTAAGGAATCTTACTTCACAGAAATTATGTAACAATGGTTACACTTTTTGCTAGTTAACTTTAACATAAACCATTTAGTTTTGCATTAAGAGTGAAAGCAGTTGCACAAGTCACGTAAAGAACAAAGTTTCCCATAGGAAACTAAAGTATTTTACGTTTGAGTTATTGCAGACCCAAAGTATTGTGATCTTCATATTTCTATTTAAAAAAGTTTGTAACTCAAATTCACAGACATTCTGGAATCTGTACATACATGCGTGTAGCAAGGTACTTTTCATGTGCCATGTGGAACCTTTAATTTTCTGGTTTAAATATAATTTATTTCATGAATTACCTTTAATACCAGCACTGCCTGAATGCATTATTTACCATTTAGAAGAAGAAATATTAGTGTACAGAATAACAAACCTCATGAAAAATGCGAGAGATTGTTCTGTACAGAACTTGGAATGGCTCTTTATCAATAGCAGGTAAAAAAGAAGGCTTCTATTAAATGTTCAAAGAAACCAGTCAGTACCTCTTAATTTGCCATAGAGGTGATACAGTAGTAAAACAATTTACTTTTTTCAGAATTTCTGCTAAGTATTAAAAGTGTGAAGACGTATTCAATTAGTATTTGCTTTACCAATAACCTGTAGTACAAGCACACGTATAAGCAGATAATTATGGGAGTCAAGAGTTATGTTAAAATTAAAGATACTGACTGTTATTACTTGTTCACAAAGCATTGTAGTTGCTGTACAGTTTATGCTGTATGTGGTGTACCCAATGTGATTCCTGGAGGACATAATATTCTGTTATCCCATGGGAGTGCACTGGTACCACACCTATTGAAAGTACGTTTTGTTGTGGAATAGTTGTATCAGATGTCTGTACCAGAAAACAAATCTCCACTGTGACACCCTTATGTTCTTGGTATGCTATTAGCTATTATTACAGGAATACTCTTCACATGGAGGAGGAAGCATAGCGAAATTTTCTTTTTCATCATTTCCAACATTGTACACAACTCTCTTGCACTTTTATGCTATCACATTTTTTTCCCTTGATAATTGAAAAGAGAGAGGGGGGAAAAAAAATTTAAGCGAGCCTTCATAACTGAAAACTCTACTTGCGTCATTTGTTATTTTCAAAATGTTACTCTCTTTCCAAATACTGTCCTATTTCTTCAAACCAATTTTGAATTTCTCAGGTTATTACATATTATTTACTGTACATTGTCCACCAATACTTCTGTTATTACCAGATAGTTTGTAATGTGGCACTACCTTTGTGCCACTGGTATTGGCTAGTGTACTTTTGCAGATAAGAAAATCGACTGGACTAGATTGTCCTGTCAGTATATGACAAATTCAGACAATATGGAACTTCTTACACTAAATTTGCAATATAATGTCACCCTTGTCTCACACAGATTGTAGCAGCCATTGGGGTGCCTGTCTGGCCAGCTTCTGCAGCTTTCACTTTCAGGTTTGTTTTTTGCTTGGGCCGTATACTAACAACCAGTCATTCCAGTGATTGACACCATGTCAAAGACTGGAGCCAAGATTCACAGAAATAGAATTCTATGGTTGTAATTCAAAGTGTAATTAATTTTGCTCACTGACATGTTTTGAATTCAATTTTAAAATTGTTTGGGTGTCAGACTGGAAAATTAGTTTTAAGACACCCCAACCTTAAAATTAACAGCTGTGATCGAGGTTATTTTCAACAAGTTCCTTCACTTCCTACATCACCATGGATCAGTCCAATATAATATTATTACTAGACTTAACTTCCAAATGATACAAGTCAAGCATTTAAGAGGAGCCTTAACGTTGGGCTTTGTGTTTATCTCATTTAAATGTATTTCTTGTCTCGTATCAAAGACTGTAGCACTGTTAAAAACTGGTGCTTCTACCATATCACTCAGTTTAAATACACCGTGTCATGTACAAGCGTTAATAAAATCATGGCATTTAAATTACTGATCAAAGAGAGTGCCAAATTCGTAAGTGCATGTTGCAATTACAGTGTCAGCATATATGCAGATCGGTAATGCATCACTTCAGATAAAGAAAAAATAACGATTTTTTCTGTTTATACGTAAGTAATACTTTAATAGTTCAGTTGTAATTTCTGTTGTCAGTAAAGACACCCCTAAGCACACGATGTCAACTTTTTTTCAAGAGACGTTTTCACTGTTGTCCACACTTGATTTTCCGAATTATACCAGTAGTTAAAAGCTTCGGCAAGTAAGGTAATTTGTTGACCTCCATTGAATCTTAAATAGTGTTTTAAAACGGGCAAATAAGTAAAGCACTCATAAAATAGTAAACAATTTATAGGTCAGCTTGTCAAACTTTCAAAACACACTCGAATTTAGGAATTTCATAGCAGAACTGTCAGTGTTTTTTCTCGCTAGATTAGAAACACTTCATTATGTTGATGTGTAGATATCTAGAACATCCAATTTAAAATACTTATGAGGGCGCAGAACGAAAAACATTTTCATCCGTGTTTTGACACTTCGTTTTTTTGCCAAATTCAGATATGGCGGACACTCAATGATAGGATCTCTTGGCGGCACGCGCTAGAGCCATCTATCGGTAGGTCCGGTAGTTGAGCATCCCTCATTTCGCTAGCTTTAGACGCCTGTGTAGTCAGTTGACAGTGAACTCGTGGTGTGTGTTGACGGTAGAACAATGTGCAGGTAGCCGTCATAAATAATTTGCTAGTGAACAGGAAAAAATGAATTATGTTACTACTTTTGCTATATAAACTTTAAGAAGAAACCACATTCGAAGAAATGGTATTTGAAGCACCAAAAATGAGGCAAACGCATTGAACCAGGTCATTTCTGCAGCCGACAAAACTGCATTGTGGAATCATACTTCCACTAGATGACTGAAGCCAAGACAAATATCGCCTTGTAAACATTTGACGGATAAGGTACTGTCACAAAATATGCCAAATTTAAGTTAATAAAAAATAGTGAGCATATTTCACTGGGTTGCTTCCAAACACGTCTCTGGACGATTGTCTCATTGAAGGCATATGCGAAACTCATTGGTGAAGAGAACGTGATGCTTGTTGTTGGGCCCATCTGTACCGTGCTGCACAGTATCGTGGTTGCAAAGATGGACCTCGCCACGGGTGTCGGGAGTGATGCTGCGCATCATGCACCCTACTGCACACAGTTTGAGTCGTAACACGACGTCCTGTGGCTGCACGAAAAGCATTATTCAACATGGTGGCATTGCTGTCAGGGTTCCTCTGAGCCATAATCTGTAGACAGCAGTCACCCACTGCAGTAGTAGCCCTCGGGCGGCCTCAGCGAGTCATGTCATCAACAGTTCCCGTCTCTCTGTATCTCCTCCATGTCTGAACAACATCGCTTCCATTCACTCCGAGACACCTGAATACTTCCTTTTTTGAGAGATCTTCCTGGTTCAAAGTAACAATGTGGACACGATCGAACCCCGGTATTGACCGTCTAGGCACGGTTGAACTACAGACAACACGAGACGTGTACCTCCTTCCTGGTGGAATGATTGGAACTGACCAGCTGTCTGACCCCCTCCGTCTAATAGGTGCTGCTCATACGTGGTTGTTTACATCTTTGGGCAGGTGTAGAGACAACTCTGAACAGTCAAAGGGACTGTGTCTGTGATACAATGTCCACAGTCAACGTCTATCTTCAGGAGTTCTGGGAACTGGGGTGATGCAAAATTTTGTTGATGTGTGTAGCATCACGTCTGCTCTCCATAGACTATGTTGTCTAAATTTATGAAATGATTGAATGTTTAACAACACATATCTCTTCAGAAATAAGTGTTAATTAAGAGCTGTTGAAAACATTATATCATAACACAAACAGTATACTTATGGCAATATCTTAACAGTGGTATAAAAGATGTACTGAATATTTAAGAGTGCATGTATTTTTCTCTTCAAAGAACTTATTAATACCAGATATGACCCTTAATTAATACTAATAAGCATATTACTCTAAAAATATTTCATAAAATTGGTTTCTGTGACACATTCTGACATTTTTCACGCCTTTTTACGTTGAGAAGTAGGAAAAATATAGTGAAGATTGTTACTCAAGTACATAGGAATTTACTGTATTTATGTATCTTCAGTTATCATTGCAGAACAGTACTCTTCATCCAACCCTCCCTCTGGTCTGTGACCTATCTTCACTTTATTGTCATACTGTTCTAAGAAGATGTTTTGGATGTAACCTTTCAGGTATTGAATGTCTTTTAGCTTTAACGGTTCTATTCTTCTTGGTCCATTGTATAAGGGGCATTCAAATGAAACCCGGTCACTAGTCTAAAGTAACAGTAATGATTTTATTAACTCAAAAATGTAGTTATACAAAGTACACATACTCAAAAATAGTCGCCAAAACTGTTGGCATATTTATCCCATTGCGACACCAGCAGGTCGATTCCATCCTCGAAGAAGCCAGTAGGCTCAGATCCAGGCCTGGATCCAGTCACACAATTCGTCGTCTGTTGCGAATCGATGTCCGTGAATAGCTTGTTTTAGCGGTCCAAACATGTGAAAGTCGCATGGTGAAAGGTCGGGACTGTACGATGGATGTTCCAGTGTTTCCCACCGAAACTACTGCAATGTCGTCTTCACCGCATTGGCCGTGTGTGGGCGGGCATTATCATGGAGGAGGATAATGCCATTGGACAACATGAGTCAGCATTTCAACTTGATGGCTCATCTGAGGTTCTGTAAAGTGGCTTGGTAACGCTGGGCATTGATGGTGGTTCCCGGTTGCAGGAACTCAACAAGCAGTGGGCCCTTGTTGTCAAAAAAGAAGGACATCGTGAGCTTACCGGAACTGGTGTGCACGGCCTTTGATTTCTTGGGAGTTGGTGAAGTCGCATGTTTCCACTGCTTGCTCTGACGCTTGCTTTCCAGTTCAAAATGGTGACACCACGTTTCATCACCTGTGACAATATGCGACAGAAAGCCATATTCCTCCTCGTGATTGAACAGTAGTTGTGTCCGGCTCTTCGAAAAGCGCGCCAGGCAGAGTGCTTTCGCTTCGTGTCTAGTGTTTGCTGTGGTGCTTTTAGTTTAGCGTGCTGTTTGGATCGCTACTGCCCTCTGGCGGGAGGTGGAGCAAGTGTACAGTCGCGTAACGATCGAGGAGTACGTAGTGGGCGGTGACCGAGAGAGGTGGTGGCGTGAGCGGGGCCCTGCTGTTGGGGGTCATCAACTGCCCGCCACGTGCTTTGGCCGACCTCTTGGCTGTCAGGGGCTAAGTCTGCCTTACCTGCACGTACGTGGCTTATGATGCTTAGAAGCTGTGGTGCAGGAGACCAATGCGTGGGACCGCATGTCTTCTTATCGGCCGTTGAAACCACTGGCAGCGGTTGGCTCTGATGAACATAAGGAAGTCCAACGTGTTCCCGGCACTGAGGTGGAGTGTGAGAAGTTGAGTGCTGTTGTTATGTAACAGAGTTAAGAGAAAGTTTTCAAGTTCTAGTGAAGCGCACGAGTTTCTTCACCAGTGGTCTCGTTGGGGTCGTCCCACCAAAGTTTCTGTTTGCCTGTCCGCGGGAATGTGGTAATTGCTTCTCGGTCGGGCCGTTTTCATTCACACCTCGATTGGGTGATTTAGGGTCATGGGTCTCTGTGTCTGTGCAGGCACCGCCCTTGCTACAGCTTCTGGTTTTGGGTAACTCGGGGTGGTGGTGGCTTGTAATGCAAGTTTTGGGGCTGATCTGCTGTGGGCCTGTACACCACCAGTAACTATTCCACCTATTGTGATTTGGGCCCCTTTACACGTGTCACTCCCTCATCGAGCTACGAATTTTTTTTTTCGGAACTGCCTTTAATGTGAAGGTTTGTGTGCTGGGCTATTCACATTTATCTTGTAATAACTGACAGGTGTAATATAAGTTATTTAATTGGCAAGAGACGACTATTTTAACTTTAGTACAAACTAGCTACTTAAAGGTTTTTTTTAAGGTATTGTCCTCTTATATATGATAAGTTTAAGATCTTATTATTGGGAAGTTGTTAACGTCATACCTTGCAATCTCTTTTTCGTAAAGAAAATTTGTCAGCTATTGGAAATTGTTTCTGAAATTGTTTTTTTAAAAAATGTCAGACTTAAAAATTTATTATTGAGAAAGTCTTTTAAAATAAAAAGGTATCTTTAGCAGTGTGTGTTATTTCACCAGCACATCCTGGCCCCTACTTCCACGATAACATTTTGGAATAACATGTGTACTTGTGTTGTTGTTTGTGAACCGCCCTAATTGATGGTTCTATGATAACTTTGTATATGCCTCGAAGCCAGCACCTTTCGAGTATTGCGCTGTTCGGCAGTCAGTTGGTGGGGAACCCACTGCGCACAGTTTTTTTGAAAGTTCAAATGTTGTTGTGCTATGGCGTGGGCGGTGCCCACACTAATACCCAGTAACATGGATCTTGTCCACGGTGACTCTGCAGTTGTCCGAGGCTAAAGAATTCACTTCCACGACCATTTCTGGTGTGATGACACAGTGAGCCCATCCAGTACAAGCATCACCTACCAGTGACTTGCGCCCCCTCGAGGAATCGTTTGTGCCATTCCACAACACTTGAACACTTCAGACTGTACTCACCATATACAACGGTATTTCGGAAAATAAAGATATACCGTACGAGAGGAACAGAAGAGTTTTGGCGAGCAAGTTGTCAACACTAGTGTTAACCTTGAACCGTTAGCTTTCTCCTCGCAGTCGTTCGGCAGTTGAACGTTGCTTCTGGTTGGAGTAGGTCGCATTTAAAATGGCTGGATCGACAACTGCCACGAAGGATCTCCTTCTGCTGCTGCCGGTGTCCGAACTCAGACTGCTGGCACAAGATCCTCAGCTGACAGGGGAGGGTGCTGCCAGTGAAGTGCCCTCCACTGCTGAGGCAGGGACCTCTGTTGCCCGTGAAGTACCCACACCGTAGATGCCGAAGTGCCTTCCCCTGCTGGTGAAGTGCCCTCTACTGAAAAGTGCTGTCCACTACCAGTGAAATGCCCTCCATTGCTGATGAAGTGCCCTCCACTGCCAGTGCAGGGTTCTCTGCTGCCGGTGAAGTGCCCTACATTGCCAGTCAAGGGTCTTCTACTGCTGGTGAAGCGCCCTCCTCTGTCAGTGAAATGCCCTATGCTACTGGTGAAGTGTCCTCTGTTGCTGGTGAAGTGCTCTCTGCTACTGTGAAGTTCCCTCTACTACCAGTGAAGTGTCCTCTGCTGCCGGTGAAGTACACTCCACTTCTGATGCAAAGGTCCTCCACTGCCAGTGCAGAGTCCTCTGCTGCCAGTGAAGTTCCCTGAACTGCAAGTGAAGGGTCTTCTGCTGCTGGTGAAGTGTCCTTTGCTGTCAGTGAAGCCCCCTCCACTACCAGTGAAGAATTATCCTTTCTCTGCCTCGTGATGACTGGCTGTTGTGTGATGTCCTTAGGTTAGTTAGGTTTAAGTAGTTCTAAGTTCTAGGGGACTGATGACCATAGATGTTAAGTCCCATAGTGCTCAGAGCCATTTGAACCATTTTGAAGAATTCTCCAGTGCCAGTGAAGTACCCTGCACTGTCAGTGAAGTGCCTTCTGCTGCTGATAGAAGGGTCCTTCACTGTCAGTGAAGTGCCATCCACTGCTGGTGAATGCCCTGAGCTGCAGATGAAGTTCCGTCCGTGCCAATGCGAGGATCCTCTACTGCCAGTGAAATGCCCTCCACTGTTGGTGAAATTTCCTAAGCTACTGGTGAAGCGCCCTCTGTTCCAGTGAAGTTCCCTCTGCTACCAGTGACGTGCCCCCTCCTGCTGGTGAAATTCCCTCCACTTCTGATGCAAGAGTACTCCATTGCTGGCGAAGGTTCTCTGCTGCAGGTGAAGTGCCCTGCACTGCCGATGAAGGATCCTCCACTGCTGGTGAGTGACCTACATTACTGGTAAAATGCCCTTTGCTGCAAGTGAAATGTACTCTGCTGCTGGTGAAGTCCCCCACACTATTGGTGAAGTGCTCTCTGCTCCTGGTGTAGTGTCCTCCACTGCCAGTGAAGTGCCCTCCACTGCCAGTGAATGGCTTATGCTGCGGATGAAGTGCCCTCCATTGGTGATCAGGGTGTTCTGCAGCCAGTGGCGTGCCCTACACTCCTAGTGAAGTGCCCTTGACTGCCAGTGAAGTGCTCTGTGCTGCCAGTGAAATGTCCTCCACTGCTAATGCAGGGTCCTCTATTGGCAATACAGGGTTCTCTGTGCCAATGAAGAGTCCCCCACTGCCAGCAAAGCGCTCCCTGCTGCCAGTGAAGTGCCCTCCTGCTGCCAATGCCAGGATCCTCTGCTGTTGGTGAAGTGCCTATGCTACTGATAAAGGATCTTCCACTGCTGGTGAAGTGACCTACAGTACTGATGAAGTGCTCTCTACTGCTGCTGAAGGGTCCTCTGCTGCTAGTGAAGTTCCCTTCACTACGGTGAAGTATCCTCCATTGCCAGTGAAGTGCCCTCCACCCTTAGAATTTCACCTGCTGTTGAAAGCACTGTTTGTAGAAAAAAATTGATTATGTGCTAGTAGTAGCTGCTTTATTAAATCAAGAGTTGGGAGCAAAAACATGGTAACCCACATTTTGTTAAAAATTGAGATATGATAACCCTGAGACTGTTCAAGCAGTGAGCCAGCAGGATATCATGTCATTCCATTGAAAACCCAACAGATGGCAGAATAATATACATTTTGGTAAGCCACAATTGCATTATTTAAAATTTATACGTTGGTATCCCACAGACACAATGGTAGGATTAAGTGGGATTTGTTCCTCTAAAAGGCAAAGGAAAATGAGGATGCAACTGAATTTTGAAGGTCTTAATTATACCAATATATTATTTGAAGAATCTGGCAGTGAGTATAATCTGTCCAACGATGAAGAAAGCATTGAAGATCATAATATCAGCAATGTAAGTACCTGGCTCAGCATACATTTAGGTTTTGTTGGTTAACATGTTTTGATGTTGGAAAACTAGTAATGTGTTTTCTGTGCATATTAAGAATAAAAAGTGTAATTTAAAACATTATTAGACTATCTTTTATGCATTATAAACTGTTGAACTCTTTCTGTAATTGTTTTTATGCATTTATTTGGCTTACCATGTTTTGCACTTGTGAAATGAACACTTGCTGCGTGTTACAGTTCCAAAGTTAATAGGCTAATTGCTGCGTTATTGCTGACATTTTCAGTATCCAGAAAATCACTTGGAAAATGTAATAGAGTACTAAGGAGACTGCCTACACTATGCTTGTCCGCCCTCTTCTAGGATACTGCTGCACGGTGTGGGATCCTTACCAGATAGCACTAACGGAGTACATCAAAATAGTTAAAAGAAAAGCCGCACGTTTTGTATTACCACAATATATGGGAGAGAGAGTGTCACAGAAATGATACAGGATTTGGGCTGGACATCATTAAAAGATAGGCATTTTTTGTTGCGACACAATCTTCTCATGAAATTCCTATCATCAACTTTCACCTTTGAATTTGAAAATATTTTGTTGACACCGACCTACATAGGGAGGGAGAAATGATCACCACAATAAAATAAGGGAAATTAGAGCTCATATGGAAAGGTATAGGAGTTCATTTTTTCCGCGCGCTATACGAGATTGGAATAATGGAGAATTACTGTGAAGGCGGTTCGATGAACCCACTGCCAGGCACTTAAATGTGATTTGCAGAGTATCCATGTAGATGTAGATGTAGAAGTCACATAAAACTTGGTGGAAGCAGGGACAACCATTTAATGGCTCTCCAAAGAACTAAAAGAATGAAGAACTGACTTCAAGCCATCACTGCTCAGAAATAATGCCTCACAGAGTAACAATCGGGAAAACTGTGCACGGAAATTCTTCAAGTGCCAAGTGTTTGGGAAACCACAATGGTCCTATAGGTTCTATAGACAACGACTGGAATGTGCTACCATCAACCACTACAACTTGGCTAATCTACATCTACATTTCCACTCTGCAAGCCACCCAATGGTGTGTGGCGGAGGGCACTTTACGTGCCACTGTCATTACCTCCCTTTCCTGTTCCAGTTGCGTACAGTTCACGGGAAGAACGACTGCCGAAAAGCCTCCGTGCGCACTCAAATCTCTGTAATTTTACATTCATGATCTCCTCGGGAGGTATAAGTAGGGGGAAACAATATATTCGATACATCATCCAGAAATGCACCCTCTCGAAACCTGGCGAGCAAGCTACACCGCGATGCAGAGCGCCTCTCTTGCAGAGTCTGCCACTCGAGTTTGCTAAACATCTCTGTAATGCTATCACGCTTACCAAATAACCCTGTGACGAAACGCGCTGTTCTTTTTTGGATCTTCTCTATCTCCTCCGTCAACCTGATCTGGTATGGATCCCACACTGATGAGCAATACTAGAGTATAGGTCGAACGAGTGTTTTGTAAGCCACCTCCTTTGTTGATGGACTACATTTTCTAAGGACCCTCCCAATGAATCTCAACCTGGTACCTGCCTTACCAACAATTAATTTTATACCATCATTCCACTTCAAATCGTTCCGTACGCATACTCCCAGATATTTCACACTAGTAACTGCTACCAGTGTTTGTTTTGCTATCATATAATCATAAAATAAAGGATCCTTCTTTCTATGTATTCGCAATACATTACATTTGTCTATGTTAAGGGTCAGTTACCACTCCCTGCACCAAGTGCCTATCTGCTGCAGATCTTCCTGAATTTTGCTGCAATTTTCTAATGCTGCAATTTCTCTGTATACTACAGCATCATCCGCGAAAACCCGCACGGAACTTCCGACACTATCTACTAGGTCATTTATATATATTGTGAAAAGCAATGGTCCCATAACACTCCCCTGTGGCATGCCAGAGGTTACTTTAACGTCTGTAGACATTTCTCCATTGAGAACAACATGCTGTGTTCTGTTTGCGAAAAACTCTTCAATCCAGTCACACAGCTGGTCTGATATTCCGTAGGCTCTTACTTTGTTTATCAGGCGACAATGCGGAATTGTATCGAACGCCTTGCGGAAGATAAGGGGAGTGTTGTGGGACCATTTCTTTTCACAATATTTATAAATGACCTAGTAGATAGTGTCGGAAGTTCCATGCGGCGTTTTGCGGATGATGCTGTAGTATACAGAGAAGTTGCAGCATTAGAAAATTGCAGCGAAATGCAGGAAGATCTGCAGCGGATAGGCACTTGGTGCAGGGAGTGGCAACTGACCCTTAACATAGACAAATATAATGTATTGCGAATACATAGACAGTTTTGTAGGAAGGATGCCAAAAATGGAGTTTGTATTTTCATTAAATCGAATGTGGAATTTAAAAGGAGGCATGAGACAGAAACTTTGAGCATTGAAAAGTATTTTGGAGCTGCTGCTGTTCTACTGTGTGGGGAACTGGGTAACATGATAATTACAGCAGTTTATAGTGCACCTAGTGGGGACATAGACAGTCACTAATAAACTGTAGTCTCTTATGGAGAAGCCACTATAATTATCCATAGGGACTTCAATAGAGACATTATGCATGAATCTGCATAGAGGGAGCTATTTGTAAATGCACTGCACAGCTTCAACATGTTTCCTCTTATAAATAGCGCCACAAGAATAACATAGAGAATGGAGAGTTTTATAAACATTATTTCAAATATTGACACCACAGAGACAAAACTATTAATATGAGTTAGGGCTATGTGATCATTATGCTCTCATCCTTATAATTGCAGCTATACCTGTCACACAAAGGACCTTATTTCTTTTTTAGAAAAGAAATGTTTCTGCAGCAAATTGAGCTAGTTTTGTTTGTTGTGTAAGTAATGAATTCTAGTTAGAAGTGCTTTCAAAGTCAAGTACTAACAATGCTTATGATAATTTCTCTTCAGTATTCACTGTCAAATTTTGAAATGTGTTTTCCTAAGAATCTGACAAGATCCCATTCAGGTCAGATCACTGAATCTAGATCCTGGATTATGTCATGCATTAAGATTTCCTGTAGGACTTTAAAAATGCAGTTCTCAAATGACAAGATCCACAGTCTATAGAACATGTTAAGAATTATAGGAAAATATATCATCAGGCAATTGCAAAGTCAAAGCTACTTAGATATTTATTTATGTATTCATCTAAAAAATCTTTCCAGAATGTAGGATACAGAACAAAACAGCAATACAACACAACAGTGCAAAAATACAGTATTATTTCTGTTGATACATAAATTTTAACTTTATTCACAAAAGAGTTTTCACTATTGTAGTAGCCGCACTGTTTTGTTTGAAATCTCTTGTAACTCAAATGTTCTAAAAAATTGTGCTACTGAATAGAAACAATGATCTAATAAGAATGCCCTTAGGATTTTACAAAAGAGCGTGAATGATGATTTGATTTTCACATATGTGGAAGACTGCTGTAAATTTGTATACCACTGTTTTTTTAATGATTTACCATGTAAATGTTACTGCAATACAAATATTAATCTGCCAGTACAGTACATGCTCTTTCTGCTTTAAAATATCTACTCTCTATTTTTGTACAATATTTGCTTTTATATTGTAACTCAGTGATCATTTAATGTAGAAATAATAACATTAATGCAAATTTAATATTATACTTTGTTATACATTGACTTGTCCTACATCAGAATGTATTATTTGTGTACTATATGATTACCAGGACCAATAAAACTGTACGCTGCTCTACTGTTTATTGTGGAAGTTTTGTAGGCTAATGTCCTTACAGATTGGTCATGAAGCTTTTTCTTTTGTCCTGTGCCATACCGGCGGATATTAAAATTTTCATTTATATCTGTCAGATTATTTCTAACAAAACTACAGATTTCTAGTATGTACACACAGAGAAGTGAGAGGATTGACAACTTTCGAAAGAGGGGTTTGCAAGAATGGTAACATAATAAGATTGTTGGGCAACAAATCAAAATCTGTGTGGGATACTGTAAAAAAATGAAACAGAGATGATGTATGAAGAGCAGAAAATTACTCTTACAAATTCTGATGATATCAATATTGGCAAAGAAGACCTCCAAATTGCATAAAGGATTACTTTATAAATGCTTCTCAAACACTTAAATTGAAATTCACGAATCAGGATGAACTTTGGTTTTGCACACCATCATACAGCATGAGGTTAGTTCCAACTAATAAGCATGAAGCAGTAAAGGCAGTTAAAAGTCTGAAATGGAAAATGTCCGCTGGTGTTGATGTTGTGCCAGCATCACTTATAATCCATGCTGCTTCACAAATTGCAAAGCCCTTGGATCACAATGTTAATTTATCGTTCACTGAAAGATTAAAACTATCAAAAGTGACACCTTTACTCAAGTGTGGAAACAGGCATGATGCTGAAAATGACTGACTCATTTCTCTCCTCCTGGCCTTCTCTAAAGTAATTGAGAGTTTAATAAAACAATGAATTGCCAAATACTTCAATGACCACTGTATGCCAAATAGTAATCAGATGGCTTTCAAACTGGAAGCAGCACAGAAATGACTAATGAAATAGTTTGAAACTTGGATGACAACAGTAGTGATGTAGGAGTTAATTTAGATCTTTCTAAAGCTGGGTAGTAATTAAATTCTTTTAGCCTAGATGGGAGAAATTGGGATAAAAGGAATAGTAAACAAGTGGCTTCACCCACATTTAGATCATAGGCTGTAGAGCTCATATTAGCTCATACTAATCATGAAATCAGATTAGTATCTGGTGCAGGGAAAGTCAAAATATCTGTACCTCAGGGTTGTGTGTCAGGCCCCCTACTGTCCCTTATATAAATAAATGACATGTAAACTCAGAAACTGCAGCTAATGTCATTACACTAATGTAATAATGAGTGACATTAAAAAATTTCTGTCTACTACAACTGATAAAGTCCTTAAGTCTTTGTATTCAAGGTTCAGTGCCAATAGGTTGACTCTTAATGTGAAGAAAACAAACTACACACATCAAAAAAAGTTTCGCATCACCCTGGTTCCCAGAACTCCTGAAGACAGACGTTGATTGTGGATATTGTACCATAGACACAGTCCCTTTGACTGTTCAGAGATGTCACTAAACCGGCCCAAAGATGTAAACAACCATGCACGAGCAGCGCCTATTAGACAAAGGGAGTCCGACGGCCGATCAGTTCCAGTCATTCCACCAGGAAGGAGGTACACGACTCGTGTTGTCCGTAGTTCAACTATGTCTAGACAGTCAATACCACGGTTCAATCGTGACTGCACTGTTACTTTGCGCCAAGAAGGGCTCTCGACAAGGGAAGCATCTAGGCTCCTTGGAGTGAACCGAAGCAATGTTGCTCGGACGTGGAGGAGATACAGAGAGACAGGAACTCTTGATGATGTGCCTCGCTCAGGCTGTCCGAGGGCTACTACGGCAGTGGACGACTGCTACCTCTATTATGGCTCAGAGAAACGCTGACAGCAATGCCACCATGTTGAATAATGCTTTTTGTGCAGCCACAAGATGTTGTGTCACAACTCAAACTGTGCACATTAGGCTGCATAATGCACAACTTCACTCCCGGTGCCCATGGCGAGGTCCATCTTTGCAACCACGATACCATGTAGTGCCGTACTGATGGGCCCAACAACATGCCGAATGGACCACTCAGGATTGGCATCACGTTCTCTTCACCGATGAGTGTCGCATATGCCTTCAACTGGGCAATCGTCTGAGAGGTGTTTGGAGGCAACCCGGTCAGGTTGAACGCCTCAGACACACTATCCAGTGAGTGCAGCAAGGTGGAGGTTCCCTGATGTTTTGGGGTGGCATTATGTGGGGCCGACGTATCCCGTTGGTGGTCATGGAAAGCGCCGTAATGGCTCTATGATATGTGAATGCCATCCTCCCACCGATAGTGCAATAAGCATAATTGGCGCATCTGGGAGACTGAGAATCTGCACTTGAAGTCTCTTGACTGTCAACAGCTAGCTGTGCGGTGCAATGTCAGTCATGGATGGCACAGTGACTACTGAATGGTATGCGAATATTTTCAAAGATGAGTTCATCCCCATTATCCAAAGTGATCCCAATTTTGACAAGATGTCGTTCACGAAAGATGGAGTTCGGCCCCATCAAAGCAGGACAGTGTTTGATGTCCTGGAGGAGCAGTTTGGGGACCGCATTCTGGCTCTGGGGTACCCAGAGGCCACTGGCATGGGCCTCGTTGCCCGCCATGTTCTCCTGATCTCAACACATACGACTACTTTGTGCAGGGCTATATTAAAGACAAGGTGTACAGAAATAACACCAAAACCACTGCTGAGCTGAAAACAGCCACTCGAGTGGTCATCGACAGCACTGATGTTCCGACACTTCAGCCGGTCGTGCAGAATTTTGCAATTCCTCGTGTCACATCATTGCCAAGAATGGTGGGCAGAGTCAAACATGTCGTAACCTAAATCCAAATATCTGTAGTGATGTTTACATGTTGAATAAAGTGTGTGCATGCTGTAGTTTGTAATTAATTTATGTTTTTTTTTTCATATGGTTCAATTACTGTCACCCTGTAAGTGAATATGTTAGCTTACAGGAATACTAGACCCTTATTTATTGTTGAATTCTTTAGATTCAATTAACTGATGTGTCATTGGTGCTGTGTTTGTCTTCGTAAAGAATGTTTCTGCTTTTGGTTTTTTGTTTCCTCTGTTTCAGATGAAATGGGATAGATCTTTGGTGACAATGGATCTGTGCTAGCCTAGTTGTAGCGGATATAGCGTTGGCAGGTCTTTGTGTGTTCATGCATTATACTTTTCACCAGTGTTATTATATGTGTTTTTATGTTTACAAGGGTGTTTTATATCAACATTTAATTTACACACATCATTAACTTATTTATTGTGTGTGTTGCAGTTTCCAGCAGTCTTATGTAATGTGTTCATGTGTTTTCACTTTTTCAATAGCATTTTTATTTTCAAAATATTTTGTTCATTGATTTACTTCTTCTGTGTATTTCACCGCACAGCATAGATGATGTATTTTGTTATTCCCTTTCCAATCATGTACCGAGTGAGGTAGCTATTCCTGTCTTAATGTCCTGGACTCACATTTGGGAGGACCAGGGTTTTATTCCCTGTCCACCATTCTGACTTAGGTTTCCTATGGTTTCCTCTTGTTGCTAAGGTGAATGCTGGGATGGTTCCTTTGATTAAATCATGGCCAGCTTCGGGCCATCTCCCCATGTAATTATATCTTACTTCATTATTGTTTTATATATGTACATATTATTTCTACAGTATTATGAAAAGGATAGTTGCTGCTCACAATATAGCAGAGACCCTGAGTCACAGATAGACACAACAAAAAGACTGTCAGAAAATGACCTTTTGGCCAACAAGGAGTTTATTGAAAATAGACAACACACACACACACACACACACACACACATATGCACACAAAAGCAACTTACACACATGTGACCAGTCTCTGGCAGCTGAAGCCATCTGCCAGAGACTGTAGTCGTGTGCGTGAACTGCGTTTGTGTAAGTGAGTGTATGTATGTTGTCTATTTTCCATAAAGGTCTTGCTGGCCGAAAGCTCATTTTCTGACAGTCTTTTTGTTGTGTCTATCTGTGGCTCAGCAACTTCACAATACAGTGAGTAGCAACTATCACTTTTATAATATTGTTACATTCCAGCCTGGATTTTCCATTGTTTGATGTTACATTCTACTTCTGTTGTTTATCTGGTGTGTCTGATGCTGTTCTGAATGGTCTATGGATGAATAAATAAATAAAATAAACAAATCAACTGCTCAGACCTTTTTGACAAACAAAAATATATCACTTTTGCTAACTGTAATTCTTACTGGATTTTTCCAGTTCTCTTACATTCATCAGAGGAACAGATTCATTAACTTGTGGGGACGTAACTCTGTGGAGTTGCCTGGAACAATATCTCTGCCGTGAGTTAGCTCAGATAACCTATCTGGACCTTCAATTAGTTGGCTCTAATTGATGTTTGTGACAACATGCTTTGTACCTTGTAGGACAATAAAATATATTTGTATGGAATCGTATGACCTGTTAGTTGTTATTATACATAACTACTACCCCCAGTACTGTACTTCCTACTAACTAAATGTTGCATTACCCCTGCATGTAAAAAACCACTCCACTTTGTCATTGGAAAAAGGAAAAACTGTCTTTACTCCCATTTGTTTCTTGTAAATTAGTCAATACAATTATGGAATTCTTACTTCTATGTTTCTGTGATAATTTTGCTTAACCTTGTGCCCTAATACAACTTGTTTTCCCACATCTGTAACAAACATATGAGAAGTCTTCAATAAGTAATGCAACACATTTTTTTCCTTGGCCAAGTTTGGTTGAAAAACTGCAGAATTTGAAACTTCCTGGGAGATTAAAACTGTGTGCCGGACCGAGACTCGAGTCTTGGTCCAGCACACAGTTTTAATCTGCCAGGAAGTTCCATATCAGTGCACACTCTGCTGCAGAGTGAAAATCTCATTCTGGACTGCAGAATTTGTTGTGGGACATTGTGGAATATTCCCATTTCAGCTCCTGTAGTTTCATGAAGTTTCCATAGGCAGTGGTGCTACACGTAGCCTTCAAAATGGCATCTGAACAGAGACTCATTCCAAGCAGAGAATGTCACATATCTGGTCATACATCAGGTTGTATTTCCTCAGTGGCAGCGATCACAGCAAGAAATTAGCTGTAGCTGGGTGCGTACAGTACTGTGTATACCCAGTGATGTGGTCAACAAATACACATTTGGTTTCACAGGTTTAATTCCATAAACATGAGACCCTCCACACTAAATTAGTTATGACCTGTCCATGTCTTAATTACATAATTAAGTCTCATTTACCAGGTATGCACATACTGCATCTTCTAACTACATGACGATAGCCACTGTGCAGTATAACCTAACCAACCAATAACATTCTCACTCAAATGAACAACACTTGTGGCACTTTTATACTAAAGTTAATCAGTGATCATTGTTAGTTGTCCTACTTCACTGTATGTCTTCCTATTCATGACAACACATCATTGCACCGTTACATTATTACAGTTCAGACTGATGTGGGTTCCACACTTGGAATCTAGGCACTGACTGTCTTTCATATTCAAGTAAATCCGCATATGTTATTAACAGTTTTAATTCACAGTCCAGTTTCATATTAAGTTAGACACATTATTGCACAAGTACATTTTGGCTGTTTCGACAAAAAACGTGGGTGCCAGTACCAAAATGTTGGAACAGTCTGACTTAAAATGACTTCAGGCACAGTGCTTGTGCAAAGATGGTTACTAAAGTTTGACATTGTTAAATATGAAATTTTGATAATTGCAATTAGAGTTTAACATCTTAGATTAATTGAACAGTGCAGAAAAATTGGTTTTGGTCTGAACTTTATCTTACAATAATAGTTTTGACTGAAATAAGCCTTCTTGATGACAAAACTGCAAAAATAGCTAAATAAACAACACTGTACATAAAAATGTTAATTACTCAGATACTAAGTAAGTGATGATGATCCTACCGTGTTTTAGAAATTAGATACATGAATATTTTAAGGATTTCTAGGGGCTATTTTCCTAACTTTATCAGTAAAGTAAGTGTCGTGTGATTAGAGCCTCCGGTCGGGTAGACCGTTCGCCAGGTGCAAGTGTTTCGATTTGACGCCACTTTGGCAACTTGCGCTTCGATGGGGATGAAATGACGATGATTAGGACAACACAACACCCAGTCCCTGACCGGAGAAAATCTCCAACCCAGCCAGGAATTGAACCCGAGCCCTTAGGATTGACATTCTGTTGCACTGATCACTCAGCTACGAGGGGGGGGGACAACTTTATCAGTAATATAGTAGTTACATCTGTTTACATGTCAAGGATGTCACTAGAACAGGAAATAATTATTGTTAGTTAATTGAACTGAGGTTCAGCAAAACTACTTACTTGAAATGGTTCAAGTTAATCAGGAAATTACACTGGCTAATGTAATTTAGCAAAGTTGAACCTGATCTTATTTACAGAATGACAGCTTTATCATATGGCACATCTCTAACTAATACTAATGATAATTAAGAAAGCAAAGAAATACCATTTAAAGAGGCAAATAATGAAAAAAAAAAATGGAAATGGGTCCCAGCTTCCTTTGCTACAAGAGCTATCACTGAGTTTCTTTTGGTGGAAAATCAGAGTACTGCAGATATTCATAGGCACTCGAAGGATGTCTACAGAGCCCTGACAGTGACCAAAAGCACGGAATGTCATTGGACATGGTGTCTGTCATCATTGCAACAAGGTCACACTGACCTGTACTTCCCCAAGAATTTGAAGCAATGACTTCAGCGTGCTCTTTGCCACAAAAATGCAAGTGAGCTTCTCCTCAGGAGTGAAGTCTCCCACAACGGCACTGTTGTATAAAACATTCTCAGACATCTTGCCACTTCAGTTCAGGAGAAAACCTCAAGGTTTTGTTAATTACCTCCATCATCTTTGTCAGGATCAATTTATGTCAAAACTGTTGCTGTGGTGGCCTCGTATAGTGCACAGACAGCTTCCGATCGGTCAGTAATTGTGTAACGCTCTCGCAGACGGTGTCAACATATGTGGTGGTGGCGCCACAAATCCCGTCATAGCATAAACATTGTGACAAACATCTCTTCCTCTTTTCTGCGTCAAGAGCTCACTTCTGTGCACCACTAAGATTATATCTGCTATCACAGTTGAATATCTTCTCACATACTCTTATTTATACAGCCTCTTTAATTAAAAAATCCCAGTATGTGAGAGCCTGGAACAAAACTTTTGTTTAGTCAAACAGTATTCTGTGTCCGTTCATGAGGCTGTGCTCAGCAGCAGCAGATTTCTGCGGTACTCAATTTTTAGTATAGCACTGATGTTTTGCACAGCTGTCGGAAATGGTGTGGATGGACTGATTGATGTAATTGTTTCTACACTCCCAAGGCATGTTGCAAACACCAGAGATCCTCAGGCCGAGACTGTTCTTAACAGGGCATAGCATCTCATTTATTTTCTTAGTAGGTCAGAAAATACCACATATGCCTCGTCTTCCTGGGACTCGGCCTGTTTCCCTGGATGTAGCGCTGCAGAAATGAAAGAATGCAATCAGTGCCTCATTATGTGAAAGTTCGACATTTTCTTTTTTCCTTTTCTGTTTCTGACATCACATCATGTGATCTACATGTACATCTACACCTACATTTATACTCCGCAAGCCACCCAACGGTGTGTGGCGGAGGGCACTTTACGTTCCACTGTCATTACCTCCCTTTTCTGTTCCAGTCGCGTACGGTTCGCGGGAAGAACGACTGTCTGAAAGCATCCGTGTGCGCTCGAATCTCTCTAATTTTACATTCGTGATCTCCTCGGGAGGTATAAGTAGGGTGAAGCAACATACTCGATACCTCATCCAGAAATGCACCCTCTCGAAACCTGGCGAGCAAGCTACACCACGATGCAGAGCACTTCTCTTGCAGAGTCTGCCACTCAAGTTTGCTAAACATCTCTGTAACGCTATCACGGTTACCAAATAACCCTGTGAGGAAACGCGCCGCTCTTCTTTGGATCTTCTCTATCTCTTCTGTCAACCCGATCTGGTACGGATTGTAAGGGGTCCGTAGGCCCTTACTATAAATTTGCACTCGGCACAGGTCGATAGGGTGAACAATCGATCGTGTCGTGTTGCGAGAGCGAGTGTGGAGTTGAGCGAGTGCCATGTTGCGGGTAGAGATGTGTGGAGGTCGTTGTTGTAATGCAAGGCTTTAATGACAAAGGGAGTTGCCATCGCCGTGGTTAGACCCCTTTGTACTAGAAGTAATACCGGGAAAGTGAAGAAGTATAATTACGAGAGTGATTAGTGATATTCTAGGGCCGATATTTTGGTTTCGCGTCTACCGCGCCGGCATCTCTTTGGATGGCAGTGTTGAATTGCAGTGTTGGATTAACGTGTGATGATAATGAAAAATGAAGAAGCCTGTGCTGAGTTTACCCGTAATTAGATATGTATGACGAAGGCAGTGGCTGTCTCCTCCTTTTTGTGTTTTTTGAGACGAATATAGATTCGTAATTAGTGAAACTGTGTTGGTGTTTTTCTTGTTACCAGAGATTTCATTATTACAGTATTGAGATGGACGAACTGGAAAGTAACAACTTCCGTAGCAGTCAATTCCAATTGCCAGCCCCATTAGGTACACAGTCACATTAATAATAATTATTGGGTTGCTATTCGACCAGATCAGATCAGGTCGGGATAAATAAACGGAGGTGTTACAGGATCCCACACTGATGAGCAATACTCAAGTATAGGTCAAACGAGTGTTTTGTTCTTTCAGAACATGTACTCCAGATGGTTAATTTCGGAATCCAAGTGGTCCTCATCAGAAACAGTTGTTTGCTCTGTGTACCAGTGTATTTAGAACTGATCTCTCCTGGACTGCACAGTGAAAACTCTGGAGGCTCAGGTATAAATCAGTATGCATCAGCTTGCAGTACACTGAGGGGCCGAGATGTACACTGAATTTCCGTCGTTCTTAATACTGCTGAATATTGCAGCACTGTGGGATCATTGTTGGAAGATATCACACCCATCTGCCCAAAATGGGACCTGGTTCCATCATACAGCAGAAAAACGGTGGAGCTCCTGAAGAATTCTGGTCTACCAGAGGAGCCTGAGCTCCTAAACAACCTAGGCTCTATGGATTACCTAAAGTCCACAAGGAAGGTATTCCATTCAGGCCAACTGGCCATATACACACATCAAAAAACATTTTGCATCACCTTGGTTCCCAGAACTCCTGAAGATGGATGTTGACTGTGGATATTGTATCACAGACGCGGTCCCTTTGACTGTTCAGAGATGTCACTAAACCCGCCCAGAGATGTAAACAACCATGCACGAGCAGCGCATATTAGACGGAGGGGGTCTGACAGCCAATCAGTTCCAGTCATTCCATCAGGAAGGAGGTACACGGCTCATGTTATGTGTAGTTCAACCGTGCCTTGATGGTCAATACCATGGTTTGATCATGTCCACATTGTTACTTTGTGCCAGGAAGGGCTCTAAACAAGGGAAGTGTCCAGACGTCTCAGAGTGCACCAAAGAAATGTTGTTCGGACATGGAGGAAATACAGAGACAGGAACTGTCGATAACATAACTCGCTCAGGCTGCCTGAGGGCTACTACTGCAGTGGATGACCGCTACCTATGGATTGTGGCTCGGAGGAACCCTAACAGCAATGCCACCATATTGAATAATGCTTTTCGTGCAGCCACAAGACGGCGTGTTACAACTCAAACTGTGCACAATAGGCTGCACGATGCGCAACTTCACTCCCGACATCCACGGTGAGGTCCATCTTTGCAATCACAACATGCCGAATGAATCGCTCAGGATTGGAATCATGTTCTCTTCACGATGAGTGTCGCATATGCCTTCAACCAGACAATCGTCGGAGACGTGTTTCTAGAAAACCCGGTCAGGCTGAACGCCTTAGACACAATGTCCAGCGAGTGCAGCAAGGTAAAGGTTTTATGGTGGCATTATGTGGGGCCAACGTACGCCACTGGTGGTCATGGAAGGTGCTGTAATGGCTCTATGATATGTGAATGCCATCCTCTGACCGACAGTGCAACCATATTGACAGCATATTGGTGAGGCATTCGTCTTCGTGGATGACAATTCACCTCCCATCATGCACAACTTGTGAATGACTTCCTTCAGAATAACGACATCGCTCGACTAGAGTGGCAGGCATGTTCTCCAGAAATGAACCCTATCGAACATGCCTGGGATAGATTGAAAAGGGCTGTTTATGGATGACATGACTCACCAACTGTATATGGACGACATGACCCACCAACCAGTCTGAGGGATCTACGCCGAATTGCTGTTGAGAACTGGGACAATCTGAACCAACAGTGCCTTAATGAACTTGTGGAGAGTAACCAACGAGCAATGCAGGCATGCATCAATGCAAGAGGACGTGCTACTAGGTATTAGAGGTACCGGTGTGTACAGCAATCTGGACCACCACATCTGAAGGTCTCGCTATATGGTGGTACAATATGCAATGCGTGGTTCTTGTGAGCAATAAAAAGGGCAAAAATGATGTTTACGTTGATCTCTATTCCAATTTTCTGTACAGGTTCTGGGACTCTCAGAATTGAGGTGATGTTAAACGCTTTTTGATGTGTTTATTTAACTTAGTTGATGACTCTGATAGTTGGCAACTGTAAACATCACACCAGAAAATCTTGAACGTTCATTAAGAAAATTAAACAGACCAGTTTTGGCCCAAACAATATTTTAGTCAGCCTGGATGTGGTCTCACTATTTACAAAAGTACCTGTGGAGGACACATTGAACTGTTGGTAGAGCGTTTTCCTCCTGAAATAATAAAATTGTTACACTGTGTTATGAAGACCACCTACTTCTTCTATGTGAGTAAATTTTATGAATAATGAACAGAATGGCTATAGACTCTCCATTGTATAGAGTGTTTTGAGGAATATGCATTAAATTTGTCTCCCCTTTGTACATCTTCATTGAGTCGTTATGTTGACATCATGTTTATGGTCTGGCCACACAGCATAGAAGTTTCTAGAGCACTTCCATCAATATATGAACAGTATCCATCCAAATGTCCAGTTGACTATCAAGAAAGAGAAAGAAGGAAGGCTGCTATTTTGGATGTTTTGGTTCAAAGAATATCAGATGGAAATCTCAGCCACTTAACGTACTGGAAGTCGAAGCACACTCCTTTATATCTTCACAGGCAGAATTTTCAGCATCCAGTCCAGAAGAGAGCAGTTTTAAATACAGTGGTACATGGAGCAAAAGCTGTTTCTAATGAGGACCACTTGGATTCCAAAATTAATCATATAAAGAATGTGTTCTGAAAGAATGGCTACAAGTCATATGATATGAAGTTAGAAAAAATAAAGGAAACATGAAAATGCCAAACATTAGCATGACAAGCTGTAGTGCCCCCAGAATGTTACGAAAGTCCGGAGACACTTGTGTTCCAGCCATTTGAACATGCGTTATTTTAAAGCAGGGCATAAGGATGAGCACGGGATACTGCACCCATTTGTTGTTTGTGCAGGCGAAAGTGGAAGGGAGATAATTCGTCGGCACTGACAAGTGTTCAGCGCGACCCGCCAAGAATAAGCAAATACGGCCCGGAAGCTCCGTGCCCGACTGCAAAGCGTAATGTAGCATTGTATTGTTAAAAAACAAATGGAGAGACTCGAAATAGTGACTGTTTATTAGACGTCAAACTGCTGTCGAGAGTACGTGGACTGGACGTGGATAGTCAGCCACGATAAAAGCTTATGTATTAATTGTGTTCAAAAAGTGTAATTAACTGATTATGGGTGCCCGGTAATGTGTGGGCTTACGTCATAAAGTTTAGTAGTTTTTTTGTATAAAGTGGAAATAAATATGTTCTGGTGCATTGAATGGTATTCCAAGATAGCGTACTTTTTAAATAAGGAGAGAGAGAGCGAGAGAGTGAAAATTTCCCCTTCCTAGCAGTGAAATCTTCGGGGAAGTGTTCGGTGCTAGCAGAAGACATCGGCGCTGCAAGAAAGCAGAACCGGCATTCTTCAACAAGTAAGTCCACGAAAAGGCTTAAGCTGTATAGAGAGAGCTTAACATTACACCGGGCCACTGCAAAGCCACTGATTGCATTCCTTCCTTTTTGCAGCACTACATTCAGCAAAATAGGCAGAGTCCCACGAAGACGACGTACAAGATCTATTTTCTGACCTTCTAAGAAAATAAGGGAGATACTATGTCCTGTTAAGGATAGTCTTTGCCTCAGAATTCGTGGGATTTATAACATCCCTTGTGAGTGCAGACTCAGATATGTCAGTCGGTATATCTGCACCATTTCAGACCCCGTGCAGAACCTCGGCAGCGTATTACAAATCGAAAACTGGAGAAATCTGTAGTTGCTGAGCACAGCCTCACAAATAAACACACAATACTGTTCGACTAAACAAAAGTTTTATCCCAGGCTCCTATGTTCTGGGATTCTGTAATTAAAGAGACTGCAGAAATAAGAATGTGTGAGATCTTCAACTGTGACAGCAGATGCGATCTTAGCAGTTCACGGAAGGAAGTGCTCGCTGCAAAAAAGAGCCGGAGATATTCTTTGCAATGTTTACACCATTCGTGAGAGCAGTGGTACCACCAGCGCGGACATTGACACCGTCTTAAACAGCATTACATAATTACCGACTAATCAGGAGCTGTCTATGGACTATATAAGGCCACTGTAGCACCAGTTTGGTAGACAGTTGCTCCTGACGAAGACAATGGAGGAAATCGTTGATAGCTCAGGGTTTTTAAGATGAATTGACGTGGCGAGAAGTCTGAAAATATTTTATATAACTTCTCCTTCTCCATGACAATGCAGTGCCTCTAACAATTCTGCACATCTGAAAGGAGCTCACGAGACTCCATCGGCCTGTTCTTCCTCGTCCGTCCTACAGCCCAGATCTCGCACCTTCCGACTTCCGTCCACTCGTCCTGATGGAAGATACCTTCCACAGGAAGCGGTATGTGGACAATGGAAGGTTGAGATGTAACAGTCCATTGAAACCCATTTAAAATATGTATTTACCGATCCAATTTCAAATAAACAGGAATCACTGATGTAAACAAAAGGTAGTGGTATAGGTAAACCTATACTTATAAAATTGTTACAATGAAACTGGTTACTACATTATAATTGTATTGAAGTATATACATCCTATAATTGGTAGGAATATTTAGGATTAATATAATTAGGTGAAATCTGGAACAAATTATCAAGAATATTTGTCAAAGTCATTTCTTTGAAGCTGAAATGGATTTGTGTTAAAACAGTATCTAAATTAAAGTCTGCAGTATTTAAAGGAAAAACCAACTGAGATAATCATAATTGATTAGAAAATTAAAATGTAATTAGCGAATTTGTTATAAGTGGCTTGTAAACATAGGCAGCTCTTTAGGTGTTTTGTCAATAATAAATAAAAGACCTATTTTGCCACATTCAGTGGGAGACTTGGAAAAATCTACATTGGTAGGAACATTTTCTGAACCATGTATCTTTTGTATTTAATAAAAATAGTAAAAATATTGTTAATACTTCCTATATTGAGCATTTGTACAAATGGCTCTGAGTACTATGGGACTTAACTGCTGAGGTCATCAGTCCCCTAGAACTTCGAACTACTTAAACCTAACTAACCTAAGGACATCACACACATCCATGCCCGAGGCAGGATTCGAACCTGCGACCGTAGTGGTCGAGCGGTTCCAGACTGTAGTGCCCAGAACTGCTTGGCTACACCGGCCGGCAGCATTTGTACACTCTTAAAATGTTATATGCTTGAAAAGTCATCTATGTATTTGCTCTATAAGAGCTAGTGCAACTGTTGAAATGAGTCATTAATTTTGAGGTAACAGCTTTAATTGTATTTTTTTTTTAAAAAAAACCTTTATAACAATACCAAGGATTGTTCAGGATTGTATATAAAAGGGGCAGCCATGTTGGCACATAATGGCCAGTACTTTATGATCATTTGATGGAGTAAGGTGTACGTCAGTGTCTTATGAGATTTTGTGCAAGAAGCATGTAACTGCTTCCGTGAATACTTTATGTAAGTTCATGCAGTAAGCATGTCAGACTTGGCAAATTGTATGGAATATGTAAGACGACTGATCTATCATTACACCAGTGTACATAAAAAGGTTAAAAACTAAGTGATATAATGAAAAGAAGTTCTGAAACATAATGTTCGATTTAGTCATTCTTGGCATAAAACACCAAGATACAGTGGACATACAGTAACTCAGTGACTGTTGCAGCAGCAGTTTGACAAGAATGAATGGAAGAGTACACCTCACAATATTATATGAATTTTAACATTTAATTTTGCAGTATTTTTTGGTTTGACAATTCTTTTTGAGATGTATTGAAGTTGCATTATTAGCAAATAATAGTTGAAATGAAAGAACCCATCAGGCAGGAAATTTCACCAGGTTACTGGTGTAGCAAGACACTGGCTCCAACATTGACCACTGAGCAAGGTGGTGCAGTGGTTAGCACACTGGACTCACATTCGGGAGTACGACGGTCCGATCCCGCGTCCGGCCATCCTGATTTAGGTTTCCCGTGATTTCCCTAAATCACTCCAAGCTAATGCCGGGATGGTTCCTTTGAAAGTGCACGGCTGACTTCCTTCCCTATCCTTCCCTGATCCGATGACCTCGCTGTCTGGTCTCCTCTCCCAAACAATCCAAACCCTCCGACATCAAGAAGGGACGTCGAACAGATGTGCAGAACCGTAGACCTATATCGCTAATATTGATCAGTTACAGAATTTTGGAACACATATTGTGTTCGAGTATAATGACTTTTCTGGAGACTAGAAATCTACTCTGTAGGAATCAGCACGGGTTTTGAAAAAGACGATCGTGTGAAACCCAGCTCGCACTATTAGTCCACGAGACTGAGAGGGCCATAGACACAGGTTCCCAGGTAGATGCCGTGTCTCGACTTCCACAAGGCGTTTGATACAGTTCCCCACAGTCGTTTAATGAACAAAGTAAGAGCATATGTACTATCAGACCAATTGTGTGATTGGATTGAAGAGTTCCTAGACAACAGAACACAGCATGTCATTCTCAATGGAGAGAAGTCTTCCGAAGTAAGAGTGATTTCAGGTGTGCAGCAGGGGAGTGTCGTAGGACCTTTGCTATTCACAATATATATAAATGATCTTGTGGATAACATCCGAAGTTCACTGAGGCTTTTTGCAGATGATGCTGTGATGTATCGGGAGGTTGTAACGATGGAAAATTGTACTGAAATGCAGGATGATCTGCAACAAATTGACACATGGTGCAGGGAATGGCAATTGGATCTCAATGTAGACAAGTGTAATGTGCTGCAAATACATAGAAAGATAGATCCCCTATCATTTAGCTACAATATAGCAGGTCAGCAACTGGAAGCAGTTAATTCCATAAATTATCTGGGAGAAGGCATTAGCAGTGATTTAAAATGGAATGACCATATAAAATTAATCGTTGGTAAAGCAGATGCCAGACTGAGATTCATTGGAAGAATCCAAAGGAAATGCAGTCAGAAAACAAAGGAAGCAGGTTACAGTACACTTCTTCGCCCATTGCTCGAATACTGCTCACCGGTGTGGGATCCGTACCAGACAGGGTTGATAGAAGAAATAGAGAAGATCCAATGGAGAGCAGCGTGCTTCATTATGGGATCATTTAGTAATTGTGAAAGTGTTACGGAGATGATAGATAAACTCCAGTGGAAGACTCTGCAGGAGAGACGCTCAGTAGCTCGGTATGGGCTTTTGTTGAAGTTTCGAGAACATACCTATATTGGTCCCTCCTGCATATATCTTGTGAACAGACTATGAGGATAAAATCAGAGACATTAGAGCCCACACAGAGGCATACTGACAGCATTTCTTTCCATGAACAATACGAGACTGGAATAGAAGGGAGAACCAATAGAGGTACTCAAGGTACCCTCCGTCACACACCATCGGGTGGCTTGCGGAGTATGGATGTAGATGTAGATGTAGATGTAGATCAGTAGAGTGGTACCATGTGGCTATACAGGTCCTCGCAAACAGGTGGCATAAGCCTATTGAGATTTTATTAGCCAAAAGCACTGGGAATAATGCGGCATATTGGAATTCTGAATAAAACCAACCTGCTTTCACAAAAAATATGTTGCATTATGTATTGAACACCTGTCATCTTTAGACCATGCATCATATCTACCATGAGACTTCCTTTTACCTGGCTCAAGACAAATGCCATAGATGAAACCAGCCTTTCACTGACATTAAAAATTATTACATTCTGCTTCTTTGTACAGTAGTCTGTCTTTTACAAAAGTCAGTTTCAACTGCTCACTTGACAAGGTTTTGAGAGCTGTAGCAACACCTTTCTATTCTTGATGCACTGTTATTAACAAACTGCATGGTATATTAGTTACTTCAATATTGGCACGAGATATTTTCAACATGTGTATTAACTTATCAGACGTTTAAAAAAATGATTATCAGGAGTATAGTCATTTGCATTAAACTTCATTGTCAACAAGGTTTTTTCATAATAAAAGTTGTTTAGCCATACTTCTCTGCTCAAAAGTTTGAGTTAACAAGTTCCACAAATCATAGGCACTTCCCTTATTGTTTGCATACTCCAAGTGATTGTCAAAAATTCATTGGATTATTTGTGACTTATATTTCCTCTCATCTTTCTGTAATTCTTCCAAAGGAGCCTTCTGTGCCTGTTGTTTAGCTGCGTCTCCGTAAGTGAACTCCACCATTCCCATTCATGGAGAGTCTCAATCCTAAATTTTGCAGTTTCTAAAGTTCATGTCCTCAAACAACTGTAACCCATACTTCTCAGTTTCTTGTGCTGTGATTGTAGATTATTTCTTGAACTGATGAGTTCATTTTCCCACTGTTATTACTGTCAAACTGTAACTAAATATTATTTATTTATTTATTTACATATTTTACGTCCACATTGGGGCACTTTATTCAATCCATATACATTTAAGTCTTAATACTAGTTGTAGATTTGGCTTTCCTCTTCCGCGCTCAAAACTTCTTCATCCTTTCGGACCTGGCTGCCCTTTCTTCATCAGTTATGGTGTATTTTTTGTGTGTAAATGTCTTTAGTTTAAATCTTGTGTCACTGTGTTTCAGGATCTTCTTCTCTTCTCTCCCTTCAGTTTGTTGCATTGACAAGCCTGACTCATCCAAATCATCTTGAACTTCTTTTAAACAGTTGTTCGTAGTCTTACTTTTCCAAAAGTAGGTGAACAGTTGTTTCGGTAGCCTGGTTTCTGGTAGTCTGGAAATGTGGTAGAAAAAGGAACCCTCCTTTTCTGCATTGTGTCAGTTATTGACTCAGTTTCTTGGTATACAACTTCGTTAGGTAATAGTCGCCACTGTCCCTCTCCTTGGTATTTTTGTTTATAACTGTTCTAAGGACTCTTCTGTCTGCCTTCTGTAGTTTGTCTGTGGTTGATTTGGTGTTAATCTTGAACAGTATTTCACTAGCATAGGTTGGTCTGGTTTAATAGCAGAGTGATAGTGTCTTAGGTTTGCATTTATTGAGAGTCATTTCTCCTTGTATGTTGGCCAGGTGATGCGTTGCGCTTGTTTCAGTTTAGTTGTTCTGCTTTCTACTGACATTTTCTCATTTGAATTCCAACTTATAACCTCCCCAAGGTATTTGAATCTATTTACAATTTCAATTTGTTTGTTATCATTCAGTGTAATGGCTGGTATTTCACCCTTGAAGGATGGCATCATTTCTGTCTTTTCAAATGATACCTGTAGTCCAACTTTTGCTGCTATTTTTTCAAGTTCTGCAATTTGTTGTTTATCCTCTTCCACGCTATTTGCAAGCAGTGCTAGATCACCAGCAAAGGGCAGCCAGTTGAGTTTGATATTTCTGCCAAAGTTGATGTTTGGTTGGCATTTCTTATTCCACTCTCGCATGACTTTCTCCAGTGCGCAGCCCAACCACTGCTGCAGGCAAGATACTGAACAATAAACAAGGGCAGAAAGAAACACATACAAGAGAACAAAGAGAAGGAACGAAAACATAATTATAAAATTATTCATCTACATCTACATCTACACCCGTACTCTGCAAGCCACCTTACGGTGTGTGGCAGAGGGTACCTTGAGTACCTCTATCAGTTCTCCCTTCTATTCCAGTCTCGTATTGTTTGTGGAAAGAAAGATTGTCGTTATGCCTCTGTGTGGACTCTAATCTCTCTTATTTTACCCTCACGGTCTCTTCGTGAGATATACATAGGAGGGAGCAATATACTGCTTGACTCCTCGGTGAAGGTACGTTCTCGAAACTTCAACAAAAGCCTATACCGAGCTACTGAGCATCTCTCCTGCAGCGTCTTCCATTGGAGTTTACCTATCATCTCCGTAAAGCTTTCACAATTACTAAATGATCCTGTAACGAAGCACGCTCCTCTCCGTTGGATCTTCTCTATCTCTTCTATCAACCCTATCTGGTACGGAACCCACACCGCTGAGCAGTATTCGAGCAGTGGGCGAACAAGCATACTGTAACCTACTTCCTTTGTTTTCGGATTGCATTTCCTTAGGATTCTTCCAATGAATCTCAGTCTGGCAACTGCATTACCGACGATCAACATTATATGATCATTCCATTTTAAATCACTCCTAATGCGTACTCCCAGATGATTTATGGTATTAACTGCTTCCAGTTGCTGACCTGCTATTTTGTAGCTAAATGATAAAGGATCTATCTTTCTGTGTATTCACAGCACATTACACTTGTCTACATTGAGATTCAATTGCCATTCCCTGCCCCATGCGTCAATTCGCTGCAGATCCTCCTGCATTTCAGTACAATTTTCCATTGTTACAACCTCTTGATATACCACAGCATCATCCGCAAAAATCCTCAGTGAACTTCCAATGTTAACCACAAGATCATTTATACATATTGTGAATAGCAACGGTCCTGCGACACTCCCCTGCGGCACACCTGAAATCACTCTTACTTCGGAAGACTTCTCTCCATTGAGAATGACATGTTGCATTCTGTTGTCTAGGAACTCTTCAACCCAATCACACAATTGGTCTGATAGTCCATATGCTCTTACTTTGTTCATTAAACGACTGTGGGGAACTGTATCAAACGCCTTGCGGAAGTCAAGAAACACGGCATCTACCTGTGAACCCGTGTCTATGGCCCTCTGAGTCTCGTGGACGAATAGCGCGAGCTGGGTTTCACACGATCGTCTTTTTCGAAACCCTTGCTGATTCCTACAGATTAGATTTCTAGTCTCCAGTAAAATCGTTACACTCGAACATAAGACGTGTTCCAAAATTCTGCAACTGATTGATGTTAGATATATAGGTCTATAGTTCAATAGCTATCTTTTCGTATTGTATGGAAATGTGCTTGCAGTTTTAAGACAGACCTGTCATTTCACTTATCTGTATCATTATTTCCTGTCATTGTACCTCCAGGGTGGGGCAAATAAAAGTGGCCTGGAGAACACAGTTCCAGGGTACAAAGAAACACAGCAGAGGAAAGGAAGTACAGCACTGAAATGTCGTGTGTCGAGGCCCTCCAGGCGGGTAGACCAGACCGACTGTGAAAGTCTTCTGAGGTGATGCCACTTCGGCAACTCGCACTTTGGTGAGGACGAAATGGTGATGATGAAGACGTCACAGACACCCAGTCCCCGAGCGAAGAAAATCTCCAACCCCACCGGGAATCGAACCCGAGCCGTCCGGCATGTCGAGCCGGCACTCCGTCCATTCGGCTACGGTCATACGGTACTAACCTGACTATAGCAACATTGAAAGTGACCACCGTTCATCTCTTCACATTTTTGGGCCCTGTTCAGCAAGCAGCTGAAGGTGGATCAAAGCTGGACTGTTGGAATCGCTCCAATCTCATCCAAAATGCTCTACTGCAGTTCGTGAAGACTGTGAGGGTTGTTGCAATACACCTTAGACTTGAAGGCTCCCCACACAAAATAGTCACATACTGATAGATCCGGTGACCTGGGTGGCCACCTAGAACCCCAATCAGACTGATCTCTGTTAACAACTCTGTCAGGTGTGAAGACTGTGTAAATGTGCTCCCAGGTCCAGCCAGCTGTATGGGCAGCTGCTCCATCCTGTTGGAAGTACACTACTGGCCATTAAAATTGCTACACCACGAAGATGACGTGCTACCGATGCAAAATTTAACTGACAGGAAGAAGATGTTGTGATATGCAAATGATTAGCTTTTCAGAGCATTCACACAAGGTTGGCGCTGGTGCCGACACTTGCAATGTGCTGATATGAACAAAGTTTCCAACTACCGATGCAAAATTTAACTGACAGGAAGAAGATGTTGTGATATGCAAATGATTAGCTTTTCAGAGCATTCACACAAGGTTGGCGCTGGTGCCGACACTTGCAATGTGCTGATATGAACAAAGTTTCCAACTGATTTCTCATACACAAACAGCAGTTGACCGGCGTTGCCTGGCGAAACGTTGTTGTGATGCCTCGTGTAAGGAGGAGAAATGCGTAACATCACATTTCCAACTTGGATAAAGGTCGGATTGTAGCCTATCGCAATTGTGGTTTATCGTATCACGACATTGCTGCTCGCGTCGGTCGAGATCCAATGACTGTTAGCAGAATATGGAATTGGTGGGTTCAGGAGGGTAATACGGAACGCCGTGCTAGATCCCAATGGCCTCGTATAACTTGCAGTTGAGATGACAGGCATCTTATCCGCACGGCTGTAATGGATCGTGCAGCCACGTCTCGATCCCTGAGTCAACAGATGGGGACGTCTGCAAGACAACAACCATCTGCACGACCGTCAGCTCGCAGACCGTGGCTGCGGTTACCCTTGAGGCTGCATCACAGACAGGAGTGCCTGCGATGGTGTACTCGACGACGAACCTGGTTGCACAAATGGCAAAACGTCATTTTTTTTGGATGAATCCAGGTTCTGTTTAGAGCATCATGATGGTCGCATCCGTGTTTGGCGACATCATGGTGAACACACATTGAAAGCGTGTATTCGTCATCGCCATACTGGCGTATCACCCGGCGTTATGTATGGGGTGCCATCAGTTACATGTCTCGGTCACCTCTTGTTCGCATTGACGGCACTTTGAACAGTGGACGTTACATTTCAGATGTGTTACAAACCGTGGCTCTACCCTTCATTCGATCCCTGCCAAACCCTACATTTCACCAGGATAATGCACGACCGCATGTTGCAGGTCCTCTACAGGCCTTTCTTTATACAGAAAATGTTCGATTGCTGCCCTGGCCAGTACATTCTCCAGATCTCTCACCAATTGAAAACGTCTGGTCAACGGTGGTCGAGCAACTGGCTCATCACAATACGCCAGTCACTACTCTTGATGAATTGTGGTATCGTGTCAAAGCTGCATGGGCAGCTGTACCTGTGCACACCATCCAAGCTCTGTTTGACTCAATGCCCAGGCGTATTGAGGCCATAATTACGGCCAGAGGTGGTTGTTCTGAGTACTGATTTCTCAGGATCTATCCGCCCAAATTGCATGAAAATATAATCACATGTCAGTTTTAGTATAAAATATTTGTCCAATGAATTCCCATTTATCATCTGTATTTCTTCTTAGTGTAGTAATTTTAATGGCCAGTAGTGTAATTGTAGAACTTTTACTCCTCCATTATAGCTGCCACAGATAATCTCGAAATGGTGGTAATGTAGCACACCAAAGTCAGCATCTCATGAAAAAGGTGGGACCAATAATGTCATATGCAGACACTGCACACCAAACCCCAATCTTCTGATCATAAAATGGTGTTTTGTGGGAGTTATGCAGATTCTCTGCTGCTCACAACCTGTGATTCTGTGAGTTGACGTAACCTCTCAGGTGAAACCAGGCTTCACCAGACATAAAGAACAGGTCTGTGTCCATGCTATTAAATGTTATCTCAGTGAACAGCTGCTCACAAAGCTGGAGATACTGAGGAGCATCTGCTGGTTTTAGTGGTCGAAGAACAGACACTCGGTAGAGAAGCACTCGTATGTCCAGGAGGGGTATTCGTCCACACAATCGACGTGATATGCCGGTCTCTTGCGACACTCGCAGGATCAATTTAGTAGGATGCTGAAGCATTTTCTGGTGAACTGCAGCCATATTTTCTGGTGTGTGAGCACATTTTCGAATTTTTTTGGCTTGCTCAAAACACATCCTGACTGATGCCATTTTCAGACTAAGCATTGCATCGCACTCTTTGGTGGCACTTTGACACCATTAAACTTCTCAGCAAACAACTGATCACACTGTTTCTATGACTTTGCGTCACATAGCTTTCCATTCATACTAACACAGCCAACACTATGACTGAGTGAGGTGGTGCAATACTGCACTCGCATTTTGGAGGACGACAGTTCAAACCCGCATCGGGCCATCCCGATTTAGGTTTTCCATGATTTCCCTAAATTTCTTCAGGCAAATGCTGGGATCGCTCCTTCGAAAGGGCACGGCTGACTTCCTTCCCCGTCCTTCCCTGGTCTGTTGGGACCAATGACCTCCCTGTTTGGTCCCCTCCCTCGAATCGACCAACCGACCGGCACTATGCTCTGAAATTGTGTGGATCACTTGGCAGGTGTACACATGGTGTGCACGTCACAGGGTGTGGTTATATGCATACATTCACATCCAATTGTATCCACTCATTTGGCCACTTTTATTAGCCCCACTCTATATAAATGTTCTAATATAAATTTAAGTACATTATGAATTAAACACACACAACACTGGTGTAATATTCTACAAACTCTTTGCCTATACATATGTCTGCTTGTGTCTGTATATATATGTGTGTGTGTGTGTGTGTGTGTGTGTGTGTGTGTGTGTGTGTGTGTGCGCGCGAATGTATACCTGTCCTTTTTCCCCCTAAGGTAAAACTTTCCGCTCCCAGGATTGGAATGACTCCTTACCCTCTCCCTTAAAACCCACATCCTTTTGTCTTTCCCTCTCCTTCCCTCTTTCTTGATGAAGCAACCATGGGTTGCGAAAGCTTGAATTTTGTGTGTGTGTTTGTGTTTGTTTGTGTGTCTATCAACATACCAACACTTTCGTTTGGTAAGTTACATCATCTTTGTTTTTAGAAATATTTATTATTTGTTACACAAACCAGTTTTCAGCTGTTACATCATCATCAGTTTCAAAGATCAGTATGTGGTGCAGTGAAATTTTGTTGGAGCAAAGATTTTAAACTAGTGCATGTGGAGTGTATCTCTACTTTCAAAGGTAATCTACAAAATATTCTAACAAGTGCTGATGGAACAATCAATCAATGCAAATAAATTTAAGTGTCAGGAAATCTTTACTGAAGGTATTTGTCTCGAATGTAGCCTTGTATGGAAGTGAAATGTGGATGGTAAGCAGTTCTGACAAGGAGAGAATAGAATCTTTGACAGAAGGATCTTGAAGATAGATGGGTAGATAGAGTAACTAATGAGGAGGTACTGAACACAATTTGGGAGGAAAAAAATTTTGACATGGTGAAAAGAAGTGATCAGTTGATGGGACACATTCTGAGACATCAAGGAACCCTCAAATTGTTAACATAGAGAAGTTCACGGGCCAAAAATTGTTGGGGCAGATCAAGAGATGAATTACAGTACACAGGTTGAAATGTATGAGTGGGTACGCAAAAGAACCAAACTGGGCAGAGCATTTATAGCACTGCATTTTGCTGCTAGGAGCAGCATTCCAGAGTCTGGAAGCCAAGTACTGTTGCTGAAGGAGGTCAGGGCTGGTTTTGACAGAGTTTATAGTGACAACTGTTTCGTGTGACTGTCGTTTTTGTAATTGCTGATTTTCGTGAACAACATGCAGCAGTGAAATTTTACTTTTTGCTGGGAAAAAGTGAAACAGAAATTCTTAAATTGTAAAAAGCAGTGTACAAGAATGATGCTATGTGGAAAACTCAATTGTGACTGGTTTTCCCATTTCAAAAACAGTGAAATGTCACTTGCTGACAAATCTCATTCTGGTCATGCTTCCACGGCTTTAACAAACGAAAAAGTTGAAAATATTCACGCAATTGTGATCAGAGATTGACGACAAACCCTCAAAAAAAAAAAAAAAAAAAAAAAAAAAAAGTGGAGCTGTCAGGACTGACTTTAAGTTCACTGCAATGAACTGTGACAGAAAATTTGGGAACGAAAAGGATGGCTGCCAATTTTGCGTCACACTTTCTGACTGCCGAACAAAAATAAGGTCACATGGAAGCGTGCTGTGCTTTGAAAAAAGAGTCTCGAAATTATCCAAACATTTTTCAAAAATTATCACAGGGGATGAAACTCTGTGCTGTTAAAGTGTCAGGATTGGTGAGGAGAGGAAAGCAGTGGACACTCGTTGAGGTGAAGAAGTTAAACATTTGATAAGGGCGGGGTGATTAAATGCAGTAAAAAAGGAAGGTCTATAGAAGCCGCCGAAACTGAATGCGCTGCTGCCCGAGAGCACGAGAGGAGAGCATCTAGTCGGGTCGGAAGCTGCCAGCAGAAGAGAACGGACGGCGTGTTCGCTCCCGGCAACTGGCTGTGGCTCCATCCTCACATGACCACCTCCGACCCTCCCTATTCGACAGCCAAATTGTAGACACACAGTTCGATAGCATTACCTCGTCAGTGACACGTGAGTTTAGCTGCTGATGGTTCAACAAGTGAGTTTCATAGTGGTTCTGTCCGGTTTCACGCAACATGACTTACACGCTGAAACTAGCCGCCAGGTAGAAGGCACTGGCGAACATCGAGTGAAAAAAAAAAAATCAAATTTTTATAACATTAAATCCATTCAGTAATGGCCCCCACTGTAGAGTGTTATGCTTACAATCTCAAATCAAAGCAATAATCGAGCCAGTGGAAGATTTCAAGTTCACTTTGATCCGAGAAAACTGACAGGTAAAAACAGACATTAAAACAGTGATTGGGTTTTTTTATGTGGAAGGAGTCATCCATTCAGAGTTTGTTGTGCAGGATAAGACAGTTAACCAGACTTTCTACTTGGAAGTTTTGCAAAGATCGGGCAATTGTGTGTAGTGGAAGCAGCCTCGATTTGCGGCCAACTAGTTTTTCCGTCGTGACAGTGCCCCTCTCTGTACAACAATTCCTGACCAAAAGTACTATACTCTCGTTCCTCATCCCCCGTACTCACCCAACCTTGCCCTGTGAGACTTTTTTTTTCTCCCAGAATGATAAGAGACGAAAAAAAAAACAATGGAGTTGCTGTCAGACGTAAAAAAAAAAAAAAAAAAAAAAAAGCGGCTTTAAACAATGTCAAGATACAAACGAATTAATGATCTCTAGCTGCTAGTGGGCAGTGATTTAATCAATATCGGCCACAGTGGCCAAGCGGTTCTAGGTGCTTCAGTCTGGAACTGCGTGACCGCTATGGTCGCGGGTTCGAATCCTGCCTCGCGCATGGATGTGTGTGATGCCCTTAGGTTAGTTAGGCTTAAGTAGTTCTAAGTTCTAGGGGACTGATGACCTAAGATGTTAAGTCCTATAGTTCTCAGAGCCATTTGAACCATTTAATCAATGGGAAAAGTTGAAAATTTGTGCTGGACTGGGTTTGAACCTAGGTCTCTTGCCCACTAGGCAGATGCTCTGTCCACTTTTTTTTTTCTTTTCTTTTCTTTTTTATACAGAGGGTGAGCAGCCCTCTGTCCGAACATGCTGGGCTACTGTGCCGGCCAAGCCATTCCGACACAGTGGTCATTGCAACTGCACAGATTTCCCTAGTACAGTTCCCATCAGATCGGAATTCTGCCCTACCCATCATTCTGATTACTTGCAGCATTTTGCTGATTCCCGTAACAGTTCAAGTTGGTGTGCATCTGCACTGAATGTATCTTTGGAAAGCCTTACCTTTACTATGGAGGGTGAACATTAATAAAACCGACAAACTGTAGGGGTGGATCCTTGACTGGAAATGGAAGAAAAAAAGGAAATGTATTTTTGCCACGGTAGATGATGCTGATGAATGAAAGTTCCTCTGACTGTGTGCCACATGTTCCTCACATGTTGAAGGCTGTGTGACTGATATAGCATACTGTAAGCAGCGAATGGTCTGGTATTGGTGTTGGCAATAAGCAGAAATGGTGTTTGTGTATGACCGAGCAGACAGAAACAGTTGAGGTGGGAACACAGCTATACCAAAAGAATTACCATCACAAACACCAACCGTATCACATATTTCGAGCCCTTTTCGGGCACTTGTGTGATCGTGGGTCCTTTCAGACAGATGAACATGTAGGGGGGCAGTGGACTGTGTGTACAACAAATTTGGAGGACCAGGTTTTATAGGATATTGATATGAACCATAGTACAAGCTTCAGGGAAGTGGCCCACCAACATGATGTAAGCCAAAGTACAATTATGTGCATCCCACATGACAACCACTACTATCCTTATCACCTGCAACGAGTTCAAGGATTATCACAGCGGATTTCCCTCTACATGAAGGATTTTGTAGACGGTTTCTGCACCACCCCATCACAATTATGAGATTTCTATCATTGGTCTTCTTTACTGACAAAGCAACCATTACCAGTTCTTTACCTTTACCAGCAGTTACACGAGTGTCGAGGGTCCACGGAACACGTCTAGTAGTGTCCATCCACCACTCCGGAGTCTGAAGATGACTCTTTCATAGAGTTGAAACAGGTCACTCATTCCAATAAAAAAATGTTTTATCAAGATTGTGATCAAGACTGTTTTAAATTTTAGCTTTAACCTTTACCAGAACTGGCATTATGGGTTTGCATAGTAGTCATCAGTGGGATACAGACAGGACACGCGGCCAGAGGAACTTCCATTCGTCGGCCAGCTACCCTGACGACGGAGCATTTCTGGACACACGTTCGTAGGACCTTTTTTCATCCATTTTGTCAAGAATCTACCCTTGCAGTTTTTAGGTTTTATTAATGCCCTTTCCGACTTTGAATCCGGGTATGGCACAAATTTTCAACGTTTTCCATTGATTAAAAGTGCACTCACTAGCATCTAAACATCATAAATTCTTTTGTGCCTTGATTCATAATGGCTGCAGGATCAAAATGGTTTTTGTTCTTTCAGGCACACTCAAAAGAACAGACACCACATACAGGGTGTTACAAAAAGGTACAGCCAAACTTTCAGGAAACATTCCTCACACACAAAGAAAGAAAATATGTTATGTGGACATGTGTCCAGAAATGCTTACTTTCCATGCTAGAGCCCATTTTATTACTTCTCTTCAAATCACATTAATCATGGAATGGAAACACACAGCAACAGAATGTACCAGCATGACTTCAAACAGTTTGTTACAGGAAATGTTCAAAATGTCCTCCGTTAGTGAGGATACGTGCATCTACCCTCCGTCGCACGGAATCCCCGATGCGCTGATGCAGCCCTGGAGAATGGCGTATTGTATCACAGCCGTCCACAATACGAGCACAAAGAGTCTCTACATTTGGTACCGGTGTTGCGTAGACAAGAGCTTTCAAATGCCCCCATAAATGAAAGTCGAGAGTGTTGAGGTCAGGAGAGCGTGGAGGCCACGGAATTGGTCCGCCTCTACCGTTCCATCGGTCACCGAATCTGTTGTCGAGAACCATACAAACACTTCGACTGAAATGTGCAGGAGCTCCATCATACACGAACCACATGTTGTGTCGTACTTGTAAAGGCACATGTTCTAGCAGCACAGGTAGAGTATCACATATGAAATCATGATAACGTGCTCCATTGAGCGTAGGTGGAAGAACGTGGGGCCCAATCGAGACATCACCAACAATGCCTGCCCAAATGTTCACAGAAAATCTGTGTCGATGACATGATTGCACAATTTCATGCGGATTCTTGTCAGCCCACACATGTCGATTGTGAAAATTTACAATTTGATCACGTTGGAATGAAGCCTCATCCGTAAACAGAACATTTGCACTGAAATGAGGATTGACACAATGTCGGATGAACCATTCGCAGAACTGTACCCGTGGAGGCCAATCAGCTGCTGATAGTGCCTGCACACGCTGTACACGGTACGGAAACAACTGGTTCTCCCGTAGCACTCTCCATACAGTGACGTGGTCAACGTTACCTTGTACAGCAGCAACTTCTCTGACGCCGACATTAGGGTTATCGTCAACTGCACGAAGAATTGCCTTGTCCATTGCAGGTGTCCTCGTCGTTCTAGGTCTTCCCCAGTCGCGAGTCGTAGGCTGGAATGTTATGTTGACATTAATCTACATAGTCACCATGTGTGGGCTACAGAAAATTCTCGGTGAATTGTTGAAGTGGTTCAACAGCAATGATTGAGAATCATCATTTGAGAATTGATTCTTGGTGACCACATACTTGGACCAGTTTTTATTTCTCAATGCCTCAACAGAGGAATGTACCTGGACTTTCTCAAAAATGCTCTGGATGGACTGCTTGAGAATGTGCCTTTAACTGTACGACAGGTTCTGTAGTTTCTGCACGATGGAGTACCGCCATACTTCCGCATTGCAGTTTGCTCACATCTGCACAGCATCCTCCCCAGACACTGAATGGGAATGGGACACGGAGGCCTCGTAGCATTTCCTACTTTATCACTGGACTTAAACCTCCTGGATTTTTACCCCTGGGGGGTATCTGAGAACCATTGTGTATGCTGCACCAGTTCCTGTCGAACAGACCCTTTGACAGCACGTTCACGATGCTCGTGACACGATTCGGAGAGAGGCCGGAACGCGCGAAAGGGTGTGGCAGTACACAGTGCGACATGTGAATTCGTCCCCTGCACCCCGTGGAGGCCATTTTGAACATCTGTTGTGATGTGGATGTTGTGCAGCTCTGCACTGTGTTGCAGAAGGATTTCTTGTCATTACAGGCACACTGTCCATTTCAGGACACACGTTCGTAGAACCTTTTTTCCTCCAATTCCAGTCAGGAATCCACCCGTGCAGTTCGTCAGTTTTATTATTGTCCATCCTGTATACTGCCGAAATATATAACAGCACGGCTTATGGTACTGATCCTCTGTGACAGCGGCAATCGAACTTAGCTGCTCGAGAGCCAGTGTAGGTACTGTGGAGCAATCATCAGGGCTGCATATGTACCAATCTTATTATTAACTGGTAACCTACAAAAATTAGTATGGCACGAGCTCCCAGTAGACTAGCTGCAGCAGGTTGGGGGCTGACGGCTTACTGTTGAAAGCCAGCACCATTTGGAAAACTTTGTGTGTACTGTTCTTTGAATTAATTTTCTTTCTTCTCACTGCATTGCATTGCATTGCAAAAGCCTTCATTTACTTTCATATTCGTAGTTACAATTATGTACACATTTACAAATCCATGTTTCTTCCATTTGAAAATTATACCATAGCAACTCATTGGTATGAGCTGCACACATCCTTGAGCTTTGAGTACTGGCTGGCAATAAAACATTCTCCCTCTCTCATCTTCCCCTGAGGTAAGAGGCCACCTTTACTAAGCCCGTGCTCGAATTTACAAACATTAATTAAAATTAAGCACATCTTAAAATAACACACTCTCTCTCTAAGTATTTTTATTTGTTACAGAGAGAACATTGCACTGTTAATTAGATCATAGCACTTGTTGACGTTGTAGGATTGGGCTGTTAACTGCTATACACATATTAATATAAAATACGACTGAGAACCACAGGCCACATTTGAGGAGCACGGCTGTACAATAATGTGTCCCCCTCTTTTTCAGGATTATATTATAGACTATTCAAGCATTGTGGAAAACGAAATCTGATTGTTATATGAACAATGTCTTTTCAACGTATATAAGGTGTTCCAAAATTCACCAATTCTTTGAGACATGAAGGAGCTAACTGGGCAGTTCAATAACCGCAACTGACCTCAGAAAGTGGGTTTAACAATCGACACACAAAAGAATATTACATCAGAAATCTCCTTATCAAAATTACAATACATATGTTTTTCAAATTTGTAGTTATATGAACTGGCCATTTGAAAATCCCCAAACAAAATATTTACATACAGTATAATGGAAGGAAACATTCCACATGGGAAAAATTATATATAAAAACAAAGATGAGGTGACTTACCGAACAAAAGCGCTGGCAGGTCTATAGACACACAAACAAACACAAACATACACACAAAATTCAAGCTTTCGCAACAAACTGTTGCCTCATCAGGAAAGAGGGAAGGAGAGGGGAAGACGAAAGGAAGTGTATGTGTGGATGGATATGTGTGTGTGTGCGAGTGTATACCTGTCCTTTTTTCCCCCTAAGGTAAGTTTTTCCGCTCCCGGGATTGGAAAAACCCACTTCCTTTCGTCTTCCCCTCTCCTTCCCTCTTTCCTGATGAGGCAACAGTTTGTTGCGAAAGCTTGAATTTTGTGTGTATGTTTGTGTTTGTTTGTGTGTCTATCGACCTGCCAGCGCTTTTGTTCGGTAAGTCACCTCATCTTTGTTTTTATATATAATATTTACATACAGTGTTATACAATGGCACAAAATATCCATTAGTTATATTTTTAATAAAAATTAGAGGTCTTCATTGTAAGTAATGTCCTTTTTGGATAAACAAAGTTTACATTCTAAAACACATATCACTTTGTACAAGTTCAGTCCTGCTTCAAACAATAAATCATCATGGGTTGCCAAAAGTTAAATTGCACTGCACATTGCAGTTAATTTTCAGACAGAAAATTTCAATGTTTAGTATTTTGCAAAAGCACTTTCACTCTTTTACAGAGTTGTAACACATTTTTTCACCAAGATGTTCATTCCTTCAACAGGTCCAAGTGGCACTTATTAAGGAAATGCACTGCTATCAGTTTCCTTGGAGGTGGTTCTTCTCACCCACAGTACACAAAAAAGTAAGACAAAATACCATATTTTAGTACACTCACTTTTACTTCTAATTAAGTATAAGGAAAAAATGTTTCACACTTATAGAAAATAATGCTCATTACTTTGTAAATAAATACTGGCATTAAATTGACTGTAGTACAAAAGGTGGGGCCTAGTAAAAATTTTAAAATCAAGTATACATTACACTGCAAAATGTTACTCTAGTTTATAACTCTGTCTGAAACTGGTTAAACTTGAAAGCTTTGGGTTTCTTTCCCATTTGCAAAATCACTTAAATGCCAAGTCCTGGTTTGAAATTCACTTCACTTGTGGACTCCTATCACCTTAATCTCCAAAATATGGACATTACCTCTAGCTAAAACTCAAGATTTGCAGTAGTTTAGATTTACTAATCATTACATTATGAAAAAAAAATAGTCACCATCACGTAACTTAATTACTACTCAATTCAAAATTAAGAGAATAGAAGTTGTACCAAATCCTTGCCCTACTTCTCCACTCAACTATGAGAACTACTCTCATTCAACCAGAAAAATAAATCCTCACAAATTGTTACCAAATAGTTGGCCCGTCAGGATATTCACATCACTCTAGCACCACAGTAATCAGCTAACCAGCAAAATTACTTTTCTTCATTCCAGTATTACCTCTTTAAGCTCATAATTCCTCAGAACACAAATATAAGTTTTCAGATAACATACAGACCCAATAATGCAGCGTTATATGAACTGAACCTCACTGAAATACTGCTCTTTCTGCTAAGCTCTCATTGCCAGCTGCAGCATCATGAATTTCACAATATACGCAGTTCCCTATGTTGCCTAGTTCAAAATAGATTGTCAATATAGTTACACGCATTCGTTTTTATACAGTTATCTTTTTCATTAATCAATAATGTCTGTCAGCTCCATTATTTTACTGTGGAAATCTTATCTACTAACCATCCAACAGGAAGTGTGCGATAGACTGAGAGTACTAATTGGCCAAACATGGAGATTGCAGCCCTCCACTGTCCTTCACGCATACAAAACCCTAATCCAACCTATCCTTTACCAAGCAAATGTTACACAGATACTTGCTGCCCGAGTTCTGTAAGTTCCTTCATATCCTCGAACTCCGTGCCCTCAACCTTGCTTCTTTCTACCTTCTCTGACACGGATCCCTTACCAACTCATCAAATTCCCACCTCTTCTCACTCACACAGATCAACCCTGAACAAACTACACCATCTGCAAACTTTACTCAAATAATCCTATAGTTTCTCATACACTTTCCAACCATAGTGTGCTGCTGCACCTCTACCAACACATCCCACCAACCCTACCCTACACACCCTCCACATACTTCCCCAGAGTAACTTCAACTGTTTTACCCTCCCAAATTATGAACTGTATCCAGATAGTTACCCCTCCTACCAACTTTAAACCCACCCTACCCATTCCACATCATCAAGGCTTCCTCTCCTCCCTTTCTCATACTTCTCCTACCCCCTTCTTCCCCCTCCACCCATCCTCACCAAGCTGGAGTGTGTGGAGGTGAAGAGAGGTAGGGATATAGCAACAGAGGTACGGCAATGCGCGGGGGGTGGAGGGGACAGAGGACACCAGGGGGTAGGGAGCATCGAGCCTGCGGACAGTGTAAAGGATGCAGAGATGTTGGAGGAAAAGGAGGAGGTGTGGGAAGGGGATGAAGTCATACAGGAGTTGTGTGGGGACAGAAGGCAGATACGGAAGGCAATGCGGAGCGTGTGGTGTTCTAGAATTTGGAGAGCCTTACAAAAGTGGGAGGATAGGAGATCCAGGTAGCGCTGGGATGACAGGGGATAGCACGGATGAGGGATTTGTAGGTGTGGGGGATGGTGGAAGGGTGAAACCCCATTTCCGGCCAGACAGGAGTTTCAGAAGACAGAGGTGGGAATGGGCTTTCTGCTGGATGTTCGGGAGATGGGGGGTCTAGGTGAGGTGGTGGTCAAGGTGAGGCCAAGCTATCTCAGGGTGAGGCTGAGCTGGATGAGATGACCATGAACGATTAGGTTGAAATTGTGGAGATGGAAGTAGCGAGTGGTGCGGCCTGGGTTTTGGAGGGGTTGATACAATGGAAACACTGGTTGCACCAGGTGGTGAACTGGTCAGTGTGGGTTTGGAGGGTGTGTTGTTACCATTGAAGGGTGGGATAGAGAGCCAGGAAGGTGGTGTCATCAGCATATTGGAGCAGGTGAACAGGTGGGGGTGGCTTGGGCATATCTGCGGTGTGCTAGAGATACAGGAGAGGGGAGAGGACTGAGCCGTGGGGGATGCCAGCAGTGGGGTAAAAGATACGGGTGTTGGTATCATGGAGGGTGACATAGGCAGGATGGCATGAGAGGAAGGCAGTGACCAGACAAACAAAATTGATAGGCAGGGCATAGGTCTGGGGTGGATGTCATACCCAGCCGAAAGGAAATGTGATAAATAGTCCTATATATAGAAGACTCTACCACAAATACTGCTAGCTCTGAAGTATTCTCGTCATAAATAATTGGAAGAAATATGCATTTATAGCAGCAGACCAAAAACACTTGGAGCGAAGGTATTGTTTATTACTTGCAGCGTCTGCCTGCAGAACGAATTGCAAACAGAAATTGAATTTTTTAGCATGCAGCTCTGCAACACAGTGTTGCAAGATGTCACCGACATATGGTAGCAAGATACTATTCCTGAGGAAGTGTGGCGGGTCTCTCATTTGTTTTGCTTACAGCACGCAGCAGTCGGCAGCACCCCAATATTTCTAGCCACGCGAGTCTTATACTTTGCTTGTTTAAAACTCAGCGATGTGAAGTATTTTGGTAAGTTTCATGTTCGCTAAACCAAAGGAACTGCGCTTTTGACACTATATGCCTCAGCTCTCTGAAAGTGAGAAATGCCTTAAGTTACAGTCTGGCCGACAGAAATATGCCTCTCCTCAACAATCCTGCAGAGCATCTCACCCTCAGCCCCTTCTTCCCCACCCTTACCGTCACATGTGCCACCATCTACATCCGCCCTTGTACCCCCCCCCCCCCCCGCCCCCCCACACACACACGATTTCCTGGCCCACATTGACCGCACCTTTCCACCTGTGTGATTGCTGCAGACCTCAATATCCACAGCCGCGTTCCTGACGAACTTCAGCGGTTCCATCGTTTTCTCACCACCCTACAGGGACACCTGGTTACCCTCCCCATCACACCCGACCAGAGTCCCACACCCCTGCTGACGTGATCCTAGTTTCTCCCAACCTCCTTGGGTACATCACTGCGGAAGTCCCTGACATAACTGGCAGCAACCACGCCCCGGTCCTCCTCACTATCTGTGACGATCGCCGTCCCCGTCCTGTTCCTCCCCTGACGTTCCATCTAAACTTGTCCACGATTACTCCCACACCAGCTGGGATGCCTACCGATACTCCGTACACACCCAGGTCAAACGCGATGACCCTACCCTCCAATCTCTCGATGACATCTCACGATCTGCTGTCCTCCACTGGACCTCGTCTGACGCTGTAACCACCTGTATCCCTACCAGAGCCATTCAAACTCACCGGCCAGCCCTGCCCTCACAGACCATCCTTCTCCTTTGTAAATCTCGTCGCCTCTACCGATCCTTCCTCCGCACACTCGTGACCGAGACACACTCACCCGCCACTGGCAATTATGACGTATCTGCAACGTGCTCACTGCGAAGAAACGCCGTGCCTGGCGACAGACCTGTGTACAACTCAATGCCGTGCTCTCAATAATCTCTTCCAAGTACTGTTCTGATTTCCACTGCCTTACTGGGAACCGCTCTACCCCGCACTACCTTCTCCTCCGTGATGACCGTCCCTTTCCTGACAACCTCAGTAAGGCCAACCACTTTGCCTCTCACGTATCCGAATGATTTTTGGTTCCTGTTGTTCCACAATTTGGTTTTCCCTCCTCCCCAACATCATCAAATGTCTGGATACCACCGCTCCTCCCCGTGCTCCTACCTTCCATTACTTGGGACACACACCACCATCAGAACTTAACACCCCATCACTACACTGGACATCAGCCTCACACTCCACACTAAATGCAACACCACCCCTGGCCGTGACCACATTACCTACTGCCATGTCAAACACTGCCCTCCCTCCATTCTTGCAGTCCTCGCCACACTCTACAACGTAATCCTTGCCACCAGCTTCTACCCCGACCTGTGGAAAACCTCCCGTATCCTTATGTTCTCCAAACCCAAAAAGCCTTTATCTGATGCCTTTTCCTATCACCCTAAATGTGTCACCTCCGTTGTCAGCAAGCTCTCGGAATCCATCCTCACCCAGCACAGCCGTCACCACCTCCACCAACATCACCTCCTTCCCAACACCCAGTCTGGCTTTCGACCTTCCACCTCTGCCGACGACCGAGTTCTACGTCTCACTCGTCACCTCTCCCTCCAGTTTAATTCGCGTCGCACTGTCATTTCTGTCTCTCCAGAGCTTGAAAATGCCTACGACCCTGTTTGGCCTCCCACTCTCCCATTTAAACTCCAGACCTACACCCTTTCTATCATCTGTATCCATCTGAATGCCTCCTTCCTCTCCTGCCGCCCCTCCTACTTCAACTGTCCAAACATATTCTCCAGAATCACCTTGACCTTTTTGCCACATAGTGTAGCCAGTGGCTCCTCTAAATCAATCCTTGCATGGCCTAGGCAATCATTGTAGGTCAAACCGCTCACTCCTTCCGGCTCCTTGATTTTCCCCTTACCATCTCTGCCCATCCTGTCTGTCTCTTAACCCCCCCACTCACCTACCTTGGACTCACCATTGACCATCATCTTACCTGGATCCCTCATCTCTGCCCTATCCAATCCAAAGCCCACAACAGCCTTAAACTCCTCTCTGGTTGGACGTGGGCGTTGAACCCCTCTACCACCCTCCACACGTACAAATCCTTAATCCGTCCCATTCTCTGTTATGCCAGTCCCGCCTGAATAACCCCCCCCCCTAAAAAAACAAAAAAAACTCGAGCACCATGCACTTTGCCTCGCCTTCCGTATACGCCTCCCATCCTCCACGTGGATCCCCTATGACTTGATTCTTTTCCCCCATCTGCTGCTTTTACTTGACCATATCCAAGGCCTCTTTACCTCCCACTGACTTGATGTCCCCCATCCCCTGGTTGCTCCTCTCCTCTCCAACCTCTGCCCGCTGCTGCGCCTCCACCCTTGTGTTGCCCCTACCCTTCACCCCTACATCTTTTTTTCCCCAAGTGGCTTCTGTAAACTCCCCCTCCTGAATGATGCTTTCTCTCCCTCCATTTGTCCCTCCTATCAACTCTGGCTGTCCCCTCCCCCCCTCCCACTGTCCTTTTCCTTGTCTCCTTCACCCCCTCCCCTTCCATCCTGTTCCCTTTTGCCCACCTACCCTCTCTTTGACTCCTTTCTCTCCCCCGAGTACTTTTGCTTTCCCCTTCACTGCTTTCCCCACTCCTTCTCGCATTCGCCATGCCCCCTTCCCCCCCTCTTTTACTGTGTCCTCTCCCTCCATTGGCTCCTCCCTTTTTGCTATTCCTCTCCTTCTGCCTTTTCTTTTGAAAGGGTCCACCCCCCCCCCCCCCCCCCCCAATCAGCCTTCGTGTCTGCTTTATAGTGCAGTGTTTAAGTGTTGTACGTGCCGCTTTTTTTTTTTTATGTGCTGTGAACAGATACCATACTGTCACTAGATGTGTTTTTTAACTCTTGCGAACAGAAACAAGACTGTCACCAGGTTTTTGAATTGTGCCTGTCTAATTACTATGTGGTTTAAACAGCCGGTTTATCGCCTGTTTTTATTGTTTATACTGTACTCTGTACTCATTATGTTTTTAAGACTCTTCTGCAGGCAGCAAAGCGGCATATTACGCTATTACGCTGCTGCCAGTCCCCCCCCCCCCCCCTCCCCCCCCCCTTTGGGGGTAAATCAAAATCAAATAAAGAAAAATAAAAAAATAAAAAAAACGTAAATACGGGGAACATACAACAGAAGCTGCATCAACGAAGAATTTTTAACTTGAACTAACATGTGATGAAATATCCGCATAGTGTTGTGTTGATGAGTCGTCGCATTTAGTCGCGAGAAGTTGTTGGAATGATACTACAGTAACGCATGTGACTGGACCAACACATGGTAAAGTATCTAGTCCCTGAAATATGCTTTTATTATCTGTTTATTTGCGTGTACTGTATTATTACAGGACACGTGGAATTGTAACAAGACATGAAAACTATAACAGACGTGCAAATGTAATGTAAATAATATTATCGATTTTTTTTTTTAATTTCTCGTTATTTTATAGCTGTTTTCATACTACAGTAAAATGTGTCAAGTGCAAATAGTAGTGCAACACGCATGTACAATGTTCATGAAACTTATCAAAATGGATCACATCTCCTATTTTAAACAAGCGAAGTATAAGACTTGTGCGGCTACAAATATTAGGTAACTGCCGATTGCTGTGTTAGTAAAGCAAATGAGAACCGCCACACTTTCTCAGCCAGCGTATCAGGGTGCCATCTGTCGGTGGTGTCTAGCAACACTGCTGTCGAGAGCTTCACTCTAAATCATTTGAATTCTTCATATTTGATTTCAGTTCACAATTAGAAGCTCTACAGGCAAGTGTTGGATAAGCAATTAACTCGTTTCGTCTGTTTTTATTCTGCTCTTATAAACGCATTTATCTTCCAATTCTTTATGACGAGAATCATCATACTTAACAATATTTGTGGTAAAATGTTCTACATAGTCAACCATTCGGAGTCCTTCCGTCGTATGTCATTAAATAGTTGTAGATCAATTTTCGGATGGTGCGGGCCTTGTTGCCCGCACTATCGTATTTAATATAACTTATAAGTTTAGGTTACATTGATTGATTGATATTCAGTAAGTTATTTAATGATTGGTGTCGCAGTTCACGAATTCGCTAACAACTTTTATCCCTGTCCTATTTCGGCGATTTCTGCTATTAATCACGGTAGATGTTACACGGTCATTTGCCGCCAATGAGACTTGCCCACAGGCAAAATTTCAACGAAACAGTCATTATGAAGTATGTATTACTTACGTCCTTCCTTTGGCTTTACTTTAAATTGTTAGTTTAATTTAAATTAATAGTGTTATGTCGAGAATCATAACAGCAATTACCACACTGGTCCATAGGAGTTCATGTTTAGAATGTGTTCTGAACACGTTTTTACGCCTTCACAAGTACCTGAACCACAAGTAAGTCAGTCGATGTAGCGATAATTCAAAATATCAGTGATAACAGAACTGGAAAAGTTGTCACGTCGGCTTTACACCATCTTCGACAGAAGTAAGGTTAGTTTCTGTGTTTGTGAATGAACTTACACATCATTTGTGCAAAGTGTGAAACCTCCCCACACTAAAGTGCTTTCATTACCAGAAATATTAGCAGTTGTATAATGTGAATTATATTGCTAGTGATTAGTAGAAGTTTAATAATCCTCGTGGATTTCCAGACACAGTTCCCATTTCGATTAGTGGATGCTCTATGTACCCAGCCACATCTAAAAGAGATAATCACGAAGATTCAAAATGACTCGTCAAGAATTCCCAGCCTAAAAGAGCCATAGTTGATAATAAACTGTGCAAAATGAGTATTGGTACAGTGTGTAACTGAAGACGTTATGTGATAAGAAAGGGATGCTAAATAAATGTGAACTATACTGTAATTGAATAACGAAAATTCCATTCTGATCTTTCATCCTATTCCCCAAAATTTTCTGCCATATATTTAATGATAAAGGCCTGCTAGATTCTCGTACTCATCACTGTATCCCTCCCACCTTTAATGTTGGTTGTGATGACAGACTGACCTGTAGCTAAGCCCAAGGTCTAGGTTAGGTCGAAAACTTGCGTGTTTTAAGATTGATGATGTGCACGTCAAAACAGTGGAATGTACTGATCTTACTGTTACAGGTTGAAATTGGAAATTGTACTAACGGAAAATTTTGAGATACAGACAAAAGTTTAGCTGAGTATTGTACTGTTGCAAAAAATATCCGCCTTTTGAATACAGCTGTTAAACATTTGGTAAAAGTTACATAGTAGACACCAGATTGAATATTTTTGTAGTTAATGGATGGTATATGTGTGTAATATGAATGAAAATACTCATAAGAGGCTTATCTATAATCTGTTTTCGAAATGACCGTGCAATTTTAGCCTTTATGATGGAGTGTGTTTAAATATCTGTCTATAACCACAACCTTTTTATTTTTCTTTTATTCGGTTTCAAATCCCCCCGGAATGGGTCGGGCTGGCAGTAGCTTTGTACGCTGCTCTACAACCTACAGAATATGTAAAACATAATAAGAAGATAATAAGTAATAAAAGCAGGCGATTAAAACAGGTGACTTTTCAATTGTAAAATGGCAGAAAGTTGTGGAAGTTAAAATATAAAACAAAGGGTTGGTGCTGCTAATTAAATACACTGGAAGAAGACAGGTACACTAGTAGACAGACAGTTGAGAAACACTGTGACAGTCTGGTTTCTGTTCGCAAGAGAGAGAAAAATCACACCCAGCAACAGTACGGTTTCTGTTCGCAACACTTCGGAAAAGACACACAACAGTTATCACCCGTTTAAAACACTGCACTAAAAATTAGGCACGAAGAAGACACTGCACAGTCTCGGGCAGATGGGGTTGGCATGGCAGTAGAGGGGAAGGGGGGGGGATGAAGCATCTGATGGAGGGAGAGTACTCATAAGGGGTGGGGCGGCAATGTCTTTGCAGAACTAGCTAATCATATTAATTGTAAATATATTCTTAGACAACTTACATGCGAGTGTGTCAACATGCGTGTCCCACTTTAGATTGCTTTGAATTGTTAAATCAAGGAATTTTACACTACAGTCTTTTTTACCAATTCATCGCATATGTATTGTTTAATTTCATCATTAAAACTAATGTTGTTAAACTACGTGAGTCATGTTTTACTACCACTTAAATTTGATGGCTTTCGTTAAAGTACTGTGCAATTTCATTTGTCACGTTGTTACAATGGGTCTCTAGTTCATTAAATGATTCCTTTTTCCACACAATGGATGTATAAGCTGCATACAGAACTATTTTGGAATTCTGAGTGCAATATCTTGTGTCATTTACTTAAATTAAAAACAGAAGAGGATCCCATACTGAGCCCCGGGCACTTCATTTTTATATTAGTTATTTTGGATTTTTGAACATCTCTTTCAACTTTAAGCAGTACAAACTGTTTTCGGTTACTCATGCAAGATTTTACTATGTAATGAGAAGTGCCTCTGATTCCAATATTCCACGCTTTTCTAACAGGATTGTGGTGCTCACACAGTTGAAAGCTTTCTCAACGTAGAGGTATATACCTGCAACATGTTGCTTGTTCTCGGTGTCACTTGTTATGTCTTCAATTAATTGAGCAGCTGCTGTGGTGGTTGATTTACATATTAAGAGACAATTTTGATTTTCAAACAATAGGTAGTGCATCCAGGGAGAGCTTATAATTCTGCTGTATATGACTTTTTCAACTATTTGGAAAAGACTGGAAGTATTGAGGTGGGTCTGTAGTTTTAAATTTTGAGTTTGTCCCCTTTTTTAAAGATTGGTGTTACTTGAGCTATTTTTAGTCTGTCTGGGAAGGTGCCTGATTCTATTACATTATTTACTGCTACAGACACAGTTTGTCTGCATGCTTTTAATACATTAATACTGAGGCCATCATGCCTGTGAAATGGGAAGACTTTAGAGAGCTAATGATGTTGATTATTTCTTTGCAGTTTGTGGGGGCTGGATGTATGTTATGCTCAGATGGATTTCCTTTAAAATTATACTGCGGGTTGTTATTTTTGTCATTGATAGCTTCCCCCACTGAAGAAATATATTCATTGAATATGTCAGCAATTTCAAGTTCATCTTTTACTATCATCCCATTGTGGTCAATATTAAATTCTATACGGCATTTACCCTGCCTGCTATAAAATAGTTTGTCACTCCCAAGACACCAGTGGTAACACTGTGTGAAGCCTGGAGCTTGTTTGCAACATAGCTGCTCCTGATCTGTATCAATAAAGGTTTATAATATTCATGATAAGTTTTGAAAACGTCGTTTAGCTTGAGATTCAGTCTATTATTCAACATCGCACTATGGAATAATTTTAAATTTTCCCTTGCTTCAATGACATCATTATTTTTCCAGATACTTCTGTTTATAGTTTTAGTTCGTTCAACTTTTGTGGCTGCAAGGGGGCATGTAGCATCAAAACAATAGTAGAAGTCAGAAGCAAAGCTATCATAGGGAAACCTATTGTTCTAAAAATCATGATATGTGTGCTAACGTGCAGGTCAGTCTGTTGATGTTTTCATTATACATAATTCTTTTTCTTACATACAGTTTCTTTTAGTGGCAAAGGGCATCTCATTTGCCCCCAGTTGAAGCTGTGCTGCATTTTGATCATAGATGGCTAGTTTTAGAACAGCTGTTCTGTAGGTAAGATGGGTCACATTTATTATTATATTATCCAGACATGTTTTGCTGTTGCTAATCTCACTAGTTGTCTCATGGATAACTCCCGTCAGACTGAATCTATCGTATAGAAGGTGTAGCTTTTTGGTGTTGGCATCAATCTGTATTTGTATCCCCTTCTATTATAGCATTTACATGGCTGTGTGATACAAAAAATGTACAGTCTGTGTATATCAGCAAGTCAGAGAGATTTTTGAAAACTGTATCCATACATGCCGCAGGTGGCCTGTACACACCGACAATTGCTGTATTTTCTCTGCCACCCCATTTTAGATTTATTGCAGCAAATTCTGTGATTCCTTTTGCACAGAATGTACAGGGTGACACAGAAAAATCGGAACATTTCCACATTCCAATAAAACAAGAAGCGATGAAGGAAAGAAATTGCATTCATAGTAATTGAAATCTTACAACTTTGCCATTTACAAAAAATAGATGGCATTTCTCATTTTTTAGAAATTATATCCTTTAGATTGCGTCATTATGTACGAATACATTCGTGAAATCTGCTGTTGAGATTACTCATTGACCGCTGCAATATCACAGCCGAGATACTGTGAACTGCATACCGAATACTCTGTTTTAACTCATTCTGGGTTCTTGGTCGAGTCATGTAGACTTTGCTCTCGAGGTAACCTCACAAGAAAAAATCACAAACAGCTAAATTTGGCCATCTAGGTGGCCAGGGAATGTTACCGAATCGTGAGATAGATCACACGGTTGCCAAACAATTCTCGCCCATATGCCATTGATTGCCGTGCAATGTGTGATGTCACTCCGTCCTGTTGAAACCAGGAAAGTAGTTCAGTGCAGGCGTAACGAAAGTTCATGACATTCCACGTAACAGTAATGGAATCAGTGGCCAGATAAACCACCAAAACATGCCTTATTTGCCTCTTGACATTCCCTGTTGGCTTCCTCTGGAGGAACGTCGTCATCCATGGAGTCACTACTAACGTCGATATTAAAGCCATTTCAGATAATTCTAGACGAGTAAGATTTACACTAAACTTTTTACTTACCTTCTTTTCTCACACAGTTTGCTTGAGTTCTTCTTGTCTAGGGTTCTGATTCTTGAAGCAGAAATTTTCACATTTTAGGTTCTCATGGTTCCAATTGATGTAAATAATTTTGAAAAATGCCTGCACAGAATTTTCTTTCTTTTTGGAATTTATTGGCGTCACATTTTACTATATCACACTGTCTTTTGAATTTTCACGTTAACAAAGCCGAATTACATTGTTCCTCCAAAATACAGAAACCCGTCTGATCACATGAGAGGAATGCCCACTACTATCTTCTCACCCTGTGGTAATAACAATATTCCAAATGGTTTATAAATTTTTTTGACAAATGAATTTCTACTAATTTATAAATGAATCCTGAAATAAACATAATAAACAGTTCTAAATTGAGTAATTAACAATAGAAATTTTAACTGTGCCAAATATTTCATACGAGGGCATTTCAAAAAGTAAAGATACAATGGCTCGCAGTCCTTGAATAGAACATTCATTTAGAAAACGTCAGTTACATCTTTTTAACTGGATTATTTGTTATTTTTAGACATAATCTCCCCCGTTATCCAAACATTAGTTAAGTCAAGCTTTTGTATCCCACAGTCGTAGAAGGTTGCCGCCTTTTATCAGAACCACATTTCAACTTCATCTTTGATTTTCCAGCAAGATGTGACTTCAGGTAACGGAAGACACGGAAGTCGGTGGGCGCAATGTCCGGGCTGTATGGCGGATGGTCCAATACGTCCCATTTGAATTGTTTGAGTAGTGTTTTGGTTAGGAGCGCTGTGTGAGGCCGAGCATTGCCATGAAGCAAACGGACTCCACTTGTCAGCATTCCCCTGCGTTGCCCTTCGAAGACATTTCAAAGTCTGGCAATATGCAGCAGCATTAATTGTCGTTCCAGGAGGCATAAATTCCAACAGAAAAATGCCTTGTCTGTCCCAAAAAACAGAAGCCATGATTTTCTTCACTGATATCGACGTTTTGCATTACTTAGCTTTTGGTGAATTCGAATGGCGCCATTGCATCGATTGTTGCTTGGATTTAGGTGTATGGTGATAAATCCACGTCTCGTCATCTGTCACAATGTTATCGAGGAACTCATCACCTGCTTCAGCATAGCGTGTGAGGAAGTAGCGTGCAAAGCCTATCCTTTTCTTTTTGTGTTCTTCTGCTAACACTTTTGGAACCCAGTGTGCACACAATTTCCTGTACCCTAACTTGACAGTAACAACATCATAAACAGTTGTCATTGACACGTCCGGTACAATCTGAAGCAATTCTTTCAATGTGAGAAGTCTATTCGCAGGAATTGCTTCCTCCGTTCTCCGAAGAAGGGCATCAGAGATCACAGATGGCCGACCTGTTCTTTGTTCATCACGAACATCGGTCCTACCTTCAGAGAAATGATGACACCATTTCATTACATTTTGTAGATTCATAATGTTCCCATAAACAGAAACAATTTCTTTGTGAATATCTGCTGGTCGCTGACCTTTTGCACGAAGAAAACGTTTGACGGAGCGCACTTCGCATTTGGCGGTATTCTGAATCGGCGCAGCCATTTTAAACGTGACCTACTCCAACCAGAAGCAACGTTCATCAGTACCCCTCCTCAGTGCAGCACTCCGTGAAGAATGGGCAGCCATTCCCCTGGAAACCTTTCAGCACCTGATTGAACATATGTGGTATGTGTTTTATTCATCTCATTACGTACAATTTTCAAATCATTTGATTTGATGTACAGGAGACATGTCAAGGTTTTTTTTAAGAGAAATACAAAAGTTTACATTATATTTTACATTTCTAAGTTACAGCTACACATGTACATAAAATAATACATGTAATACAATCCCTGTGTTCAGATTGTGAAGCTGTCCTCAATGAATTCATCGACAGAAAAATAACACTTTTCCACCAGAAGAGTAAAGAGCAATATTTTCAGTGAACCAATCTCCATTTTAAATATATGCCTGTAAGAATGGAAGCTGTCATCAAGGCTAAAGGTGGGCCATCACCATATTGGATTCCAGCATTACCGATAGAGGGCACCACGAACTTATAAGTCATTTTCAGCCAGGTGTCCTGGTACTTTTGATCATATGGTGTAAGTTCTACTGTAATCCTCCAGATGATATCTGTAGATGGCATTAGTTTGAAGACAGCAAATGTCTTTGCAAAGGGAAGAGTGCCCTCCGCCACACACCGTTGGGTGGCTTGGGAAGTATAGATGTAGATGTAGATGTAGCCCCAAAACGTCAGTGTGGAAGGCTGGTGTTGAATTAACAGTTCCAGTGAAGTCTGTGTGGAAACTTCTAACGAGACACTTACAACTATAGCCTTATCATTTGCAGTTGTTACAAGCTCTATACTCCTCAGACTGGGGTTTATATGCTAACATTGCAAACAAAATGCTGTTCCATGATGGTGAGAATTTTCCGGATTGTGACTTCTTCAGTGATGAATTGACATTTCACCTAAGTGGAAATGTGAACACACAGAAGATGTGCATCTGGGGATCAGTTATATGCGCAGCCATAAGAAGGCTCCCCTAAATTGAATGTGACTCTTGCCACGACAGTAACTCTTGCGAGAACAGTAACGGTGACAAGGACATTTACAGATATCATTTCATATATGACTTATTCAGTTGAAAAATTGAACATGTTACTTTGAAATAAAAACATTAGAAGTCATATTTCATTGTCATATTGTGACTTTAGCATTTAACATGCTTCTGTAACAATGGCTAAACTCGTCCAGTCCTGTGTTAAACAGTGAAGCTTATTTCATCTACATTCAGAATTATCCATTACAACAGTCTTTGCACCTTAATGTAACTTCCAATTACTGATAATTGAAAACTGTTCATTTTGAAATAATAACTAAATCGAGACCCTAAGCTGTCGACAGGCGTTGATATACACCAGCGGGGACAGGTGAAAATGTGTGCCGCAACCGGGACTCGAAACAGGGAACTTTTGCTGGCATGGCAGATGCTCTATCCATCTGACCCATCGAAGGCACAGAGGATAGTGCGACTGCAGGGATTTATCCCTTGCACATTCCCCGTGAGACCCACATTCCCAGCTTAACGTCCACACACTTCATTTGTAGTGCCCTTGCCCATTACACTCATTACTCGTGGCATACAATCTTACCGAGTCCCGAAAGAGTTCGGGCAGTGCGTGTGCATCCAGCACAGGAGGAGGAGGTCAATGGCCGGTTAGCCTTAACTATACGAAAATGGTATCTGTTCTTTCAGACATGTCCGAAAGGACACATGAAGATGGTAATCTTCATGTTCATTTTCACTATGCACAAAAGTTACTGATTCAGAAACACAGTACAGTAAATATCAAAAGTAATCCCACACACCTTTACATGAATTAACTGAATTACTCACACTTATCTCCTATGAACTGAAGTAACACTTTCGACTCTTAATCATCGTTTCTAGCAAATTCTGCATACTATTTTCTCAGCAACACAACTGTGGTTGTCTGCTCTGTGCTGAAGTCCTACAAGGGCCTTACATCCACTCTGACTTAGTATATAAGCAGTAGTGCTGCAGCATTTTTGACATTATACAGCAAAACACCACCACTTCCAGGAAAAAAATAGGCTTTCAGCCTCAAAAATTCCAGAGCCAGCTGTAAGAAAAGAGTACAATATCACTACATCATAACATAAAAGCTAGCAGTGCCCTTAGAAGTTATACAGAACAAATAGTGTATTAAAAAGACATTATAAGATGAATGTCATCAAAAGTAAAGCAAGTGTATTGGCATGTAGTTGAATTAAATTAGGCGGTGCTGAGGGAATTTGATTAGAAACTGAGGCACTAAAAATAACAATTGTTCCATTGTTTGAGGCACTAAAAATATTAGACAAGTTCTATTATTTGTGCAGACCAAGGTGGAGGGGATATAAAATGCTCACTGGATTTAGCAATGCAAGAATTTTTCAAAATGATGCATTTGTTAATATTTTATGTAAATTTAAATGTCACGAGGTCTTTTCTGATTGTCTGGGTTGTTCCTTTTTACAGATGTGTAATGTGGATGATGGAACATAAGCATTTTAAATGTCGTGATACAAAAGAATACTGAAGATTTGGTGGGTATACCGAACAACTAATGAGGAGATACTGAAACGAACTAGGGAAAAGAAAGAAACTTTTGGCAAAACCTGACTAGAAAAAACAATTAGTTAATGGGACACACAGTAAGACATTCGGTTATTTGAGGAAGTGTCGGAAGTAAAAATTGTAGGGAGAGGGAGAGACTGAGGCTTTACTGCAGTAAGCAGGTTCAAATGGATGGAGGTTGCAGTAGTTTTGTGGTGATGAAGGGGCTTCCACGGAGCAGACAAGTGTGGAGAGCCGTGCCAGAACCTCATTCAGGCTGAAAACTACAATCATTTATTCTCCATTTGTTGATACCTGTGTTGTGGTTACTTCTTAGAACACATGGTTTACATAATATTGTTAAGGGTTTTGCTAGCATAAGCAAGAATACTCAGTCATGGATTTCATATTTATTTAAAAGCTAAAACATCTTTGTGGTATTAGCACAGCTCCACACAGGCTGGTATTACAATATCTTTGTCAAATATCTTTGTAAACGAAATTTGATGGTGTAATAGGAAACTTTGTCAAATGTTGTCAAATATTTGATCAAATCTAGGGCCTCACTATAGATTTGATCAAAGAAGTCGCTTGTCTTCTGTTCACTGCAATGTGATATGTTACCACGTGGAGCGCCTAGCATCGGTGCAGCGTTCTGTCATCTGTAGTGCGTTTGTAAACATGACGGGAAAATACAATTGGTGTGTGGCATCTACCACAGAATTAAGAGAGATGTATGAAGCTGAGGGAATTAGATTAGGAATGAGACACTTAAAGTAATTTTGCTATTTGGGGAGCAAAATAACTGATGATGGTTGAAGTAGGGAGGGTATAAAATGTAGACTGGCAATGGCAAGGAAAGCATTTCTGAAGAAGAGAAATTCGTTAACATCGAGTATAGATTTAAGTGTCAGGAAGTCGTTTCTGAAAGTATTTGTATGGAGTGTAGCCATGTATGGAATGAAACATGGATGATAAATAGTTTGGACAAGAAGAGAATAGAAGCTTTCGAAATGTGGTGCTACAGATGAATGCTGAAGATTAAATGGGTAGATCACATAACTAATGAGGAAATATTGAATAGGATTGGGGAGAAGAGAAGTTTGTGGCACAACTTGACCACAAGAAGGGACCAGTTGGTACGACATGTTCTGAGGCATCAAGGGATCACCAATTTAGTACTGGAGGGCAGCGTGGAGGGTAAAAATCGTAGGGGGAGACCGAGAGATGAATACACTAAGCAGTTTCAAAAGGATGTAGGTTGCAGTAGGTACTGGGAGGTGAAGAAGCTTGCACAGGACAGAGTAGCATGGAGAGCTGCATCAAACCAGTCTCAGGACTGAAGACCACAACAACAACATGAAGCTGATAAGGTGATTTACAATGTGAGGCACCCTGAATATAAAAATAGATTACGAAGATTGGAGATCTACAAAAATATTGCGGAGGTTATTAGCCGTGACATACGGCCTGGGTGTACAGCTGACTACAATAAAAAGAAAATTAATGGCCTCAGCACAAGTTACTCCTACGAGAAATCAAAAGTACGTCTCGACGTATTTCTTTCTTTTTATTTATGCAAGTAAAGTTCACATGTTATACAAATGATTAGCGTTAATTTGTTCACTGCAGCACCTTGAAGCATACTCAGAGAAGCATCGTCTGCCAGTACAACCATTGGAGTTGTAATGTGTGTGTTTGCAAGCTTCCTGCCTACAGGAATGTTTTGAATAGATCGGTCAATGAGAGACTCCCGTAGTTTGCTTTTTGAAAACACTCTGGCATCACCAACGTGCCCATTAGTTCCTACATCAACATAGAAAAATTTGTAGGAAGCATCTACCATGGCAAATAAAACGATACTGTTGAAGGATTTGTAATTGAAAAAGTGAGATCCAGTAGCTTGTGGGCATTTAGTACGAATATGCTTTCCATCCATTGCTCCTATAGTATTATAACAGTTCCAATTTGTCTCAAAATCCTCTGCCATTTGCCCCCACCTTTCTCTGCTTGTGGGTACCTGTAAATAAGATTTATGTATGTGCAAGCAAGTATGTAGCTAATGGCTTTCATGTCTTATTTTATAGCACGAGATGCGAGAGCCTTCTGTTGCATGCCGTGAGCCACAGCCACAGCCCCAGCATCAAGAGCGGCCTCCCACAAAAAGAAGGAATGGCACAACAGACGTCATTGTGGAGGCTACCAGGACATGAAGGCTGTGGCTGATATGGCCGGAACTCTGCCCCAGCCTGTCCGAGGAGACCAATACAGTGCCCTTGCCACCCACATCGCAGCTGAACTGCGTGAGATGGATAATGTGGGTAGTAAGATATTTACAACTGCCGGAAGTCACGGTTTGCAGTGGTATTTGATGGACAGGTGGGATTTGCTGCATTTGACAACACAAGAAGCACGACCATCCACCTCTGGGTATATCCAGGCTGCCTTGCAGCAGGCTGGTATAGAAGAGAATACCGTATAATTTTTTTGTAGCTCTCCAATCTTCTTAATTTATTTTTGTACTCAGGATGCCTCATGTTGTAAAACACCTAATCGGCCTCATAAATCTCTATTAATTTTGTAGTTTCGGACACCAATTGGTACATGCTGTGTTAATAAAATAAAATGAAATAAAAATTGATCTTAATGAACATAAAGTGTATTGAACATTTATTTGCCTTCAGAGCTTGGCCCTTTAGTGCTTTATAAGTTGCTTCACACGTTTCAGTTATTATTTTACTTAATGTGCACTGTGGAATTCGAGTGCTGTACTGTAAGCTAGAGTAACTGTCTCCTGTAGCAAGGAATCGGAGTGTTACAGTGAGCCTGTCTTCTGCAGATATAGCAGTTCTTAAGTGAGTATTGCACTTTCAGATATGAGGAATCACTTCACTGAGCACATACTGAAATGTATGCTCAACCATTCTTAAGTAATTGATGTACGACTTGACATCCTCCACTATAAGCTCAAATAACAAGTTTTGTCGAATGCTTCTATCGTCTCGCCGTGAAACACACGGCTTCACCCAGGTACGTTTCCTTTTTTTCACCCACATCTGTATCACGTGTGCACACAGTGCAATTGTGGTACGTGCAACTGTTGCGGTTAATAACAAGTTGTTGTTGTTGTCAGCCATCTTGAACTTTGACAAAAAATGTGACGACAGCGTAGTAACTTTTTTTTAGTGCCGTGTCAAAGATCTTTGTCAAATATATTTGACGAATATTTGATCACCTCTTTGATCAAATCTTTGACAAAGTAATTTGATATTGTAATACCGGCCTATCCCTTTAATACTATAAAGGTTACAAGAAGACAAAATAAGAAACTAAAAAAATGGTTCAAATGGCTCTGAGCACTATGGGACTCAACTGCTGAAGTCATTAGTCCCCTAGAACTTAGAACTAGTTAAACCTAACTAACCAAAGGACATCACAAACATCCATGCCCGAGGCAGGATTCGAACCTGCGACCGTAGCGGTCTTGCGGTTCCAGACTGCAGCGCCTTTAACCGCACGGCCATTTCGGCCGGCTAAGAAGCTAAAAGCTGCAAAAAATGTGGGGAACCAGATTACTGTCTTCAAACAAGTCAGGAGTATGTGAAAGATAATTAACCCTTGCACTGCGCACTTGAATTGAATTACCTTGCACCTCACACTGGGGTCCACAGGACCCCAGTAAAATGTTATCATATACCATGCATTTGAAGCTCATTAATATATATATTGGACTGTCTTATGTATATGGGACGTTGTAAATACTATTTAGTTACCTTTAGTGTTTTTTTATTATTACAACAACGAGTAACACATGATGTATATAAAATGAGTGTAGTATTGTTAATAAATAACATTTTGTATTTCTTTATGTTTAACTTTCTCATATCTGAATGTGTATAATGCAACACAATGTCTTACTTGACTTTATTTAGTTAATTTCCCTTTTACAATCTTAGCAACATTTTTGTTTTTCTGTTCCTTTTCTTTGAAAGTAGTGAACATCTCAGTTTGCTGGTTAGAGGTTCTGGTCCGTCTGGTGCCACAGTATCTATTTTCAGTATTTCTTCTAGAGTTCTCTTCACATTCCTTCATTGTGTAGGTATAATCCAATGTAGCCCTTAGGTGAGGTGCAATTAAGTTCCATGCCAGTTCATGCAGAAATTTCCTTCGTGGCTTCTTTACGTCAGTGCTGGAAAGGGTAAAGAGAATCATGGCGTTTCTCCCACTTTGACTGAGAATGCCACAGAAAACCCACATAGGCCATCTTCTTGTTGCATGTGCAGTGGTGTAAGTTTTGTATAGCTGATCAAAAGTGTCAGTAACACCTTTTGTTTTATTGTATGAAATTATCATTTCAGGTTTTCCTGTTGTTTTGTTGATGTTGTTTGAGTAGAGCATGGTATACAGCAAGAGAACAACTTTATTCCTCTTTGGGACATATGACAGTAGCGACTTATTCACATCAAAAGCAAATTGTGGTTTTCTTACATTTTAAGAACTTAAAAATGATTGTGGTATTACGGGTTTATTTTTTCTTACAGTTCCCAACATCGTCAAACCAAAGTTTTCAGTCATTGTCTGATAAAGAGGAACTGACAAAAACCAGTTGTCAACAGTTAGGTTCCTATTAATACTATGAATGAATGGGTTTTGATAACTTTCTCACATAATAAGATGGGACAGCTTCATTTTTTCTGTTACTTCTTTGCCAATGCTTGGAATAGCGTTTAGCATGTACTAAGACTTGCAATCATTGAACATCAAAATCTTAATTCCATATTTGCCGATTTCGAAGACATGTATATTCTGAATGGGCATCTGCCATGGAAGCCCATTAGCTGCTTGTCTGTTGTGCAGTAATCGAAAGGGGTCTATAGGGACTTGCAGTTGTCTATAAATTTAGTCCAGATGTACCAAATGGGTGAAAATATTTCTTCTTGTTTTCTTTGCATGCTGGTTGCTTTGTCATCAAATCTTAGGCAACTAGTCGAAGACTGAAATCCCCTTGGTGATGTTGTATCGTGAAACGGCATTGCCAAATTTAGCAGACCAGAGTTCTTCTACACTGGTGTGAGCTGCCTTGTTTACGCCACAGAGATACGAGAGTCCAATGGCAGCTCTTAGCTCTACAGAATTTTTGTAGTGTTATGATAACTTTCCGCATTTCCAGTTGAAGAACATTTGCAAGTAATTTTGGTGTTTGTGTAAGTAACAATCTTGTCTAGCATTTCATCTGTCACTAATAACTGCCATGCTTCAATTGGACTAGAAATAGATCTTGTTTGATCCTTTGGTCTTGGGAGGTGAGTAACTAAATTTCTGGATTTAATTCTTCCTGTTTTAGATGGTACAGTTGAAGACCACTTACAGCCATTCTTACCTAGAAGGATGGAACGATGTTTGCGTTGGAAGAACTAGCATGGGTATCATCGCCCCCTTCTCCAGCCTCTTCCGTACCTAATAGTTCCTGTATTTTGACAAAATCAGGATCTTCATCAGAATCTATGCCTCCAAATGAATCGTCTTCGTGGTCCAACTCGTCCATAAATGTATTATGTAGATCGTCGTCTGTAACGAGTCCATTTACTCATTGTAACTGAAAAAAAAATAGGGCAACATTGAAAGGAAACAGTTATAAGTTACATTCAATATATATTTCAATATTGTATACTTACCAATTTATTATTTTCAATATGCATGAATGAGCTACACGGAATGCACTCTGGGGTAATGTAAACACTATGGACATTCAAAAATCTTTATAGCTTTACACTGTAATGTAGACCCTACGGACATTCAACAATCTTTACAGCTTTACACTGCCACAACAACAATGCAAATGTTTGAGTTAACATCGCATATGTGTAGGCAGTGTTACCAACTTAATATACACTATTTTCAATAAACTGTTGCTAACATACTCTTTGTAATACACAATAAAAAATACGCTGGGGTCTGTAGGATCTTAGCTAAAAGTAATTAACAGAGTATCAGAAGGTCTCATAGCTGTTAGTAGCATTGTCAATACATGTTTTACGAACATATGACAGATGTACACAAAATGACAAAATTGATCCCCTGCAGGAATTAAAGCACTCCTCAATGAACTCGTGTGATTTCTATCCTACGACAGATCAAGAGATTTAAAGCATTGCCACATAGTTTATTCATCTCTGATAAAAGGCAGTTTTCTGGATAGAATGATATTAGCCATAGACTTGCCACTATACAAAAATAGAGATCCAATGTGCTGTGTCAACCGCAGACCATTTTCTCAAAAGTTCCTGAGAAAATAAAGTACTTCAGATTTATGCCATATTTTGAAGAAGAAAAGAATGGCATCATAAATAGCAGATGATTTGAACGGCAGAAAGGAAAATCAATAGTTTCTGTGTATTTAAATGTGTAAATCATTCACAGGGATTAAATCATTGGCAAAATCCTCATGATATATTTTATGACTACTGTGTGACTTGCGGAAAGCTTTTGATCTATTTGATCACAATGTTTCAGTAAGGAGACTTCATTAATTTGGGATTAGAGGAACAGCTCTTAGTACTGTTAAGTGATACCTGCAAAATAGAAAACAGTAGAAACACAATTAGAACAATAACAATAATTACTTGGATTTTAACAAATGAGTCATTCCGTACCACAAGGCAGCGTATTAGGATCCCTAATGTTTCTGAGATAAATATGCAGAGATAAACATACTTAGCTCTTAATACTGAAAGTGACATTATTGTATTTGCAGGTGGTACCACCAGCATAACCAGTGCCGCATTTTAGTTGATGCCATAACAAAAAGCAAAATGATATTTGATTCTATAACTCAGTGACTTGGAATCAATAGACTAATTCTCAGTAAAGAGAAAACTAAAACAATGTTTGAGGACAACAGAAGAAGACTACCGGAGTCATCTCAGTAACAAGTATGCTTCAAAAAACAAAATTCTTAGGCCTCACCATGGATAACAGTTTACTGTGGAAAGACTTAATCGGTATCATAGCAAGCAAACTGAGTTCAGCTATATTTGTTCTTGAGAACAATAAACAGCTAGTAACTGATGATGCTATGTGAATGCTGTTGATGTTATCGTGACCTATGGAATTGAAATATGAGGTCAGTCAAGTGATGCAAAAGAAATATTCAAACTGAAAAATGTAACCATTAGAATGACCACCAATGCAAGAAGATCAAACAGCTGTAGGCAACAGTTGAAAAAATTAAAATTTCAACTTTCTGCAATATTTATGTACTCAAAATACTATTGTTTGCATAGGAACATAGAAACAAGTTCAATAAAAATGAAGTTATACATAACCATCCTAGCAGAAACTGCATAAATTTAAGGTTTCTTTCACATAACATGGCTTAGCTTCAGAAGAAGCCAATAAAACTGTACAGTTCATTTCATGTTCCAAATACCAGCTTGTGAGCGAAGTGTAAACAAAAATAAAACCATTCCTTGTAAGGATACCTTTCTATTTTGTCAATGAATACGTACCATACGCAAAAAGAAATTGGAAATAGGCACACAGCGTAGTATGAAACATAACAGCTATGCCGTTACTGGTTCATTAAGGTTTGTTACCAGCAGTTTCAGTCACATTAATTAATAGAACAGCTAATAGCAAGTCAACAACAATCCTAAGGATTGCCAAATATGGGCAATATCAGTAATGATACACTTTGGAAAATGTGATCATGATGTAAAGCTACAGAATATATTCCTTATACCTTAAGTGACTGTTTATTTCTCTATTGTATGGCATACATTGGTATTCTTATACAATTTAATCACAAATTGGCATCCAGGCATTGAATATAATTGATAGCCTCCTCTGTTGCAGCAAGGAAGTCGATGAAGGTTCGCTCGTGAGCTCGAACTAGCCATTCTTCCACTATGTTCTGGGTTGTTATATTTACATGTCTATTTTCATTGTGAATGAGACTACTCTGCAACAAAATTAATATGTTATTTAATGTACAAAATTCATTGCAATTCTTTAATTTTCTGTTTTTCACTATTGTGTTATTGTTGCAAAGTGTACATAAGACCCTTGAGGAATCACTGTTGTACTCCCAGTTGTGCTTGAAGTATCTATGTGGCACCTGTGCTGATCAGTTTAGTAAATCAATTCTAAAAGGCACACATTGTGCCAACTTTGTACAGTTTACCTGGAAATAAGTAAGACAGAAACTCAAGACTGTGTGTGGCATGAATTAATGTGGGCATTACTACCTACTTGTCAGTATTTGTAACACCAGAGCCTTTGTTTATTCTTGTTTTCTACAGCGGATCAACTCTTTGCAGCAGATAACATGGGTTAAGTACTTGATCTCAGCCAAAGAACTTTTTACAGGAAAACTTCCCAGATAAAACTAAAATGTGCATATTGAGATGGGCAGTAAATTCAAGATATGTTCTTATGTATTGTGAATTGAAATACAATGTGTGTAAATAGACTGCAGAGTAGGTAAAAAATATGTAATTATGTATGAAGCTATAGTGTATAAAGTCACTCCTGTGATAATTAGCTAGAATATGTGATTGTTATTGTGTATAACTGGCATATGAAATATGTACTTGGATCTGATCCACATATCAGCTAAATAAATAAACACAAATGGTTTATAGTTTCATTTTTCCTACATTGTATGGATGCCACAAATATTAACCATCACATCTGGAATTCTTATGTCTGTCTCCAGATTATCCCTGAAATACAATCAGTTTCTCTGTAACAGTGGAGTGATGTAGCCTACATATGTTAAGTAGAGGCTTGAAAAAGTAAGGGTGCGTATGATCTCACCATTTAGCCCCATAATACACCAATCATATCTCATTCAAAGTAAGTTAGGACCAACAAACTTACTTTGTGTCCAAATGGTACATTTCTCAGCATGGGTTATTTGTCAAAACTTCATCTACTTGTCTCCTCCAGAGCACCTGGAAGTATATAACAGGACTTGTGAAACACACTGTATAGAGCCTATTTACCTGATATATTGAGGCTTTTCTTTCTAAATACCCAATAATGCCAAAAATGACAACAGTTTTTTTTCCCTTCAGTAGGTGTGAATTTTTCACTGATAAATGCTCTCACACAGTCAATATTTATTATGCAATACTTGTATTGACCACCTGAGAGTGGTTTTGACACTTTGCACAATATTTGAGTATTGAAGGAGTTGGCAGAGCTTTAGTAATATTGACTCTTGCTCAGTATCACAGTATACTTCGGAATATATTGTACCATGTAAAGGTGATACTGTGTTAAGCAGTTTCTGCCGGGTCTTGGTGATATGCAGACAACCAATACAACATTGCCATGTGAGTGAATACATCAGCAAAGACAGATGACAGCAATCATCCGCTCAAGTATATTCAGGACAGTAGTTTTATTAGATATTTAATGCTTATTCAGCAATTAACTGTTGAAACTAGATAAAAGTATGTAAATGCAGGGAAATAACACTGCAGCTGCTTGTGCATTCATTTCACAAACTTGTATTATACAGGTTGAACACTTCTAAAACTGATACACTGCAGGGACAGGTTCCTGACTGAAATGGAGGAAGAGAGGTCATATGAACATGTGTCTGGAAATGCATTATTGACATGATAAATTGTGCTGATGAATGAAAGTTCCTGTGTCCACATGCCATGTGTTCCTTGTGTGTTCCAGGCAGCATGATTGATGCAGAGAACTGTAAGCAGCAGAGTAGTTTGGTATTTATGTCGAGAACAAGCTGAGGTGGTCCAGAGGCAGCACGACTGTACCAAACAAAGTGTCCTCACAGACACCAACCACATCACACAACATTTCAAGACCTTTTTGGGAATTTGTGTGATGATGGGCCCTCTCAGACAGATTAACATACAGGGAGGTAGTGGCATATGTGTTCATCAGATTTGGATGACTGGGTTCTACGGGATACTGAGACAAACCCTAATACAAGCTCCAGGCAAGTGGCCCACCAACACCGTTTAAACCAAAGTACAATTATGTGTATCCTGCATGACAACCCCTATTATCCCTATCACCTGCAGTGAGTGAAAGGATTGTCAACAGTGGATTTCCCCCTGTGGGAAGGATTTGGTTGATGGTTGTTGCGACAGATCACCGCAATTATGGGATTTCCTTCAGCAGTCTTCTTTACTGACAAAGCAACCTTTATCAGAAGTGGCATCATTAATTAATTTACATAGTCACCATGTGTGGGCTACAGAAAATTCTCGGTGAATTGTTGAAGTGGTTCAACAGCAGTGATTGAGAATCATCATTTGAGAATTGATTCTTGGTGACCATCAACTTGGACCAGTTCTTATTTCTCAGTGCCTCAACAGAGGAATGTACCTGGACTTTCTCAAAAATGCTCTGGATGGACTGCTTGAGAATGTGCCTTTAACTGTACGACAGGTTCTGTAGTTTCTGCACGATGGAGTACCGCCATACTTCCGCATTACAGTTTGCTCACATCTGCACAGCATCCTCCCCAGACACTGAATGGGAATGGGACACGGAGGCAACGTAGCATTTGCTACTTTATCACTGGACTTAAACCTCCTGGATTTTTACCCCTGGGGGTATCTGAAAACCATTGTGTATGCTGCACCAGTTCCTGTCGAACAGACCCTTCGACAGCACGTTCACGATCCGGAGAGAGACCGGAATGCGCAAAAGAGTGTGGCAGTACACAGTGCGACATGTGAATTCGTCCCCTGCATCCCGTGGAGGCCATTTTGAACATCTGTTGTGACGTGGATGTTGTGCAGCTCTGCACTGTGTTCCAGAAGGGTTTCTTGTCATTACAGGCACACTGTCCATTTCAGGATACACGTTCATAAAACCTTTTTTTCTCCAATTCCAGTCAGGAATCCACCCGTGCAGTTCGTCAGTTTTATTATTGTCCATCCTGTATACTGCCGAAATAAATAACAGCACGGCTTACGGTACTGATCCTCTGTGACAGCGTCAATCGAACTTAACTGCTCGAGAGCCAGTGTAGGTACTGTGGAGCAATCATCAGGGCTGCATATGTACCAATCTTATTATTAACTGGTAACCTACAAAAATTAATATGTCATGAGCTCCCAGTAGACTAGCTGCAGCAGGTTGGGGGCTCACGGCTTACTGTTGAAAGCCAGCACCATTTGGAAAACTTTGTGTGTACTGTTCTTTGAATTAATTTTCTTTCTTCTCACTGCATTGCATTGCATTGCAAAAGCCTTCATTTACTTTCATATTCGTAGTTACAATTATGTACACATTTACAAATCCATGTTTCTTCCATTTGAAAATTATACCATAGCAACTCATTGGTATGAGCTGCACACATCCTTGAGCTTTGAGTACTGGCTGGCAATAAAACATTCTCCCTCTCTCATCTTCCCCTGAGGTAAGAGGCCACCTTTACTAAGCCCGTGCTCGAATTTACAAACATTAATTAAAATTAAGCACATCTTAAAATAACACACTCTCTCTCTAAGTATTTTTATTTGTTACAGAGAGAAAATTGCACTGTTAATTAGATCATAGCACTTGTTGACGTTGTAGGATTGGGCTGTTAACTGCTATACACATATTAATATAAAATACGACTGAGAACCACAGGCCACATTTGAGGAGCACGGCTGTACAATAATGTGTCCCCCTCTTTTTCAGGATTATATTATAGACCATTCAAGCATTGTGGAAAACGAAATCCGATTGTTATAAGAACAATGTCTTTTCAACGTATATAAAGTGTTCCAAAATTCACCAATTCTTTGAGACATGAAGGAGCTAACTAGGCAGTTCAATGACCGCAACTGACCTCAGAAAGTGGGTTTAACAATCGACACACAAAAGAATATTACATCAGAAATCTCCTTATCAAAATTACAATACGTATGTTTTTCAAATTTGTAGTTATATGAACTGGCCATTTGAAAATCCCCAAACAAAATATTTACATACAGTATATCTAAAAACAAAGATGTTGTGACTTACCAAATGAAATTGCTGGCAGGTCGACAGACACACAAACAAACACAAACATACACACAAAATTCAAGCTTTCGCAACAAACTGTTGTCTCATCAGGAAAGAGGGAAGGAGAGGGAAAGACGAAAGGATATGGGTTTTAAGGGAGAGGGTAAGGAGTCATTCCAATCCTGGGAGTGGAAAGACTTACCTTAGGGGGAGAAAAGGACGGGTATACACTCGCACACACACACATATCCATCCACACATATACAGACACAAGCAGACTCCACAGTACCTACACTGGCTCTCGAGCAGCTAAGTTCGATTGACTTGTCTGCTTGTGTCTGTATATGTGTGGATGGATATGTGTGTGTGTGTGCGAGTGTATACCCGTCCTTTTCTCCCCCTAAGGTAAGTCTTTCCACTCCCGGGATTGGAATGACTCCTTACCCTCTCCCTTAAAACCCATATCCTTTCGTCTTTCCCTCTCCTTCCCTCTTTCCTGATGAGGCAACAGTTTGTTGCGAAAGCTTGAATTTTGTGTGTATGTTTGTGTGTCTGTTGACCTGCCAGCACTTTCATTTGGTAAGTCACATCATCTTTGTTTTTAGATATATATTTCCTACGTGGAATGTTTCCCTCTATTTACATACAGTGTTATACAATGGCACAAAATATCCATTAGTTATATTTTTAATAAAAATTAGAGGTCTTCATTGTAAGTAATGTCTTTTTTGGATAAACAAAGTTTACATTCTAAAACACATATCACTTTGTACAAGTTCAGTCCTGCTTCAAACAATAAATCATCATGGGTTGCCAAAAGTTAAATTGCACTGCACATTGCAGTTAATTTTCAGACAGAAAATTTCAATGTTTAGTATTTTGCAAAAGCACTTTCACTCTTTTACTGAGTTGTAACACATTTTTTCACCAAGATGTTCATTCCTTCATCAGGTCCAAGTGGCACTTATTAAGGAAATGCACTGCTATCAGTTTCCTTGGAGGTGGTTCTTCTCACCCACAGTACACAAAAAAGTAAGACAAAATACCATATTTTAGTACACTCACTTTTACTTCTAATTAAGTATAAGGAAAAAATGTTTCACACTTATAGAAAATAATGCTCATTACTTTGTGAATAAATACTGGCATTAAATTGACTGTAGTACAAAAGGTGGGGACTAGTAAAAATTTTAAAATCAAGTATACATTACACTGCAAAATGTTACTCTAGTTTATAACTCTGTCTGAAACTGGTTAAACTTGAAAGCTTTGGGTTTCTTTCCCATTTGCAAAATCACTTAAATGCCAAGTCCTGGTTTGAAATTCACTTCACTTGTGGACTCCTATCACCTTAATCTCCAAAATATGAACATTACCTCTAGCTAAAACTCAAGATTTGCAGTAGTGTAGATTTACTAATCATTACATTATGAAAAAAAATAGTCACCATCACGTAACTTAATTACTACTCAATTCAAAATTAAGGGAATAGAAGTTGTACCAAATCCTTGCCCTACTTCTCCACTCAACTATGAGAACTACTCTCATTCGACCAGAAAAATAAATCCTCACAAATTGTTACCAAATAGTTGGCCCGTCAGGATATTCACATCACTCTAGCACCACAGTAATCAGTTAACCAGCAAAATTACTTTTCTTCATTCCAGTATTACCTCTTTAAGCTCATAATTCCTCAGAACACAAATATAAGTTTTCAGATAACATACAGACCCAATAATGCAGCGTTATATGAACTGTACCTCACTGAAATACTGCTCTTTCTGCTAAGCTCTCATTGCCAGCTGCAGCATCATGAATTTCACAATATACGTAGTTCCCTATGTTGCCTAGTTCAAAATTAGATTGTCAATATAGTTACACACATTCGTTTTTATACAGTTATCTTTTTCATTAATCAATAATGTCTGTCAGCTCCATTATTTTACTGTGGAAATCTTATCTACTAAATATCCAACAGAAAGTGTGCGATAGACTGAGAGTACTAATTGGCCAAACATGGAGATTGCACCCCTCCACTGTCCTTCATGCATACAAAACCCTAATCCAACCTATCCTTTACCAAGAAAATGTTACACAGATACTTGCTGCCCCTGAGTTCTGTAAGTTCCTTCATATCCTCGAACTCCGTGCCCTCCACCTTGCTTCTTTCTACCTTCTCTGACACGGATCCCTTACCAACTCATCAAATTCCCACCTCTTCTCACTCACACAGATCAACCCTGAACAAACTACACCATCTGCAAACTTTACTCGAATAATCCTATAGTTTCTCATACACTTTCCAACCATAGTGTGCTGCTGCACCTCTACCAACACATCCCACCAACCCTACCCTACACACCCTCCACATACTTCCCCAGAGTAACTTCAACTGTTTTACCCTCCCAAATTATGAACTGTGTCCAGATAGTTACCCCTCCTACCAACTTTAAACCCACCCTACCCATTCCGCATCATCAAGGCTACCTCTCCTCCCTTTCTCATACTTCTCCTACCCCCTTCTTCCCCTTCCACCCATCCTCACCAAGCCCCTTTGCCTCATCAAATTTTAGCCTCAGTAGTACCTCCTGCTGTGGCTTGTCCTGATGAAGGAGATGGAGTGTGTGGAGGTGAAGAGAGGTAGGGATACAGTGACAGAGGTGCGGCAATGCGCGGGGGGTGGAGGGGACGGAGGACACCAGGGGGTAGGGGGCATCGAGCCTGCGGACAGTGTAAAGGATGCAGAGATGTTGGAGGAAGAGGAGGAGGTGTGGGAAGGGGATGAAGTCATACAGGAGTTGTGTGGAGACAGAAGGCAGATACGGAAGGCAATGCAGAGCGTGTGGTGTTCTAGAATTTTGAGAGCCTTACAAAAGTGGGAGGATAGGAGATCCAGGTAGGGCTGGGATGACAGGGAATAGCACGGATGAGGGATTTGTAGGTGTGGGGGATGGTGGAAGGGTGAAACCCAATTTCTGGCCAGACAGGAGTTTCAGAAGACAGAGGTGGGAATGGGCTTTCTGCTGGATGTTCGGGAGATGGGGGGTCTAGGTGAGGTGGTGGTCAAGGTGAGGCCAAGCTATCTCAGGGTGAGGCTGAGCTGGATGAGATGACCACGAACGATTAGGTTGAAATTGTGGAGATGGAAGTAGCGAGTGGTGCGGCCTGGGTATTGGAGGGGATGATACAATGGAAACACTGGTTGCACCAGGTGGTGAACTGGTAAGTGTGGGTTTGGAGGGTGTGTTGTTACCATTGAAGGGTGGGATAGAGAGCCAGGAAGGTGGTGTCATCAGCATATTGGAGCAGGTGAACAGGTGGGGGTGGCTTGGGCATATCTGCGGCATGCTAGAGATAGAGGAGAGGGGAGAGGACTGAGCCATGGGGGATGCCAGCAGTGGGGTAAAAGATAGGGGTGTTGGTATCATGGAGGGTGACATAGGAAGGATTGCGTGAGAGGCAGTGACCAGACAAACAAAATTGATAGGCAGGGCATAGATCTGGGATGGATGTCATACCCAGCCGAAAGGAAATGTGATAAATAGTCATATATATAGAAGACTCTACTACAAATACTGCTAGCTCTGAAGTATTCTCGTCATAAATAATTGGAAGAAATATGCATTTATAGCAGCAGACCAAAAACACTTGGAGCGAAGGTATTGTTTATTACTTGCAGCGTCTGCCTGCAGAACGAATTGCAAACAGAAATTGAATTTTTTAGTATGCAGCTCTGGAACACAGTGTTGCAAGATGTCAGCGACATATGGTAGCAAGATACTATTCCTGAGGAAGTGTGGCGGGTCTCTCATTCGTTTTGCTTACAGCACGCAGCAGTCGGCAGCACCCCAATATTTCTAGCCACGCGAGTCTTATACTTTGCTTGTTTAAAACTCAGAGATGTGAAGTATTTTGGTAAGTTTCATGTTCGCTAAACCAAAGGAACTGCGCTTTTGACACTATGTGCCTCAGCTCTCTGAAAGTGAGAAATGCCTTAAGTTACAGTCCGGCCGACAGAAATATGCCTCTCCTCAACAATCCTGCAGAGCATCTCACCCTCAGCCTCTTCTTCCCCACCCTTACCGTCACATGTGCCACCATCTACATCCGCCCTTGTAACCCCCCCCCCCCCCCCCCCCGCACACACACACATACGATTTCCTGGCCCACATTGACCGCACCTTCTCCACCTGTGTGATTGCTGCAGACCTCAATATCCACAGCCGTGTTCCTGCCGAACTTCAGCGGTTCCATCGGTTTCTCACCACCCTACAGGGACACCCCATCACACCCGACCAGAGTCCCACACTCCAGCTGACGTGATCCTAGTCTCTCCCAACCTCCTTGGGCGTATCACTGCAGAAGTCCCTGACATAACTGGCAGCAACCACGCCCCGGTCCTCCTCACTATCTGTGACGATCACCGTCCCCGTCCCGTTCCTCCCCTGACGTTCCTCCTAAACTTGTCCACGATTACTCCCACACCAGCTGGGATGCCTACCGATACTCCGTACACACCCAGGTCAAACGCGATGACCCTACCCTCCAATCTCCCGATGACATCTCACGATCTGCTGTCCTCCAATGGACCTCGTCTGACGCTGTAACCACCTGTATCCCTACCAAAGCCATTCAAACTCACCGGCCAGCCCTGCCCTCACAGGCCATCCTTCTCCTTTGTAAATCTCGTCGCCTCTACCGATCCTTCCTCCGCACACTCGTCACCGAGACACACTCACCCGCCACTGGCAATTACGACGTATCTGCAATGTGCTCACTGCGAAGAAACGCCGTGCCTGGCGACAGACCTGTGTACAACTCAATGCTGTGCTCTCAATAATCTCTTCCAAGTACTGGTCTGATTTCCACTGCCTTACTGGGAACCGCTCTATCCCGCACTACCTTCTCCTCCGTGATGACCGTCCCTTTCCTGACAACCTCAGTAAGGCCAACCACTTTGCCTCTCACGTATCCGAATGATTTTCGGTTCCTGTTGTTCCACAATTTGGTTTTCCCCCCTCCCCAACATCATCAAATGTCTGGATACCACCGCTCCTCCCCTTGCTCCTACCTTCCAGTGCTTGGGACACACACCACCATCAGAACTTAACACCCCATCAGCCTCACACTCCACACTAAATGCAACACCACCCTTGGCTGTGACCACATTACCTACTGCCATGTCAAACACTGCACTCCCTCCATCCTTGCAGTCCTCGCCACACTCTATACAACGTAATCCTTGCCACCAGCTTCTACCCAGACCTGTGGAAAACCTCCCATATCCTTATGTTCTCCAAACCCAAAAAGCCTTTATCTGATGCATTTTCCTATCTCCCTAAATGTGTCACCTCCGTATTCAGCAAGCTCTCGGAATCCATCCTTACCCGGCACAGCCGTCACCACCTCCACCGACATCACCTCCTCCCCGACACACAGTCTGGCTTTCGACCGTCCACCTCTGCCAACGACTGAGTTCTACATCCCACTCGTCGCCTCTCCCTCCAGTTTAATTCACGCCGCACTGTCATTTCCGTCTCTCCAGACCTCGAAAATGCCTACGACCCTGTTTGGCCTCCCACTCTCCCGTTTAAACTCCAGACCTACACCCTTCCTATCATCTGTATCCATCTGATTGCCTCCTTCTTCTCCTGCCGCCCCTCCTACTTCAACTGTCCAAACATCTTCTCCAGAATCACCTTGACCTTTTTGCCACATAGTGTAGCCAGTGGCTCCTCTAAATCAATCCTTGCATGGCCTAGGCAATCATTGTAGATCAAACTGCACACTCCTTCCGGCTCCTTGATTTTCCCCTTACCATCTCTGCCCATCCTGTCCGTCTCTGCACCCCCCCCCCCCCACTCACCTACCTTGGACTCACCATTGACCATCATCTTACCTGGATCACTCATCTCTGCCCTATCCTGTCCAAAGCCCACAACAGCCTTAAACTCCTCTCTGGTTGGACGTGGGCATTGAACCCCTCTACCACCCTCCACACGTACAAATCCTTAATCCGTCCCATTCTCTGTTATCCCAGTCCCGCCTGAATAACCCCCCCCCCCCCCCCCCAAAAAAAAAAAAAAAAATCTGTAAGTCCCCTCCAGATTCTCGAGCACCATGCACTTTGCCTCACCTTCCGTATACGCCACCCATCCTCCACGTGTATCCCCTATGACTTGTTTCTTTTCCCCCATCTGCTGCTTTTACTTGACCATATCCAAGGCCTCTTTACCTCCCACTGACTTGATGTCCCCCATCCCCTGGTTGCTCCTCTCCTCTCCAACCTCTGCCCGCTGCTGCGCCTACACCCTTGTGTTGCCCCTACCCTTCACCCCTACATCTTTTTTTCCCCAAGTGGCTTCTGTAAACTCCCCCTCCTGAATGATGCTCTCTCTCCCTCCATTTGTCCCTCCTATCAACTCTGGCTGTCCCCTCCCCCCCTCCCACTGTCCTTTTCCTTGTCTCCTTCACCCCCTCCCCTTCCTTCCTGTTCCCTTTTGCCCACCTACCCTCTCTTTGACTCCTTTCTCTCCCCCGAGTACTTTTGCTTTCCCCTTCACTGCTTTCCCCACTCCTTCTCGCATTCGCCATGCCCCCTTCCCCCCCTCTTTTACTGTGTCCTCTCCCTCCATTGGTTCCCCCCTTTTTGCTATTACTCTCCTTCTGCCCTCTCTTTTGAAAGGGTCCACCCCCCGCCCCCCCCCCCAATCAGCCTTCGTGTCTGCTTTATAGTGCAGTGTTTAAGTGTTGTACGTGCCGCTTTGTTTTTTATGTGCTGTGAACAGATACCATACTGTCACTAGATGTGTTTTTTAACTCTTGTGAACAGAAACAAGACTGTCACCAGGTTTTTGAATTGTGCCTGTCTAATTACTATGTGGTTTAAACAGCCGGTTTATCGCCTGTTTTTATTGTTTATACTGTACTCTGTACTCATTATGTTTTTAAGACTCTTCTGCAGGCAGCAAAGCGGCATATTACGTTGCTGCCAGTCCCCCCCCCCCTTTGGGGGTAAATCAAAATCAAATAAAGAAAAAAATAAAAAAAACGTAAATACGGGGAACATACAACAGAAGCTGCATCAACGAAGAATTTTTAACTTGAACTAACATGTGATGAAAATTGCCGCATAGTGTTGTGTTGATGAGTCGTCGCATTTAGTCGCGAGAAGTTGTTGGAATGATACTAACAGTAACGCATATGACTGGACCAACAGATAGTAAAGTATCTAGTCCCTGAAATATGCTTTTATTATTTGTTTATTTTCGTGTACTGTATTATTACAGGACACGTGGAATTGTAACAAGACATGAAAACTATAACAGACGTGCAAATGTAATGTAAATAATATTATCGATTTTTTTTTTAATTTCTCGTTATTTTATAGCTGTTTTCATACTACAGTAAAATGTGTCAAATGCAAATAGTAGTGCAACACGCATGTTCAATGTTCATGAAACTTATCAAAATGCATCACATCTCGTATTTTAAACAAGCGAAATATAAGACTTGTGCGGCTACAAATATTGGGTAACTGCCGATTGCTGTGTTAGTAAAGCAATTGAGAACCGCCACACTTCCTCAGCCAGCGTATCAGGGTGACATCTGTCGGTGACGTCTAGCAACACTGCTGTCCGGAGCTTCACTCTAAATCGTTTGAATTCTTCATATTTGATTTCAGTTTACAATTAGAAGCTGTACAGGCAGGTGTTGGATAAGCAATAAACACGTTTCATCTGTTTTTATTCGGCTCTTATAAACGCATTTATCTTCCAATTCTTTATGACGAGAATCATCATACTTAACAATATTTGTGGTAAAATGTTCTACATACTCAACCATTCGGAGTGCTTGTTCCATTCGAGGGTTGGATTCCCTCACTTCTTCGTCGAAGAGTTTCACTGCCTGGGCTACTCTCAGGGTGCACCCTCGACGTGGAAGATCTCCACCCTTGCCTTGCCGTCTGCTCGTCGTCAGTACTGCTCGCCGCCGCCGCCGTCGTTTGGTTGCCGCCTGCCGGTCCTCACCGCCGCCGCCGTTTGGTCGCCGCCTGCCGGTGCTCGCCGCCTGCCGCCGCCGCCTGGTCACCGCCGCCGCCGCCGTCTGGTCGCCGCCGCCGCCGCCCTTCTCGCGCGCCGCCACCATGTCCCAACCCACCACCAGTACCACTATCATTTTCACCTCTCCCTCCGCTGCTCCAACCACCATCACATGGAGCTCATCCTCCACCCCACTTCCCGTCCTTCCTTCTCTCCCTGTCCACCCCACCCCTGCGCCACTTTCGGCTGTACCCACCCCCAACTCCTCTTCCCCTATCACTGTCGCCCCATCGACAGCTCCTGACTTTCCGCCGCTCCCCGCACCGCCTCCGACAGGCTCCAAGCCAGCACGGATCTCTGCTCGACGTTCCACAGTCTCAGTGACACCCACGCCCCCACCGTCTGCTTCTTCCGCTGCTCAGGGTGGTCCTGCCCCCCGCCATCTCCCCCTGCAACCCGTCCCCCTGCCCCCTCCCCACCCAGTGGTGTCCACGAAACCTTCCAAGCGCCCGAATGCTGACCCTTCCCCCGAAGTCTCCTCCAAAAAAACCCCCAATCCCCGTGACCCACCCACTCCCATGGACGCGGCCCCGACCCCCACCCCCGCCACGCCTGCCACCCACACCTTTGTCCTCTCCAATCCTGACCCTCAATTCCTTGATGCCCGCTCCCTCACTCTCGCCATCCGGAAATACTGCCCCAATGCTCCCATCTCCCAACTGATTCCTCGCAAGGACTCGGTCCTCATAAAATCCCCCAATGCTTCCTTCCACACCGACCTCCTCTCCCGCATCCCTCGTATCCAATTTGGCCAACGTGCAACCCTCACCCCCTACCACACCCCGTCCTCTCCCCGGCAGCCTCAACCTCCCCGACGTCCGCCGACCTTCACCGCTGTGATCACGAAGCTTAGCCCCGTGATCACGGAGGCTGAGGTGTTGGCGGAACTCAACTCCCGGCCCGACATCGAAATCCGCTCGGCCCGTCGCATCTTCAATGATGCCGGGCCGACTTTTCTCATGCGGATATTCACTGAATCCTCCTCCTCCATTGACCGCCTCCTCACCGAGGGAGCCCTCATCTACAATCAGCGCCATAAGGTGGACCCCTCCCGTTCCCCTGTCCAATCCTACCGCTGCCAACGCTGTCTCACCTACAATGACCACGTTACCTCTGCCTGCAAGAACCCCCCAACTTGTCCCCACTGCAAAGCCTCCCACTTCCTCAAGCATTGCCCCAACCTCACCTCTCCCCCCTCCTGCAACACTTGTAATGAACCACATCCTACCTACTCCTCGAAGTGTAAAGCGAAACCTCCACCAGTAACCCCTGAGCTCACCGTCCCTGTCCGTCCTGTTGATGACCCCATCCACCCCAACAACTCGCTCCGCCCTCCCCCTACTGCTGAGGACATCATCCGTTTCACCACCATTGTGCTCCAAAACATCCACCCCTTCCAGCGCTCCCACACTCTTTCCCAAATCGCCCTCGCTGCCCGTTCCATCTTCTATCTTACCACCTATGCCACTTACTCCCACAACCAGGCCCACTTCACCTTCACCCCCCTCACCACCCTTGTCTAACTCTCCACTCCCATGGTACAACAACCGTACCGTATCCTGTACCACAACATTCGCTCCCTGCCCACCCACAAACTCCTCTTCCTCCACACCCTACGTCAGCACCGCGTGGATGCCTTCGTCCTCAATGAAACCTTCCTTCAGCCCCGTATCTCCGTCTCCACTGCCCCTTACACCCTACATCGTACCGATAACCCGTACCCTCTGGCACGTGGCGGAGTTGCTATAGGCCACCTCAAGCACCTCCCTGTCCGGCCCCAACCTCTCCTTAACAATCCTGCCGAGCATCTCACCCTCAGCCTCTTCTTCCCCGCCCTTACCATCACCTGTGCCACCATTTATGTCCGCCCTCGCACCCCCATCCCGTATGATTTCCTGGCCCACATTGACCGCACCTTCTCCACCTACGTGATTGCCGCCGACCTCAATATCCACAGCCGCGATCCTGCCGACCTCCGGCGGTGGCATCAGTTTCTCACCACTCTCCAGGGAGACCTGGTTCCCCTGCCCCAGCACACCCGGCCCGAATCCAACACCACTCCTGATGTAGTCCTTGCCTCTCCCAACCTCCTTGGGCGCATCACCGCGGATGTCCTTGACCTCATTGGCAGTGACCATGCTCCTGTCCTCCTCACTATCTCTAACGGTCGCCATCCCCGCCACGCTCCTCGCCCTGACGTCCCTCCCAAACTTGTCCATGATTACTCCCGTGCCAACTGGGATGCCTACCGGGATTCCATTCACACCCAGGTTGACAGCCACGACCTTACCCTCCAGTCTCCTGATGACATCTCTCGCACTGCTGCCTTCCTGCACCAGACCTTGTCTGACGCCGTCGCCACCCATATCCCCACCAAAGCCGTCCACCCTCACCGCCCCGCCCTGCCTCCACAGGCCGTCCTTCTCCTTCGGGAGTCCCGCCGCCTCTACCGCTCTTTTCTCCGCACTCGTGACCGGGATACACTTACCCGCCACCGGCAATTACAGCGACACATCCGCAACCTGCTTGTTGCGAAGAAACGCCGAGCCTGGCGCCAGACATGTACCCACCTCAACACCACGCTCCCCATCAACTCTTCCAAGTATTGGTCTGCTTTCCACCGCCTTACTGGGAACCGCCCCACCCCCCAGTACCCTCTCCTCCTTAATGACCGTCCCTTTCCTGACAACCTCAGTAAGGCCAACCACTTTGCCTCCCACCTCTCTGATGTTTTTTCCATCCCAGATGATCCCCACTTTGATTATTCCCTCTTCCCTGATGTCATGGACCGTACGAATACCTCTGTTCCTCCCCTTGCTCCTAGCTTCCAGTACTTGGGCCACACCCCACCATCTGCACTTAACACTCCCATCACTACACAGGACATCAGTCTCACACTCCGCACTAAACGCAACACTGCTCCCGGCCACGACTGCGTTACCTACCGCCACCTCAAACACTGCCCTCCCTCCTTCCTTTCCCTCCTTGCCGCCCTCTACAATGTCATCCTTGCCACTGGCTTCTATCCCGACCTGTGGAAAACCTCCCGTATCCTGATGTTCTCCAAACCCAATAAGCCTCCATCTGATGCCTCTTCCTATCGTCCTATATGTCTCACGTCGGTGTTCAGCAAGCTCTTGGAATCCATCCTTTCCCGGCGCATCCATCTCCACCTCCACCAAAACCACCTCCTCCCAAACACCCAATGTGGCTTTCGACCTTCCTTCTCTGCTGATGACCAACTCCTCCGCCTCACTCATCTCCTCTCCCTCCAGCTTAACTCCCGTCGCTCCGCCATTTTTGTCTCACTTGACCTTGAAAAGGCCTACGACCGTGTCTGGCATCCCGGTCTCCTGTTTAAACTCCAAACCTACGCCCTTCCTATCAACTACATCCGTCTGGTGGCCTCCTTCCTCTCCCGCCGCCCCTCCTACGTTACCATCCATCATGCCAATTCCCGCACCTTCTACCCCTCTGCCGGTGTGCCCCAGGGCTCTGTCCTCTCCCCTCTCCTCTACCTCCTGTACACAGCAGATATGCCCCAACCCCCCCTCCAGTGCACCTCTTGCAATATGCTGATGACACCGCATTCCTCGCCCTCGCTCCTACCCTCCAACGGTCCCAACGCCTTCTCCAGAATCACCTTGACCTTTTTGCTGCATGGTGTAACCAATGGCTCCTGAAACTCAATCCTTCCAAGACCCAGGCAATCATCGTAGGTCGTACCACTCGCTCCTTCCGGCTCCTGGATTTCTCCCTTACTGTCTGCGCACGTCCTGTCCGTCTCACCCCCACCCTCACCTACCTTGGCCTCACCATTGACTGTCACCTCACCTGGACCCCTCATCTCCGATCCATCCAATCCAAAGCCCACACCCGCCTCCGCCTCCTCAAACTCCTCTCTGGCCGGACATGGGGGTTGCACCCCTCTACCATCCTCCACACCTACAAATCCTTAATCCGTCCCATCCTCTGTTATGCCAGTCCTGCCTGGATATCTGCCCCCCCCCCAAATTCTATCAGTCCCTCCAGATCCTTGAGCGTCATGCACTCCGCCTCGCCTTCCGTATCCGCCTCCCATCCCCCACGCGGCTCCTCTATGATCTCATTCCTTTCCCCCATCTGCTCCTCTTCCTCGAACATATCCGCATCCTCTACACCTCCCGCCGTCTTGAACCCCCTCACCCCCTGGTTGCTCCTCTCCTCTCCCATCCTCGCCCCCTGCCCCGTCATCACCGTTGTGTCCCCCCTACCCTCCATCTCTACACCCTCCATCTCCTTTCCCAAGGTGGCTTCCGTCAACTCCCCCTCCCAGATGATGCCCTCTCTCCCTCCATTTATCCTTCCTATCAACTCTGATCCTCCCTCCCCCTCCTTTCCTCTGTCTTTTCCCTGGGCTCCCTCTTCCCCCCCCTTCCGTCCTGTTTCCTCCCCACTACACCTCTCCCTACCTCCCTTCTCCCCCCCAGTCCTTTTGTATTCCCCTCCTCTGCCTACCCCCCTCCCTGTCGCGTCTGCCCCCCACCCCTCTTATGGGTCCTCATCCTCCATCAGCTCCTTTCCCGGTTCCCCCCCCCCTTCGCTTTTACTCTCCTTTCCCCCCCTTTTTGTTTTCCCATCTCCTGTTCAGTTTCCCCCCACCTGCTCTCGACTGTGGTGTCACCTTTGCCGACTTTTTCGTGCTGTGTTCTAGTGACTATTCAGTGTTGTGTTGCGAACAGAAACCATGCTGTCGCTGGGTGTGCGTTTTATATACTTTGCGAACAGAATCCAGACTGTCGCCGTGTTTTTTTTTTTAATTGTCTATTGTTTCCCCTGTCTGCTCCGTATGTATTTTTATTCGCTTCATCATCCCTCTGTTGTTTGTTTTCATTTCCCCATTTTCTTTTCACCTTGTTACTCAATGAGTCCCCGATTTTATCGCCTGTTTTTTATTATTATTTATTCTCCTGCTCTTTGTCAGAAAACCTGTAGGCTGCAGAGCGGCGTCCTAAGCTGCTGCCAGCCCGCCCCCTTCGGGGGGAATTGAAATTCAATAAAGGAAAAAAAAAAGTGCTTGTTTTGTATGTCATTAAATAGTTGTAGATCAATTTTTGGATGGCGCGGGCCTTGTTGCCCGCACTACCGATTTAATAAAAGTTAAGGTTACATTGATTGACTGATATTCAGTAAGTTATTTAATGATTGGTGTCGCAGTTCACGAATTAGCTGTCCTATTTCGGCGATTTCTGCTATTAATCACGGTAGATGTTACACGATCATTTGCCGCCAATGAGACTTGCCCACAGGCAAAATTTCAACGAAACAATCATTATGAAGTATGTATTACTTACGTCCTTCCTTTGGCTTTACTTTAAATTGTTAGTTTAGTTTAAATTAATAGTGTTATGTCGAGAATCATAACAGCAATTACCACACTGTACCATAGGAGTTCATGTTTAGAATGTGTTCTGAACACGTTTTTACGCCTTCACAAGTACCTGAACCACAATGTAAGTCAGTCGATGTAGCGGTAATTCAAAATATCAGTGATAACAGAACTGGAAAAGTTGTCACGTCGGCTTTACACCGTCTTCGACAGAAGTAAGGTTAGTTTCTGTGTTTGTGAATGAAGTTACACATCATTTGTGCAAAGTGTGAAACCTCCCCACACTAAAGTGCTTTCATTACCAGAAATATTAGCAGTTGTATAATGTGAATTATATTGCTAGTGATTAGTAGAGGTTTAATAATCCTCGTGGATTTCCATACACAGTTCCCATTTCGATTAGTGGATACTCTATGTACCCAGCCACATCTAAAAGAGATAATCACGAAGATTCAAAATGACTCGTCAAGAATTCCCAGCCTAAAAGAGCCATAGTTCATAATAAACTGTGCAAAATGAGTATTGGTCCAGTGCGTAACTGAAGACGTTATGTGATAAGAAAGGGATGCTAAATAAATGTGAACTATACTGTAATTGAATAACGAAAATTCCATTCTGATCTTTCATCCTATTCCCCAAAATTTTCTGCCATATATTTAATGATAAAGGCCTGCTAGATTCTCATACTCATCACTGTATCCCTCCCACCTTTAATGTTGGTTGTGATGACAGACTGACCTGTAGCTAAGCCCAAGGTCTAGGTTAGGTCGAAAACTTGCGTGTTTTAAGATTGATGATGTGCACGTCAAAACAGTGGAATGTACTGATCTTACTGTTACAGGTTGAAATTGGAAATTGTACTAACGGAAAATTTTGAGATACAGACAAAAGTTTAGCTGAGTATTGTACTGTTGCAAAAAATATCCGCCTTTTGAATACAGCTGTTAAACATTTGGTAAAAGTTACATAGTAGACACCAGATTGAATATTTTTGTAGTTAATGGATGGTATATGTGTGTAATATGAATGAAAATACTCATAAGAGGCTTATCTATAATCTGTTTTCGAAATGACCGTGCAATTTTAGCCTTTATGATGGAGTGTGTTTAAATATCTGTCTATAACCACAACCTTTTTATTTTTCTTTTATTCGGTTTCAAATCCCCCCCGGAATGGGTCGGGCTGGCAGTAGCTTTGTACGCTGCTCTACAACCTACAGAATTTGTAAAACATAATAAGAAGATAATAAGTAATAAAAGCAGGCGATTAAAACAGGTGACTTTTCAATTGTAAAATGGCAGAAAGTTGTGGAAGTTAAAATATAAAACAAAGGGTTGGTGCTGCTAATTAAATACACTGGAAGAAGACAGGTACACTAGTAGACAGACAGTTGAGAAACACTGTGACAGTCTGGTATCTGTTCGCAAGAGAGAGAAAAATCACACCCAGCAACAGTACGGTTTCTGTTCGCAACACTTCGGAAAAGACACACAACAGTTATCACCCGTTTAAAACACTGCACTAAAAATTAGGCACGAAGAAGACACTGCACAGTCTCAGGCAGATGGGGTTGGCATGGACAGAAGAGGGGAGGGGGGGGGGGATGAAGCAGCTGATGGAGGGAGAGTACTCATAAGGGGTGGGGCGGCAATGTCTTTGCAGAACTAGCTAATCATATTAATTGTAAATATATTCTTAGACAACTTACATGCGAGTGTGTCAACATGTGTGTCCCACTTTAGATTGCTTTGAATTGTTAAATCAAGGAATTTTACACTAAAGTCTTTTTTACTAATTCATTCCCTTTGTATACTTTAATTTCATCATTAAAACTACTGTTGTTAAACTCCATGAGTCATGTTTTACTACCACTTACATTTGATGGATTTCATTAAAGTACTGTGCAATTTCATTTGTCACGTTCTTACAATGGGTCTCTAGTTTATTAAATGATTAAATGATCCCCTTTTCCACACAATGGACGTATAATCTCCATACAGAACTATTTTGGAATTCTGAGTGCAACATCTTATGTCATTTACATAAATTAAAAACAGAAGAGGACGCAATACTGAGCCCTGGGCACTCCATTTTTTATATTAGTTATTTTGGATTTGTGAACACCTCTTTCAGCTTTGAGCAGTACAAACTGTTTTTGGTTACTCATGTAAGATTTTATTATCTAATGAGAAGTGCCTCTGACTCCAATATTCCACGCTTTTCTAACAGGATTGTGACGCTCACACAGTTGAAAGCTTTCTCAACATGGAGGTGTATATACCTGCAACATGTTGCTTGTTCTCGGTGTCACTTGTTATCTCTTCAATTAATTGAGCAGCTGCTGTGCTGGTTGATTTACATATTAAGAAACAATTTTGATTTTCAAGCATTAGGTAGTGCATCCAGAGAGAGCTTATAATTCTGCTGTATATGACTTTTTCAACTATTTGGAAAAGACAAAGTATTGAGGTGGGTCTGTAGTTTTGAATGTTGGTTTTGTCTCCTTTTTTAAAGATTTTGGGCAATTTTTAGTCTGTCTGTGAAGGTGACTGATTCTATTACATCATTTACTGCTACAAACACAGTTTGTCTGCACGCTTTTAATACATTAATACTGAGGTCATCATGCCTGTGAAATGGGAAGATTTTAGAGAGCCAATGATGTTAATTATTTCTTTGCAGTTTGTGGGGCTAGATGTGTGTTATGCTCAGATGGATTTCCTTTAAAATTATACTGCAGGTTATTATGTTTGTCATTGATAGCTTCCCCCGCCGAAGAAGTATGTTCATTGAATATTTTAGCAATTCCAAGTTCGTCTTTTGTTACCAACCCATTGTGGTCAATATTAAAGTCTATACACCTTTTGCCCTGCCTGTTATAAAATAGATACTCGCTCCCAAGACACCAGTAGTAACACTGTGTGAAGCCTGAAGCTTGTTTGCAACATAGCTGCTCCTGGTCTGTATCAATAAATCTTTATAGTATTCTTGGTAAGTTTTGAAAGCCTCCTTTAGCTTGAAATTTAGTCTGTTATTCAACATTGCTCTCTGGAATAATTTTAATTTTTCCCTTGCTTCAATGACATTATTATTTTTCCATATACTTCTGTTTATAGTTTTAGTTTGTTCAACTTCTGTGGCTGCAAGGGGGCATGTTGCATCAAAACAATAGTAGAACTCAGCAGCAAAGCCATCACAGGCAAATCTATTGTTCTAAAAATCATGATATGTGTGCTAATATGCAGTTCAGTCTATTGATGTTTTCATTGTACATTATTCTTTTTCTGACATATAGTTTCCTTTTAGTGGCAAACGGCATCTAATTTGCCTCCAGTTGAAGCTGTACTGCGTTTTGATCAGAGATGGCTAGTTTTTAGAACAGCTGTTCTGTAGGTAAGATAGGTCACATTTATTATTATACACTACTGCCAATTAACATTGCTACACCAAGAAGAAATGCAGATGATATACGGGTGTTCATTGGACAAATATATTATACTAGAACTGACGTGTGATTACATTTTCACACAATTTGGGTGCATAGATCCTGAGAAATCAGTACCCAGAACAACCACCTCTGGCCGTAATGAAGGCCTTGATACACCTGGGCATTGAGTCAGAGCGTGGGTGGCGTGTACATGTACAGCTGCCCATGCAGCTTCAACACGATACCACAGTTCATCAAGAGTAGTGACTGGCATATCGTGACGAGCCAGTTGCTCGGGCACCATTGACCAGACGTTTTCAATTGGTGAGAGATCTGGAGAATGTGCTGGCCAGGGCAGCGGAAGAACATTTTCTGTTTCCAGAAAGGCCTGTACATGACCAACACGCGGTCGTGCATTGTCCTGCTGAAATGTAGGGTTTCCCAGGGATCGAATGAAGGGTAGAGCCACATGTCGTAACATATCTGAAATGTAATGTCCACTCTCAAAAGTGGGGTCAGTCCGAACAAGAGGTGTAACCAATGGCACCCCATACCATCACGCTGGATGATACGCCAGTATGGCAATGACGAATACACGCTTCCAATGTGCATTCACTGCGATGTCGCCAAACACGGACTCTACCATCACGATGCTGTAAACAGAACCTGGATTCATCCAAAAAAATGACGTTTTGCCATTCGTGCACCCAGGTTTGTTGTCGAGTACTCCATTCCGGGTGCTCCTGCCTGTCATGCAGCATCAAGGGTAACCGCAGCCACGGTCTCTGAGCTGATAGTACGTGCTGCTGCAAGCATCGTCGAACTGTTCGTGCAGATGGTTGTTGTCTTGCAAATGTCCCCATCTGTTGATTCAGGGATTGAGACGTGGCTGCACGATCCATTACAGCCATGTGGATAAGATGCCTGTCATCTCGACTACTAGAGATACGAGGCCTTTGGGATCCAGTACGGCGTTCCGTATTACCCTCCTGAACCCACCGATTCCATATTCTGCTGACAGTCGTTGGATCTCAACTAACGTGAGCAGCAATGTAGCGATATGGTAAACTGCAATCGCAATAGGCTACAAAGTCGGAAACGTGATGGTACGCATTTCTCTTCCTTAACGAGGCATCTTAACAACGTTTCATCAGGCAATGCCGGTCAACTGTTGTTTGTGTATGAGAAATCGGTTGGAAACTTTCCTCATGTCAGCACGTTGTAGGTGTCGTGACCGGCGCCAACCTTATGTGAATGCTCTGAAAAGCTAATTATTTGCATATCACAGCATCTTCTTCCTGTCAGTTAAATTTCTCATCTGTAGAACGTCATCTTCATCGTGTAGCTATTTTAATGGCCAGTAGCGTATTATCCAGACATGTTTTACTGTTGCTAATCTCTCTAGTTGGTTCATGGATAACTCTCGTCAAACTGAAACTGTCGAGTAGGGGGTGTACCTTTTTGGTGTTGGCATCATTAGTTAATAAGTCTGTATTTATATCCCCTTCTATCATAGTATTTATATGGCCATTTAATACAAAAAATGTACTGTCTGTGTATATCAGCAAGTCAGAGAGATTCTTGAAAAATGTATCCATACATGCCCCAGGTGGCCTATAGACACCGAAAATTGCTGTATTTTCTCTGGCAACCCATTTTAGATTTATTACAGCAAATTCTGCGATTACTTTTGCACAGAATGTACAGGGTGACTCAGAAAAATGGGAACATTTCCATATTCCAATAAAACAAGAAGTGATGAATGAAAGGAATTGCATTCATAGTAGTTGAAAGCTTGCAACTTTGCCATTTACAAAACATTGATGGCATTTATCATTTTTTAGAAATTATGTCCTTTAGATTGTGTCATTCTGTATGAATATGTTCGTGAAATCTGCTGTTGAAATTACTCATTGACCTCTGCAATAACACAGCTGGGATACTGTGAATAGCATCCCGAATACTCTCTTGGTAAGTTGTATAGACGTTGTTCTTGAGGTAGCCACAAAAGAAAAAAATCACAAATCGGTAAATCTGGCCATCTAGGTGGCCAGAGAATGTTACCAAATCGTAAGATCACACGGTTGCCAAACAATTCTTGCCCATATGCCATTGATTGCCGTGCAATGTGTGATGTCACTCCGTCCTGTTGAAACCATATATGAAAGCATATGTTTCTTAAAAGAACACGAGGAATTTTCTACATTAAACAGAGAATTTCACAACTACGAAACAAGGAATAGGAATGATTTCCACAGAGAAATTCATAAAACAGCTATGTATCACAAAAGTGTACTATACCAACCCAAAATCCTCTACAATGCTCTCCCCAAAGAACTAAAAATAATACCAAAACTGTACACTCTTTGACATAAAACTTGACCGGCGGCCGGCCGCTTCAGAGGCTAAGTCCGCGCTGATCGCGACATGGGACAAAAAAACTGGCCAACTCGCTAATTCTCTAAGTCCGGTTATCTGCACAATCTGGCAACACTGTAGACTGCGGCACTTCCTGGAGGAAAACTTGTCCCACGATAGAGAAACTCTAGGCTGATTACGCCTGTGGTCTAGCGGTAGCGTGCGTTGTTTCTGTTCATAATGTCAGTGGATCGAGAGCAGCTGGCATAAAATATTTTTATAGCCTCTTCTGTCTGAATGCTGAAGACGTGAATGTAATGGTAGCGCAGATTCAATCTATTTCGCTTTGTGACACACCGATATCAAAATTTTATCCAGTAACGATTTTGCGGCAGATTTCCTGTAAACTGTCCTCCTCTGGACGCCGTATGCGGCAAAGCTCTGGGATCCATTTGCTGGCTACTGGCAGCGGCCGTGGCGACAGCAGCGGTGCTGCACTCCCCCGTTCTTTATCGAAAGCGCCTGCTGCCGCTCATCGCTTTTGATGATTTAAAACGCTTTATTATTAAATGTTGCTCCACAGAAAATTTCTACAATTTCCATTCACGCTCAAAAGCAACGGAGACAGACGCCCTGATTAGTAGGCGGGTATTATATTACATTAATCGGCAAGAGCTGAGTATGGCCCGAAATTAATTTTATAGACTGGGACGAAATGAAACCACCTCACTACATTCGATGAATTTATAAATGCTTCATACCTCGTTTCTTTTCCTTTCAAACTCAATTAATTGTGCAACTTTTGGTCAATGTTTGGATGTTTTCGTCAAGCCAGAGTGAGCGTCTGTGGTGTAAAGTGTATTACAGTCCTTGTTTCATTCCTTATGGTAAGTCTATGCGATAAACTGTGTGAATACCTTGCAATGCATGCTCTGTAGCAGTGCAGGAACACTGCACATTTGGAGTTCATGAAGTATTTATTGTTGATCGGAAGTGATAGTTAAGGTCATCAGATTTAAACCAGAAAAATTTGTCGTTTTGAAGGTTTCAGAGAACGGAAAGGACATGTGCACTTCATAAACAACCTTCTGACATGTTAGACCTATATGACGAACAAAGCTCAAATTTATATCGTTGACAGTCGGTTTGAATCTTTTCAGGGTCTATTTTACAGTGAAGCACCTTGGAATTTGCAAAGCAGAAATCCATGATATTAACTTCATTTACTAAGTCGAAATCGGACTAAGATTGATGTTTAAAGGCATTCTTCAGATTTAGCATAAGAAATTTTTACTAGCAGTTTGCAACTCCATTAATTAAAATGGAAAATAAAAGGTTGTAGTCAGCGGCTTCTACCGTGATTCGAACTGCTATGTCTTATAGTACAAGCACTGCAACGCACAAGGGAACCTCTGAGCTAACGACACACTGGCTGCCAGAGGCGGAATATAGTCACTGCAATGTTGCCTGAGCCTCAAAACGCAACCTTAAACACACGAACAGAGGAGGTGGAGATTACTGTTTTAACGTCCCGTCGACAACGATGTCATTAGAGACGGAGCACAAGCTCGGATTAGGGAAGGATGGGGAAGGAAATCGGCCGTGCCCTTCCTAAGGAACCATCCCGGCATTTGCCTGAAGCGATTTAGGGAAATCATTGAAAACCTAAATCAGGATGGCCGGGCGCGGGATTGCACCGTCGTCCTCCCGAATGCACACACAAACAGGTGTTATTTATGTGAAGAACGCCGTTCTTGGAGTCCAGAAATTAAATATACTTTCTAATTGTGTCATCTTGCAGTGGATTATATCGTACGAGTCTTCGATGTGAAAAACGAATGTCAAGTGAATTTAGCGACGTAACGCCGACCTACACCCGGAAGTAAATGCACCATCAGAGTGTTGACAAATACTTGCTACGACGCTGCCATTTCTAGGCTCTCTGACGAGGCAGCTCTTCAGCGAAATGCTTGCCGTGATTCTCCGATACGGTTCTTCAGAGTGGAGACGCGCGCGCACGTTTGGTTTTTATGCGGCGTTCTCCCCTGATGGTTTCTGACGTCGCCTTGTGGGCTATGTATACATATGAGACATTCAATTATCATTAATCCAGAATCATACAAGTTTCAGCTTCCGGCGTGGAAGAAGGCTGTTGACGCCGACATTATATCATTTCAATGTAGGGAAAGCAAAACGGATCATTCAATGTTTCTCATTCAACATAAAGCATGTGAGATAATTTTCCTTAACGTTCATAATCATCTAAAAATACAAACGAAGTAAAAATACACCGGAAGCTTATTCGAATTGAATATAACGCTTTGCACCTCGATGTCGAATTTGTCCACTTGCAATCTTTTGCAGCATACACATAGAATGTCATGATTACCACGAGAATGAAGAAATATGTTGGTAAGGATGGAAGCAAGAAGAGACGCAGTCAACAAATATTCTATTCCTCATGGCATTCATTTCATTTGACACGTAAGAAGAGGTAAAGCGGGAATTTACTTTCGTTAACACGAAAGATATGCTGCACATATTGATAACGAGGAAGTCTGCGTCTTCATACGTTTCCTCCTTGAAATCTGTATGCTCTATTATATACTAAGTAGCCCGATCATTGTTTCAGTAATGTTACCCTCTTGTTTGACCCCGTAACGATGAACAGATTCCAAATGCATGTCTCCCTTCCTGGGTTGTTTTTTGTGTTTTATTGCTTGGAATTCCTGAAGTAGACCACTGTGCCTTCACCCCTCGTGGGTTAGGTCTCAAAACTAAACCGCTTTGTATCCAATGGCATAATTTATTCAGACAGCATCAGCATAAGACTATCAAACAAAGCCTTCCATTTACAGTTGCAGCACTCTAACCAGCACTGACCAAAGTGTAATCCACGGTCATGGTCCTAAATTACCAGCTGTCTGCTACTGTGGCAAAGTCCGTACTACACTTTCGATTCCGCAGCACCATTTTATCTGGTAACACTGTGTAGTTGCACAGTTGTGCTACCAGGTCTGTCCTCACACTGTCAACTTTATGTATCTCACTTCTCCTGTAGCGTAGATCACGAGGAGCCGAAGTAAACGAGTGTATTCTGCATGACGTAAAATTCAGTATTCCCTTCTTTCATAGCCACTCTTCATGTGCATCGATACCAAATAAGAATGCGAAAATTCTTGCGAGTGAGAGAATGACAATAACAATCGTAACAAGAACAAGCAAATAATGAATGATGTTTATTCCAACGCAGAACGAGAATGGCTTTAAATATAAAAATCTGTATCTATATCTATATCCATATCTATTGATCTTTGAGTTTGCACAATGCAAATATTTTCTTAGCATTTAGTTACTGAATTTAGTTCTGGATGTTTGCAGAGAAAAGGAAAAGTCGGTACTTCTCGCTAGTGTAATATAATGTGAACCAGCAACTACCCTTTCCTTAGAACACGACTCAAGCAGGTCCTCAAGTAGGTAGCAAGGCACTGCTGCATTCTGTTCCCTGACATTGCTCTGATGACGGTTAATGCAGATAGTTCCGATTATGAAATACAAAACGTATTGCAGGTTAGTTCCTAGGATAGTAACATTAAATTTGCGTTGTAGACGGCACATGAACGTGACGACTATCCATATTACTCATCAATATAAAAAGACAATATTTTGGGAATTTAGCAGGATTACTCAAAATGAATTCTGAAATTGGGTGACTGACTGCACAGGTGCTAAACGTCGTCAAGAGTATACGATGTCCTAATCGCATTAGGAATATGAAGATTGTCTTCGACAGCTCGCAACTTTCACATTGCTATCTCCACCCTACTCCAGACAGCCCTCGGTGGAGTTGCACTACGTTGCCGATGTTATGGAAGGCCTTCAAACCGACAACAGACCACATATTGAAAAATACAAGCGAATTCTCTTGCAGCGTAAGCTTATTGTAACTAATCTAAAAATTATTGGAGAGGAACATTGTCCTATTCAAAAAAAGTAAAATGTTACACACTGTTGACGTCAAACGGACATTATCTATGTCCTGTCTTGTGTCCTACTCATCTATAATATCAAGTGTACTATGAAAATGATTATATATAATGGATGATAGGGTAATGCATTGATACCAGATGGTGGGGGCCGGCCGGTGTGGCCGTGCGGTTCTAGGCGCTTCAGTCTGGAACAGCGTGACCGCTACGGTCGCAGGTTCGAATCCTGCCTCGGGCATGGATGTGAGTGATGTCCTAAGGTTAGTTAGGTTTAAGTAGTTCTAAGTTCTAGGGGACTGATGACCTTAGAAGTTAAGTCCCATAGTGCTCAGAGCCATTTGAACCATTTGAACTATTTAACACAAAATGACATTAAAAATTAAAGTTATTCACGAGCAGCTAGTTGAGAATATGTATGAACATTAAATGACACGACGAACTGAAATAATATGACGAAGAGTTCAGCGCTCACTGGGAATAGAGCCCCACACATATCGTTGTTGACTACACACAAAGAGACGTCAGCTACCGAACTTTTCTCCACCAGCTGCCCAGAATAGCATCTTGAACTTCCAGTCATCTCGCAAATAGTTCTGGGTCTCACTGGGAGTTAAAAGCGTCAGATATCGTTAGTGTTGACAACGAATGAAAATACATTAAAAATCAAAATTATTATCCACCAGCAGATAGGTGTTCTCCTGATAGAGCTTGATAATACATAATTAAATCTTTAGTGCCGGGCCAGGATTCGATCCCATTCACGCGTAATATGTGAAGGTGTTGAGGAATCTGCAGTTTTGAACAAACAACAAATTGTAGCCGAGCTGTATTGCCACGAAAGGATCAAATTCCGCGTTAAGGGTGGTCTGAGTTGCATTCCCAGTTTAGAACCAATTTTATCGACATACAGAAGCTCAAATAAAAGATGGAATAAGTGTCCTGTGACCATACATAGCGTTTGTGTCGTCACTTGAAATAAATAACTAGTATAAGAAAGGTTACTGGTGATAGAGTTTCTACATGTCGCCACTGCAGACTTTATTGTGGTTCAACCTACCGTCTACGTGGTAAAGAAGGAATATCATCTTTAATGTGAATTTTCAGACCACGCAGCCATTATATCTCCTTCACTTGGTGTAGCCAGGAGAGAATGGAATCTATCTCTCCCTATCTAAAATCATTGACGGAAGTGGGAATCGAACCCAGACCATAGGTATAACAACCTACCATCCGTCCAACAGACCACGAAATTCTCTTCTCTGCGAGTCATTTTTCTATCGTAACGCAGTTGCGCCACACTGGATGGGAATTCTGACACACAGGCTCCCTGTAGTAATTTGCAGCATGTTCAGTAAATTCATTTACTTGGTTGACCGAATCACCATGAACTAGCTGCCTCGGCTACACAGTGCATACATTCGACTATTTTGTAATCACAGAAATAAAATCACGTAACTGCCACCTACACACAACTGCCAACAGTGTAGGATGCAGAAGTTTAAATAGGAAGTGTTCCTTTCCACTTGAGCTATTCTATTGCGCTATCTGTTACTAGAAAACGTCGTTCAGTCCAAAAGAAAAGCTGTAACTGTTTGTCTCTCAGAAGTCGAGACCTAGCCATATGCATAATCTCACAGTGCTGTGGAATCCAAAAATTCTGGAGGAATAGTTGTCGAGCTCTGGAGCTTATGTAGCTACGTGTCAGCTTGTAGCATAGATAAGATGTCGCGAGTTCGAATACATTCAGTGCAACATTTTTTAAAACGCAATTCTGCTCTCTGCTGAAGGTATCAATCTAATGGAACTTTGAACATAATTCCCTTCACTTCTCAACCCAAAGCAGTCGCATGTGGAAAAAGGGCTAACTACTGTGACATTTTGTTCTATTCAGGTTTAATAGACAGCAGGCAGCAGATGCATCTCGAAGATGTGCAGGGAGAGCGCATCGTGCCATAATATGTCAGAAAAGTATTTTCAACATTAGCCGTCGTGTGGTAGTGATATTTTATTCTTCTTCAAACTTTGTTTGACAGCTTTAACTCAGAACAAGTTTTCTACATGCATGTAATCAATAAACTGCATGTGCTTTGTCAGACTGTCATAGGTAACATCAGAGAATTCGCATATATCGTTGATGATTAATTTCTCTCTCATGTTTACTATTGTTTTAACAACACTAAAGGAAACCTTACGAAAATTGTGCACTGTATTATAAGAAATGAAATAAAACTAACCATGATAACCGACGAAAGTATCTGTACACAAGCATGCCTCTATCGACACGAATTAGTAAAATACTACTCACTTAGATTTTGATTGGGTCTGTGTTTAATTGGTATGCTGTGTCATACTCAAGAGGTATGCAAATGTGGCAATTCATAAATATAGTTATGTATTCCTAGAAACCCAAAATCCGCTTGGCAGCAGCGGAAAGAGGCCTTACCTGTTGTGCAGCATTGTAAGTATTTTCAACATTGCACTATGAGCTGAAAGCATTTTCTTGCGATTTCCTTATTGATGTTTGATCTGACTGCTTGTAGCTCTTTCACAGAAGGGATAAAAACGTTACAGTCAGTGAGACTGGAACTGCAAACCGTAACAGACGCTTTTTCAGAGGTCAGCACGTTACCACAGAGCTGGCGAGGAGGTATGGGTCTGTGCTTCCTATTACGAGGGCAATAGGAACTCGAATTCGTAATTCGCTATTTGAAGGTCGAGATTAGTTGCGGTTTCCACCTGCAACGACTTTCCTGGGCTGAAAACCGTAAATTTTCAATCTTTTGTTACCCTTCAAGCGATAATAACTCAGATTATTCAATGGAAATGACAGGTAAAATCAAGTGAACTTTGAAGCTTAATTCCGTGCACACCAGGAAGTAACTCGTCGATCACAGAGTTGCCAAACATACGTTGCCTTGTTGCCAAATCTCAGTTACAGTACCAGCAGGAAGAAGACGAACCGATGTGATCCTACAGCGGTCTGGGAAGTGACCATAGCTGGTGTCTCCAAGTCGCGGCTGCTACGGCCTGGAATACGTAATGCGTCTGATTCGCTTTCTGTAACTAGGTTTAGGGACTGGAGCGTAGTTACTAATAATACTCAGAACTGACTGCAAACTGAGCATCATAAATCAGTAACTCTCATTGTTCTTTTTATATTTCTTTCGTAAGTGTACTCAAAACTAAGAAAGTCATTCACAGGCGTTTTCGTGCCTCGCGGATAGTCGAGCACAACATACAAATAAAAATAAAAAAGAATGAAAGAGAGAGAGAGAGATAAATAAAAAGCAATGAGAGAGAGTGTAAAAAATTGTTGTAAAGAAATTGAATCATGGTATTTAAAGAAATCTTTCATTAAAATGACACGTTCCACATCATTACGAAATGTCGTATTCATGATCTATGGAACAAGAGTTAATCTAATCGAATCTAATCACATCATATTGATGATTAGCCATGAAGAGTCATGAATTACCGAAATTTTGGCCCATACCAGTAACCAAATATAAACTTGAAAATAAAAGACGACAGTTTTTGTAATAAACCGTGACTCCTATCAAGACCCTTTCGTCCCTGTTATCTAACCACGAAAGATGTCTGATATACTTCCATTCTGAAGTAACAAAGTGTGCATGCATTTAAAGATGAAGTGCATGATGTGAAGTTCTGTGACGGAGATACGAACCCAACACGTAATCCGATTGTTAACTAAGAAAAATCAAATGTTACGTATCGGTTTTTCTTACGAGCCGCTAGGTGTCTGAATCTAAAATAAGGATAAAAACTTTTGTGCCTAAGCGACAATCGAACTGCACACCTACCGTGCATCCACGAATATAGCTTAAGTATCAGTTGCTTACTCATGAACAGTAAGATGTGTGCGTGTTTGACCAGAAATAATGACACCTGTTGCGATTGTTGGAAACACATGAACAGACATTGAAATTGCGCGTTAATTTTCACTAGCAGGTGGGTGTGCACTTGATAAAGCTAGAAATGAAATTATGAATATTTTTGTACTGGATCAGGTTTCAGACCCACATACTTACCTTTGGAGGAGACCTAGAGAAGATTGCAGTCTTGGGAAAAGGAACGAAATGACTGAACTATACTGTTCCGAGAGATTCAGATCCTCGAAAGAGGAGATACGAGTTCGAATCACAGTCCAGCACCAAATTTTTAAACGTCTCTAGTTCAATCAAGTACAAGTAAAATAAGAGCCCTGTCCCTTTAAATGGCTATCGGTTCATCAAATAAAATAAAATTTTCTAATGTAAGTAAGCTTACTGGCGACTGTATTTCTGTTTACCATGACTTCCGCTGTGTCATTTCCCAACGTAAACCGGCTCTGCCCAGTTGGTAATGAAGGAACATGATGTTTAATGCGGATTCTGGATTATAACGTCTTTCTCTTGAGGGTACTACAGGTAAAATAAATCTGTTTGTGCCTCTTAAAAGTAAATGCCTGAACCCACGCATTGCACCTGTGATAGCTCGTTCATTGTGGCCACATTACCCAGCCCCAAGAGTGTGCTGTAACGGATAATGTGCTTAGCTTACAAAATTAGTCACGGTGGAAAAAATGCGAGTCTATTAAATGGTCAAGTAGAAGCAAGCTTCTGACACAGAGATTATGCTATTCTCATGTCAGCAGGATGTAAAGACTCTTCTAGGCATCATAGGCTGGATGTGAAGCCATTTTGATTTTTCACAAATTCAGCAAATTTCTTAGTTCGAGAAAATCCACTGTGAGGTGTGAGGTTGCTGGATAATTCGATTATTACTGTTATTATTAATATCATTTTATTCATACCGCTGCTGGAACACGACCGTAGTCTTCAGGTAAAACGCGAGATTGTAGATTCGCTTGAATTACACTCATAGCTTCAGCACCAAGAGGAAAGGGGCGATAAAAATTTTGTCGATATGTGCTTTCGGTCGCCAGACGTCATATTAGCTGGTCTCGCGTTTTACCTGAAGACTACGGTCGTGTTCCAGCAGCGGTATGAATAAAATGATATTAATAATAACAGTAATAATCGAATTATCCGGCAACTTCACACTTCACAGTGGATTTTCTCGAACTAAGAAATTTGCTGAATTTGTGAAAAATCAAAATGGCTTCACATCCAGCCTATGATGCCTAGAAGAGTCTTTACATCCTGCTGACATGAGAATAGCATAATCTCTGTGTCAGAAGTTTGCTTCTACTTGACCATTTAATAGACTCGCATTTTTTCCACCGTGACTAATTTTGTAAGCTAAGCACATCATCCGTTACAGCACACTCTTGGGGCTGGGTAATGTGGCCACAATGAACGAGCTATCACAGGTGCAATGCGTGGGTTCAGGCATTTACTTTTAAGAGGCACAAACAGATTTATTTTACCTGTAGTACCCTCAAGAGAAAGACGTTATAATCCAGAATCCGCATTAAACATCATGTTCCTTCATTACCAACTGGGCAGAGCCGGTTTACGTTGGGAAATGACACAGCGGAAGTCATGGTAAACAGAAATACAGTCGCCAGTAAGCTTACTTACATTAGAAAATTTTATTTTATTTGATGAACCGATAGCCATTTAAAGGGACAGGGCTCTTATTTTACTTGTACTTGATTGAACTAGAGACGTTTAAAAATTTGGTGCTGGACTGTGATTCGAACTCGTATCTCCTCTTTCGAGGATCTGAATCTCTCGGAACAGTATAGTTCAGTCATTTCGTTCCTTTTCCCAAGACTGCAATCTTCTCTAGGTCTCCTCCAAAGGTAAGTATGTGGGTCTGAAACCTGATCCAGTACAAAAATATTCATAATTTCATTTCTAGCTTTATCAAGTGCACACCCACCTGCTAGTGAAAATTAACGCGCAATTTCAATGTCTGTTCATGTGTTTCCAACAATCGCAACAGGTGTCATTATTTCTGGTCAAACACGCACACATCTTACTGTTCATGAGTAAGCAACTGATACTTAAGCTATATTCGTGGATGCACGGTAGGTGTGCAGTTCGATTGTCGCTTAGGCACAAAAGTTTTTATCCTTATTTTAGATTCAGACACCTAGCGGCTCGTAAGAAAAACCGATACGTAACATTTGATTTTTCTTAGTTAACAATCGGATTACGTGTTGGGTTCGTATCTCCGTCACAGAACTTCACATCATGCACTTCATCTTTAAATGCATGCACACTTTGTTACTTCAGAATGGAAGTATATCAGACATCTTTCGTGGTTAGATAACAGGGACGAAAGGGTCTTGATAGGAGTCACGGTTTATTACAAAAACTGTCGTCTTTTATTTTCAAGTTTATATTTGGTTACTGGTATGGGCCAAAATTTCGGTAATTCATGACTCTTCATGGCTAATCATCAATATGATGTGATTAGATTCGATTAGATTAACTCTTGTTCCATAGATCATGAATACGACATTTCGTAATGATGTGGAACGTGTCATTTTAATGAAAGATTTCTTTAAATACCATGATTCAATTTCTTTACAACAATTTTTTACACTCTCTCTCATTGCTTTTTATTTATCTCTCTCTCTCTCTTTCATTCTTTTTTATTTTTATTTGTATGTTGTGCTCGACTATCCGCGAGGCACGAAAACGCCTGTGAATGACTTTCTTAGTTTTGAGTACACTTACGAAAGAAATATAAAAAGAACAATGAGAGTTACTGATTTATGATGCTCAGTTTGCAGTCAGTTCTGAGTATTATTAGTAACTACGCTCCAGTCCCTAAACCTAGTTACAGAAAGCGAATCAGACGCATTACGTATTCCAGGCCGTAGCAGCCGCGACTTGGAGACACCAGCTATGGTCACTTCCCAGACCGCTGTAGGATCACATCGGTTCGTCTTCTTCCTGCTGGTACTGTAACTGAGATTTGGCAACAAGGCAACGTATGTTTGGCAACTCTGTGATCGACGAGTTACTTCCTGGTGTGCACGGAATTAAGCTTCAAAGTTCACTTGATTTTACCTGTCATTTCCATTGAATAATCTGAGTTATTATCGCTTGAAGGGTAACAAAAGATTGAAAATTTACGGTTTTCAGCCCAGGAAAGTCGTTGCAGGTGGAAACCGCAACTAATCTCGACCTTCAAATAGCGGTTTACGAATTCGAGTTCCTATTGCCCTCGTAATAGGAAGCTCAGACCCATACCTCCTCGCCAACTCTGTGGTAACGTGCTGACCTGTGAAAAAGCGTCTGTTACGGTTTGCAGTTCCAGTCTCACTGACTGTAACGTTTTTATCCCTTCTGTGAAAGAGCTACAAGCAGTCAGATCAAACATCAATAAGGAAATCGCAAGAAAATGCTTTCAGCTCATAGTGCAATGTTGAAAATACTTACAATGCTGCACAACAGGTAAGGCCTCTTTCCGCTGCTGCCAAGCGGATTTTGGGTTTCTAGGAATACATAACTATATTTATGAATTGCCACATTTGCATACCTCTTGAGTATGACACAGCATACCAATTAAACACAGACCCAATCAAAATCTAAGTGAGTAGTATTTTACTAATTCGTGTCGATAGAGGCATGCTTGTGTACAGATACTTTCGTCGGTTATCATGGTTAGTTTTATTTCATTTCTTATAATACAGTGCACAATTTTCGTAAGGTTTCCTTTAGTGTTGTTAAAACAATAGTAAACATGAGAGAGAAATTAATCATCAACGATATATGCGAATTCTCTGATGTTACCTATGACAGTCTGACAAAGCACATGCAGTTTATTGATTACATGCATGTAGAAAACTTGTTCTGAGTTAAAGCTGTCAAACAAAGTTTGAAGAAGAATAAAATATCACTACCACACGACGGCTAATGTTGAAAATACTTTTCTGACATATTATGGCACGATGCGCTCTCCCTGCACATCTTCGAGATGCATCTGCTGCCTGCTGTCTATTAAACCTGAATAGAACAAAATGTCACAGTAGTTAGCCCTTTTTCCACATGCGACTGCTTTGGGTTGAGAAGTGAAGGGAATTATGTTCAAAGTTCCATTAGATTGATACCTTCAGCAGAGAGCAGAATTGCGTTTTAAAAAATGTTGCACTGAATGTATTCGAACTCGCGACATCTTATCTATGCTACAAGCTGACACGTAGCTACATAAGCTCCAGAGCTCGACAACTATTCCTCCAGAATTTTTGGATTCCACAGCACTGTGAGATTATGCATATGGCCAGGTCTCGACTTCTGAGAGACAAACAGTTACAGCTTTTCTTTTGGACTGAACGACGTTTTGTAGTAACAGATAGCGCTATAGAATAGCTCAAGTGGAAAGGAACACTTCCTATTTAAACTTCTGCATCCTACACTGTTGGCAGTTGTGTGTAGGTGGCAGTTACGTGATTTTATTTCTGTGATTACAAAATAGTCGAATGTATGCACTGTGTAGCCGAGGCAGCTAGTTCATGGTGATTCGGTCAACCAAGTAAATGAATTTACTGAACATGCTGCAAATTACTACAGGGAGCCTGTGTGTCAGAATTCTCATCCAGTGTGGCGCAACTGCGTTACGATAGAAAAATGACTCGCAGGGAAGAGAATTTCGTGGTCTGTTGGACGGATGGTAGGTTGTTATACCTATGGTCTGGGTTCGATTCCCACTTCCGTCAATGATTTTAGATAGGGAGAGATAGATTCCATTCTCTCCTGGCTACACCAAGTGAAGGAGATATAATGGCTGCGTGGTCTGAAAATTCACATTAAAGATGATATTCCTTCTTTACCACGTAGACGGTAGGTTGAACCACAATAAAGTCTGCAGTGGCGACATGTAGAAACTCTATCACCAGTAACCTTTCTTATACTAGTTATTTATTTCAAGTGACGACACAAACGCTATGTATGGTCACAGGACACTTATTCCATCTTTTATTTGAGCTTCTGTATGTCGATAAAATTGGTTCTAAACTGGGAATGCAACTCAGACCACCCTTAACGCGGAATTTGATCCTTTCGTGGCAATACAGCTCGGCTACAATTTGTTGTTTGTTCAAAACTGCAGATTCCTCAACACCTTCACATATTACGCGTGAATGGGATCGAATCCTGGCCCGGCACTAAAGATTTAATTATGTATTATCAAGCTCTATCAGGAGAACACCTATCTGCTGGTGGATAATAATTTTGATTTTTAATGTATTTTCATTCGTTGTCAACACTAACGATATCTGACGCTTTTAACTCCCAGTGAGACCCAGAACTATTTGCGAGATGACTGTAAGTTCAAGATGCTATTCTGAGCAGCTGGTGGAGAAAAGTTCGGTAGCTGACGTCTCTTTGTGTGTAGTCAACAACGATATGTGTGGGGCTCTATTCCCAGTGAGCGCTGAACTCTTCGTCATATTATTTCAGTTCGTCGTGTCATTTAATGTTCATACATATTCTCAACTAGCTGCTCGTGAATAACTTTAATTTTTAATGTCATTTTGTGTTAAATAGTTCAAATGGTTCAAATGGCTCTGAGCACTATGGGACTTAACTTCTAAGGTCATCAGTCCCCTAGAACTTAGAACTACTTAAACCTAACTAACCTTAGGACATCACTCACATCCATGCCCGAGGCAGGATTCGAACCTGCGACCGTAGCGGTCACGCTGTTCCAGACTGAAGCGCCTAGAACCGCACGGCCACACCGGCCGGCCCCCACCATCTGGTATCAATGCATTACCCTATCATCCATTATATATAATCATTTTCATAGTACACTTGATATTATAGATGAGTAGGACACAAGACAGGACATAGATAATGTCCGTTTGACGTCAACAGTGTGTAACATTTTACTTTTTTTGAATAGGACAATGTTCCTCTCCAATAATTTTTAGATTAGTTACAATAAGCTTACGCTGCAAGAGAATTCGCTTGTATTTTTCAATATGTGGTCTGTTGTCGGTTTGAAGGCCTTCCATAACATCGGCAACGTAGTGCAACTCCACCGAGGGCTGTCTGGAGTAGGGTGGAGATAGCAATGTGAAAGTTGCGAGCTGTCGAAGACGATCTTCATATTTCTAATGCGATTAAGACATCGTATACTCTTGACGACGTTTAGCACCTGTGCAGTCAGTCACCCAGTTTCAGAATTCATTTTGAGTAATCCTGCTAAATTCCCAAAATATTGTCTTTTTATATTGATGAGTAATATGGATAGTCGTCACGTTCATGTGCCGTCTACAACGCAAATTTAATGTTACTATCCTAGGAACTAACCTGCAATACGTTTTGTATTTCATAATCGGAACTGTCTGCATTAACCGTCATCAGAGCAATGTCAGGGAACAGAATGCAGCAGTGCCTTGCTACCTACTTGAGGACCTGCTTGAGTCGTGTTCTAAGGAAAGGGTAGTTGCTGGTTCACATTATATTACACTAGCGAGAAGTACCGACTTTTCCTTTTCTCTGCAAACATCCAGAACTAAATTCAGTAACTAAATGCTAAGAATATATTTGCATTGTGCCAACTCAAAGATCAATAGATATGGATATAGATATAGATACAGATTTTTATATTTAAAGCCATTCTCGTTCTGCGTTGGAATAAACATAATTCATTATTTGCTTGTTCTTGTTACGATTGTTATTGTCATTCTCTCACTCGCAAGAATTTTCGCATTCTTATTTGGTATCGATGCACATGAAGAGTGGCTATGAAAGAAGGGAATACTGAATTTTACGTCATGCAGAATACACTCATTTACTTCGGCTCCTCGTGATCTACGCTACAGGAGAAGTGAGATACATAAAGTTGACAGTGTGAGGACAGACCTGGTAGCACAACTGTGCAACTACACAGTGTTACCAGATAAAATGGTGCTGCGGAATCGAAAGTGTAGTACGGACTTTGCCACAGTAGCAGACAGCTGGTAATTTAGGACCATGACCGTGGATTACACTTTGGTCAGTGCTGGTTAGAGTGCTGCAACTGTAAATGGAAGGCTTTGTTTGATAGTCTTATGCTGATGCTGTCTGAATAAATTATGCCATTGGATACAAAGCGGTTTAGTTTTGAGACCTAACCCACGAGGGGTGAAGGCACAGTGGTCTACTTCAGGAATTCCAAGCAATAAAACACAAAAAACAACCCAGGAAGGGAGACATGCATTTGGAATCTGTTCATCGTTACGGGGTCAAACAAGAGGGTAACATTACTGAAACAATGATCGGGCTACTTAGTATATAATAGAGCATACAGATTTCAAGGAGGAAACGTATGAAGACGCAGACTTCCTCGTTATCAATATGTGCGGCATATCTTTCGTGTTAACGAAAGTAAATTCCCGCTTTACCTATTTTTACGTGTCAAATGAAATGAATGCCATGAGGAATAGAATATTTGTTGACTGCTTCTCTTCTTGCTTCCATCCTTACCAACATATTTCTTCATTCTCGTGGTAATCATGACATTCTATGTGTATGCTGCAAAAGATTGCAAGTGGACAAATTCGACATCGAGGTGCAAAGCGTTATATTCAATTCGAATAAGCTTCCGGTGTATTTTTACTTCGTTTGTATTTTTAGATGATTATGAACGTTACGGAAAATTATCTCACATGCTTTATGTTGAATGAGAAACATTGAATGATCCGTTTTGCTTTCCCTACATTGAAATGATATAATGTCGGCGTCAACAGCCTTCTTCCACGCCGGAAGCTGAAACTTGTATGATTCTGGATTAATGATAATTGAATGTCTCATATGTATACATAGCCCACAAGGCGACGTCAGAAACCATCAGGGGAGAACGCCGCATAAAAACCAAACGTGCGCGCGCGTCTCCACTCTGAAGAACCGTATCGGAGAATCACGGCAAGCATTTCGCTGAAGAGCTGCCTCGTCAGAGAGCCTAGAAATGGCAGCGTCGTAGCAAGTATTTGTCAACACTCTGATGGTGCATTTACTTCCGGGTGTAGGTCGGCGTTACGTCGCTAAATTCACTTGACATTCGTTTTTCACATCGAAGACTCGTACGATATAATCCACTGCAAGATGACACAATTAGAAAGTATATTTAATTTCTGGACTCCAAGAACGGCGTTCTTCACATAAATAACACCTGTTTGTGTGTGCATTCGGGAGGACGACGGTGCAATCCCGCGCCCGGCCATCCTGATTTAGGTTTTCAATGATTTCCCTAAATCGCTTCAGGCAAATGCCGGGATGGTTCCTTAGGAAGGGCACGGCCGATTTCCTTCCCCATCCTTCCCTAATCCGAGCTTGTGCTCCGTCTCTAATGACATCGTTGTCGACGGGACGTTAAAACAGTAATCTCCACCTCCTCTGTTCGTGTGTTTAAGGTTGCGTTTTGAGGCTCAGGCAACATTGCAGTGACTATATTCCGCCTCTGGCAGCCAGTGTGTCGTTAGCTCAGAGGTTCCCTTGTGCGTTGCAGTGCTTGTACTATAAGACATAGCAGTTCGAATCACGGTAGAAGCCGCTGACTACAACCTTTTATTTTCCATTTTAATTAATGGAGTTGCAAACTGCTAGTAAAAATTTCTTATGCTAAATCTGAAGAATGCCTTTAAACATCAATCTTAGTCCGATTTCGACTTAGTAAATGAAGTTAATATCATGGATTTCTGCTTTGCAAATTCCAAGGTGCTTCACTGTAAAATAGACCCTGAAAAGATTCAAACCGACTGTCAACGATATAAATTTGAGCTTTGTTCGTCATATAGGTCTAACATGTCAGAAGGTTGTTTATGAAGTGCACATGTCCTTTCCGTTCTCTGAAACCTTCAAAACGACAAATTTTTCTGGTTTAAATCTGATGACCTTAACTATCACTTCCGATCAACAATAAATACTTCATGAACTCCAAATGTGCAGTGTTCCTGCACTGCTACAGAGCATGCATTGCAAGGTATTCACACAGTTTATCGCATAGACTTACCATAAGGAATGAAACAAGGACTGTAATACACTTTACACCACAGACGCTCACTCTGGCTTGACGAAAACATCCAAACATTGACCAAAAGTTGCACAATTAATTGAGTTTGAAAGGAAAAGAAACGAGGTATGAAGCATTTATAAATTCATCGAATGTAGTGAGGTGGTTTCATTTCGTCCCAGTCTATAAAATTAATTTCGGGCCATACTCAGCTCTTGCCGATTAATGTAATATAATACCCGCCTACTAATCAGGGCGTCTGTCTCCGTTGCTTTTGAGCGTGAATGGAAATTGTAGAAATTTTCTGTGGAGCAACATTTAATAATAAAGCGTTTTAAATCATCAAAAGCGATGAGCGGCAGCAGGCGCTTTCGATAAAGAACGGGGGAGTGCAGCGCCGCTGCTGTCGCCACGGCCGCTGCCAGTAGCCAGCAAATGGATCCCAGAGCTTTGCCGCATACGGCGTCCAGAGGAGGACAGTTTACAGGAAATCTGCCGCAAAATCGTTACTGGATAAAATTTTGATATCGGTGTGTCACAAAGCGAAATAGATTGAATCTGCACTACCATTACATTCACGTCTTCAGCATTCAGACAGAAGAGGCTATAAAAATATTTTATGCCAGCTGCTCTCGATCCACTGACATTATGAACAGAAACAACGCACGCTACCGCTAGACCACAGGCGTAATCAGCCTAGAGTTTCTCTATCGTGGGACAAGTTTCCCTCCAGGAAGTGCCGCAGTCTACAGTGTTGCCAGATTGTGCAGATAACCGGACTTAGAGAATTAGCGAGTTGGCCAGTTTTTTTGTCCCATGTCGCGATCGGCGCGGACTTAGCCTCTGAAGCGGCCGGCCGCCGGTCAAGTTTTATGTCAAAGAGTGTACATATTTAAAAGAGAATTAAAAAACATGTTATTGAGCAATAGTTTTTACAGTATCGAAGAGTTTGTGAATCGTTGACAATAAAAGCGCAGTTAATATTTCCCTGACATAATAAAAATGTGTAATTGCTCACATTTAAATACTTGCTGTTTCTATGAAAGTGTGAAACTGTTAATGTAAGAATGTAAATAATCTTTGATGTGAGAATCACTAACCTTTTTTTTTTTTTGTACGTTGTTATCATACTTGTATATTTTTATGTTAATGTTCTAAAAGTTCTATTAAAATTGTAATGTCTAAGTGACAAGTAAATTCAATTCCAAATTTTCATGTAATTGTATTTTAAATTGTAATGTTTATTGACAAGTCCTATATCATTTCGATGATACTACATGGACGCTAATAAATTGAATTGAATTGAACCAGGCATCTTGAACGTTTGGAAAGTAATTCAATGCAGGTGTAATGAAAGTTAATGTCATTCCATGTAACGGTAATGGAATCAGTATCCAGATAAACCACCAAAACATGCCTTATTTGCCTCTTGACATTCCCTGTTGGCTTCCTCTGGTGGAACGTCGTCATCCATGGAGTCACTACTAACGTCGATATTAAAGCCATTTCAGATAATTCTAGACGAGTAAAATTTACACTAAATTTTTTACTTACCTTCTTTTCTCACACAGTTTGCTCCAGTTCTTCATGTCTAGGGTTCTGATTCTTGAAGCAGAAATTTTCACATTTTAGGTTCTCATGGTTCCAATTGGTGTAAAAGATTTAGAAAAATGCATGCACAGAATTTTGTTTCGTTTTGGAATTTATTTGCTCCACATTTTACTAGATCACACTGTCTTTTGAATTTTAACATTAACAAAGCTGAAATTACATTGTTCCTCCAAAATACAGAAACATGTCTGATCACATTAGAGGCATGCCCACTACTATCTTCTCACCCTGTGGTAATAACAATACTACAAATGGTTTATAAATTTTCTTGGCAAATGAATTTCTATTAATGTATAAATGAATTATAAAATAAACATAATAAACAGTACCAAATTGCGTAATTAACAATAGAAATTTTAACTGAGCCAAATATTTCATAATTTCAAATGTGTCTAAAAAAATAATTTTAACTTTAAATGCAGAGCTAGTACATATTGATTGTAACAATGAACAGAATTTTACATGGAGGAAACTCAACATTCTCAGAAATAAATGAGGGCTTGTCTAGTATTAAACATGATTTCAAATTGTGAAAAACCTGTTGAAGAATGTTGTAAGCTCTTCATAATATCCCCAAAATCACTGACATAATTTATGCAACTGGTATGATTCTTACAACAATATGTTCTAAACTGTCTACCAATCTCTCTGGTGTATCTTTCTGCAAGATTACTTGACGGACGGTACACTGAGGTTAGAATATGGCTTACTTTTGTGTGATCAATAAAATCTTTCCAAGCTTGTGATGTAAACTGTGACCTGTTGTCAGATAAAATAGTTTTAGGAATACCCAACTGAAGAAAACATGTTTTCAAACTTAGAGATGATTTGCTTACTTGTAGCTTTCTTAAGAGGAAATGCATTTATGAACTTCGAAAATACATCAACCACCATAAAGACATAACAAAATTCATTTTTGGAATTAGACAAAAGTCCATAAATGTCCACAGACATGGTATCTAAGATAAGATTGGATACTGCATTGTCACATAACATGTTTTAATACAGTCATTCGATTGAGAACATTGGTGACTTGTCAGTCTTTAACATCAGTTGTTAGAGTATTTTATATGCTACAGGAAATATGTAATACATTCATTGCTTATTATAATAAAAATACAACATTAAAATTTAAATCTGTTCGTTGTTGTTGTTGTTGTTGTTGTGGTCTTCAGTCCTGAGACTGGTTTGATGCAGCTCTCCATGCTACTCTATCCTGTGCAAGCTTTTTCATCTCGCAGTACCTACTGCAACCTACATCCTTCTGAATCTGCTTAGTGTATTCATCTCTTGGTCTCCCTCTACGATTTTTACCCTCCACGCTGCCCTCCAATACTAAATTGGTGATCCCTTGATGCCTCAGAACATGTCCTACCAACCGATCCCTTCTTCTGGTCAAGTTGTGCCACAAACTTCTCTTCTCCCCAATCCTATTCAATACTTCCTCATTAGTTATGTGATCTACCCATCTAATCTTTAGCATTCTTCTGTAGCACCACATTTCGAAAGCTTCTATTCTCTTCTTATCCAAACTATTTATCGTCCATGTTTCACTTCCATACATGGCTACACTCCATACGAATACTTTCAGAAATGACTTCCTGACACTTAAATCAATACTGGATGTTAACAAATTTCTCTTCTTCAGAAACGCTTTCCTTGCCATTGCCAGCCTACATTTTATATCCTCTCTACTTCGACCATCATCAGTTATTTTGCTCCCCAAATAGCAAAACTCCTTTACTACTTTAAGTGCCTCATTTCCTAATCTAATTCCCTCAGCATCACCCGACTTAATTAGACTACATTCCATTATCCTTGTTTTGCTTTTGTTGATGTTCATCTTATATCCTCCTTTCAAGACACTGTCCATTCCATTCAACTGCTCCTCCAAGTCCTTTGCTGTCTCTGACAGAATTACAATATCATCAGCGAACCTCAAAGTTTTTATTTCTTCTCCATGAATTTTAATACCTACTCCGAATTTTTCTTTTGTTTCCTTTACTGCTTGCTCAATATACAGATTGAACAACATCGGGGAGAGGCTACAACCCTGTCTTACTCCCTTCCCAACCACTGCTTCCCTTTCATGCCCCTCGACTCTTATAACTGCCATCTGGTTTCTGTACAAATTGTAAATAGCCTTTCGCTCCCTGTATTTTACCCCTGCCACCTTTAGAATTTGAAAGAGAGTATTCCAGTCAACATTGTCAAAAGCTTTCTCTAAGTCTACAAATGCTAGAAACGTAGGTTTGCCTTTCCTTAATCTTTCTTCTAAGATAAGTCGTAAGGTCAGTATTGCCTCACGTGTTCCAGTGTTTCTACGGAATCCAAACTGATCTTCCCCGAGGTTGGCTTCTACTAGTTTTTCCATTCGTCTGTAAAGAATTCGTGTTAGTACTTTGCAGCTGTGACTTATTAAGCTGATAGTTCGGTAATTTTCACATCTGTCAACACCTGCTTTCTTTGGGATTGGAATTATTATATTCTTCTTGAAGTCTGAGGGTATTTCGCCTGTTTCATACATCTTGCTCACCAGATGGTAGAGTTTTGTCAGGACTGGCTCTCCCACGGCCGTCAGTAGTTCCAATGGAATATTGTCTACTCCGGGGGCCTTGTTTCGACTCAGGTCTTTCATTGCTCTGTCAAACTCTTCACGCAGTATCATATCTCCCATTTCATCTTCATCTACATCCTCTTCCATTTCCATAATATTGTCCTCAAGTACATCGCCCTTGTATAGACCCTCTATATACTCCTTCCACCTTTCTGCTTTCCCTTCTTTGCTCAGAACTGGGTTTCCATCTGAGCTCTTGATATTCATACAAGTCGTTCTCTTATCTCCAAAGGTCTCTTTAATTTTCCTGTAGGCGGTATCTATCTTACCCCTAGTGAGATAGGCCTCTACATCCTTACATTTGTCCTCTAGCCATCCCTGCTTAGCCATTTTGCACTTCCTGTCGATCTCATTTTTGAGACGTTTGTATTCCTTTTTGCCTGTTTCACTTACTGCATTTTTATATTTTCTCCTTTCATCAATTAAATTCAATATTTCTTCTGTTACCCAAGGATTTCTACTAGCCCTTGTCTTTTTACCAACTTGATCCTCTGCTGCTGTCACTACTTCATCCCTCAAAGCTACCCATTCTTCTTCTACTGTATTTAATTCCCCCATTCCTGTCAATTGCTCCCTTATGCTCTCCCTGAATCTCTGTACAACCTCTGGTTCTTTTAGTTTATCCAGGTCCCATCTCCTTAAATTCCCACCTTTTAGCAGTTTCTTCAGTTTTAATCTACAGGTCATAACCAATAGATTGTGGTCAGAGTCCACATCTGCCCCTGGAAATGTCTTACAATTTAAAACCTGGTTCCTAAATCTCTGTCTTACCATTATATAATCTATCTGATACCTTTTAGTATCTCCAGGGTTCTTCCATGTATACAACCTTCTTTCATTATTCTTAAACCAAGTGTTAGCTATGATTATGTTGTGCTCTGTGCAAAATTTTACCAGGCGGCTTCCTCTTTCATTTCTGTCCCCCAATCCATATTCACCTACTATGTTTCCTTCTCTCCCTTTTCCTACACTCGAATTCCAGTCACCCATGACTATTAAATTTTCGTCTCCCTTCACAATCTGAATAATTTCTTTTATTTCATCATACATTTCTTCAATTTCTTCGTCATCTGCAGAGCTAGTTGGCATATAAACTTGTACTACTGTAGTAGGTGTGGGCTTCGTATCTATCTTGGCCACAATAATGCGTTCACTATGCTGTTTGTAGTAGCTTACCCGCATTCCTATTTTCCTATTCATTATTAAACCTACTCCTGCATTACCCCTATTTGATTTTGTGTTTATAACCCTGTAGTCACCTGACCAGAAGTCTTGTTCCTCCTGCCACCGAACTTCACTAATTCCCACTATATCTAACTTCAACCTATCCATTTCCCTTTTTAAATTTTCTAACCTACCTGCCCGATTAAGGGATCTGACATTCCACGCTCCGATCCGTAGAACGCCAGTTTTCTTTCTCCTGATAACGACATCCTCTTGAGTAGTCCCCGCCCGGAGATCCGAATGGGGGACTATTTTACCTCCGGAATATTTTACCCAAGAGGACGCCATCATCATGTAATCATACAGTAAAGCTGCATGCCCTCGGGAAAAATTACGGCTGTAGTTTCCCCTTGCTTTCAGCCGTTCGCAGTACCAGCACAGCATGGCCGTTTTGGTTATTGTTACAAGGCCAGATCAGTCAATCATCCAGACTGTTGCCCTTGCAACTACTGAAAAGGCTGCTGCCCCTCTTCAGGAACCACACGTTTGTCTGGCCTCTCAACAGATACCCCTCCGTTGTGGTTGCACCTACGGTACGGCTATCTGTATCGCTGAGGCACGCAAGCCTCCCCACCAACGGCAAGGTCCATGGTTCATGGGGGGGATCTGTTCGTAACTCATCGAAACATTCCCATAGCCTTCACACACCTATATGACGTATGGAGGTACTGGACGGACTACAAAACACCATTCAAACTATAATTCTATTTATAAACATGAATATACAGTGAACGTGTATACTTTGTATCTATAAGGCTTTGAAAGTATACCATTTGTACTTGTATCCTTACTCCCTATTCCTATTTATAAATTCTTCTAAATCATAATATTTGATTTTTATTCATTTAGAAACTCTTCTAGTCTATAACAACATTTGCTTTTTCGATTTGTGCCAATGGTCTCCATTGTGGATTCCCCAGATGTTGACCTTACCTTATTTCTGACCTTCAGAGCCATGTAATATGGAGTATTTTCATATAGTGTGAGTCTGTGACAAGGTAGGATGTATTTCAATTTATGTCTAGTTTCATAGGCATGTGTGAATGGATTTCCTTCAGACAGATGCAAGTTTTTCTGATCAAAGAGAAGTATTTCATAGATGGAGATGGAAGGGATTGTCATGAAGTCCAGGCTTTCGAATAATGGTTTGCATGAATGTCTACTATTAGTTCTTGTCATTGCTCTTTTTTTGTAGAAGATTCGAAGGAAGTTTGTCTTTTCAACACCCCAAAAAGTTATTCCATATCTTATAACTGTTATGAAATACGTGTGGTATACAATTTGCTTCACTGTTAAATCTATTACTCTGTGTAGTACCCTCATTGTATAAACTAAATTATTTAATCTCTTCAGTAAACTGTCCACATGGTCGGTTCACTGCAACTTTTTATTTAAAGTTATCCCAAGAAATTTTACAGAATCAACTGTGGTTAGTTCTTTACCTCAATATTCTATTTGCGATATACATTCAGTAGTTTGTTTGGTCCTCAAGTGTATGATTTGGGTTTTTTCAAGATTTAATTTCACAGCATTATTTTTTATCCATTGTTAAATTTCTTGTAGAGTTTGTTTCGTGGTCCATACTAATTATTCAGTGTTTTTACAACAGACTACAGCAGTTGAATCATCTGCGTAAAGTATTGTATCTGTATTTACTTTGATAGGCATGTCATTTATGTAATATAAGAACAGAAGTGATCCTAATATTGAGCCCTGGGGCACGCCTGCTTGTATTTCTCTCCAGCTAGAGCAAGTTTCCTCTCCCTTTTGATGTATCACCCCCCTTTGGTGTCTGTTTTTGAGATAAGATGAAAACCATCTTATAGATTTTCCATGGAAGCCATAGGTACCCAATTTTTGGAGCAGTAGCTTATGGTGACCTTTGAGAGGTCACAAAAAATACCAGATACACTTTGTTTCTTGTTGAGGCATTTACCTACTTTAGAGATTAGTTCATTTACAGCTTGTAAAGTGTTTTGTCACTTCCAAAAAATGGTTCAAATGGCTCTGAGCACTATGGGACTCAACTGCTGAGGTCATTAGTCCCCTAGAACTTAGAACTAGTGAAACCTAACTAACCGAAGGACATCACAAACATCCATGCCCGAGGCAGGATTCGAACCTGCGACCGTAGCGGTCCTGCGGTTCCAGACTGCAGCGCCTTTAACCGCACGGCCACTTCGGCCGGCCCACTTCCAAAACCCATATTGGTTATTGAGAATAATATTACCTTCTTTATTGTACTTTTCTAATTGATTACATACTATTCGTTCAACTATTTTAAAGAAAACTGGGAGTATAGACACTGGGTGGAAATTTACTAAATCATCTTGTTTTTTCCCTTTTTGTAGATTGGACAAACTTCAGCATATTTCAGTCTGTCTGGAAAGCAGCCCTCATCAAATGATTGGTTTATTATTTTACAGAGTTGAGGTGCAATGCTGTCACTTCCTGCCTTTATGATATTTGTTGGAATTTCATCCCAGCCCACAGATTTAAGATTTTGTAGGGATTGTATGATATTGGCTACTTCCTGACATGATACTGCAGTAAATTTAAACTCTCTTGATTCCTGCAGTACTGCATCAGGTCTTATTTGTGGAAACAAGAAGCTATGAATTTTGTTTGTGGTTATGATGTACCTATTAAATTCTTCACAGATGTGCCGAGCATTAGTAACAGTATTCCCACCAATTTCTAGTTTGTAACTAAAATGTTTGGTTTCTTCAGTACCTGTTTCTTTCTTGACAACCTGCCATACTACTTTTGGTTTATTTGAGGCATTAGCTATATATTTACTGTTTGCCATTTGTTTTGCTTGTTTAACTACCCGATCAAATATTTTTTGTACTTGATTTTGTACCTAATAAAGTCAGCATCATGGTTAGTTTTCGCTTCCTTATGCATTTCTCTCTTTCTAATACTAGAGATCCTGATACCTTCTATAATCCATGTCTTACTTTTATTGTATTTATCATGTGTTAATACGAGGGGAAAGAATTTGTTGAAAATGTTCTTGAATTCAGATATGAAAGGGTTGTAATTATTGTTTACTGAACACTGGTTGCTGAAGGTCCAGTGGGTTTCCTTTAATTTCAAGATAAATGTTTTTATATTTGGCTGGCTGAAATTTTTGACCAATTATACTATGGGCCTATATGTTTTGTCTATGTATGGCAATGACATAAAAAGTGCTGAGTGATCAGAGATTCCTAATACTAAATACATGTTTTTCTGTATTTCCATAATTTTTCCTGCTCACTATATTAACAATGATTGTGGCAGAAGTGGCTATTACCCTGGTGTACTCAGTAAAATTTATTGTTAAGCCATTGGTAGCCAACAAATCCTTCAGAGTGGTAACAAATCTGTTTTCGTCTCTTATATCTATATTAAAATCAGAACAAATTACAATCTTTTTATATAGTTTCCCTGCCTGCAACCTACTTAGCAATGTTTCAAATTTCTCTAGAAATGCCCTCGTAGCCCAATATTCCGGGATGTGATATATGCTTGTGATTAGTAAACCGTATTCAGACAGCTCAATGCAACAGCTTTCGAATACCTGTTCCTCATTTAAACAATCAAAAGTTGTTTTGGCTTTGAAGTTTTGTGTCTGTTCAACTAATATACATGATCCCCCATACCTCTTTTTTCTGCAAAAACTCGATGCTAACTTGTATCCTGAGAGTGAATTTAGTAGCTTGACATTGTCCGATTTAATCCAATATTCATTCTAACATATGACTTTTACAGAGTTTATTTGCCTAAGAGTATTTCGAAGTCATATAGTTTGTTCTTCATTTCTCCTGACACACCACCTACATTTATGCGCATTATGAAGCAATTTTTACTGACTACAGAACTTACAGTATCTATTAAACTGTCGGCAAAGTTCACACGTATGTGGATTTTTACTGCAAATTTACGGTCCCTTGCTTCATTAGTTCTTTTGGACCTAATTCCATAGGCATTGGTCCACCATCTTAGTTTCCTATGAAGGAGCTTCCATTGCAATAACAGGTCTGTTATCGTTATCGTGAGATATCTCTTCACGTACATCGTTAATGCACGCAGCTAATCTTTTCCTACCCTGTTTGTTGTGATGCATTCCATGGCGTGTAAAACAGTTTCTTTCATAAGTTTCAATATCCATGAGCTTTACATTTACAAATTTGGCACAAAAGATTTTTAACTTGGAATTCATTCATCGAATTTCTCTGTTAACACAGGACCAGTCCGGAAGATCGTACCTTTGTGGGAGTGTTCTTACAATTACGTTTGTGAAATGCAGGAACCGCAGCACTGCGATCAGCTTCTTAACAAAAGCAGTGGCTTCATTTCTGTAAACATTGTTTGCACTTCCTATTATCACCACACTGTCTTTTTTTGTGAGTTCTGAGCAATCTTCGTTAACACTTTTAACCAAGAGGACGGCATCGTCATTTATCTATACAGTAAAGCTGCATGCCCTCGGGGAAAAATTAATGCCGTAGTTTCCCCTTGCTTTCAGCCGTTTGCAGTACCGGCACAGAAAGGCCATTTTGGTTAGTGTTACAAGTCCAGATCAGTCAATCATGTAGACAGTGGCCCCTGCAGCTACTGAAAAGGCTGCTGTCCCTCTTCAGGAACCACACGTTTGTCTGGCCTCTCAACAGATACCCCTCCGTTGTGGTTGCAGCTATGGTACGGCTACCTGTATCACTGAGGCACACAACCCTCCCCACCAATGGCAAGGTCCATGGTTGATGGGGGGGTGAGTAGTATTAACAAAAGCAAATGACGTGTGGCATTATCACTAACTGGATATTGCGAACACACTGTAAATGAAGTGACATAAGTTTTCCACATGTAACAATTGCTGGTGAGCCATTCATATTTACAGAAAGCTGCTGTGTGGATAGTAGGACTACATGGAACTGTTTCAACAATGTGTTGTGGGTTACTGAACTGCACAATCAGAAGAAAAATGGGAATTTGGAAGAATACCTGTTTTGCACAGTTTCCTGAAAACTCTGGCACGCACACTATACAATCGGGAATTTGAAGTGTCGGAAAGCCACAATTGTATCCTTCGACTGCAGCAGGAGCACTACAATCGCAGAAGCTGTAAATATATACCACATCTGTGCATTCATTGTCTGTGTAGATATGTTGTATTTTAGCAAGCGTGTGACCGACAATTGTCCCTCACACTACTTCACACACATCACACCGTGGATAATTGCATTGTTCGATGCTTTGTTTAATGGCAGAAAGACATCGTGTGCAGAGAGGTTGAAAGCAGTGAGATACATTGGGCTAGAATGTAATGTCAAGGAGGCCAGCTGGGTAAGGCATGTATGTGCGCACAACTCGCCTAAAAACAAAGGTACATTAAGTGTGCTATTCTGAGTAGAGAAAATGCCAGTATGAAGTTTTTTGTTTCAAATAAACATTGCTGTCATATCCCTGAAAACTGACACTCTTCCTCATGAGACACACTATACATATTAGGCTATTGAAGATGTTTCTATAAATTGATGCCACAACCTTATAGCATTTCAGGTGTTTTCAATGTAACTGTTTCTTCAAACGTGGCGTTATTATATCTGTATGAAAACTGACCATGTACTTTCTATGCTACTGTTCCAGACTTTGTCACCAAAACTGTAAGAACTCTCTTAATTCAAAAGATATTATCTCATTTTAGAAATAGATTTACACATCATTTACTATTGCTTTTGTGATATATTTACTTCTTCTCTCAACACTTCAGTAATTAAAACTAATTTACTGTGTCAAGCTTCCACATGCAATATCAATATGCATCTTAAAAATTCATTAGCTTCAATTCCACCACTTTTCTTTTATTGTTACAACTGTTCTGTGCACGGAGAGGGCAGTACGGTGAATGCTCTGAATACTTATTGTCACGTCCAACCAGGTATTTCCTCTCGCTAAGTCACCGGATCAGTGTCCTGTGGTAGACGTTTATATCATTCTTCAGTACACTTCACCACACGCACAGCAGAAATAAAACCACCACATAGAACCTGCCGATTCACATTAGGCATATTATTTGATATTATTATTTACTCACTATATGAATTACTTTCGTTGCAAGTATCATTTGTCAGTAAGGAGAGGTAGGTATACCCACCACTCACCTGGAGTGGTACGTGTGCTCTTATATAACCAGTTTACAAAGATTCAATGACTGTAACCACAATGGACGTTGTTGATGGGAGACGAAACTCGGCAAATCATCCGTTGGAAAATGGAGGGAGTAAATATCAAGGCTGCGGGCAATAACATAACTAAACGCAACAGTTTTCTTGATGATATCTGTCTGAATTACAAGAAAATGAAATGTAAAAAGTAAATAAGTACATGGAACACTGATACATTTGGAATTTCAGGAAGAAGTTCAATAGTTTGGCACAAAACTCTGTACCAAGCAAGGTGGCTTATTGTTTAGGACACTGTGTTCATATTCTGAAGGTCAACAGTTCAAATCTGTGTCTGGCCATCCCTGTTTAGGTATTTTGTGATTTTCCTAAATTGCTCCGACAAATGCTGGGATGCTTCCTTTGACAGGACACAGCTGATTTCTTTTCTGTAGTTAAAACGAGCTCAACTTATGCTCTGTCTATACTGATCTCATTACTGATGGGATACTAAAACTAAATCTTCCTTCCTTTTTAACTTTTACAAAACACCGTAGATGAGAATAGAACACCAATGAGAAATGAAACAGACAATTGGGAATAACAGTGTGTCTGGCTGTGTGGAAGTTATAAATGTCGTGTAAATGCTTCCTTGTGTGGTTGATCAGAGCTTATAATGATATGCAGATTGAAATTTGAGACATAAAACTATTAGCAATATCTGCTTAAACTACAGCCGAGAAAGCACTGGAGCTGACATTGGCTCAAATTTGAAAACATACAGCCATCATGTTGTTTATGAGCAGCAGTTACCCATTAGGTTACTCCACTGAGCACATGAGCAAATGCTGTAGGGCAGTGGTCAAAATGTGCACAAAAGTGGAATTGTCAAGTGGGTAAGTCACCCGGTAACACACGGAGACTTGTATGTGTTTTTATCACTACACACCTGTAACTAACTAGAACGTTTGCCAGACAAAATTGAGAATTATGGAATATTATGAATTCCATGTCATACAACTAAAATCTGTGCAGGATTTTTACTCTGTGACTTGAGGTGTTCATATTATACTTGGCCCATCATTTCCCTCCGTGCAGTCATTTTACAAAAGTCAATTTTTTTATGCCTTGCTTTTACCTCTCTCTGTTGTAGATTATTGCTGAAATTCTGTATACCTACCCTTTCACATTATATTGGGAATGGACTTAGTTTTAGTTGGAGATGTTACTTTACTCATCCACAGGAGTATTTTCTATTATCATATCAGTTAATGCATTGAAACCATACGAGTGGTGCTTCCCGAACTGCTCCAACTTACTGCCCTTTTGTCTGACGGAAAACTGCTCAGCACCAGTTGGGAGTGGGATACAGAGTTTTAAAGGGTATACATTTGTTGAAAATAATAACCTTCTCATAACAACTGAACCTTGTAAATTTATCATTTTTCTCCATATGAAAAGCACACTTTCTAAATCACGTTACACTAGAGTGATAAGATTGAATGTTAGGGAAAAAGGATCTGTATCCTGGTGGTCACATTTTCAGACTATGTTTCTCACACGGAGCACATCATGTTTTATTATTATTATTGTTATTATTATTATTTCCTTCACTTTCTCAGACGTTAAGTCCGGTTAAAAATGGAGTGACGCGGACCTTGATCAAGCGTCACTTCCTTTTAACTGTGTTATATTGCATTTAGGAACTTTCGGGTAATTGAACATGTATCAATAATTACGGGTTTCTGTAGTTGTATATATATGTTTGGATGTAGCTGTATTGCATTGATGTACTGGTGGATATTGTGTGGTATGACTCCTGTAGTTGATAGTATAATTGGTATGATGTCAACTTTATCCTGATGCCACATGTCTTTGACTTCCTCAGCCAGTTGGATGTATTTTTCAATTTTTTCTCCTGTTTTCTTTTGTATATTTGTTGTATTGGGTATGGATATTTCGATTAGTTGTGTTAATTTCTTCTTTTTATTGGTGAGTATGATGTCAGGTTTGTTATGTGGCGTTGTTTTATCTGTTATAATGGTTCTGTTTCAGTATAATTTGTATTCATCATTCTCCAGTACATATTGTGGTGTATACTTATATGTAGGAACGTGTTGTTTTAAAAGTTTATGTTGTAAGGCAAGCTGTTGATGTATTATTTTTGCGACATTGTCATGTCTTCTGGGGTATTCTGTATTTGCTAGTATTGTACATCCGCTTGTGATGTGATCTACTGTTTCTATTTGTTGTTTACAAAGTCTGCATTTATCCGTTGTGGTATTGGGATCTTTAATAATATGCTTGCTATAATACCTGGTGTTTATTGTTTGATCCTGTATTGCAATCATGAATCCTTCTGTCTCACTGTATATATTGCCTTTTCTTAGCCATGTGTTGGATGCGTCTTGATCGATGTGTGGCTGTGTTAGATGATACGGGTGCTTGCCATGAAGTGAAGTGTTTTCTTTTTCCAATTTACTTTCTTCATATCTGTTGATGTTATGTGATCTAAAGGGTTGTAGAAGTGGTTATGAAATTGCAGTGGTGTAGCCGATGTATTTATATGAGTGATTGCCTTGTGTATTTTGCTAGTTTCTGCTCGTTCTAGAAAGAATTTTCTTAAATTGTCTACCTGTCCATAATGTAGGTTTTTTATGTCGATAAATCCCCTTCCTCCTTCCTTTCTGCTTAATGTGAATCTTTCTGTTGCTGAATGTATGTGATGTATTCTATATTTGTGGCATTGTGATCGTGTAAGTGTATTGAGTGCTTCTAGGTCTGTGTTACTCCATTTCACTACTCCAAATGAGTAGGTCAATATTGGTATGGCATAAGTATTTATAGCTTTTGTATTGTTTCTTGCTGTCAATTCTGTTTTCAGTATTTTTGTTAGTCTTTGTGTATATTTTTCTTTTAGTTCTTCTTTAATATTTGTATTATCTATTCCTATTTTTTGTCTGTATCCTAGATATTTATAGGCATCCGTTTTTTCCATCGCTTCTATGCAGTCGCTGTGGTTATCCAATATGTAATCTTCTTGTTTAGTGTCTTTTCCCTTGAGTATGCTATTTTTCTTACATTTGTCTGTTCCAAAAGCCATATTTAGATCATTGCTGAATACATCTGTTATCTTTAGTAATTGGTTGAGTTGTTGATTTGTTGCTGCCAGTAGTTTTAGATCATCCATGTATAGCAAATGTGTGATTTTGTGTGGGTATGTTCCAGTAATATTGTATCCATAATTTGTATTATTTAGCATGTTGGATAGTGGGTTCAGAGCAAGGCAGAACCAGAAAGGACTTAATGAGTCTCCTTGGTATATTCCACACTTAATCTGTATTGGCTGTGATGTGATATTATTTGAATTTGTTTGGATATTAAGTGTGGTTTTCCAATTTTTCATTACTATGTTTAGGAACTGTATCAATTTAGGATCTACTTTGTATATTTCCAATATTTGTAGTAACCATGAGTGGGGTACACTATCAAAAGCTTTATGGTAATCAATGTATGCATAGTGTAGCGACATTTGTTTAGTTTTAGCTTGATATGTCACCTCTGCATCTATTATCAGTTGCTCTTTACATCCTCGTGCTCCTTTGCAACAGCCTTTTTGTTCTTCATTTATAATTTTGTTCTGTGTTTTATGTGTCTTTAATTTCTGTTTAATGACTGAAGTTAATATTTTGTATATTGTTGGTAGGCATGTTATGGGGCGATATTTAGCTGGGTTCGCTGTGTCTGCTTGATCTTTAGGTTTCAGATATGTTATTCCGTGTGTAAGTGTATCAGGGAATGTGTATGGGTCTGCAATGTAACTGTTAAATAATTTAGTTAGATTTGAATGTGTTGAGGTGAACTTCTTTAACCAGAAATTTGCTGTTTTATCATTTCCAGGGGCTTTCCAATTGTGAGTAGAATTAATTGCTTGGGTGACTTCATGTTGCAAAATTATCACTTCAGGCATTTGTGGTATCATCTTGTATGTGTCTGTTTCTGCTTGTATCCACCGTGCATGCCTGTTATGTTGTACCGGGTTTGACCATATGTTGCTCCAGAAATGTTCCATGTCTGTAATTTTTGGTGGATTGTTTATTTTAATGTGTGTGTTATCTATTGTCTGGTAAAATTTCTTTTGGTTTGTGTTGAATGTTTGGTTTTGTTTCCTTCTATTTTCACTTTTTTTTGTATCTTCTGAGTCGTTTGGCTAATGCTTGTAATTTCTGCTTCTTTTCGTCTAATTGCTCTGTCGCTTCTTGTTGTGAGATTTTACCTAACCTTTTTCGTTTTTTTTTCCGAGATTTCATTTCTTATAAATTGTGTTAGCTGTCCGATGTCTTTTCTCAGTTTTTCTATTTTGATCTGTAGCCTGTGTTGCCATGCTGGTTTTGTGGGTTTCTTCTGTGTGTTGGTTGCTTCTGATCTCTGCCTAGTGTGTATATTTAGTGTAGTGAGTGCTCCTATATAAACCAGTAGTTGTAACTCTTCCATAGTTGTGTTTTCATTTATTTTGTTGTGTATGATTGTGTTGATAGTTGTTATTGTTGTTTCGACTTGTGGGTTATTTGGTGGTCTATGCAAGAATGGTCTAATGTCTGTATTTGTGTCTTTGTATTCTATATATGTTAGCTGAAATTTTTCTTGTATATCTAACATCTGTGTCACTTCGTGTTCTATTTGTGCTTGTTCTGGTGGCTGTCTTAAGATTTCATTTTCCTCTGATTGTTTAATTGGTGCGTGTTGTTCTTTGTTTGTTTGCTCTGGGATGTTTGAGTCCATTACTGTATTTTCTTCTTCTTCTGATTGCACATTATTTTGTTCCAATATTTGTTGTTTGATGTTTTCTAATTCTGACTGGGGTATCCTGTTATTTTTTATTATTACACGGATCTGATCAGCTAGTCGTTGTTCTGTTAAAAATTTTAATTCTGGGTATCTGGTAATAAATGTTGTGTATACTTGTGATCTGTATCCAGTTGTGTTGGTTCCTAGGTTTGTTGCTTGGTAATAACAGAACATGAGGTGTCGATTAACTTCATCTGACCATCTCATCCTCTGTCTTCGTTTTCCTTCTAGGGTGGTTGCAAAACACCTCTATTTGGATTTTAATCATTTTCCAGTTGGCTAGCAGTGTCATTACGATTGTGGGCGGGCATAGGCTTCAAGCGTCGTCCCCGACCATGACGGCGCTTGTCCGAGGCTTCTTTAGTTCTGTCCTGAACCAACTAATCACACTAAAAGGGGGGTTAGCCCTATTAGTGGTTTGTTCTTTTCGTCGCCTTTTACGACTGGCAGAACACACCGGAGGCCTATTCTTTTCCCGGGCCTCCACGGGGATTATTGTTATCGTTATTATTATTATTATTATTATTATTATTATTACTACTACTAGCTTTGCGCCGCTGCTTTGCCCATGTAGACTGTATGGCCTGCAGAGAATTTTAGTTTTTATTTAATCAAATTTTTATGTTGTTCGGAAATTGCAACAATTTCTAAGCTTTCTTTCCACACTAATGAAGACCATATAAGCATGCTCTTTTCCAAATGTAATGGTGACGAAAACGTGATTCTGGTAGCTGGAGTCCAAATTTTTTGTTAATCGTGCCTTTTACTTTGTTGTGGACGTATGTCTGTAGCATTTATAATCCCCTAACAGATATTTACTTACATCTAACCGAGAAGTGAAACACCAATTTTCATAAAACTGACTTCATATTTTTTTTATTGTAAAAACATATTTTCTTAAAAATATTCACCCCCTGTTGTATTCCCTAAGGAGTTAAATTTCCAGAAACAATGAAAACTTTATTTTTTTAAATTTCTAACCAGTTGTCACAGATATAGCCTTAAAAATCTGTTAATAGTTATTTATTTTCAAAAATAACTTTCACCCACTATATTACCCCCATAGTGGTTGAATTCCCATAGAGTTGAAACATGATTTTTTTTTTTTTTTTGCAACAGAGAAATCAAATGTCAGTTTTCATAGTCCCTTAACAGTGACGTACTTTCAAAAATGCTTTCATCCCCCATTTCACCTCCTTAGAGTCGAATTTTGGACAGTCCATTCTTCAACGGTGTCAACAGTAAAAGATCCACATCCTCTTCCCTTTTCTACTCTTGGCAGTTTGGGTTGGGCAATGAGTAGTTAGTCATGACATTGCCTTTTGTGTATAGAGATTATTATTAATTGAAAGAAGCTTTTTAGCATTCTTTAACAAACTTTATTGTTATTGTATGACTTAGGTTTTGGCTTATAACCCATTTTTTTAGTGCACAATTAATCACACATTGGAATCAGTGGGGTACCACAAGGGGCATCCAATAAGTAAGTTTCCTTGTTTTATATTAAAAAAACCTTACTAATTTTGTCATGTTGAAACAATTTTAGTGACATAATGGAAAGCATTTGCAACTTTTCTACATAATTGCCATTTTTCTATAAGCATTCTTGGTAACGTGACACAAACCAGTGGATGCTGGGTCGAGTCCTGTGCTCGTAAGTAGCTGTTCACTGGTGATGTGACTTCAGATTTCAGTGTTGGCTCTGAAGGACTTAGCTCCAAAATGACCTTTGAAGGGGTGGAACAAGTAAAACTCACTTGGGACAATATTTGGTGAATATGGAGAATGCAGGAAGACTTCACAGCTGAATTTTCCAAGCCAGCATTGAACCATTTGAATGCTCATTCAGTCTTCTGCATAGGCAGAGGTGAACTCCTGGTGGACATCAGCAGTAGACAGCTCTTTTGGTGCAAAAAGATGGATGTGAGAGCCGAACCTGCAAGTGGACACATTTTGTAGCAGTAACACCGTGCTAGCTGGCAATAGTGAGTATTCGACTGACCCTAAACCACCGCCAATTTTGACGCGAGTGGTGTCGAGTGAAAACTCGCTGGAGGGCGGGGTGAATCACTGTTGTGTTCTCGATGGAGGCCGGCTGTGCCTCGGGGCCAGCGATAGCCACTTGTTTGTTATGAGGACAGTCGGGTGTCTGCAACCAGTGTGTCTGTGTGCTAGACCCAGATTTCTTGTGACAGCAGGAGCACTCTCTCTCTTATCCCGGGCACCATGGCTGCAAAATATTATGTCAGCCTAGTGATTCCATCTGTTGTGCTGCCATCCGTGAACTGCATTCCAGGACATGTTTTCCAACAGTATAACACTTGCCCACATACTGGTGTGGTAACGCAACATTCTCGATCACAAGATCTGTCTGCAGTTGAGCACATTTATGACGACAATTCCGGCATCATCCACAAACAGTGTTAACCATCCCTGTACTGACCGACCGAGTGCAACAGGCACAAACTGACATATGGCACCAGTGCAAGACAATCGTGCACTGTGCAGTGGAGGACCAAACTAGCAGGAACGTGCAGGACTGAGACGAGTCCGCTCTTCACCTCGCACTTGCCCTCTGTCGGCCACTGCCCTTACTACGTGCGGCTACGGTGCTCACCACTGTTAGCAGCTGCTGCCCTCTCATGTCACTCTCTTTCACTACGTGGAGATGGTGGAGTGTCCCCACCATTAAAGCTGGTTCACAGTAGAGCGCGGCAAAGGCAGTGGCAAGCGTTTTCCGCTTTGACGCGGCAGCTCCCGGAATTGGCGTTGCCATCTGGAAGCTGCAGACCCTCGCAGTAGCCAATGATGGACAGCCACTGAGGTACGAGGCAGGACCAACTGAAATGCCCGGTGTGTTTGATTAACTATATATTACAACTACATGAAGGAAAGACGAATCTGGGTAAAGACATACCAATTTTTCATTTTCTGTCATCTCTGGCAGTAATTCGCAAGAATACCACCCTTCGATTGTGACATTTGGTCACTAATCGAAGCGATAGGTTTTTGCAGGTGCCAGCCAGCCAGCCAGCCAGTGTTCCTGCCTGCCAGCCAGGCGGGTCACCCCCCGCCAGCAGCAGCAGAGTGGGGCTTCAGCCCCAGTCTTCTTTGTTGCTCTACATACTTTTTCTTCTGTTTTTCGTCTGCTTGCCCATCTCTCGTTTGCCTCTGTCCTTTTGTCCTGTCCTGTGTCTTTCTCCTTGTCACAATGTCGACCCCCACCATGACTACTACAGCCACCACCACTGCCATCATCTACACATCTCCCTCCCCGCTGCCACCACTATCACGTGGTGTGCCCAATCACCCCCACTCCTCAGTCCATCCCCCCACTCCTCACTCTCCCGTCTCCCTCACTTTTTTTGCCCCATCCCCGGCTCCTCCCTGCCGCGCCCCCTCTGATCCCTTCCCTCCACTCCCCCCCTCTGCACCTTCCGTTTCCGCGGCCCACGGCACACGCTCCACTTTCACGTTCGCCCTCTTTGTCGTCTACGTTGTCGCCACCACCCTCACCCTCACCCTCACCCTCGCCGTCTCCGGCTCCGACTCCAGCACCGGGACCTGCCACTCCACGCCACCTTCTAGTTGCTCCCATCCCCCACACCTCCTCCGCCGCCGTCAAACGCCCCAGTGGCACCCGTGCCCCCTCTGCACCTAAAAAGGCTCCGCGTCGTCCCCCTTCCACTGCCCAGGATGCCACGGATGTCTCCCCGCCTGTCCCTGCCCCCTCCTCCTCCCCCCCCCCCTCTTCCTGCTTCTACCTCCTCTCCCGTCCTGATCCCTCCCTTCTCGAGGCCCAGAACCTCACCCTCTTCATTTGCCAGCTTTTCCTGGTGTCCCCATCTCCCTCCTCACTCCTTGCCGTGACTCGGTCCTTCTCTCTTCCACCAGCCCTACCCTACACACCGATGTCCTTTCCCGCATCCCCTTCACACCGCTTTGGCCCTAACGCCTCCCTCACCCCTGCCCCTTCCCCGCCTCCCTCCTGCCAACCCCAGCCCCCGCCTCGCCTGCCGGCCCTCACTGCCGTTATCACTCAGCTCAGTCCGACGATCACGGAGGGGGAGGTGTTGGCGGAGCTCGAGGCGCATCCCTATCTGGAGGTGCGTGCAGTTCGCCGCATTCAAAACTCCGCCAACCCCACCTTCCTTATGTGGGTTTTTTCCGAACACTCCCCCTCCATAGACCGCCTCCTGAAGGAAGGTGCCCTCCACTTTAACCGATGTTACAAGGTTGACTCCTCCTGTTCCCCTCCTCAATACTTCTGCTGCCAGAGGTGTTTGCAGTACAACGCACTCCCAACATCTGAGTGCCGCGAGGCCCCCACCTGCCCGCACTGTAGGCAAGCCCACTTTTTATGGCAGTGCCCCAATCTCCAATCCCTCCCCCCCCCTCCCCCCTCATGTAATACCTGTAACCTCCCTCATCCTATGTACTCCCAGAAATGTAAGGCCCGACCCCCTCCTACCACTCCTGAACTCACCATCCCTGTCTGCCCTCTTGACGCCCCCACCCCTCCTGGCAATTCCCTTCGTCCCCCCCCCTCCCCCCCTACCGCTGAGGACACCATCAGATTCCTTACCATCGTACTCCATCATCAGATTCCTTACCATTGTACTCCAAAATGTTCACCCTTTCCAGCGCCCCCACACCCTATAACAGATAGCCCTCGCCGCCCGTTCCGTCTTCCACCTTAAAATGTATGCCACCTACTCCCACAACCAGGCCCATTTCACCTTTTCCCATCTCGACACAATTGTTTAAACCCTTGTCATGGCGCGACAGCACCGGATCCTATTCAACAACATCCGCTCCCTCCCCGCCAACAAGACCCTCTTCCTGCACACCCTTGCCACCCATTGCATGGATGCCTTCCTCCTAAATGAAACCTTCCTCCAACCCCACCACACCGTCCACACATCGCCCTACCTCCTTCACAACTCTGATAATCCCTTCCCGATCGCACGTGGCAGAGTTGCCATTGGTCACCACCGCCAGATCCCGGTTCAGCGCCAACCTCTCCTTCCCGACCCCACCGAACACCTGATCCTTAGTATCTTCTTCCCCGGCCTTACCGTCACCTGCACCACCATCTATGTCCATCCCTAACGCCCCTATTCCTTTCGACTTCCTCTCCCACATTGACCGTACCTTCTCCTCCTATGTGATCGCCGCCGACCTCAACATCCTTAGTCGTTCCGCCGCCCAGTTATGGCGGTGGCATCGGTTCCTCTCCTCCCTCCGAGGCGACCTCATTCCCATTCCGCAGCACACCCGCCCCGAATCCAACTCCACTCCTGATGTCATACTCTCCTCCCCTAACCTCCTTGGCGGCATAGCGGTGGATGTCCTGGACCCCATTGGTAGCGACCACCTCCCTGTCCTCCTCACCGTTTCAGACGGTCGTCGGCCCGCCCTGACCCTTGTAATGACCCTCCCCCGAAGTACGTCCATGATTATTCCCGTGCTGACAGGAATGCCTACAGAGATATCCTCTCCACACAGGTTGATAGCCACCCCTTCACCTAACACCACCCTGAAGATATTACCCATGCCGCCTGCTTTCTCCAGCAGACCTTGTCTGAGGCCGTGGAGGCCCACGTCCCTACTGTTGCCATCCACCCCCACTGTCCTACCTTGCCCCCACAGGCCATCCTCCTCTTCCGTGAATCCCGCCGTCTTTACCGTGCCTTCCTCCACACGCGTGACCCGGACACACTACGACGCCTCCGGCAACTCCAGCGACACATCCGAAACTTGCTCACGGCTAAGAAACGCCAGGACTGGCGACAGACATGCACCCGTTTAAATGCTACCCTACCTATAAACACGTCCAAGTTCTGGTCAGCCTTCTGTCGCCTTACCGGAACTAAACCCTCCCCCTAGTATCCTCTTCTCCATGATGATCACAACTTCCCTGACAACCTTAGGAAGGCCAATCACTTTGCCTCCTACCTCTCCAATGTCCTTACCATTCCTGACGATCCCCAGTTCGATTACGCCCTCTTCCCGGATGTTTGCGATCTAACTGACACCTCTGTCCCCCCCCCCCCCTTGCACCTAGTTTCCAGTACTTGGACAACATGGTACACACAGAACTCAATGCCCCTATCACTACACAGGATCTCATTGCTACACTCCGCACAAAACGCAACACCACTCCTGGTCACGATCAAGTCACCTACCGCCACCTTTGTGAAGCTCCTGTCTCTTTCCTCTCCACCCTGGCCAGGCTCACCAATGTCGTCCTGCCCACCGGCTACTACCCCGACCTACGGGAAACCTCCTGTATCCTGATGTTCCTTAAACCCGGTAAACCGCCGTCCGCCGTCTCCTCCTACCATCCCATCACCCTTACCTTGGTCTTCAGCAAGGTCCTGGAATCCATCCTCACCCGCCGCATGCACCAGCATCTCCGCCAACACCACCTCCTTCCCGTTACCCAGTGTGGCTTTCGGCTGTCCTCCTCTTCTGATGACCTTCTCCTTCACATCACTCATCTCCTTTCCGAACAGCTTAATTCCCGTCGCTCCGCTATCTTCCTCTCCCTGGACCTCGAAAGTGCCTATGACCGCATATGGCATTCCAGTCTCCTCTTCAAGCTCCAAACCTTCGCCCTTCCTATTAACTATGTCCGTCTGATCGGCTCCTTTCTCTCCTAACGTCCTTCCTACACCTTTTTTCCCTTCGACAGTGTGCCCCAAGGCTCCGTCCTCTCCCCCCTTCTGCACCTTTTATATACGTCTGACATGCCGCCGCCATCACCCCCCGTGCACCTCCTCCAGTTTGCCAATGACACAGCCTTCCTTGCCCTCGCCCCCACCCTGCAGCGTTCCCAACACCTTCTCCAATCCCATCTTGACCAGTTCACCGCTTGGTGCAACCAGTGGTTGCTTAAGGTCAATCCCTCCAAAACCCAGGCGATCATTGTAGGCAAAACAACCCCTTCCTTCCACCTCCCCGATTTCTATCTAACCATCTATCTAACCATCCTATCGCCCTCACTCCCACCCTTAAGTACCTTAGCGTCACCCTCGACCATCGCCTCTCCTGGACCCCCCATCTCCGGACAATCCGAGCCAAGGCGAGCTTCCGACTCCGTCTCCTCAAGCTCCTTTCCGGCCGTACGTGGCGTCTGGAACCCTCCACCATACTCCACACCTATAAATCCCTCATCTGCCCTATCCTCTGTTACGCCCATCCTGCCTGGACCTCCGCCCCCCTACCTTTTACAAATCCCTTCAGATCCTTGAACGCCATCCTCTCCGCCTCACCTATCGCATCCGTCTCCCCTCCCCCACACGGATCCTGTATGACCTCATTCCGTTCCCCCACCTCCCTCTTTTCCTCGAACTGATACGGATCCTCTACACCTCCCGTAAACTCGATCCTCCTCACCCGCTTGTCTCACCCATCCTCTCACAACCCTGCCCGCAGCCGTACCTGTATCTCCACATCCCACCTGCGCTCCATCTCTCCACCCTCCTTACGCTCTCCCAAGGTGGCTTCCGCCAGCTGCCCCTTCCTGATGATGCCCTCCTCCCCTCCATCTACCCCTCCTACCAACTTTGATCCTCCCTCCCTATTCCTGTGTTTGTCCCTTTGGGCACCCTCCCTCCCTTCTCTCCCCCTTCCCTCCCTCCTCCCTTTCTCCCCACCCCTCCCCCGGGCTTCCCCTACCCCTGTCCCTCCACTCCTTCTTCCATCTCCTCTGCCATTTGGCATCTTTGCTCTCCCCTCTCCCTCCCCCTCTTGGCAGGTCCCCGGACTTGCACACGTTACATGGAAATTCACGCGCCGGAGATTATCGCCACCCATTTCTAGTGTGTGCCGTCGTGTTTTGTGTTTAGTGTTCACCGTTCCGCTCCATCGTTCACATGTGCCATTGACATCGTCCGTGTTTGTGCGTCGTGTCAACAGTTTGTAGTGTAGATTGTCGTCGAGTGTGAACGGCTTCCTGTTTTTTATGTTCCTGTGTCTACTGTTTTTTACCTGCCGATTGTTCAAACTCATGTGTCTTCTATATGTTTTATCATTGTTCATTCTTGGGCTGAAGAGCAGCATAAGGTGCTGCTCCCAGTCTACCTGTTGTAGTATGGGTATCAAAATCACAATAAAGGAAAAGAAAAAAAAATCATTTTCTGTAAAATGTACTTTTTCACATATTTCATTATCGTGTTTTCTCATTTCATCATAAACAGATTTCACAACTACCCTTCATGATTGTTCACTATCTCCTAACACACTGAAACAATGTACGACAAAAGAGATTATTCAGATAGTTAAGCGAGACAAAAATTTAAAATGTGATTCGGTAGCAGGTACAGGAAAACAGTAAGAATGCAAAGGCTTGGGGGGGGGAGTGAAGAAAGTGGAAGTCACCTGATAGAATTTCGCACAGAGCATAATGTAATCATCGTCAGCACCTTGCTTAAGAATCATGAAAGACTAATACATATTTGGAACAAAGTTTTCGAAACCAGATTTTAAATTATAAGACATTTCCCAGTGCAGACACAAACCTACAATACCTTATTGGTTACGAGATGCAGTTTACAACTAAAGAGACAGTAAATGGTAGCAAATTAAGGAAATGGAACTTGAATAAGTCAAGACCCACAGTGTTTCGATAATCTAAAGTTACCGTAGTGCAATGACTGATTGAAACAGAGGAAGGAATCCGCTAGAATACGAATGGATATCTTTGAGAGAAGATGTGGTGAATGCAACAAAGTATGTGAACGGGAAGAAGGTAGAGTAGAAATCGTTAGATAAAACGTGATATATTAAATTTGACAACAGGGAAAAATATAAAAATGCAGCAAATAAAGTAGGACATGGGAAATAGAAATGTTTAAACATGACGTTGACAGAAAGTCGAAAACTGCAACGCGATTTTGCACTTGGAAAACATAGGGGAATGAAAATGAGAAAGAACAAAGAAAACTTTGCTCAAAGGAGAAGCAACTGTCAAAAACTCATTTGGCAAGCCAGAACTAAGCAAATAAGAGAAGGCTAGAAAGTGGAAGGAATATGTAGAGGGGGAGGGGTTGTACAAACTAACATAAGCACAATGTTAGATTCCTGTGAGATGTCTGAACACTCAAGGCAATACTGATCCTCCCACTTAGCTAAGTAGACACACTGAAGAACTGCGAAAATGTGTTCATAGAATTTCCATGTTTAGAGAAAGGTTTTGACAATCTTAATTAAAACATTCTTTGAAGCTCTGGAGATGTCATCCATAAAACACAGAGCCATAAGATTATCTACAACTTGTACGGAAACCAAACTGCATTTCTAAGACTTCAATGACTTGAAAGGGAAGCAATAATTGAGAAGGCAGAAGTAGAGAGGATATAAAATGAAGAATGTGAATAGCAAGAAAATCGTTCTGAAAAAGAAAATTTGCTCACATCGAATATAAATTCTAATGATTGGGTACTATTTTACAAAGGTATTTGTGTGGAGTGCAGCCTTGTATGTAAGTGAAATGGCGATGAACAGTTCTGTCAAGAAGACAATGGACACTTTTAAAACGTGGTGATCAATAAGAATGCTGAAGATTAGATATGAGGATCTTGTAACTAAAGAAGAGGAACGGAATTAAATAGAGGAAGAGCAAATTACGGCACAACTTTGACTACAAGAGGGGTAAGTTGAAAGGACATATTATGAGGCGTGAAAGAGTGAGGACAAAGGGGTTGGGTGATAGTATTCTGATAATAATCATCTGTTAAAATGCTATTCTACTATTTTATCTATTAATGTAAGCAGTGAAATTACTCTTCCATGCACTCCTCCACAGAACATTTAAACTAAAACTGAAATCAGCTGAACACCAAATCTTTGAACCACTGTCTGACTACTACTGCATTCATTTTCAACTTTCTATAACTATCAATGGCTAGCCACACACACATACAGATATAAGGAGAACAGAAATAAACAAACATTAGTTTTCAGCACATAATTATTTAGGTTGGCAACATGTACATAAACAAACCAAACAGGAAGGAACATGCGGTGAACACACTGTAGTTACGACATCAAATCAGTGTTTTCGGTAAAATGTCTACAGCTAGTGACAAAAGAAAAAAGAGCGAATATGAAATTGTTCTTATGTTCCATAATCTAAGTTTTAGTTCAACCTCCAGCATGTGACCAGGTGAGGGGAAATGCAGATGTCCGCCAAAAACTCGATTCACTGTAAGTAATCAGTTATTCACGTAAAAAAAGATGTGAACTGTTTTATAATCTGCAAGTATCACATATCAAAACTAAACTGAATCATTGAAGATTCCACCGACGATGCCTTAAAGTAAAAGGCGAAACGCGTCTTGAAACAATAAAGTACAGTGGACAAAGAAAAAAACGTTTGTTACTTCCAAAGGAAATAGTCAATAGCTGTAGATACTTAGCAAATTACATCTTATGACATACCAGCAAATTAGTCTCGGTTTAACTTCTCATTCCACACGCTGTTAAATGCCGTTTAAAAAGATTCATCTATCCCTTCCGAAAAACTGTAGTTTCTTTCATATCTCGGTAGATAAACGGATTTTGGATATTTATCATGCGACGAAATACATGACTTTTTTCAAGTTATCGTTAGGAAAAAAACACGTTTCGATTTCTTGAACCGTTTGCGAAATTTGCACACGGTTTACGACGAGCAGGACGAAAGTATCGTCCGCCGACATATCATTCAGTATCTCGAGAACGGTGATAGCTATCGTTCTGCTCTCAGCTTTAAAAACAATTTCGATATGTCGACTAAATTTCATACGCAATCATGTATTACCTAAAGTGAACTGTACGCAAAGTTCAGGCAATGCGTTTTTACCTCTGCACACTAATTAAAATTTCGTGTAAAGATTTACGTAAGTGCGATACAGCAAGTAACCACGACGAATAACGAAAAGAAATTCGGTCCTTTATCGAGAGAAGATATCAGGCTGTAACATACCCAAAAATCAAGTTTTTCTACCGAATAGTTTCCTCGGAATCGGATGATAAGTATTTTATAGCTGCCGCCGCGCCAGCGGTTCGGCGAAAGTTGGTGTGGCCCGGGGTTCCGTTCCCGACGTCACGCTCAGCGCGTTCTGTGATTGGCGGCGCGCACCTGGAGCGCGGCGCGCGCCAGCGGAAGCGGTTCGACATGGGCAAACCGCGACGCAGAGCCCGTCGCGCCGCGCCGCTGACGACGTTTCCATGGCAACCACGCTGCTGCCGCGATCCCCGTAATTCTATAATCTTAAGTAGCCAGCATTACCAAGTTGCCAATAACAACTGGCAGGTGAGCAGTCTGGATTAATAGCTTCAAAAAGCAAGCAGAGAATACACCCACTTGAGAAATAGTATTAACTATTTCACTCTTCCTTTCGTTCACCGACAGCATTATTATTGAAAGCAATGAATTTCAACGCTTTTAAAAAAAAAAAAAAAAAAAAAAAAAAAAAAAAAAAAAAAAAAAAACATTAAGTGCAGAAAATTCATACTAAATATGGTACTTACAAATACTTCAGCCTTTCGCTCATCCACAACACAGTACGAGGACACGTTGACACAGGACACGCATACACATACAAACACAATAGTCAGTAGTGACTAACAAAATTTCGCGCGCGCCTGATGCACAGCACTTTTACATTAGTAGTCGTCTGGTGGCTCCTTATTGGTCGCTAGCTACAGTGCTCAGACAGTGTGGAGGGGAGATGGCTAGACCCTGGGTCAAGTCAGTACTCGCCGCGGCAGCCCTAGTGGGAACCGGCCTTTACACCTCCTGCGCTGTTCTTCCCGCCTGGGTCTTCACTGCTAAACGCGACGGCCGCACTGCTATGACTGTGCATAATAAATAATAATAATAATATAAAAATTACCTTCTTGTCATCATAGCAGGAGCGAGGGAAGACTGACTCCAACCAGTTCGAGTAAAAATAGAAATTAATTACACTTGACATCATTAGCTGACAGCGAGTTTCATTCGGTGAGACGAAACAGGTGAAATAATTTTATGCCAAGCAGCTTCCTTTCCACTGTGTTGTTTGCAATCTAGAGCACAAAAAAACATGGAAATCGAGGTATGAATCTAAGGTACTAAGTTTGAAAGTATGCTTGTAATGCAGTTTCACCGAGACCAAAAGCAATGTACAATGCTCAAATTGATGGATGTCATAGAGGATAAGGCCATTTTTATTTATTTATGGTAACTGAAGATGATGAATGTTTTCTAATTTAACACGCACTTGCTAACATCACGTTTATTTTAACTATTGGCATGGATCACATGATCCTCGCCCTCCAAAAATTGCTGTTTCATTTTCACACTAAATTACAATGTAACTATTCCTGGTGCTATATGTAACCAACACATGTACCACAAGAATTGCTGGGTATGAAATATTCTCTTCATAAAATATCACGAAATAGGGGCGCTTATAGCTTTTTATTAACGAAGTAGAAATAAGTAATTGATATAGCTAAGGAAATGTTGTTGTTAACACCATTTTCCTTGTACACGTATTGTTGTGTAATAAAATAAATGTTACCAAAGCACCAGTGTTGCTTGGCGTCGCCAACAGAAGCCAGCACGAATCACCGCTTGGCGAAACCCCTCGACTCTTGTTGCTGTCTGAAGTTCGTAATAGGTAGAAATCGAGTCGTATAGAGGTGGGCCAAACGGTTATTCTGGAGTGACCGTTATCACAGTTCCAGTTATTCTTTGATAACCATTGCTTTTAACGGTTATTAGTAACTGTCAAGTTATTTTTCGCTAGCGAATACCGAATACTCCAACGTGGCTACAGTTAAATAACGACATAGTTGGAATCCATCAGTTTAGTTAATAGTTATCACTGATAACTTATCAGTATAACTGCGAGTACCGAGTAGTGTGAAATGGCAGGAATGTCGTATGAATCGTGTCATAACCTTAGCTAATTAACTCCGGGTATATTTTAGTTGATGTTAGAACGATTATTAGTGTTTCATATTATATGTATGTAGGTTATCGGTCGCTATTAGAAATATTATCCTCGCAGCTGCAACAGAAAGTTAAGGTTCTGTAATCCCATAAGATATAAAGACATGCAGATCGAAGAGATTGACAGTGTTAAATTTCTGGGATTATAACTCGATAATAAATTCAGTTGGGAAAGGCTTACCACAGAATTGCTAAAGCTCCTAAACAGGTCTGTAATTGCAGTTAGAATGGTGTCAGATGTAGGAGAGACAAATGTAAAAAAGTTTACATACTTTTATTGTTATGTCATGAGGGATCATATTCTGGGGTAACTCATCAACGGAGCAAAAGTTTTTGGCATGTAAAAGCGTGTAAGTCTAATAAAAATCGTTTGTGGTATAAATTCAAGAACACTATGTAGAAACCTGTTCAAGGAATTTCATATTCTAATCACTGCTTTATAGTATATTTATTCCTTAATTAAATTTGTTGCAAGTATTTCCAACCAATAGCACAATACATAGTATCAATACTAGGAATAAGAACAGCAATCTACATAAAGATCTAAAATCACTTACCTTGGACAAAATTTCCTTTCCTGGGGAATGCTTTATCTGTGGATTCCACGTTTTGCTTTTTTTCTGTCTCACACCGAGGCAATAATATGAATCCTTTCGAAACACTTCATCTGTCAGTGCCAGCTTTGATCTTTTTGCAGTTTAATATCATGACAGTTAACTGCCTGAATAGGTAGGACTAATTAATGAACAAGACAAGATGAGCACTCAAAATGATGGGCTAAGTCTTGCATATAACAACCTCAACATAGCAATGAATGCACCTAACAGAGTTTTTCAGTGTTGCTTAACATAATAGAAAATGAACTGACTTGAGCTCTTTGAAAACAAAAAAGCATATTTTATTCAAAAACGTTCATGCAGTATGCGCAAGTGCTAATAGGCCCAAATGTAAGTAAATCTATACTTTTATTTATCTAAAAACACAGATGATGTGACTTACCGAATGAAAGTGCTGGCAGGTCGATAGACACACAAACATACACACGAAATTCAAGCTTTTGCAACAAACTGTTGCCTCATCAGGAAAGAGGGAAGGAGAGCGTGTGTTTTTAGATATATTTTTCCCACGTGGAATGTTTCCATTCATATACTTTTATTTAAATACACTGACAAAGTATCCGACATGATTATTGTTGTAATCATATTGTATTCATGCCAAATATACCTCCGTGAAGTGCTTCAGTTGCAATACATATGTTTGAAGTGTACACTGGACAATTTTCCTGCATAAAAGTGATATGCTCAAAACTATGTATAAAATGTTTCAAAGTCAATGGCCAAAAACTAATTAAACGAAAAAAAGCCTATTTGCAATGGATGTGTACAAATTGAGAAAACTCATTTTTCTCTCGCTAATGCCACAAAGCTAAGTTTCACCAAATTACATTAAGTTTCTTTGTATTCAAGTTGACCTGATACAGCACTGGCACTTTTTCATCATGATGCTACCAAGCATTAGTGATGGGGTATACTTGGAGAAGATACTCAACTATGTTCCATTTTTAGATCACCTCCAATACTCAAGGCATTTCAGTAAGTTTAAAATCCCTAGAAAGTATTAACATGTTGCATACACACTACTATATTTCATAGCTTTCCATACTATGTATGAAACAGCAAGTGTTTGTGTTCACAGTAGTGCCACAAATTTTGAGACATTTCTTGAGAAGGTAGGAGATGTGATACATGTATCACTTGAGATGAGTTTCCTATCCTGCCCCAAAATTAACAAAATATATTCTTACAAGATTACTGCACAGCTGTTTAATTTCTGTATGTTCTATGTAAGACACCTATGTTCATGAGACAGTAATATCACCTCAACAAAGACACATTACCATGCCACATGAGAGATTACCATATTTGTATGTAAAATATATCTTAAAATGGTAGTAAGTGCTCATCTTTGAGCTCATGGGTTTTCAACAAATTACTTAGGAGTACAGGGAACAAAAGGAAGATAAGTTAAAATAAAAAATGGTAACCAACACAAATGTATGTAAATGTGAGATGATCAATTTCATTCTGACTTTTCCACAATGATATGGAACACAATAAAACATATTACAGCATTATAAAAAGAATGAATAAATAGTTAACATGTCAGAGACTGAGCAGAAACTCAGACTGGAAATGGCAGGTACTCTGCCATGGCCTATTCAGTGGAACCAACAAAAGTATTTGCCTTAAAGGAATTTAGGGAAGCCACATAAAATGTAAATCAGGATGTTCAAACAGGCGAAGGATCCCAATGCACCCGAATGGAAATTCGGTGCCATAACCATTCTGCAGTTTTCTCAGTACTTTAACGTGTGACCACAAATACAAATATATAAACTTTTTTATTTCATCCAAGAATATCTCAACATAATGCAATAGTTGTCACAGCAATACAACAAACATCAATAATTCAAAATATGGGTATACACAGAATGTTTAAAGGATCTCTTTAAGGGCAGGACAGGTGGTCAGCCGTGGCCTCGATGAAGGAACCATCCCGGCATTTGCCTTAGTGATCCAGGAAAACCACGGAAAACCCGAATCAGGATGGCCAGACAGAGTGAACCCCATCCTCCCGAATATGAGGTCAGTGCTGTTAATAGCTACACTGCCTCATTCAGTTGTTACCTATTATACAATGTTCTGATTTACATGAAAATAGATCTTACAACTAGCAAAAATAATGATTAAATATATGCACAATTACATATGCAATTACACTTTAACATTTTTCTTTATCACTTTACACAAACAGACCACACAACACTTTGTTCACGGAACTTCAATAAACTGCCAGAGGCTGCTTCAGCAGTTGCTGCATATATGAGTAGTTATCCGAAACAGAAGAACAGGAAACAAACAGCAGAAATATCCTTGTCTAAAGACACTTTAGAAACAACATAAAAACTTGCAGCAACTACTTAGCTGACTCACATTAGTAGTAAACATCTTATTCACTTAAGGCATGTCTCTAGCAATTAATTTAATATGTTCTTCAAACTTCTATATGTATGCTGATAACACTACACTGTAGAGTGTGACCACAATGAAACTAACAATGTAAGGGATACCTTCTACACAAATTCTGGGATGTTAACATCTGAATAGCTGTTCTCTGCAAAACACTGTTTTTTATAGTTGGAGGGTCGAGCATGTGAAGCAAGATACTGAAACTTGTTTAAGACTTACTGAAATTTATCTTTTGATGCAGTTTTAGATTTGAAGTTAACATTTAAATACCTCAGATAATGACTGACTTTTTCAGTAAACAAAATTTCCATGAAAGCCTCTAATAATAAATAATTCCATGTCCCACAAGGTAATTGTATTTTTTCAAGAGTGGAGTCCCTCCACACTGCCACTAGCATGGCGACCATAACAAAAGTTCTACAATCACCTCTGCATTGGTTAGTTTTTTAATCAATACAGGTCTATCAGGAGATAGAAAAATGGATGAAAAATGTAACAAGAATTGAGATTTTAAGAGCAGAGGGTAAAACATGTCATGGCAAGCACCAAGGGAAAAAAATCCTCCGCAACAGTTGGACAGGTAGTAAGAGCAGTAGCAGATTTCTTGCTGTCTGCAACAGATCATGCAAGGGTAGGTCACATTAGTAAGTGGGTACCGTGCAGTTTGATACTAGTGTTATAACCACCTGCACATCGGTACAAATGCATGTTGGAGCACCTCAGTGGGGAAGGCCAGTTGCACCCTTTCTGTACTCCAACCTTACATTTAATGCCCGATTTAAAAAAAAAATTATACTCTTCCATTTCTGGCGCCCTTTCTAGAATACAAACTAGCAAAATTATGAGAATTTGTTGTGTTCCACCACAAAGATAGGAAAACTTCCGTGTTTTGCAAATGAAATTTATTATTCAGCACAAGATGTTTCACCAATTCACGTTTGGCATTTTCAGTGGTATTCCTTTTTGTCCTATTCAAGAAACCATTTCTTCCAGTAAATATTTCTCAGCAGGTAGCCTATACTGCAAGTTTGCATAGGCTGAAGTGTTGTTATCATTACAATAAAACAATTTCAGTTGACATCTGAGGAAAATAGCAGCATATATTAACAATAATATACGGATTAGTGTTAACACACATGAAACTGATGTCAGTATCATTTTAAGAAACTTGAAATTCAAAATAATTGAATGTCAGAATGGGCGCTACAGCTAACAATTTTTAAGTAAAGCAGAAAACAAAATGCTACTGTACTTACAAACTTTGAGGTGCCACATGGCTTGACACAGGCTACCAATAACCCACAAGTATTTTTGACATCTCATGCCTCACAGGTACTTAACTGGATTGCAATCTGATGATTGCTGCTATCAACATGAAAAAGAATATAGCTGTATCCAGTGACCAAATTTCAGAGCCGATACTGAAATTAAGTTGAAATTTACCTATACATCACTGGTAATCCATTTATGTGTCATAACATTAAACTCACTGCAAATGTACCTCCATTTTGAGTGAAAGGTCAAGTTTGCTATTGTATGCAAAACACTATCACCTTATACTTCAAGTTTGCCTCTATAGGACCATGTAACATTTGCTGCTGCTGGAAGACTATCGGAGCCATAACTGGAACAAAGAGCTCCGAGTTACCACCTGCCAATATAAACAAACTTCAATTCTAAACTGAAGGTGAAATATGTCATATGTATCCAAACCACTACCACATTATTCTTCAAGCTTCTTGCATTATGGCTGTGTGACGTCTGCTGCTGCTGCTGCCGACTGACTTCTGGAGCTGTAACAGGAACAAAGAGCTTTGAGTTACCATTTGCCAGTATACTCTTAAGGACTGTAACTGTACCTACATTTTAAGTGAAAGGTGAAATTTGCCAAATGTGTATCCAAACCACTAGTAGCTTATTCTTCAAGTTTCCCATTTTATAACCATGTGACATCTGCTGCTGGTGACTGACTTCTGGAGCTATAACTGGAACAAAGTTCTGTGTGTTACTGACTGCCATCGTTACAGGAAATGAGATTATAAAGGCATGGAAATGCAAATATAATGGCAATAGTAGACCTACAGACTTTTTTTTATTTTCTCGGTGTTTTATAGCTCTTTATATACAGTACTAACGTAAGCAACGTTTTCTTTTCTTGAACTTAATTTAGAGCTGTTATGTAAGAAAATTAGTAGGGCTATATACGTGATATATGGGTAAGGAGTCATAGTGTATTATTCAGACACATAATGTGCATTGTATGTTACGATATTATCAGTCGTATGTAATTTTTTTTTTTTTTTTGCTCTACAAATTAACATAAATTTTTCTTATGTTGTAGAAATGGACAGTTGAAAAGATTTTGCGCTTCTTACAACAACAATCATAATGAGATACCCTGCTTGTAATTTGACTGATATCCAGAAATATTTAACTCCAGACCAAGATGATACCAACAGAAGAGGTGGATTAGCATATCTTACACCCAGTGTTGCACAGCCATTGTTATCACCATAAAAAACCATTTGTGTACTGTCTTATGTTATTGAGATTTTGTCTCCTTTATTGTTATTTCATAGCCCAGTCCCATGTGGGAATACATAAAAAATGGGGATAAAAGATATTTAGATATGAGAAGGGGAACAACAGAAATCAAAATTTACAAAAAAAGGGGGTAGTTTCACAAGGCACATTTACATAAATTACAGCTATAATTAAAATGACATTCGACAAAGACGTAGCACAAACACTGGTGGCACTAAGAGCACAATTAAAAATGGTCATTTACAGTAATGTGAACCACATGGGACGACGACACTCGACACACACTTCACTTACGTTACATACACGGCGAACATCATTACACGACGAAGTAACTGGATTAAAATTGGAAGGAGCTGCCAAACAGAGGGAAGATCAGTGAGGAGGGAGAGAGGAAAGAAAGGTGTGGGTCAGTGAGGAAAGAAAGAGGGGGGGGGGGGGTTACAATGACGGATGGGGGAAGCTGGTAGCACAGCAAGGGGCTGGAGGTGGAGAGGGTGGGGAGAGAGCAGCCGAGGAAGGAGGGGCAAAGGACAGGGGGGTAGGAGGGAGGAAACAGAGGATGGTGTGGGGAAGGAGAGAGAACACTAGGGAGGAGGGGTGGGTAAAATAATGGTCGGAGGTGGAAGGAAGGGTAAATATCAGGACGAAGCACATTATCCAGAACAGAGAGATGATGTAAGTTTCTTTGGGAGAGAAGGTGGAGGGTGTGGAGGTGGACAGAAGGTGGAACACACAGGTAGAGGTGTGGCAGCAGGTGGGGAGTGGAGAGGAAGGGAGACGTCAGGAGCAGACGGAGAGCGAGGTGGTGGTCGGTGTAGGGGATACGGATGTGTTCGAGGAATAGGAGGAGATTGGGAAGGGTATGAGTTCGTAGAAGATCCTCATGGGGAACAGGAGACGGATGCGGAAAGTGAGGCGGAGAGCATGGGGTTCAATGATTTGGATTGCTTTTTAGAATTTTGGAGCGATGGAAATCCAGGCAACACTGGTGTAACAAAGGATGGGACGGACCGGGGGTTTGTAGGTATGAAGGCTGGTAGAAGTGTGCAATCCCCAGGTCCAGCTGGTCAGGAGTTGCAGTAGGTGGAGTCTACTGTGGGCTTTTCGTTGGATGCTAAAGAGATGGGGAGTCAGGTGTGACAGTCAAGTGTGAGACCCAGATATTTCAAGGTGGGGTAAGTTATATAGCGCGGTTGTAGATGTTCAGGTAGAAATCATGGAGCCGGAAGAAGTGGGTGGTATGTCCTATAATGATTGACTCGGTTTTGGAAGGATTGATTGAAATGAGTCACTGGTTTCACCAAGCAGCGACTGGTTTAGGTTGGTTTGGAGGGAGCCCTGAGGCTGTTGAACGGGAGGATAGAGAGCAAGGAAGGCAGTGTCCCCAGCATATTGAAGAAGATGGACTGGTGGGGGGTGGTTTGGGCATGTCAGTGGAGTACAGGAGGTATAGGAGAGGAGAAAGGACGGAGCCCTGGGGCACACCTGTGGTAGCGTAGAAGGTTCAGGAATAGGTATTATGAATTGTGACATAGGAAGGACGATGGGAGAGGAAGGGGCAATGAGATGGACGATGGGAGAGGAAGGGCTGAGGTCTGGAGCTTGAAAAGGAGCACGGATTGCCAATGACTTGTGGTGTGATTAAGGAGTGTTCAATTTTGAAGGACAGTAACTCATCCAAGTAGTGGATGTTGGGTGCAAGTGGTGGACAGTGGTATCAGAGTGGTCATGACATAGGAGAAGAGGGAGTAATCAAAGTGAGGGTCATGTGGTATGGAAAAGTCTTTGGAGAGCTGGAAAGCAAAATGGTTAACTTTACAGAGGTTGATAGGGAAGGGGTTGTTGTTATGGTGGAGTAGTTAATGCGGGGGGTTGGGGCGGGGATGTCCAGCGTCGGATCTAGGATACTTCCGAATGAGGGAAAGTTGATAGTGATTGCCCTCCCCCCCCCTTCCCCCTCATCGCAACTGTTTGAAATAGGATATAAAATATTTTAGAAAAAACGGTCAGTTTGCAGCAGCACACATCTGTCTGAAGAGTTTGGTACATATAAAAAAATATGTTTGAGGAAATGTAAGATATGTTACTTGCACTTAAGTGTACCAAAGTGCATTCATCTATAGCATGTCACTGTATTTCGCTCTGTGGAATGCATATCAGTGTATTTTGTAATGAAAGATATCAAACCTATATCCTGGACAGTAGAAACTGAGATTTTCAGTGGACCATACAGCAGAGGTAGTCACTCATTGTGATGTTTCTGAGTTTCTGTTCCATCCTATGAGAGACTATTAAATAAAACTACTGTTCATTATAGAACCTAATGCATTCTGTAATTACTATCACCTTTTACGAATGTTTCATCCAGAAATCGTACATTAGTTTGTGGGATACGGTATGGAAGTTAATCTTTGGTTCTGTTCTGAAATACATTTGTTACCTTAATTAAACAGAAATATGTTTTTTCTACTTTTAAGATGGCACTTGGGTCAAGATTCTGGGTTTCTCTTCAGGAGAATATACATCGTATCCCCCACACAGATACAGGTTTACCATAGTCTATGAATTTCCTTTATGTTATGTTCATAGTATTGTTAACAGTCATATGTCATATTGTTATCACGTGCTCAGGTTGAAGCGGTAATATTCTTAGAATTTCTCTGTAAACTAACTTTAAAGAATAATATTGCAAAAGTTGAGAGAGTTAGTAAATAGACGGTAAAAAAACTCTAATGCTTGGAGGAGATGCACCTGAATAATCTAAATGAAAATTAAAATACATTCACAACCACTGTAAGAATCCTTATGCAATACAACCCATGTGCCCAAGAAGTGTACCATTGCGGTATCTGACCACGACTGATTATCTATTGTGGGAAGTCTGTAATTGGCAGAAAAACTTTTAACCCACATACAAAAATTGTTAGAAAAATAAAACAAACCAAATATAGAGATTCCCTTAAACCAAGATTAAAAACTCTCAGTTTAATACCCCTGCCTCTTTTACACATCTATGAAGCCAGATATTTACAAAAGGAAGTGCTTTAAAATAAGTAAGCATCTTCAAGCATAACTTTACTTTGCACCTTTATGATATTAGGTAGAACACATTGACACAAAAGTACAAACATTTGTAGGGGAGGAGCATATGATACGAACATTATGCTGTATAATACACCATCACACTTAAAACAGATATCAAATTTATACACGTTTGAAGTCAAACAGGAACAATTCTCCTTTGGCCACTACTGATATTCAGTCTGAGTTTCTGCAATGCCATTAAAATTATTGTAATTGTTCACATATTTTAACTATACTTATTGCTTTCAATAATCTTGTTTGTTTTCTAATTGTGTTACCAATATGCAACATTTATTGGCCTGTAAGATCTATTTAAAATTCATAGTGGTGGTATGTATAAATTGTATTTATTGCCTCAAACCTGATGGATCTTATATTATATGTGGAAACGACATACCATATCATTATGGAACCAATAAATAAATACAAATACTTTGGCAATAAGTGATATAAGAAAACATAAGTTAGGATGAATGAGAGTGCACAAGCCTTCAGCCTCCTGAATTTGAGGTTCGTGTCTTGACAAATGCAATACCTCAATCAGCTATTCCTGACATTCAGTTCTGTTACATTTGTACATATTTGGATCAAATGAGGTTAGTAACAAAAATAATTGTGTACTGCTCATTTAGTTTTTTCAGTGCACAGAACTTTGGATAGGAAAAGGGAGTGAAGGGAAAAGACCTGGTCAAGAATAAGGAAGGAATGTCGGTCAGGACCCTAGGACAAATGAAAAGGTGCAGTGTAGTATGAATGGAATGTGAAGGCAATCAAAAACAAAGTACCTTTGTCACTTGACTGTGTATTTTTGTGCTTGTGATTTCGTATTAGAAACACTGTCTTCAAAAAAATTTTATGAAAAGAATAGGTTGATACTGACCCTATAGCGAAGATGTTGAGTCACAGACTGGCACAAGGAAAAGAATCAAACATGTGTTGACTTATTCTGACAAAGGTCTTTTTCTACTAAAATGCATTTGAACCACCAGCTGTTTATTTGTCCCATTAGTCATCTATCACTTTCAGTTATTAACCATCATCCAGGTTGTAGGGTACAACAGACTAGTAAAAGCATCCCATATCCATTTGAAGTTAAGCAATATAAAAATTATCAAGTGAAATTATACAAACACCTGACATAAGTTGTCTTAGTACATTGACAATCATATCTCATGTCAAATAGACAGACATTACAGGGTTTTACCTAATAAACAGCTGATGGTTAAAATCTATTGTATGAAATACTTTACAGCTGTTGAACCTCAAATTATGGAATCATTATGAAGGTCTTTTTGGCCAAAAGCTTACTTTCTGAAAGTATTTTTGTTGTGCCTGTGTGTGATCCATCATTTCCACTGTATGGTTAGTAGCAGTCTGTCCTTTTCAAAATATTGTCATTATTCCATCCTGGATTTTCCATTGTTTGTTTTAAACATTGTCTTTAATTTTATGCATATTGTTTGAAAATACTGGAACTGTAACAGGTGCCACAAATTTCCACCATTTCATTGACATCCAATGCGCATATCTCACACATTGATTTGATTCTTGTGTGGTGACCGAAAGTTGAGTAGGAGAATATCTCTGTGCAGCTCGTGTAAATTGCTTGGACAGAGTGGGCTTTTGGGTGAGTAATTACAGCTTTTTGCTTTAAATACTTGAGGAATGTACTTCTGTACAGCCCATATTTAAAGGATGACTTCAGAATGGAGTATTTACACAAGTAACTTTTCACATTAGATCATCAGTGAGTAATCTTTAAAACTGCAGTGAATAATTTTCAGGGGTGGCTTTTGACAAAGCTCTGAATCACTGAAGGAGAAATTCCTTTCATTCCTCCTTGGACGTGGAGAATAGTTCTTAACTGTCATTTAGCATATTCATCTTCAATACATCTCCAGAAATTCCTCTTTTTGGAACAGCTCTTATTCTGGGGTGAAAACTTTACGGACATATTGAAGAAATGGTGATTGATGTGGTAACACAGTTGAGATAGCAATAAAGGCTTTTTTGTGTTTGACTTCTTTTGATAATGTAATGGATGTTACATGTTGCTTTCAGTGTTTACTGTAGCAGAATATTGTCAAATGATCTTTCACAGAACCCAAAAGAATCTGGACAAACGTAAATGGTGTTAGTGGCACCAAAGTTAGTGTCCATTCAATAGTGAATGAGACAGAAACTGAAATTGAGGGCAGCAAAACAAAAGCTGAAATGGTTAACTCCATTTTCAAATGTTCATTGACAAAGGATACCTAGGGGAATTGCCCCAGTTTAATCCTCATACCACTGGAAAGGTGATGAAATAAGTGTTAGTGTCAGTGGTGTTGAGAAATAGCTGAAATTGTTAAAATTGATCAAAGCTCCAGGACCCAATGGAATTCCTGTCATATTCTATACCGAATCTGTGCTGTGTAAGCTCCTTTTCTAACTATAAATTTGTCATTGGTCCTTTGAATAAAAATCTGCACAGTTTTTGAAAAAAAAAAAAAAAACACAGATCACACCTGCCTACAAAAAGGGTAGTAGAAGTGATCCACAAAACTACTGTCAAATGTCCTTGACATCAATTTGTGTAGAATCTTATAACATATTCTGGGCTCAAAGCTAATGAGGCATCTGAACAGAATGGTCTCCTCAATGCCAGCCATGATGGATTTTGAGAACGTTGACCACGTAAAACCCAGTTCACACTTTTCTGACATGATGTACTGAAAGCATTAGATCAAGGCAACCAGGTAGATGAAGTGTTTCTTGATTTCCAAAAAGTTTTGACTCAATATTGAACCTACACTTTTGTTAAAAGTACAATCATATGAGGTATCAAGTGACATGTGTGACTGGATTGAGGGCTTTTGGCAGGGAGAGTCATCATCAGATGTAGAAGTAAATTCAGGAGTGTCACAGGTATGTGTGTTAGGACGACTTGCTGTTCACATTGTATAATAATGACCACCCAGATGATATTATTTGTAACCTCAGATTTTTTGCAGAGGATGCAGTTATGTGTAATGAAGTATTGTCTGAAAGAAGCTGCACAAATGTTCAGTCAGATCTTGCTAAGGTTTCAAAGTGGTGCAAAGATTTGGCAATTTTCTTTTATGTTCAAAAATTTAAAATTGTGCACTTCACAAAATAAAAGAACTGTAATATCAATGAGTCTCCGTTGGAATCAGCCAACTGGTACAAACACTTGGGTGTAACACTTTGTAGGGATATGAAGTGCAATGATCACATATGCTCAGTTGTAGGCAAGGCAGGTGGGAGACTTTGGTTTATTGGTAGAATACTGGGAAATGCAATCAGTCTCCAAAGGAGATTGCTTAAAAGATCACTCATGTGACTGGTTCTAGATTATTGCTCAAGTGTGTGGGATCTATTCCAAATAGGACTAACAGGGTATACTGAACATAGACAGAGAAGGGCAGCACGGATGGCCACAGGTTTGTTTAATCCATGGGAGAATATCACGGAGATACTGTAGGAACTGAACTTGAAGGCTCTTGAAGATAGACTTAAACTATCCCGAGAAAGTCTATTAACAGACTTTCAAAACTGGCTTTAAATGATGTCTCAAGGATTACACAGCAACTCCATATGTATCACTCACATAGGAATCGTGAAGATAAGATTAGAATAATCACTGGATGCTCAGAGGCATTGAATGAATTAATCTCCCTGCACTCCATATGTGAATGGAACAGGAAGAAACCCTAATAACTGCACAATATTATGTACCCCTTTGGTGCACCTTACAGTGGTTCGCAGAATGTGGATGGAGACGTAGATGTAGATTACTAATGAACATCAGAAATTCTTTACTTGTTAATTTGTGTTTTTTCTATTTGTAATTTTGAAATTAAAAATATATTACAGTGTTTTGAAACTGACTGCACTAAATGTGTGTGCTGAAGTATATGCACTTTTTCCATTTGTGATGAACAGTATGGCTGCAGATGCCAGGAAACCTTTTCTGTGAGAAGTTGTGCTTGCACTGCGCTCGAACAGGGACACACCCACGAGTGGGGCAGATCTCATTTCCATCACTCTCCTTGCTTGTGCCTGAGCTATTCCTCTGCAATATCCCTTCTCCCAGGAGTGCTAATGCCCAAGGTATGCAGAACTTCTGTCATGTTTCGAAGGTAGGAGATAAGGTACTGGCAGCAATAAAGCTGTGAGGGCAGGTCGTGAGTCGTGCTCAGGTAGCTCAGTCGGTGGAGCAAAAGGCAAAAGCTCTGGGTTCGAGTCCCTGTCTGGCACACAGTGTTAATCCTCCAGGAACTCACCCTTTTCTGTACTGAGAAAGATTTATTTCGGACAATTCCGTCTTCCTCTTTCAGTATATGTATGAAGGTAAGTGGTATTGTTAGTTCCATTCTTCCTTTTCTTCACCAGTTTCCCTGTTCGACCCAACCCCACTGAACACCTAATCCTTACCCTCTTCTTCTCCAGCCTTACCATTACCTGCACCACCGTCTATGTCTGTCCTGCAGCCCCCATCCCATTTGACTTCATTTCCCTCATTGACCCTACCTTCTCCTCCTTCGTGATTGCCACCGGCCTCAACATCCGTACTTGACCCACGCCCAGCTCTGTCGGTGGCATCGGTTCCCTGCCTCCCTGCAAGGTGATCTCCTCCCCCTTCCACAGCACACCCACCCTGAATCCCATACCTCTCTCGATGTAGCCCTGGCCTCCCCCAACCTCCTTGGATGCATTACAGTGGACGTCCTCGACCCCATCGGTAGTGACCATCTATCCATCCTCCTTACTGTGTCAGATGGGCGTAATCTCCTCGCAATGACCCTGCCCCGAAGTATGTCCACAACTACTCCCGTGCCAACTGGAATGCCTTCCGGGGGGACACCCTCAATACCCAGGTTGAAAGCTTCCCCGTCACCTACCACCACCCTGATGACATCACTCATGCCGCCGCCTTTCTCCGGCAGACCTTGACTGAGGCTCACATTCCCACTACCGCCCTTTACCCACACTGTCCCACTTTACCCCCACATGCCGTCCTCCTCCTGCAAGAATCCCGTCATCTCTACCATCCTTCCTCCATACACGGGACTGGGATACACTCCGACACCACTGGCAACTCCAGAGACACATTTGGAATTTGCTTGTGGCCAAAAACGCCTGGATTGGCATCAGACCTCCACCTACCTAAATGCTACCCTACCTATAAACTCATCTAAGTACTGGTCAGCCTTCCACCGCCTTACTGGATCTAAACCCTCTCCACAGTATCTCCATCTTCATAATGAACAACGCTTTCCCAACAACCTCCAATCATTTTGCATCCTACCTTTCCAATTTCCTTACAATCCCCGATGATCCTCTATTCGATTACTCCCTCTTCCCCGACGTCCGTGATCGGACTGACACCTCTGCCCCTCCACTTGCTCCTAGCTTCCGATACTAAGACAACATCCCACACACGGATTATAACAACCCCATCACCACTCAAGACATCATAGCCACGCTTCACTCAAAATGCAACACCACTCCCGGTTTTGTCCGTGTCACCTACCATCATCTCCACAAAGCTCGCGTTTCCTTCCTCACCATCCTGGCTACTATCTATAATGTGGTCCTGTCCTGCGGCTACTAACCTGACCTGTGGAAAACCTCCCGGATCCTGATGTTCCCCAATCCCACCAAACCACCCTCTAACGTCTCCTCCTACCGTCCTATCAGTGTCACCTCGGTCTTCAGCAAGGTCTTGGAATCCATCCTCATGCGACGAATCCACCAGCATCTCCACCTGCACCACATCCTCCTCCCCACTCACTGTGGCTTCTGACCCCCCTCCTCTATCGATGACCTTCTCCTGAAGCTCACTCACCTCACCTCCTCTCCGAACAACTCAATTCCCATCGCTCTGCCATCTTCTTCTCCCCCGATCTTGAATGTGCCTATGACTGTGTATGGCATTCCGGTCTCCTCTTCAAGCTCCAAACCTTCGCCCTTCGTATTAATTACATCCATCTCATCGCCTCCTTCCTTACTCATCGCCCTTCTTATGTTACCATCCACAACACCGATTCTGCACCTTCTACCCCTCCACCAGTGTGCCCCAAGGTTTCGTCGTCTTCCCTGTTCTCTACCTTCTGTATATGGCGGACATGCCGTCACCCCAACCCCCCATCCACCTCCTCCAATATGTCGATGACACTGCCTTCCTTGCCCTTACCCTCACCCTTCAACGCTCCCAATTCCTTCTCCAATGCCATCTTGGCGTGTTCACCACTTGGTGCAACCAGTGGCTGCTCAAGGTCAGTCCTTCCAAAACCCAGGCAATCATCGTATGCCACACTACCCCTTCCTTCTTTCTCCGGGATTTCTACCTTACAATCTATGGCCACCCCATTTACTTTGACCCCACCCTCAAGTACATCAGCGTCGCCCTCGACCGCCGCCTTTTCTGAACCCCCCCATCTCCGGACAGTCCAAGCTGAGGCACAAACGCGTCTCCACCTCCTGAAACTCCTCTCTGGCCGAACATGGGGTCTGGACCCCTCCACAATCCTCCACACTTGTAAGTCCCTCATCCACCCCCTCCTTTGTTATGCCCACCCTTCCTGGATATCTCCCCCCCCCCCCCCCCACCAATTTTAGGCTGTTTCAAATCCTTGAACGCCACGCACTCCGCCTCATCTACCACATCTGCCTCCCATCCCCCCGTGCAGATCTTTTACGACTTGATCCCTTTCCCGCACCTCCTCCTTTTCTTCGACCAGATACGGCTCCCACAGGTTCGATCCTCCCCACCCACTTGTCTCTCCCATCTTCTCCCACCCCATCCTGCTGCCGTGCCCATAATCTTGCATTGCACCTGCTCTCCATCTTCACATTCCCCACACTCTTGCCCAAGATGGCTTCTGCCAACTCCCCCTTTCTGATGATGTCCTTGTTCCTTCCATATACCCCTCCTATCAGCTCTAACCCTCCCCTCCCTTTCCTGCCTTCCCCTTTTTCTCCAGAGCTACCTTTCTCCCTCCCCCTCCCCTCTCCTAGTTCTCCCCCTCCACTCCCTCCCCCCCTTGGGTTTCCACACCTGACTCTACCCTCTCCCCTACCCTCACCCTTCCCTTCTCACAGTGGCTTCTTCACCCCCCCCCCCCTCCTACCCCCTGCCCGTCCCCTGCACCCAGTGTGTTCAGTGTGCCAAAGATCGTCACTCTTAATCTATGTCCATCAGTGCTTTCTTCTGTGTGCTCCTTCATTCGAATGTAAAACTGTTTGTCTGTGTTTATGTGCACTGTAGAACTTGCTTGTAAAATCAGTGGCTTCCACAAACGCCTTCATTTCATTTCTTCTGTAGATCTCCTGTTTTTACCATTCATGTATATTTGTTTTTCTAACTCCATGTTTACTATCTGTTTTTATTTTGGCCAAAGAGTGGCATATGTACGTCACATTTTTTCAGCTTACTTTCGAGCGGTTACGTAAGTAAATTAGTACATACGCGATAGATGGAGACGGATTCACAGTGTGTTATCCAAACACATTATGTAAATTGTGTGTTAAGTTGTTATCAGTAGCTGTCATTGCTGTCCATCGGGTGATGAGAAAGATCGATTCCTCCTTAGTAGCCAGACAACTCTTTTCTCACTTTTGATAGAGTGGTGCTTCCTTTCAAAATCAAAGCAGGGTATGAAATTATCACAGTCTGACTGTACATTCTGAACGCAATGCACTGTTCCCAGTGTCACACTAGAACATGTTATCGACACTCGGTCAAATGTCTAACCTGTGGTAGGGATGCACACGAGGGCAATTGCTCACCTCCTTCTACCCACTGTATCAACTGCAATGGCAGCCGTGCCATCTTCTCTCGAGATTGTCCTGTGTATCTCGATGAGCGGGCTGTCCAGGAGATCCGGTAAAGGAAAATGTGCGCTTGCAAGTTATTGGCTAGTTGTGAACCCTGAGTTCTAACGTCTCGCACTAACAGTGCTGTTCTTGCTACATTTTGCTCCACGAAGGACGTGGACATGCAGAGATGAGGCTTCAAATTCATCTATGAGGTTGTGAAATGCCCAGCGCCCAGGTAGCATCACCGTCCCCTTGACCAGCTGTGCAAAAAGCCACCAAACCCTCTCCTCAAGGGGCGAAGCCCCTAGCTACACAACTGTCAGGCTGGCAAGCACAGAAGGAGTACTCCCATGAAGACTTGCTCCGTCTCTCCAGCCGACCGACACCTGAGTCTACTGCTGCTAACAGGAAAGACTCGAAAAAGTCCTACAGAAGCAAACGGTCTGTTCCTTCACCGACTCGAAGATCCCCTTCGACGGTGTCACCACGAGATACCTACACCCAGCCGGCCTCCGTTTCGCCAGTGCACACCACCGACTGTTTTTCTGCGTCGGACTCCACAGACTGACAGCACGAGAAAGCCATTGCTTCTGTGGACCTCACAGAGTAGGATCCTCTTGCTTCTGTGCCCTGTAGCAGTGAGTCTTTGCAGGTCGGCACTCGGCTGCTGCCGAGATGACAACTCTTAATTTTTTCTTCGTCACGATTCTCCTCCAATGGTACGTTCCCTTCAGGAACTAAAAATACATCTTCGTGACCACTTTGAGCTTGTGCATTTCTTTCCGGTCTGTTTTGACCTTCCCCCTGAGGTCGGCATCCCATCTCACTGGGGTGTCATACTGCTCATACGGGACGACGTTCATAGTCGACCCGTCTCCCTGACTTCAAGCTGTTGCAGTTCACCTATTCCTTCCTCACCTGACTTTTTCCCTTTGTACCATTTAGGACTCTCTGACATTCGCTGTCACCAGGACAGAGTTCCTTCAGTTTATTGGACAGATACCTCACCCATTTCTGCTACTCGATGACTTTAATATGCATCATCTCCTTTTGGGCTCTCCCAGGATCTGCCAGAGAGGTGCCCTCTTGACAGATCTGCTTAGCCACCTTAACCTCTTCTGCCTTAACACAGGAGCCCCCACGTTCCTTTCTGACTCCTCCCACAGCTATTCCCGTTTAGACCTGTCCTTCTGCACTGCCCAGCTTGCTCATCGCCTCGAGTGCTCTTTTCTTTCTGACGCCTACTTGAGCATCCATTTTCCATGTGCTAACCGTTTGCTGACTCCTACCCCACCTGCGTGCACACCCAAATGGCAGCTTACTAAGGCTGACCGGCAGCTTTACTCCTCCGTGGCGACCTTCGGAGAATAAGATTTCTCCAGTTTTCGTGACCGGGTGGAATATCTTACAAATGTGTACTTTCTGCTGCAGAACATTCCATTCCTTGCACTTTTTCTTTACCACACCATGTCCCAGTCCCTTGGTGGACTGAGGCATGCCACAACATAATTTGCGCATGCAGACACGCTCTCTGCATTTTTAACAACCATCCTACGATGGCAAACTGCATTTGTTATAAACACATGCGTGCACAGTGTCGTTGTGTTCTTCGGGTTGGCAAAAACACTAACTGGATTTCATTCACTAGTTCTTTTAACAGTTCCACTCGTTCCTCTGTCTCGTGGGCCAGCCTCTGACAGTTCAGTGGGACGGAGGTCCGTACCCCAATTTCCAGCCTGACAGTAGCAGACAGTGTCATCGTGGGCCCTATTGCTATCTCCATCACCTTGGGTGGCCATTTTTAGGAAATTTTGAGCTCTTCCCGCTATTACCCTGCCTTCCTCCATCGTAAATGAGCAGAGGAGGCTCGAGTCATACCTTTGTGTTCTCAGAATTGTGAGTGCTACAATGCCGCCTTTACTATGAGAGAGCTCGCTCGTGCCCTCAGTTCCTCCCGATCCTACACCCCAGGGCCAGACGTAGTCCACTTTTAGATGTTTCAGCACCTTTCTCTTGCAGGCAACCACTTTCTGCGTAATATGTACAACCTCATCTGGGCAGAGGGCACGTTTCCCGGAAGCTGGTGTGAAGCCACCGTCGTACCCATACCTAAGCTCAGTAAGGATGAACACCTTCCTTCTAGCTACCACCCCATCTCTCTCACCAGCTGTGTTCACATGGCCGTGGAACATACGATTCATGCCCAGCTAGTATGGTGGCACAAGTCTCAAAATTTACTAACGACTGTACAGTGTGGATTTCAAGCACGCCGTTCTGCAGGTGACCATCTCGTCACTTTGTCCGCCCATGTCATGAATGGTTTTCTGCAGAAATCTCAGACTGTGTGCACGTTTTTTGATTTGGAGAAGGCCTACAACACCTGCTGGAGAACTGGTATCCTCCGCACTATCCACATGTGGTGCTTCCGTGGCCACCTGCCCCATTTCCTTCAGGAATTTTTAAAATATCTAGTTTTCGAGGTGCTTGTGGTTTCTGCCTTGTCAGATACCTTTATCCAGGATAATGGCGTGCCTCGGAGTTCCATCCCAAGCATAGTCCTTTTCGCTGTCACCATTAACCCTATAATGGCCTGTAGCCCGCCGGGCATCTCCGGCTCCCTTTTTGTTGACAATTTTGCCATCTATTGCAGTTCTCCACGGACCTGTCTCACTGAGCGGCGTCTTCAGCAATTTGTTGATCATCTCTACTCCCTGAGCTTTGACAAAGGCTTTCATTTTCCACTGACGAAAACATCTGTACAAATTTCTGGTGGCGCAATTGGTTTCTCCCACCACCTTCACATCCTGGGGTGTTGCCCCACCATTCATTTAAAGTACGAAATTCCTGAAGCTCGTGCTCAATAGGAAACTCTCTTGGTCCTCCCAGGTTTCTTACCTGGCAGTCCGCTGTATGCAGTTCCTTAAAGTCCTACATGTCCTCAATGGTACTTCCCAGGTGCCAATCGAACGAGCATCCTCTGGTTGTACTGGTCCTTTGTACGTTCGAAATTCGACTAATGGTGCTTCGACTATGCATCTGCACATCCATCCCTCTTACGCCATATCAACACTATCCACCATTGTGGCATCTGTATGGACACGGGTGCCATTTACACTAGCCAGGTTGAGAGTCTGTATGCTGAAGTTGCTGAACTGCCACTGTCCTACTGCTGTGACTTTCCCCTCAGCAGGTATGCATTCCACGTGTGGCGACCCATCCTATGCCTCCTTCTTCGACGATTCCTTTGATCACCAGTACGGGTTGCATCCGTCTTCTCTGTTACCTCCTGGAGTCTGCTTTTGGCACTTGGGCTACAGTAGCTTAAATTCACACTACCTGCACCTTTCCCAGTGGGTGTGAACCCTTCACCACATTGGCCTCATGAAATGACCTGTGTTAACCTTGGCCTTCATTCGCTTCCTAAGGACACTACTCCAGCCTCGACCTGTCACTTTCAGCTTCACGACCTTCGCACGGACCTTTGCGATAGTACATTTGTGTACACTGACGGCTCTCGGATTGCCCGTGGGGTCTGGTGTGCCTTCGCCATTGCCACCCATGTCTTTCGATATCGGCTTCCGGCACACTGCACGGTATTTACAGCCGAGCTCTTCGCCCCGTACCAGTCCACGCAGTACATCTGGTCACGCAGCCTTTTCAATTGTATCCTCTGCTCAGACTCACTCGGTGCCCTTCATAGTCTATGTGCGCTCTACATTGCCTGTCCCTTAGTGCACCAGGTCCAGGAAAACTGTCACTTGCTCACTCTTACCGGTGCCACTGTGACATTTATATAGGTTCCTGGTCATGCCGGTTTGCCAGGAAATGAGGTTGCTGATGCTGCTGCCACAGCTGTAGGCCTCGTACCTCAGACCACTAGTTCCTATATTCCGTTTCGTGATCTCTCTGTTGCCATCTGTCGGGAGGTGGCGTCACCTCGGCATCGCCACTGATCCTCTCTTCGTGGGAATAAACTGCAGATTATTAAGCCTTTTCTCCCGACCTTATTAAGCCTTTCATCTCGACCCACCCTCCAAGAGAGTCATTTTAACTAGGTTACGTATTGGGCACTGCCTTTTAGCCATCATCATTTCTTAAGTGGCGCTCCCTCACCACTTTGTACACATTGCGCACAAGTTTTAACTGTCCACCATTTCCTGACAGAATGCTCGTTTTTAACCACATACGTTCCCATGGGTGACTCGAATTCGAGTGTAGGAAAAGGGAGAGAAGGAAACATGGTAGGTGAATATGGGTTGGGGCTAAGAAATGAAAGAGGAAGCCGCCTGGTAGAATTTTGCACAGAGCACAACTTAATTATAGCTAACACTTGGTTTAAGAATCATGATAGAAGGTTGTATACATGGAAGAACCCTGGAGATACTAAAAGGTATCAGATAGATTATATAATGGTAAGACAGAGATTTAGGAACCAGGTTTTAAATTGTAAGACATTTCCAGGGGCAGATGTGGACTCTGACCACAATGTATTGGTTATGACCTGTAGATTAAAACTGAAGAAACTGCAAAAAGGTGGGAATTTAAGGAGATGGGACCTGGATAAACTGAAAGAACCAGAGGTTGTACAGAGCTTCAGGGAGAGCGTAAGGGAACAATTGACAGGAACGGGGGAAAGAAATACAATAGAAGAAGAATGGGTAGCTTTGAGGGATGAAATAGTGAAGGCAGCAGAGGATCAAGTAGGTAAAAAGACGAGGGCTAATAGAAATCCTTGGGTAACAGAACAAATATTAAATTTAATTGATGAAAGGAGAAAATATAAAAATGCAGTAAATGAAGCAGGCAAAAAGGAATACAAACGTCTCAAAAACGAGATCGACAGGAAGTGCAAAATGGCTAAGCAGGGATGGCTAGAGGACAAATGTAAGGATGTAGAGGCTTATCTCACTAGGGGTAAGATAGATACTGCCTACAGGAAAATTAAAGAGACCTTTGGAGAGAAGAGAACCACTTGTATGAATATCAAGAGCTCAGATGGCAACCCAGTTCTAAGCAAAGAAGGGAAGGCAGAAAGGTGGAAGGAGTATATAGAACGTCTATACAAGGGCGATGTACTTGAGAACAATATTATGGAAATGGAGGAGGATGTAGATGAAGATGAAATGGGAGATAAGCTACTGCGTGAAGAGTTTGACAGAGCACATAAAGACCTGAGTCGAAATAAGGCCCCGGGAGTAGACAACATTCCATTAGAACTACTGACAGTCTTGGGAGAGCCAGTCCTGACAAAACTCTACCATCTGGTGAGCAAGATGTATGAAACAGGCGAAGTACCCTCAGACTTCAAGAAGAATATAATAATACCAATCCCAAAGAAAGCAGGTATTGACAGATGTGAAAATTACCGAACAATCAGTTTAATAAGCCACAGCTGCAAAATACTAACACGAATTCTTTACAGACAAATGGAAAAACTAGTAGAAGCCGACCTCGGGGAAGATCAGTTTGGATTCCGTAGAAAAACTGGAACACGTGAGGCAATACTGACCTTACGACTTATCTTAGAAGAAAGATTAAGGAAAGGCAAACCTACATTTCTAGCATTTGTAGACTTAGAGAAAGCTTTTGACAATGTTGATTGGAATACTCTGTTTCAAATTCTAAAGGTGGCAGGGGTAAAATACAGGGAGCGAAAGGCTATTTACAATTTGTACAGAAACCAGATGGCAGTTATAAGAGTCGAGGGACATGAAAGGGAAGCAGTGGTTGGGAAGGGACTGAGACAGGGTTGTAGCCTCTCCCCGGTGTTATTCAATCTGTATATTGAGCAAGCAGTAAATGAAACAAAAGAAAAATTCGGAGTAGGTATTAAAATCCATGGAGAAGAAATAAAAACTTTGAGGTTCGCTGATGACATTGTAATTCTGTCAGAGACAGCAAAGGACTTGGAAGAGCAGTTGAACGGAATGGACAGTGTCTTGAAGGGAGGATATAAGATGAACATCAACAAAAGCAAAACGAGTATAATGGAATGTAGTCGAATTAAGTCAGGTGAAGTTGAGAATATTAGATTAGGAAATAAGACACTTAAAATAGTAAAGGAGTTTTGCTATTTGGGGAGCAAAATAACTGATGATGGTCAAAGTAGAGAGGATATAAAATGTAGACTGGCAATGCAAGGAAAGCATTTCTGAAGAAGAGAAATTTGTTAACTTCGAGTATAGATTTAAGTGTCGGAAAGTCATTTCTGAAAGTATTTGTATGGAGTGTAGCCATGTATGGAAGTGAAACATGGACGGTAAATAGTTTGGACAAGAAGAGAATAGAAGCTTTCGAAATGTGGTGCTACAGAAGAATGCTGAAGATTAGATGGGTAGATCACATAACTAATGAGGAAGTATTGAATAGGATTGGGGAGAAGAGAAGCTTGTGGCACAACTTGACCAGTAGAAGGGATCGGTTGGTAGGACATGTTCTGAGGCATCAAGGGATCACCAATTTAGTATTGGAGGGCAGTGTGGAGGGTAAAAATCGTAGAGGGAGACCAAGAGATGAATACACTAAGCAGATTCAGAAGGATGTAGGTTGCAGTAGGTACTGGGAGATGAAGAAGCTTGCACAGGATAGAGTAGCATGGAGAGCTGCATCAAACCAGTCTCAGGACTGAAGACCACAACAACAACAACAACAACGTTCCCACCTGGGTTTGCTGTCTAAGTTATCGGCCGTTTTAGTGAACAGTGCTCCGGCTGTTGACCACGTTTTACTTTTTATCCATCGTAGCAATATGTTGAAGGTTATTTAAATTTTAGTTCTAGATCTCCGTTTCTGTATGGTGTCTTTCATAGCCCTTTTTCCACGTCTCTGTTTTTAGTTGTCTTCTCTTACATTAATCATTTTTAACTCCTCTCTGTCTTTGTGTTCTATAGCATTGAATTGGACCTGTGTGACCCCAGTTGTTTCTGCACCCGAAAACAAAAAAAGAAAAAAAACAAGCAAATCACTTATGCAACCACTTCTAGACTATTGCTCAAGTGTGTGGGACCCACACCAGATGGGACTAACGAAGGATATTGGACGTATACAGAGAAGGGCAGCACGAATGATTTGTTTATTCTGTGGGAGAGTGTCACAGAGATACTGAAGGAACAGACCTGGAAGACTCTTGAAGATAGACTTAAACTATCCCGAGGAAGTATATTAACAATGTTTCAAGAACGGGCTTTAAATGATGACTCTAGGAATATACAGGAATCCCATGCTTATTGCTCACATAGTCATGTGAAAATAAGATCAGAACAATTACTGCACACGCAGAGCCATTTCAACAATCATTCTTCCTGCACTCCATATGTGGATGTAACTGGCAGAGACCCTAATAACTGGCGCAATGGGACATACCTCTGCCATGCACCTCAGGGCTGTTTGCAGAGTATAGATGTAGATGTAGATGTATCATCTTCATGATAGCCAGTGTTCAGCTCTGGGCTTGACTCTTAGCGGCTGGTCAGATCTGATATCAATATTTGTAATGGTCTGTCTTCACTCACTTCCTCCATTGTACCATTCAGAGGTGTCAAGTGTGTTCATATTAGGAGGAGTAGAAGGGCGCATATGTGACCTTAGTTTGCATTTTAGGGTACCATCATGCTGTGTGCTCTAGCCCTATTTGTCTCATACAGTCAATTTATGGGCAGGGATGACCGCAATGTTGAGCACCCTAAAGAAGGAACAACATAACAAAAACAAATCACGACAGTTGTGTTTCTGGCCATGACTGTTGCAGTCGAGAAGCAATGCAACAACTGTGAACAAATTGGAAGCAAAGCTAATCTTGTTCCTGGATGGTTGTTGCTATGCCAGCTCAGTAACTTTGTTATTGTGATCCTCGTATATGTAAAGGCTTCTGGTTTGTCCCACAATCTTATTAAATGACCCTTGTATGAAGTGGGCTTATAAACTGAAACCTAGTCATACAATAATAATAAAGTTGGTGAAACAAGGCTGAAAAAATGTTTTGTTTGGTTAACACAATAAGCAGTGTTTCACTAAAAACCCACAGTTTAACCTGTTAATATTTTTTATTTGTTTTGGCATCTGAGCTGGCCTCACAGCTGTCAGCATACATATAAGATTTAACACATTAAAGAGAAGTATGGACGTTCAATTTCATACATTACATATCAAAAAATTGGAAGTGGACTTGTCTTCCAATGCAAAGGCACATAAAGGGCGATATATTCTGAAGTCTCAAGCAGAGCCATATGGTGGTACATATTGGCAAATTCCTAGTGATGGTGAACAGATACTTCAAGCGGTGGCTTGTAGCATTGTATCTGTTCGTGCAGCTGAGAAAGGTGGGAAGACATCACTCTGTCATAGAGGGCTGATTTTGCGAGCTCATCTACATTTTCATTGCCAGGTATTCCACAGTATGCTTTTACCCAGCACGTGGTACCCTCATGATCCTTATTTGTCACCTGTAACATCAGGCCTACTGCAGTAGTAAAATTTATATGCCAACTAGCTGTGCAGATGACGAAGAAATTCAAGAAATGTATGATGAGATAAAAGAAATTATTCAGATAGTGAAGGGAGCCAAAAATTTAATAGTCATGGGTGACTGCAACTCGATAGTAGGAAACGGAAGAGAAGCAAACATAGTAGGTGAATATGGATTGGGGGGAAGAAATGAAAGAGGAAGCAGTCTTGTAGAATTTTGCAAAGAGCATAACTTACTCATAGCTAACACTTGGTTCAAGAATCATAAAAGAAGGTTGTACACATGGTAGAAACCTGGAGATAGTGACAGGTTTCAGATAGATTATATAATGGTAAGACAGAGATTTAGGAACCAGGTTTTAAACTGTAAGACATTTCCAAGGGCGGATGTGGACTCTGACCACAATCTATTGGTTATGAACTGTAGATTAAAACTGAAGAAACTGCAAAAAGGTGCCAATTTAAGGAGATGGGACCTGGATAAACTGATTAAATCAGAGGTTGTACAGAGTTTCAGGGAGAGCAAAAGGAAACAATTGAAAAGGATGGGGGAAAGAAATACAGTAGAAGAAGAGATGAAGTAGTGAAGGTAGCAGAGGATCAAGTAGGTAAAAAGACGAGGGCTGGTAGAAATCCTTGGGTAACAGAAGAAATATTGAATTTAATTGATGAAAGGAGAAAATATAAAAATGCAGTAAATGAAGCAGGCAAAAAGGAAAACAAACGTCTCAAAAATGAGATCGACAGGAAGTGCAAAATGGCTAAGCAGGCATGGCTAGAGGACAAATGTAAGGATGTAGAAGCTTGTCTCACTAGGGGAAAGATAGATACTACCTACCTTTGGAGAAAAGAGAACCACTTGCATGAATATCAAGAGCTCAGATGGACACCCAGTTCAAAGCAAAGAAGGGAAAGCAGAAAGGTGGAAGGAGTATGTAGAGGGTCTATACAGGGTGATGTACTTGAGGGCAATATTATGGAAATGGAAGAGGAAGTAGATGAAGGTGAAATGGGAGATACAATACTGCGTGAAGAGTTTGACAGAGCACTGAAAGACCTAAGTCGAAACAAGGCCCCGGGAGTAGACAACATTCCATTAGAACTGCTGATGGCCTTGGGAGAGCCAGTCCTGACAAAACTCTACCATCTGGTGAGCAAAATGTATAAGACAGGCAAAATACCCTCAGACTTCAAGAAGAATAAAATAATTCCAATCCCAAAGAAAGCAGGTGTTGACAGATATGAAAATTATCGAACTATCAGTTTAATAAGTCACAGCTGCAAAATACTAATGCGAATTTTTTACAGACGAATGGAAAAACATAGAAGTCAGCTTCAGGGAAGATCAGTTTGGATTCTGCAGAAATGTTGGAAAACGTGAGGCAATAGTGACCCTACAGCCTATCTTAGAAGCTAGATTAAGAAAAGGCAAACCTACGTTTCTAACATTTGTAGACTTAGAGAAAGCTCATGACAATGTTGACTGGAATACTCTCTTTCAAATTCTAAAGGTGGCAGGGGTAAAATACAGGGAGCGAAAGGCTATTTACAATTTGTACAGAAACCAGATGGCAGTTATAAGAGTCGAAGGACACGAAAGGGGAGCATTGGTTGGGAAGGGAGTGAGACAGGGTTGTAGCCTCTCCCCGGTGTTATTCAATCTGTATATTGAGCAAGCAGTAAATGAAACAAAAGAAAAATTCGGAGTAGGTATTAAAATCCATGGAGAAGAAATAAAAACTTTGAGGTTCGCTGATGACATTGTAATTCTGTCAGAGACAGCAAAGGACTTGGAAGAGCAGTTGAACGGAATGGACAGTGTCTTGAAGGGAGGATATAAGATGAACATCAACAAAAGCAAAACGAGTATAATGGAATGTAGTCGAATTAAGTCGGGTGAAGTTGAGAATATTAGATTAGGAAATAAGACACTTAAAATAGTAAAGGAGTTTTGCTATTTGGGGAGCAAAATAACTGATGATGGTCGAAGTAGAGAGGATATAAAATGTAGACTGGCAATGGCAAGGAAAGCATTTCTGAAGAAGAGAAATTTGTTAACTTCGAGTATAGATTTAAGTGTCAGAAAGTCATTTCTGAAAGTATTTGTATGGAGTGTAGCCATGTATGGAAGTGAAACATGGACGGTAAATAGTTTGGACAAGAAGAGAATAGAAGCTTTCGAAATGTGGTGCTACAGAAGAATGCTGAAGATTAGATGGGTAGATCACATAACTAATGAGGAAGTATTGAATAGGATTGGGGAGAAGAGAAGCTTGTGGCACAACTTGACCAATAGAAGGGATCGGTTGGTAGGACATGTTCTGAGGCATCAAGGGATCACCAATTTAGTATTGGAGGGCAGTGTGGAGGGTAAAAATCGTAGAGGGAGACCAAGAGATGAATACACTAAACAGATTCAGAAGGATGTAGGCTGCAGTCAGTACTGGGAGATGATGAAGCTTGCTCAGGATAGAGTAGCATGCAGAGCTGCATCAAATCAGTCACAGGCCTGAAGACCACAACGACAACAACATCAGGCTCATAATGTCATTTTCTGTTGTGAGGTTGTATCTTGTTTTGTGCAGAATACATAATAGTTGCAGCACTGATCTGAAACTAGAAGGGGCCAAAGTATTACTTCATGTATTGAAGGGGTCGAATAGACAAAAGCTCAGCCGTCATAATCGTGACTTCCTCGGGGAGATTAAATTTCATTCCAATACGACTGCTGGTATTTCAGTAAGCACAACCACCTCCATCTTCATTACTTGAAGTCTTGGTGTACACGAATCATGCATTATGTTTGCAGAGAATTCCTTAAAAATGCAATTATATGAATATCTTGTTGAAAAGACACAAACATTCATCTTCAGCAACACATTTTCATTCTTCACACTGGATTGACAATGTGGACTTTTAGACGAAATCCAGAAGCCTGTGGACCAGTTAGTGCCAGTTCTGAGGTCGTGCTGCAATCTGGATACCGAGGAAGACAACTCACTGGGAAAGGAGGCCTCCATTTATTTATTTATCCATCGTGTTTTGTAGACCCGATAATGAAGAACCTTTAGTGCTGCAGTATGCGGTGTTACACATAGCTCCAGAACAGTGCTGTGTGTCCGTTCTTATACCTTACTAACGAATGATGCTTGAAACTTTATGAAAGTTATAAAATAAGGTGTTGAATGTAAGGTTATAAGTGTTGTGTGGGGTTGTTTTTCTTATTTGCATTGTCGTGTCATATCGAGTGTCCGTGCTTGTGTTCGAGGTGGAACAGTGACTGCAATAACTTTGCGAGAGGAACTGCGTGCCAGGACACTAGGCATACGAGCTCTGTTCATCACCGGCTTGTGTTGAAGCATTGTGTTGTCCGAAGAATAAATGCCCTTAGAGAACAATAGAAATAATCTCCGTAAAGCAAATGAATTGAACTGTCAATTTTCATTGTGTACTCTGTGTTTGTAAATAGTCTTTCTGGCTTTGAATATTGAAGAAAACTGTAAATCACTTTGAAGAATACACGAGAGATGTACGAAAAATTTATATTCCCTTATTGAAGAAAAACAGAAATTGTTCTATGTCATTGCCTTCCAGGATATATAGCAGTATAAGCAGAAGTCCTGGATACTACAGCAAAGGCCACCTTCATCTAAGAAGAAAAGAAAACCAGAATGGTATTCAATCCCTGCTTACAGAAGTAAGTAGAAGCTCTTACTTTTAAATGTCATAAGAACACTATAGGAACCAGTCAAGGGACTCTTAGAAACCTTAGTAACAGTGAAGTTGCAGTATTTGTAAGACTTTATTACTTGTTAAAAATTATTAGTATTGATTGTAGTAAAACGTAATTACGTTTCACCGATTTCTGGGTTCAGTTGACTAATAACAATTCTGATGTCGTGCCTACCTAAAAATAAGTATAATGTTGGCCATGACACCACTGTTGCTAAGTGTAACTCATATCGTGCTTACTAAAGAATTGCTGCCTGATCACAAAGTTGGCCATGTCATTACTGTGTGGAACTCACGTGTGGTAAAAAGTTGGCCAAAGCATGACTCCAGGCGTATAAAACCAACAGAAGGCTCAAAATAAACTATCGGTATACTGCTTTGTACTGTTTTTGCTTATGCCACCAAAATGTAGCTCAGTAAATTAGAAGGAAGTCCACTGTCTCAAACAGAGCTGAAGCCTCCTCAGTTAATTTTTTTTTTTTTTTTTGGCTCTTCTGTCATTTGAAAGGTTTTGATGTTTCAGGCCACAAATTCCTCTCCTGCAGCAACCAAATGTACAGGATGAGTCGAAAAGGGCCTTACAACTTTGAAACAATATAGAAATTTATTGAGATAACTTACAGATTTAATAGATGTATTGTTTTCTGGCAACCAAAGTTAGATTCATGTAGTGCGTCAGTACCTCATTCTGCCACTAGGAATGCCAGTATAGTGCACAGTTAAAATGTTGTATCAGATAGAGGATAATGAGACAGTCCTGAAAACAATACTCTTCAGTCAACATTTCATACCAATGGCACGGTGAAAACACCCTGGTGCAGGATACGAGGAAGCAAAGATACATATGCGACCCTGCAACATGTTCATGACAACCCCATAGTTAATGCGCTTTGTTATTGCGTTTTGTGCCCTTAGCAGACTGAAAGCGTATGACTATTTCTTCTTTGTGGAGACAGTTGTCACTGGTATTGTGTATCTGGATCTGCTCGAAAACTTTAATTCCCCACGTTGATGAAGATGACAGAGACGGGACGGTTTAACAACAGCAAGGCTTCCTCAATAATTGCTTCCGAGGTTGGTGGATTTCCTGTGAAGGGCCAATCGCACGACCAGCTCACTTCGCAGGAGAAACCCAGAGTCTTTACCCTAGTGCCACTTTAATAGTAGAAAACAGACATTTCAATCTCATTAAGTTAACAAATATATTTCAGACGAGAAACAAAGATTAACATCCATATCATATCTGATGAACTAATGTACGATTTCTGGGTGAAACATCTGTAAAAGGTGATAGTAATAACAGAATGCATTAGGTTCTATGGTGAATAGTAATTTTATTTAATAGTCTACCATAGGATGGAATAGAAACTCAGAAACATCACAATGAGTGACTACCTCTGCTGTACGGTCCACTGAAAATCTCAATTTCTACTGTCCTGGATATAGGTTTGATATCTTCCATTACAAAATATACTGATTTGCATTACACAGAGCAAAATACAGTGACACGCTATAGATGAATGCTGTGTGAAGAGGTATGGCACTGCACTTTGTTGCACTTAAGTGCAAGTAACATACCTTACACTTCCTCAAACATACATGTTTTATATGTACCAAACTCTTCAGACAGAAGTGCGCTGCAAACTGACCCTCATTCTGAAAAACCCTTTTTTCTAAAATCTTTTATCTCTTATACCATGCATTTGTGATGCTGGGGGTGGGAGTGCCGTCACTATCAACTTTTTGCAATTGTTCAGAAGTATCGTAGATCTGGGGCTGGACATCCCTCCCCCCCCTCCTCATGCATTACCTACTCCCCCATGACAGCCGCCCCATCCCTATCATCCTCTGAAAAGTTAACCATTTTGTTTCCAACTCTCCAAAGACTTCTCCATGCCAAATGACCCTCACTTTGATTACTCCTTCTTACCCTATGTCGTGACCACTCCGATAGCACTGTCCACCACTTGCACCCAACATCCACTACTTGGATGAGTTACTCTCCTCAAATTTGAACACTCCTATCACACCACAAGTCATTGGCAATCCGTGCTCCTCACTTCATGTTCAGCAAGGTCTTCAGGACCATCCTCTCCAGTCACATCTATCATTATCTAACTCAACACCACTTCCACCCTCTTACCCAGTGTGATTTCCGACACTCCTCCTGTGCCGACGAATAGCTACTTAACCTTTCCTATCTCCTCCGCTTCCAACTAAACTCCCATTGCTCTGCTACTTTTTTTCCCCCTCAATCTCCAGAACGCCTGTGCGTGTGTTCCATCTCATTGCCCCTTCCTCTCCCATTGTCCCTCCTATGTCACAATTCATAATACCTATTCCTGAACCTTCTATCCCACCACAGGTGTGCCCCAGGGCCCCATCTGTTCTCCTCTCCTGTATCTCCTGTACTCCGCTGGCATGCCCAAACCACCCCAACCAGTCCATCTTCTTCAATATGCTGAGAACACTGCCTTTCTTGCTCTCTATCCTCCCGTTCAACAGTCTCAGGGCTCCCTCCAAACCAACCTAAACCAGTCACTGCTTGGTGAAATCCGTGACTCCTTTGAATCAATCCTTCCAAAATCCAGGCAATCATTGTGGGGCATACCATCCACTTCTTCTGGCTCCATGATTTCTACCTCACCATCTACGACCGCCCTATCCAACTTACCCCACCTTGGGTCTCACCCTTGACTGTCACACCTGACACCCCATCTCTTTATCATCCAACGAAAAGTCTGTGGTAGACTCCACCTCCTGACCAGCTGGACCTGGGGATTGCACCCTTCCACCAGCCTTCATACCTACAAACCCCCGGTCTGTCCCATTTTGTGTTACACCAGTATTGCCTGGACCTCTCTCGCTCCTAAAATCTAAAAAGCAATCCAAATCATTGAATGCCATGCTCTCCGCCTCACTTTCCGTATCCGTCTCCTGTCCCCCACGAGGGCCTTCTATGAACTCATACCCTTCCGATATCTCCTCCTGTTCCTCGAACATATCCGAATCCCCTACACCGACCACCACCTCGCTCTCCGTCTCCTCCTGACGTCTCCCTTCCTCTCCACTCCCCACATCCTGCCACACGTCTACCTGTGTGTTCCACCTTCTATCCATCTCCACATCCTCCACCTCCTCTCCCAAAGAGACTTACATCATCTCTCTGTTCTGGATAATGTGCTTCGTCCTGATATTTACCCTTTCTTCCACCTCTGGCCATTATTTTACCCTCCCCTCCTCCCTAGTGCTCTCTCTCCTTCCCCACACCATCCTCTGTTTCTCCCCCCTGCCCCCCTGTCCTTTGCCCCTCCTTCCTCGGCTGCTCTCTCCCCACCCTCTCCACCTCCAGCCCTTGCTGTGCTACCGGTTTCCCCCATTCGTCCTTCTTGCCCCCCACCCCCTTCTTCACCGACCCACGCCTTTCTTTCCTCTCTCCCTCCTCACTGATCTCCCCTCTCTTTCGCAGCTCCTTCCAATTTTAATCCAGTTACTTCGTCGTGCAATGCTGCTCGCCGTGTGCAGTGTGTGTCGAGTGTCGTCATCCCGTGTGGTTCACATTACTGTAAACCACCATTTTTAATTGTGCTCTTTGTGCCACCACTGTCTGTGCTACATCTTCGTCGAGTGTCATTTTAATTATAGAAGTAATTTATGTAAATGTGCCTTATGAAAATACCCCCTTTTTTGTGAATTTTAACTTCCATTGTTCCCTTGTCATGTGTAAACATCGTTTATCCCCATTTTTTATGTATTCCCACGTGGCCTGGGCTATAAAATAACAATAAAGGAGACAAAATCTCAATAGCATAACATAGTACACATATATAAATCAGAAACTTATAATGTATGCTGATGGCACAACAATCATTTGCGCAGCTGACACAAAGGAGGAGCTTGAGAAGGAAGCACTCCTGACTATTGAAAATGCAAATAAATATTTAACACAAAACAACCTGTTTTTGAATCAGTCTAAAACAATGAATGTAGTATTTCAGACCAAGCATAGTGAAAATTATAATATAAATGTTAATATAAATGGAAAGACTATTAAAGAAGTAACCAGCACAAATTTTCTAGGAACTATAATAGACAAACATTTGGCATGGGGGGAGCACATAGATGCACTGTGTAAAAAGATAAACAAACAGATCTTCATCATGCATAAAACAGCTAAGACTGTGGATGATAAAGTCCTCAGATCAACGTATTATGGACTTGTCTTCCCACATTTGTCTTATTCAGTTCATATATGGGGAAATGCACAAACTGGCTACCTAAAAAGAATATTCACAGTTCAGAAAAGGGCAGTGAGATGCATTGAAAAATACCACCAAGACAGACCCGTAGTCAAGCTTTTGTACACTATAATATTATGACAGTATATTCACTGTACATATACCAAAGCATAATGGCGGTAAGGTCAAGTGATAAACACCTCCTAAATAAAGATGTACACAAACACGGTACGAGAGGAAATGAAAATTACTACATGATAAACAGAAATCTAAAACTGTCTATGACTGCCCCAGAAGAAGCAGGCAAAAGGTTTTTTAATAAACTCCCCAAAATCATTAAAAAAGAAACAGATCTAAAATGTTTTAAAAATTATTTGAAACGACATCTCACAGAGAAATGTATATACAGTTTGAGTGAATACTAAGATGGTGTTGAAATATATCATTACTGAAATGTACCTTTAAAAATTATCATTTCTTAATGTTGTTTGGATTTTTGTGTACATATAATGTGAAACATGTAAAACCTTTGTATGATTATGGACTATTTCTGTTTAATTATTTGCTTCATTTATATATAATGAAATCAAGTTTGATGTTAATAGGCTATTGTGTGACACACCCAATACTCTCAGCTGGATTTTCAGCTGGAGTCCATGGGCAAAGAATAAATAAATAAATAAATAAAAACGGTTTTTTATGGTGATAACAATGGCTGTGCAACACTCTTCTGTTGGTATCATCTTGGTCTGGAGTCAAATAATTCTGGATATCAGTAAAATTACAAGCAGTGAATCTCATTATGATTGTTGTCATGAGAAGTGCAGAATCTTTTCAACTGCCCATTGCTATAATATTTATAACAAAAATTTATGTTAATTTGTAGAACAAAAAACATTTGTACATACGACTGATAATACCTTAACGTACAAAGTACATTATGTGTCTCAATAATACACTACGACTCCTTACTCATATCACATATGTAGGCCTACTAATTTACTTACATAACAGCTCTAAACTAAGTTCAAGGAAAGAAAATGTCACTTACGTTAGTGTCTTATAGAAAGTGCTACACAACACAGAGAAATTAAAAAAAATCTGTAGGCCTACTATTGCCATTATATTTGCGTTTTCATGTTTCTTAAGCCTTTATAATCTTGGTCAATATCTCATTCCCTGTAAAGATACACAGAATGCATGTAAGCAAATGAAAAAAATGGTGCTTATAGAACTGCACACTGCAAATGAAACTAGAACCTTACGTTCTTAGCCTGTTTAGTATACGTCACATAATCACTAGTTTCCCACTACTGTACACAAATAAAAACATCGATACTTTAATAATTTAGTCTTAGCATTACACAAATATGAAGCAATACCTGTGGATTGATGGCTGCGGCTTCTGGCCTGGAAAAGTACTGACGAAACCACAACACTGGGCATTATCCACCTCGAAATCTGCGAACATACACAACACTTACTATCTTAAACAAGCGACAGCACGAACAATGTAGCTGTAAACATTATGCGACTCGATTTTTACCTATTACGTACTTCAGACAGCGACAGAAGTCGAGTGTTTTGCCCAGCGGTGAGTCGTTCTGACATCTGTTGGCGACGCCAAGCAACACTGGTGCCTTGTGTAACTTTTTATTTTATTACACAACGAGGACGTGTAGAAGCAAATTAATGTTAACAACAAAATTTCCATAGCTATATCAATTAATTATTTCTACTACGTTAATAAAATAGCTATAAGCGCCCATATTTATTGTTATTTTACGGAGAGAATATTTCATACCTAGCAATTCTTGTGGGATATGTAGTGGTTATATACAGCACCAGCAATAGACGTAATTGGTTCTCACTGTCTATGGCCATCCCATCGCCCTCACTCCCACCCTTAAGTACCTTGGCGTCACCCTCGACCGTCGCCTCTCCTGGACTCCCCATCTCCGTACAATCCAAGCCGAGGCACGTTCCCGACTCCGTCTCCTCAAGCTCCTTTCCGGCCGTATATGGGGTCTGGACCCCTCCACCATCCTCCACACCTATAAATTCCTCATCCGCCCCAGGGGGGGCCCATAGTGCGTGCGCAGAACAGAGATTTTTCGTCGTACTGCGCATGACGTCAGCGTCGAGAAACTCCGCTCAGTTCGCGCGCTTTCTTACGTGTTGAAGCAAGTAAGTTTTGTGTTGTTGCTGTTTGTTATCGTGTTGAATCGTGTTTATTCTTTCTGCGACACTTTAACAATGCCGAATTGTGCCGTGGCTATGTGTGAAAACTATAATCAGAAGACTAAAGGGAGTAGTATTTCCTATCATAAGTTTCCGAAAGATCCTGAAACCTGTGCTCGGTGGGTTCAGCTCTGTAGAAGAAGTGATAGTATAAACATTAAAAATGCTACTATCTGTAGCGTACATTTTAAAGAAGACGATTATTTACGTGATATCCAAGCTGAATTAATGAAACTTCCGCCAAAGAAGATCTTAAAGCCGACTGCAGTTCCTTCTTTGCACCTCATTAAAGCCACATCTGCAGCTGCTGCTGCTGCTTCGTCTTCTGTCCAAGAAAGAAATGACAGAAGGAAAGATCGTGAAACACGTAAACGTGCACTTAACAGACTAGCTTCACTGTCACCGAAGAAAAAAAAAAGTGGATCAAAGCACAGAAACTGAAAAAGGCCGCATCGAGGATGAAATGAAGAGGCTTCATAAGGAATTATCGCTACAGACAGAAGAAAATAAGCGTTTGATAGCTGAAAACAACACGCTGAGAACGAGAAACAAATTACTAGCTCATGCATTAAGCAGACAGAGAAAGCTATGCCAAAGCCTTCAGTATCAACGAAGTACTAAAGTGACAACTAAAGTACACCAAGTTTTAAAAACAGTGTTTACGAACGCACAAATTGAATGTCTTCTTAAATCAAAGAAGAGCACCCATTGGACCCAGGAAGATATAAGCAAAGCCTTGCTTCTGCGCTCTCTGTCCAGAAAAACTTATATTTATTTAAGAAGTGTAATGGGAATACCATTACCTGGACTTTCTACGTTAAAACGATGGATATCCAATTCTTTTCGTTGTGTTCCCGGAATTTTGACTGATGTATTGTACTTAATGAATAAGCAAGCAACAAACTTAAGTCAAGCAGAGAAGCTGTGTGTGTTAAGCTTTGACGAAATGAATGTGGACAGTCGCATATGCTACGATCAAGAAACTGACACAATATACGGACCACATAGCCAGGTACAGGTTGTTATGGCACGTGGTTTGTGTGGAACCTGGAAGCAGCCTGTATATTATAACTTTGACACTACGATGAATCGGGATTTACTGATCAGTATCGTCAGAGAGACGCAGAAAGTGGGATTTGTCGTAGTTGGTATAGTGTCTGATTTGGGGGGTAAAAATGGGAAAGTGTGGAAGGAATTCCACATCGACTACACAAACACGTGCTTCACCAACCCAGATGATGAAACGAAACGTGTTTGGGTATTTGCTGATGTACCACATAAGGTGAAACTTCTCAGAAACCACTTTTTAGATGATGGTTTCTCATTAAGTGACGGAAGAACGATAACAAAGGGCGTAATCGAGCAGCTATTGTCGAAAGATAATGGAGAACTGAAACTGTGCCCTAAGCTTACTGCTCATCATTTGACTGTTTGTGGAAGAGATCGACAGCGTGTTCATCTTGCTTGCCAACTCTTTTCTAACACTGTATCAGAAGCAATTTCTTTTGTACTGCCTGAAGAAAAAGACACGGCAGAATTCTTCAAATTGGTGAACGACACTTTTGATGTTATGAATTCGAGGGTACCTGTCGGCAAACGACCAATTTCAAGTGCGTTTGGATTGTGTAAGGAGACGCAGGAGGAAGTTCTTCGTAGATTCTACTCCGTCTGTGAAAAAATGAGAGTGGGAAATCGTAAAACTTTACTTCCTTTCCAAAAGGGATTACTCACCTCGATTCGGTCACTGCTGGGTTGTTTTTCGGATTTAAAACATGGCTACGGTTTGAAGTATGTATTGACCTCAAGGTTCAACCAAGACTGCCTTGAAAACTTATTTTCCCAGATTAGAGCAATTGGCAGAGCCTATGATCATCCCTTACCGGTGGAATTTAAAAGCCGTTTGCGTATTTTAGTTATGAACAAAAGTATCGCTGACATTCAGTTACGCAGTTCTTGTCCAGTCTCAGTGGAAACTGATACAAATTATTTGACTTCTAACCTGTTTGCAGGACTTGTGCCGGGCATTGAAGAAGCGTTGTCAATGGTAGAAGGTGACCAACAAATGAGGGACATTACACTACATGACTTAATTGTTCCACCTTTGATAGAAGATTCAGAGTGTTCTCTAGAAGGTCTCCGCTACATCGCTGGATATATTGCCTGCAGGTGTGTCTCCATTGACAAATCACTTGGTCATCCTAGTGGTAAAACACTCGAAGTGTCGAAAGACCGTGCAAGTTCTGGGTGGATTGAGAAACTGTCTCGTGGTGGCTTAATCATCCCTTCAGATGAGTGGTTTGATGTTGTTAAGCAGTTAGAGGTGCTTTTTTTAAATTTTCATGGCAGCAGTCTGTGTAAAGACGGCAATGTGATCAGAAACCTGACGAGACTTTTAATTGGGAAGTTTCCTACTATTCCTCAAGAGGTAATCACAGTGTACGCTAAAACCAGAACCTTCATCCGGTTAAGGCACTTCAACACATCGGCAAAGGCACAGAGGGCCAAACAGCAGCAGCAGAAAGCAGCACACAGGTGGAGAGCTTCTGCAGTCCCCTCCAGATCTGATTAAGGTATTTAAATTATTCTTAAAAATTTTGAATGTAGTTCATTAAACCAGGCTTCTGTATCATTATGTGTAGTAATGTCTCATCTAACTAGACGCACGGTTGCTGCTTAATACCTGCATGAAAAAGATGGTACAAACTATTGCCGACTGTGATGCACAAAATGTGTTTAGTAAACTGAAAGCTCTTGTTGTAATTGTTGCGTTTACAGTACTATTAAAAATTGTAAAATATATAAAAAGGGACTGAAGCATACCAGATCGTTGTTATCTAACAAAAAATATTGAGTAATAGAATATAAATTGAGGGGGAGCCACAAATCTGTAGTTTTACTTTTGTCATTACCAGAGAGACAATATAAGAGTTTCACAGTCGTAGCAGGTATTAACATTCAGTCTCTGTATTTATAAGCTTCGATCGAATCCATAATTCATTATATTGCCGTTCACTTTTCGTAAATTAATGTTAGTTTAAGCGCAATAGTGCCGTATGGGAACGTCTCGCGCTGCTGACGCTTCTCGACAGTGACGTCACACGGAAGCGCCCGATCGCTGCCGAACACATTGGCCCAACCTTCTATATAGCAACCTTGATCCGCCCTATCCTTTGTTATGCCCATCCAGCCTGGATCTCCGCCCCCCCTACCTTTTATAAATCCCTCCAAATCCTTGAACGCCATGCTCTCCGCCTCGCCTATCGCATCCGTCTCCCCTCCCCCACGCGGAGCCTATATGATCTCATCCCCTTCCCCCACCTCCTCCTTTTCCTTGAAAGGATACGGATCCTGTAGACCTCCCGTAAACTTGATCCTCCTCACCCGCTCGTATCCCCGATCCTCTCCCGTCCCCGCCCGCTGCCGCGCCTGTATTCCCACGTCCCGCCCGGTCTCCATCTCTCCACCCTCCTTACTCTCTCCCAAGGTGGCTTCCGCCAGCTCCCCCTCCCTGATGATATCCTCCTCCCCTCCATCTACCCCTCCTTTCAACTTTGACCCTGCCCCACCCCCCACTTCCGGTGTCCTTTCCTTTAGGCACCCTCCCTCCCTCCCTTCTCTTCCCTTCCCTCCCCTTCTCTTTCCTCTTCCCCCGTCCCCTCCCTCCACCCCTCTTCCCCACCGGGCTTCCCCTCGCCCTTCCTCCTTCCCCCCTTTCTCCCCTGCCCGTGGCATCTCTGCTCTCCCCTCTCCCACTTCCCTTCCTCCTCCTCCTCCTCTCTTGGCAGGTCCCTGGACTCGCACACGCATAGTGAACATTCGCGCGCCGGAGATCATCGCCCTCGGTTTAGTGTCTGTGCCGTCGTGTTTGTGCATCAGTGTTTTTCGCCGTCCACGCTCCTTCATTCACATGTGTCGTCTAACTCGTCAGTGTTTGTGCATAGTGCCGACAGTTTTCTTGTTTGTTTCGTCGAGTGTGAACGGCTTCATGTTTTTTAATTATTGAATCTACTGTTTTTTAAGCCGCCGGTCTGTTACTTTTCTGTCTCCATTTCACTTTTTTGTACTACTTATGGCTGAAGAGCGGAGTACACTTTTCCGCTGCCAGCCCACCTTGTATGGGGTGTTCAAATTACAATAAAGAAAAAAAAAAAAAAAATTAGACGTAATTGGTATTCGCGATCAAAGCGCATCTTTCAATTTTTGAACGGCGTGGAGCATGTGGGGTTGTGGTCCATGCCTTACTTACAAGTAAACATTTTTTAGCAAGTGTGTATTGCGATTTGTGTACGAAAATTTATGATGAACGCCGTGTATATTACGAATTTACTGTCACGTGTTTTCGAATGTACGGATGAAGTTTCTCTATCGATCTATCTGTATCCATTGTCTTACATACATGTACCGTCCTATTCCTATTCATTTCACGCAAAGCCGTAATTACTCCTACCACCCCAGTCTGCTCCCTGACCCATGCCTTTTTCCTGTCTTCCTCAGTAATTCACAATCTATGTCCACATAGTTCTCAAACCAACCCTCAGACTTCCTATAGCTCTCACGCATTTGAAATTCACGGCATTGTCTCATTGCTAATAGTCCAAACTGCTAATTGCTGTACTTCTAAACATACCGTTCGCAAAGATTGGCAGTTTGGTTTTGAAAACATTCATCAGTTTATAGTATAGCACCCCAGTCATCTTCAGTTAGCATAAATAAATAAAAACAGCCTTATCCTCTATGACTTCCATCAATTTGTGCATTGTACATTGCCTTTGGTCTCGGTGAAACTGCATTACAAGCATACTTTCAAACTTACTACCTTAGGTTCATACCTCGAATTCCATGGTTTTTTTGTGCTCTAGATTGAAAACAACACAATGGAAAGGAAGCTGCTTGGCATAAAATTATTTCGCCTGTTTTGACTCACTGAATGAAACTCGCTGTCAGTTAATGGTGTCAAATGAAATTTATTTCTATTTTCACTCGAACTGGTTGGAGTCAGTCTTCCCTCGCTCCAGCTGTGATGACGAGAAGGTAATTTTTATATTACTATTATTTATTATTCAGTCATAGCAGTGCGGCCGTCGCGTTTAGCAGTGAAGACCCAGGCGCTAAGAACAACGCACGAGGTGTAATGGTGGGGACACTCCACCGTCTCCACGTAGTGAAAGGGAGGGACGCGAGAGGGCAGCAGCTGCTAACAGTTGCAAGCACCATAGCCCCACATAGTAAGGGCAGCGGCCGACAGAGGGCAAGCGCGTGGTGCAGAGCTGACTGAGTCCTGCACGTTCCTGCTAGCCTGGACCTACACTTCACAGTGCGACGTCCCGATGAAATGGGAGAGAAAAGCAAGCGTCCGGACGATAAATGAACGGAATTGTTTTTCGTTGTGTTGCCTTCACGACTGCAAGCATTTCACAGAAATCTGTTAGAAATTTTATCCTATTAATAAAAAAACACATAAAGGTCTGGAACAATGAAGTATGTACTTGTTAACACCCAGCCATAAACAGTTTCTTATTTTTCAGTAACGTGGGTAGAATGCGGAAGGCGAGCGATCTATCAGAGTTTGATCGAGGGTCAGCATGAGCATTTCGGAAACTGCTCGACATGTCGTGTGTTGGAGGAGTGCTCTGGTAAGTGTCTCCAACACGTGGCAAACTCGAGGTGAAACCATACCCAGACGCCATGGAGTTAAATGGCCACCCCCCATTACAAATGTCGGACTTTTAAGGCTGGACAGACTGGTAAAACAGGATAGGTGGCGAAACGTGGCAGAACTAAAATCTGACTTTAGTGCCAGCAGAGTACAAGTGTGTCTGAACGCAGAGTGGACCAAACTAATACTCCCAATGACGAGCCTCCGCTGTCGTCGACCCGTGTACGTGTCAATGTTAACGCCACGACATTGGCAACTACGATCGAAATGGGCACGTGAGCATCGGGACTGGACATTGGTGCAGTGGCTGAGCATTACACAATCTGACAAATTACAATACATTCCTCATTGTGTCAGTGAGATGGCGGGAATCTGTCACCTTACAGGGGAAGAGTTCCTCGACACGTGTAGTGCTGGATGGAGACGAGCTAATGGCAGCTCCTTTAAGCTCTAGGGAACATTCACTCAAGCAGCCATGGGTCCAGTGGAGCTCGTGCAAGGCACCTCGATGGCCGAGGGGGTACCTCCACACTCGTTGCAGACCACATACACCCCTTCGCGGCAATCGTGTTTCCCGTCAACCGTGCCATTTTTCAACAAGGTAGTGTGCTACGTCACAAGATCAGGAGTGTGACAAAGTGGTTCAGGGAATACAGCGGCGCGTTCCAATTGATGTGGTGGCTCCCATCTCGCCAGATCTGAACCCGGCTGAATGCATCTGGGACGTGACTGAACGTGTCATCAGATCTCATCCCCCACCCCCGTCTCCCCTCCTGGTAACCTTTGGGTTCAAATGGCTCTGAGCACTATGCGACTTGACTTCTGAGGTCATCAGTCGCCTAGAACTTAGAACTAATTAAACCTAACTAACCTAAGGACATCACACACATCCATGCCCGAGGCAGGATTCGAACCTGCAACTGGAGTGGTCTGTCGGCTCCAGACTGTAGTGCCTAAAACAGCGCAGCCATTCCAGCCGGCGGAACCTTTGGGAATCTGGAGACTTGTGTGTGCAGATTTGATGCCACCTCCCTCCAGTGACCTACCAGGGCCTCATTGCTTCCATCCCATGACAGGTTCCCGCTGTTTTCCGTCCCAAAGGTGGACATTCTGGCTACCAGGTAGGTGGTATTATATTCTGGCTGGTCAGCTTATTCATGTCATTAACACTGCGAGATCACAGATTAATATAAGTCAGTGCAAGATATGCCATTGCAAATGTAATGCTCGTACATTAACAACTGATGTAACTTTCAGGATGTTGAATGGAAGCACGATTGTCTTGCAACGATACCATATGTCAGTTTGTGCCTGTTGCACTTGGTCGGTCAGTACAGGGATGGTTAATGCTGTTTGTACATGATGCCAGAATTGTCGTCCGAAATGTGCTCAACTGCAGACAGATCTTGTTATCGAGAATGTTGTGTTACAACAACGGTATGTGGACACGTGTTGTAGTGTTGGAAAACGTCCTGGAATGCAGTCCACCAATGGCAGCACAACAAACGGAATCACTAGACTGACATAATATTTTGCAGTCAGGGTGCCTGGGGTAAGAGGGAGAGTGCTCCTGCTGTCATAAGAAATCTAGCACACAGACACACTGGTTGCAGACGCCCGACTGTCCTCCTCATAACAAACAAGTGGCTATAGCTGGCCCCGAGGCACAGCTGGCCTCCATCGAGAACACAACAGAACTCCACCCCGCCTTCGAATGAGTTTTCACTCTACACCACTCGCGTCAAAATTGGCGGTGGTTTAGGGTCAGTGGAATACACACTATTGCCAGCTAGCACGGTGATACTGCTCCAAAATGTGTCCACTTGCGGGTTCGGCTCTCACATCCATCTTTTTGCACCAAAAGAGCTGTCTACTGCTGATGTCCACCAGTTCACCTCTGTCTATGCGGAAGGCTGAATGAGCATTCAAATGGTTCAATGCTGGCTTGGAAAATTCAGCTGTGAAGTCTTCCTGCAGTCTCCATATTCACCAGATATTGTCCCAAGTGAGTTTTATGTGTTCCACCCCTTCAAAGGTCATTTTGGAGGGAAACCCTTCAGAGCCAACACTGAAATCTGAAGTCACATCACCAGTGAACAGCTAGTTACGAGCACAGGACTCGACCCAGCATACCACTGGTTCGTGTCACGTTACCAAAAATGGTGATAGAAAAATGACAATTATATAGAAAAGTTGCAGATGCTTTCCATTATATCAGTAAAATTGTTTCAACATGACAAAATTAGTAAGGTTTTTTTATATAAAACAGGGAAACTTACTTACTGGATGCCCCTTGTGGTACACCACTGATTCCAAAGTATGATCAACTGTGCACTAAAAAAATGGGTTATAAGCCAAAACCTAGGTCATACAATAATAATAAAGTTTGTTAAAGAATGCTAACAAGTTTCATTCAGTTAATAATAATCTCTGTATATAAAAGGCAATGTCATGACTAACTAACTAACTAACTAACTAACTAACTAACTGCTCATTGCCCAGTCCAAACTGCTAAGGGTACAAAAATGAAGAGGATGTTGATCTTTTACTGTAGGCACTGTTTAAGAAGGGACTGTCAAAAATTCCACTCTAAGGAGGTGAAATAGTGGATGAAAGCATTTTTAAAGTATGTCAGTGTTAAAGGATTTTTCCGCCCCATGAACCATGGACCTTGCCGTTCGTGGTGAGGCTTGCGTGCCTCAGCGATACAGATGGCCGTACCGTAGGTGCAACCACAGCGGACGGGTATCTGTTGAGAGGCCAGACAAATGTGTGGTTCCTGAAGAGGGGCGGCAGCCTTTTCAGTAGTTGCAAGGGCAACAGTCTGGATGATTGACTGATCTGGCCTTGTAACACCAACCAAAACGGCCTCACTGTGCTGGTACTGCGAATGGGTGAAAGCAAGGGGAAACTACGGCCGCAATTTTTCCCGAGGGCATGCAGCTTTACTGTATGATTAAATGATGATGGCGTCCTTTTGGGCAAAGTATTCTGGAGGTAAAATACTCCCCCATTTGGATATCTGGGCGGGGACTACTCAAGAGGACGTCGTTATCAGGAGAAAGAAAAATGGCGTTTTGCGGATCGTAGCATGGAATGTCAGATCCCTTAATCGGGCAGGTAGGTTTCTGCGGATCGTAGCGTGGAATGTCAGATCCCTTAATCAGGCAGGTAGGTTTCTGCGGATCGTAGCGTGGAATGTTAGATCCCTTAATCGAGCAGGTAGGTTAGAAAACTTAGAAAGGGAAATGGATAGTTTAAAGTTAGATATAGTGGGAAGTAGTGAAGTTCAGTGGCAGGAGGAACAAGACTTTTGGTCAGGTGAATACAGGGTTATAAATACAAAATCAAATAGTGGTAATGTAGGAGTAGATTTAATAATGAATAAAAAAATAGGAGTGCGGGTAAGCTACTACAAACAGCATAGTGAACGCATTATCGTGGCCAAGATAGATACGAAGCCCACACCCACTACAACAGTACAAGTTTATATGCCAACTAGCTCTGCAGATGATGAAGAAATTGATGAATTGTATGATGAGATAAAAGAAATTATTCAGGTAGTGAAGGGAGACGAAAATTTAATAGTCATGGGTGACTGGAATTCGAGAGTAGGAAAAGGGAGAGAAGGAAACATAGTAGGTGAATATGGATTGGGGAAAAGAAATGAAAGAGGAAGCCGTCTGGTAAAATTTTGCACAGAGCAAAACTTAATCATAGCTAACACTTGGTTCAAGGTTGGTTGGTCTAAGGATTAAAGGGACCAAACTGCAGAGGTCATCGGTCCCTTTTTCCAAAATACTAAAAATACCCACAGAGAATAAAAAATGTTCAACAGAATAGGAGACAGACGACACAGAACAAAAGAAACATAGACAAGGACCAGACAAAACGAAATAAAATCACACGGAGTGTGACGGTGGTTGGCCGACCATAGGAACAAAAAAAAGGGAAAAGCTAACCACCGAAAACACATTAAAAACTTAGTTTAAAACCGTAGGCCAAAGGCCAGAATCAACACGAAACAATAAAGTAAAACAGAAACACTCAGATTAAAGAATAAAAACTCCCTGCCCTAATAAAACGTAAAACTAAGGCAGCCATAACAGGGTCATCAGATAAAACGGCAGGGAGCATAGCAGGCAGCGCAAATGGGGGCAGGCCAACAGAATGTGGGCCACTGTCAAAGCCGCCCCGCAGCGACATACAGGAGGGTCCTCCCGGCGCAGTAAATAACTGTGTGTTAGCCAGGAGTGGCCAATGCGGAGCCGACAAAGGACGACTGAGTTCCTGCGGTTGGCTCGCATGGATGACCGCCACACAGTCGTTGTCTCCTTAATGGCACGGAGTTTATTGGGCATGATCCGATCACGCCATTCAGCGTCCCAAAGCGCAAAAACTTTTCGGTGGAGGACTGCCCGCAAATCAGTCTCTGGGAGGCCAACATCCACAGATGGTTTACGCGTGGCCCCTTTCGCCAGGCGGTCAACATGTTCATTGCCCGGGATACCGACATGACCGGGGCTCCACACAAAGACCACAGAGTGGCCGCAACGCACAAGAGTATGCAGGGACTCATGGATAGCCATCACCAGACGAGAATGAGGAAAACACTGGTCGAGAGCTCGTAAACCGCTCAGGGAATCGCTACAGATAACGAAGGACTCACCTGAGCAGGAGCGGATATACTCTAGGGCTCGAAAGATGGCGACTAGCTCAGCAGTGTAAACGCTGCAGCCAGCCACCAAGGACCGTTGTTCGGAATGGTCCCCTAGAGTTAGCGCATACCCGACACGACCAGCAACCATCGAACCATCGGTGTAAACAATTCCAGAGCCCTGATACGTGGCCAGGATGGAATAAAAGCGGCGGCGGAAGGCCTCTGGAGGGACCGAGTCCTTCGAGCCCTGTGCCAAGTCGAGCCGAAGGCAAGGGCAAGGAACACACCACGGGGGCGTACGCAGAGGCGCCTGGAAAGGGGGTGGAACAGGGAAAAACCCAAGCCCGCAGAGAAGCTCCTTGACGCGTACGGCGATCGGACAACCCGACCGGGGCCGACGGTCCGGCAGATGGACGACTGACTGCGGGAACCGGACATGGTAATTTGGATGCCCGGGCAAGCTAAAAACATGGGCAGCATAAGCAGCCAGTAATTGTTGGCGTCGCACCCGCAGTGGAGGAATACCTGCCTCAACAAGGATGCTGTCCACATGGCTGGTGCGGAAGGCACCAGTGGCAAGTCAGATCCCGCTGTGTAGTATTGGGTCCAGCACTCGCAACGCAGAGGGGGATGCTGAGCCATAAGCCAAACTCCCATAATCCAGACGGGATTGGATTAATGCCTGGTAGAGCCGCAACAGGGTAAATCGGTCGGCGCCCCAGCGGGTGTGGCTCAAGCATCTCAGAGCGTTTAGATGCCGCCAACACGCCCGTTTAAGCTGCCAGATATGAGGCAGCCAAGTCAACCGGGCATCGAAAACCACCCCCAAAAACCTGTGTGATTCCACCACTGAAAGAAGTTCGCCGGCAAGATAAAGCGCGGCTCCGGGTGGACAGTGCGTCGCCGGCAGAAATGCAAGACGCAGGACTTGGCTGCCGAAAACTGGAACCCACGAGCTACAGCCCAAGACTGCGCCTTGCAGATAGCACCCTGTAGCTGACGTTCAACAGCTGCAATGCCAGTAGAGTTGTAATAAAGGCAGAAGTCGTCAGCATACAGGGAAGCAGAGACAGAATTTCCCATGGCCGGAGTGAGCCCGTTAATGGCTATTAAAAACAGGCAGACACTTAAAACAGAACCCTGTGGCACACCGTTCTCCTGGACGTGGGTGGAACTACATGAGGCTGCGACTTGCACGCGGAAGGTACGATACAACAGAAAATTTCTGATAAAGATTGGCAGAGGGCCCCGAAGACTCCATCCATGAAGCGTAGAAAGGATGTGATCACGCCATGTCGTATTGTACGCCTTCCGCATGTCGAAAAAGACAGCGACCAGGTGCTGACGGCCGGCAAAGGCAGTACGGATGGCCGACTCCAGGCTCACCAGATTGTCGGCGGCGGAGCGGCCTTTACGGAACCCACCCTGAGATGGAGCCAGAAGGCCCCGAGACTCCAGTACCCAAGTCAAGCGCCGGCTCACCATCCGTTCGAGAAGCTTGCAAAGAACGTTGGTGAGGCTAATGGGGCGGTAGCTGTCCACCTCCAATGCGGTCTTGCCTGGTTTCAGAATGGGGATAACGATACTTGCCCGCCACTGCGACGGAAACTCACCCTCGATCCAAATACGGTTGTAAAGTTCGAGGAGCCGTCGCTGGCAGTCCACTGAGAGGTGTTTTAGCATCTGGCAGTGGATGCTATCTGGTCCAGGAGCGGTATCAGGTCAAGCGGCAAGGGCACTGCGGAATTCCCACTCACTGAATGGAACATTGTACGATTCTGAATCGTGGGTGCAAAACGAAAGGCTCCGACGTTCCATCCGCTCTTTAATGGAGCAGAAGGCCAGGGGGAAATTCGCAGAAGCGGAACTCATAGCATAATGCTCTGCCAAGCGGCTTGCAATGACGTCGGAGTCTGTACAAACTGCTCCATTCAGTGAGAGCGCAGGGACGCCGACAGGTGGCCGATAGCCGTAGACGCGTCGAATCTTGGCCCAGACCTGCGATGGAGTGACATGGAGGCCAATGGTGGACACGTACCGCTCCCAGCACTCCTGCTTGCTTTGGTGGATAAGGCGGCGGGCCTGCGCACGCAGCCGTTTGAAGGTGATGAGGTGTTCAATGCAGGGATGTCGCTTGTGACGCTGTAGCGCCCGCCGGCGATCTGTAATCGCTGCAGCGATCTCAGGCGACCACCAAGGCACAGTCCGCCGCCGAGGGGACCCAGAGGAGCGGGGAATGGCAGATTCGGCGGCAGTAACGATGCCGGTGGTGACCGATTGAACCACCGCATCAATGTCGTCATTAGAGAGAGGCTCAAGAGCGGCAGTGGAGGAGAACAAGTTCCAGTCAGCCTTATTCATAGCCCATCTGCTAGGGCGCCCAGAAGAGTGACGCTGTGGTAGTGACAGAAAGATCGGAAAGTGGTCACTACCACACAGGTCGTCATGCGCACTCCATTGGACAGACGGTAAGAGGCTAGGGCTACAGATCGAAAGGTCAATGGCGGAGTATGTGCCATGCACCACACTGAAGTGTGTGAAGGCACCATCATTTAAAATCGAGAGATCGAGCTGCGACAATAAATGCTCAACGATGGCGCCTCGACCTGTTGCCACTGACCCACCCCACAGAGGGTTATGGGCGTTGAAGTCGCCCAATAGCAAGAAAGGTGGCGGCAATTGGGCGACCAATGCAGCCAGGACAGGCTGCGAGACATCACCATCCGGTGGAAGGTAAAGACTGCAGACGGTAACAGCCTGTGGCGTCCACACCCGAACAGCGACAGCCTCTAAAGGTGTTTGGAGAGGGACAGATTCGCTGTGCAGAGTTTGAAGGACATAGAGGCAGACGCCACCCGACACCCTTTCATATGCTGCCCGGCTCTTATAATAACCTTGATAGCCAAGGAGGGCGGGGGTTCGCATTGCTGGAAACCAAGTTTCCTGAAGAGCAATGCAGAAGAAAGGGTGAAGGCTGATAAGTTGTTGGAGCTCAGCTAGATGGTGGAAAAAACCGCCGCAGTTCCACTGGAGGATGATGATGTCCATGGCTGAGAAAGGCGTGAAAGGACTGGGAAGGCAATTTACTCCGCTTGTTCACTCACCGCCACCGATTCAGTACCCGTACTAGAGGCATCCATGGCGTCTGAGGGACCTGCGAGATCAAGGTCCTCAGCGGACGCTAGAATCTCGACTTCATCCTCAGACACAGAGCGCGAAAGGTGCGGTGGGGTTGGTGCCACCGCAAGTTCTTTGGCCTTAGAGGTCTTTCTCTTGGACTTCTCTCGCTGAACCTTGGGTTTCACCGGCTGGGAAGGCTTCACCAATTCAGTCTCCAGGACAGAGGAGGATCGTGAAGCCCTACGGCCGGCCGCTGGCGAGGACTTATGCCACTGGCGGCCGTCATCCTTCCCGCTGGTGGAACCCTGGGAAGGGAGGGTCCCAAGGGAACTCTTACGGGCGAGAGTAGCTGAAGAAGTTAGACGCTTCTCCGGCTGAGAAGTGGGGACGGACGTTCCCGACGGGTGTGAGGAGGTTGCTCCTGAGGTAGGTGGTGCAGGAGCAACCGGTTGGGTAGAGCCCCCCACGGGCAAGGGGGCAGGAGGAGTCTTACTGCTTATCGAGCTGGCTGGAAGTCTCAAAACTGATGGGGCTAGCACAGTTGTTGTAGCAGCTGCATAAGAAGATGTCATTCGCACAGGATGGAGTCTGTCATATTTCCTTTTGGCCTCAGTATAGGTCAGCCGGTCCAGGGTCTTATATTCCATGATTTTGCGCTCTTTCTGAAAGACTTTGCAGTCAGGCAAGCAAGGGGAATGATGCTCTCCGCAGTTGACACAGATGGGAGGCGGGGCACATGGAGTATCGGGATGAGATTGGCGTCCACAATCTCGACATGTGAGGCTAGAAGTACAGCGAGAGGACATATGCCCGAACTTCCAGCACTTAAAGCACCGCATCGGGGGAGGGATGTAGGGCTTGACGTCACAACGGTAGACCATCACCTTGACCTTCTCCGGTAACGTATCACCCTCGAAGGCCAAGATGAAGGCACCGGTAGCAACCTGATTGTCCTTCGGACCCCGATGAACGCGCCGGACGAAATGAACACCTCTACGCTCTAAGTTGGCGCGCAGCTCTTCGTCAGACTGCAAAAGTAGGTCCCTATGGAAAATAACACCCTGGACCATATTTAAACTCTTATGTGGTGTGATGGTAACGTGAACATCCCCCAACTTGTCACAAGCAAGTAACCTGCGTGACTGGGCGGAGGATGCCGTTTGTATCAGTACTGACCCAGAGCGCATTTTGGACAAGCCCTCCACCTCCCCAAACTTCTCCTCTAAATGCTCGACGAAGAACTGAGGCTTTGTGGATAGAAAAGACTCCCCATCAGCTCTCATGCAGACTAAGAATCGGGGCGAATAACTATCCTGAGACTTACGCTCCTCCCACGGCATGGCCAGAGAGGGGAACGTTTTCGGATCGTACTTTTGAGCATTAAATTGAGCCCGAGAACGCTTAGAGACTGCTGGCGGCTGGCCGCCAGCGAGAGATGATGTACCACGCTTCATTGCGGGTCATCCGCCCTGATGCCACCTACTCCGACCAAGGGCCCTCCCCACAGGTGCTACCCAGCCGCAGCAATAGCCACCTGGCAGGATGTCCGTTGCCGGGAGTCCTGATGCCCCAGGGAGACGGGCATCTACTCCTTGGCATACGTGGGGAGTTAACGGCACAGGCATCAGTAGAGCGATCCCTGTGTTGTCAGGGGGCTACAACCAATAGGGTACATGGCGGCCCCACCACAACGGACTGGCTACCGTGCTGGATCTTAGGTGCAAAAATGTCCAAGGTCGTCGTCGCAGTTAAAAGCAACACTGCAGAGTGCAGCGTGGTAATCGCACCCGGTGACGTATCCCCACCCAAGAGACGGAAAACGAGCGGTACACCATTGCAACGACGAAAAAGTTGGCTAAAGGTCTCAATGCACGACGGATACAGTGCACCATGTAAGGCACCCTTCCCCAATTGGCTCGTTCTTTGGAATAATTTAGAAAGATGGAGGTCAAACCCGAGAGGGGACCATCACATAAGGCCGAAACATTTGAGACTCCTTTTAGTCGCCTCTTACGACAGGCAGGAATACCACGGGCCTATTCTGATCCCCGAACCCGCAGGGGGCCTTGGTTCAAGAATCATAAAAGAAGGTTGTACACATGGAAGAATCCTGGAAATACTAGAAGGTATGAGATAGATTATATAATGGTAAGACAGAGATTTAGGAACTAGGTATTAAATTGTAAGACATTTCCAGGTGCAGATGTGGACTCTGACCACAATCTATTGGTTATGAGCTGTAGGTTAAAACTGAAGAAACTGCAAAAAGGTGAGAATTTAAGGAGATGGGATCTGGACAAACTGATTAAACCAGAGGTTGTACAGAGTTTCAGGGAGAGCATAAGGCAACAATTGACAAGAATGGGGGAAAGAAATACAGTAGAAGAAGAATGGATAGCTCGGAGGGATGAAGTAGTGAAGGCAGCGGAGGATCAAGTAGGTAAAAAGACGAGGGCTAGTAGAAATCCTTGGGTAACAGGAGAAATATTGGATTTAATTGATGAAAGGAGAAAATATAAAAATGCAGTAAATGAAGCAGGCAAAAATGAATACAAACGTCTCAAAAATGAGATCGACAGGAAGTGCAAAATGGCTAAGCAGGGATAGCTAGAGGACAAATGTAAGGATATACGGGCTTATCTCACTAGAGGCAAGATAGATACTGCCTACAGGAAAATTAAAGAGACCTTTGGAGAAAAGAGAACCACTTGTATGAATATCAAGAGCTCGAATGGAAACCCAGTTCTAAACAAAAAGGGAAAGCAGAAAGGTGGAAGGAGTATATAGAGGATCTATACAAGAGCGATGTACTTGAGGACAATATTGAGTATATAGAGGGTCTATACAAGGGCGATGTACTTGAGGACAATATTGAGGACAATATAAATGGAAGAGAATGTAGAAGAGGATGAAATGGGAGATACAATACTGCGTGAAGAGTTTGACAGAGCACTGAAAGACCTGAGTCGAAACAAGGCACCGGGAGTAGACAACATTCCATTAGAACTACTGACAGCCTTGGGAGAGCCAGTCCTGACAAAACTCTACCATATGGTGGGCAAGATATATGAGACAGGCGAAATACCCTCAGACTTCAAGAAGAATATAATAATTCCAATCCCAAAGAAAGCAGGTGTTGACAGATGTGAAAATTACCGAACAATCGGTTTAATAAGTCACAGCTGCAAAATACTAACGTGAATTCTTTACAGACGAATGGAAAAACTAGTAGAAGCCAACCTTGGGGAAGATCAGTTTGGATTCCGTAGAAATATTGGAACACGTGAGGCAATACTGACACTACAACTTATCTTAAAAGAAAGATTAATGAAAGGCAAACCTACGTTTCTAGCATTTGTAGACTTAGAGAAAGCTTTTGACAATGTTGACTGGAATACTCTCTTTCAAATTCTAAAGGTGGCAGGGGTAAAATACACGGAGCGAAAGGCTATTTACAATTTGTACAGAAAGAAGATGGCAGTTATAAGGGTCGAGGGACATGAAAGGGAAGCAGCTGTTGGGAAGGGACTGAGACAGGGTTGTAGCCTCTCCCCGATGTTATTCAATCTGTATATTGAGCAAGCAGTAAATGAAACAAAAGAAAAACTCAGAGTAGGTATTAAAATCCATGGAGAAGAAATAAAAACTTTGAGGTTTGCCAATGACATTGTAATTCTGTCAGAGACAGCAAAGGACTTGCAAGAGCAGTTGGATGGAATGGACAGTGTCTTGAAAGGAGGATATAAGATGAACATCAACAAAAGCAAAACGAGGATAATGGAATGTAGTCGAATTAAGTCGGGTGATGCTGAGGGAATTATATTAGGAAATGAGACACTTAAAGTAGTAAAGGAGTTTTGGTATTTGGGAAGCAAAATAACTGATGATGGTCGAAGTAGAGAGTATATAAAATGTAGACTGGCAATGGCAAGAAAAGCATTTCTGAAGAAGAGAAATTTGTTAACATCGAGTATAGATTTAAATGTCAGGAAGTCGTTTCTGAAAGTATTTGTATGGAGTGTAGCCATGTATGTAAGTGAAACACGGACAATAAATAGTTTGGACAAGAAGAGAAGCTTTCGAAATGTGGTGCTACAGAAGAATGCTGAAGATTAGATGGGTAGATCACACAACTAATGAGGAGGTATTGAACAGAATTGGGGCGAACAGGAGTTTGTGGCACAACTTGACAAGAAGAAGAGACTGGTTGGTATGACATGTTCTGAGGCATCAGGGGATCACAAATTTAGCATTGGAGGGCAGTGTGGAGGGTAAAAATCGTAGAGGGAGACCAAAAGATGAATATACTAAGCAGATTCAGAAGGATGTAGGCTGCAGTAAGTACTGGGAGATGAAGAAGCTTGCACAGGATAGAGTAGCATGGAGAGCTGCATCAAACCAGTCTCAGGACTGAAGACCACAACAACAAGGGATTTTTGAAGCTAAGACTATGAAAACTGACATTTGATTTCTCTGTTGGAAAATAAAAAACTCGTGTTCCAACTCTTGGGAATTCAACCACTACGGGGGTAAAATAGTGGGTGAAAGTTATTTTTGAAAATAAATAACCACTAACAGATTTTTAAGGCTACATCTATGACAACTGGTTAGAAATTAAAAAAATAAATTTTTCAGTGTTTCTGGAAATTTAACTCCTTAGGGAATGCAACAGGGGGTGAATATTTTTAAGAAAATATTTTGTTACAATAAAAAAATACAAAGTCAGTTTTATGAAAATTGGTACTTCAATTCTCAGTTAGATGTTAGTAAATATCTGCTAGTGAATTATAAATGCTACAGAATACGTCCACAACAAAGTAAAAGGCACGATTAACAAAAACTTTGGACTCCAGCTACCAGAATCACTTTTTGGTCACCATTACATTCAGAAAAGAGCATGCTTATATGGCCTTCATTAGTGTGGAAAGAAAGCTTAGAAATTGTTGCAATTTCTGAACAATAAAAAAATCTGATTAAATAAAAACTAAAATTCTCTGCAGACCATACAGTCTATAAGGGCAAAGCAGCGGCGCTAAGCTAGTAGTAGTAATAATAATAATAATAACAATAATAAAACATGATGTGCTCTGCGTGAGAAACATAATCCGAAAAAGTGACCACTAGAATACAGATCCTTTTTCCCTAACATTCAGTCTGATCACTCTAGTCTAAAGTGATTTATAAAGTGTGCTTTTCATGTGGGGAAAAATGCTAAATTTACAAGGTTCAGTTGTTATGAGAAGGTTATTATTTTCAACACATGTATCCCCTTTAAAACTCTGTATCCTACTCACAACTCGTGCTGAGCAGTGCTCCATCAGACAAAAGGGCAGTAAGTTGCAGCAGTTCGGGAAGCACCACTCGTACGGTTTTAATGCATTAACTGATATGATAATAGAAAATACTCCTGTGGATGAGTAAAGTAACATCTCCAACTCAAACTAAGTCCATTCCCAATATAATGTGAAAGGGTAGGTATACAGAATTTCAGCAATAATCTACAACAGAGAGAGGTAAAAGCAAGGCATAAAAAAATTGACTTTTGTAAAATGACTGCGCGGAGGGAAATGATGGGCCAAGTATAATATGAACACCTCAAGTCACAGAGTAAAAATCCTGCACAGATTTTAGTTGTATGACATGGAATTCATAATATTCCATAATTCTCAATTTTGTCTGGCAAACGTTCTAGTTAGTTATAGGTGTGTAGTGATAAAAACACATACAAGTCTCCGTGTGTTACCGGGTGACTTACCCACTTGACAATTCCACTTTTGTGCACATTTTGACCACTGCCCTACAGCATTTGCTCATGTGCTCAGTGGAGTAACCCAATGGGTAACTGCTGCTCATAAACAACACGATGGCTGTATGTTTTCAAATGTGAGCCAATGTCAGCTCCAGTGCTTTCTCGGCTGTAGTTTAAGCAGATATTGCTAATAGTTTTATGTCTCAAATTTCAATCTGCATATCATTATAAGCTCTGAGCAACCACACAAGGAAGCATTTACATGACATTTATAACTTCCACACAGCCAGACACACTGTTATTCCCAATTGTCTGTTTCATTTCTCATTGGTGTTCTATTCTCATCTACGGTGTTTTGTAAAAGTTAAAAAGGAAGGAAGATTTAGTTTTAGTATCCCATCAGTAATGAGATCAGTATAGACAGAGCATAAGTTGAGCTCGTTTTAACTACGGAAAAGAAATCAGCTGTGTCCTGTCAAAGGAAGCATCCCAGCATTTGTCGGAGCAATTTAGGAAAATCACAAAATACCTAAACAGGGATGGCCAGACACAGATTTGAACTGTTGACCTTCAGCATATGAACACAGTGTCCTAAACAATAAGCCACCTTGCTTGGTACAGAGTTTTGTGCCAAACTATTGAACTTCTTCCTGAAATTCCAAATGTATCAGTGTTCCATGTACTTATTTACTTTTTACACTTCATTTTCTTGTAATTCAGACATATATCATCAAGAAAACTGTTGCGTTTAGTTATGTTATTGTCCGCAGCCTTAATATTTACTCCCTCCATTTTCCAATGGATGATTTGCTGAGTTTTGTCTCCCATCGACAACGTCCATTGTGGTTACAGTCATTGAATCTTTGTAAACTGGTTACATAAGAGCACACGTACCACTCCAGGTGAGTGGTGGGTATACCTACCTCTCCTTACTGACAAATGACACTTGCAATGGCAGTAATTCATATAGTGAGTATATAATAATATAAAATAATATGCCTAATGTGAATCGGCAGGTTCTATGTGGTGGTTTTATTTCTGCTGTGCTTGTGGTGAAGTGTACTGAAGAATGATACACACGTCTACCACAGGACACTGATCCGGTGACTTAGCGAGAGGAAATACCTGGTTGGACGTGACAATAAGTATTCAGAGCATTCACCGTACTGCCCTCTCCGTGCACAGAACAGTTGTAAAAATAAAATAAAAGTGGTGGAATTGAAGCTAATGAATTTTTAAGATGCATATTGATATTGCATGTGGAAGCTTGACACAGTAAATTAGTTTTAATTACTGAAGTGTTGAGAGAAGAAGTAAATATATCACAAAAGCAATAGTAAATGATGTGTAAATCTATTTCTAAAATGAGATAATATCTTTTGAATTAAGAGAGTTCTTACAGTTTTGGTGACAAAGTCTGGAACAGTAGCATAGAAAGTACATGGTCAGTTTTCATACAGATATAATAACGCCACATTTGAAGAAACAGTTACATTGAAAACACCTGAAATGCTATAAGGTTGTGGCATCAATTTATAGAAACATCTTCAATAGCCTAATATGTATAGTGTGTCTCATGAGGAAGAGTGTCAGTTTTCAGGGATATGACAGCAATGTTTATTTGAAACAAAAAACTTCATACTGGCATTTTCTCTACTCAGAATAGCACACTTAATGTACCTTTGTTTTTAGGCGAGTTGTGCGCACATACATGCCTTACCCAGCTGGCCTCCTTGACATTACATTCTAGCCCAATGTATCTCACTGCTTTCAACCTCTCTGCACACGATGTCTTTCTGCCATTAAACAAAGCATCGAACAATGCAATTATCCACGGTGTGATGTGTGTGAAGTAGTGTGAGGGACAATTGTCGGTCACACGCTTGCTAAAATACAACATATCTACACAGACAATGAATGCACAGATGTGGTATATATTTACAGCTTCTGCGATTGTAGTGCTCCTGCTGCAGTCGAAGGATACAATTGTGGCTTTCCGACACTTCAAATTCCCGATTGTATAGTGTGCGTGCCAGAGTTTTCAGGAAACTGTGCAAAACAGGTATTCTTCCAAATTCCCATTTTTCTTCTGATTGTGCAGTTCAGTAACCCACAACACATTGTTGAAACAGTTCCATGTAGTCCTACTATCCACACAGCAGCTTTCTGTAAATATGAATGGCTCACCAGCAATTGTTACATGTGGAAAACTTATGTCACTTCATTTACAGTGTGTTCGCAATATCCAGTTAGTGATAATGCCACATGTCATTTGCTTTTGTTAATACTACTCACCCCCCCATCAACCATGGACCTTGCCATTGGTGGGGAGGGTTGTGTGCCTCAGTGATACAGGTAGCCGTACCGTAGCTGCAACCACAACGGAGGGGTATCTGTTGAGAGGCCAGACAAACGTGTGGTTCCTGAAGAGGGGCAGCAGCCTTTTCAGTAGCTGCAGGGGCCACTGTCTACATGATTGACTGATCTGGACTTGTAACACTAACCAAAATGGCCTTTCTGTGCCGGTACTGCAAACGGCTGAAAGCAAGGGGAAACTACGGCATTAATTTTTCCCCGAGGGCATGCAGCTTTACTGTATAGATAAATGACGATGCCGTCCTCTTGGTTAAAAGTGTTAACGAAGATTGCTCAGAACTCACAAAAAAAGACAGTGTGGTGATAATAGGAAGTGCAAACAATGTTTACAGAAATGAAGCCACTGCTTTTGTTAAGAAGCTGATCGCAGTGCTGCGGTTCCTGCATTTCACAAACGTAATTGTAAGAACACTCCCACAAAGGTACGATCTTCCGGACTGGTCCTGTGTTAACAGAGAAATTCGATGAATGAATTCCAAGTTAAAAATCTTTTGTGCCAAATTTGTAAATGTAAAGCTCATGGATATTGAAACTTATGAAAGAAACTGTTTTACACGCCATGGAATGCATCACAACAAACAGGGTAGGAAAAGATTAGCTGCGTGCATTAACGATGTACGTGAAGAGATATCTCACGATAACGATAACAGACCTGTTATTGCAATGGAAGCTCCTTCATAGGAAACTAAGATGGTGGACCAATGCCTATGGAATTAGGTCCAAAAGAACTAATGAAGCAAGGGACCGTAAATTTGCAGTAAAAATCCACATACGTGTGAACTTTGCCGACAGTTTAATAGATACTGTAAGTTCTGTAGTCAGTAAAAATTGCTTCATAATGCGCATAAATGTAGGTGGTGTGTCAGGAGAAATGAAGAACAAACTATATGACTTCGAAATACTCTTAGGCAAATAAACTCTGTAAAAGTCATATGTTAGAATGAATATTGGATTAAATCGGACAATGTCAAGCTACTAAATTCACTCTCAGGATACAAGTTAGCATCGAGTTTTTGCAGAAAAAAGAGGTATGGGGGATCATGTATATTAGTTGAACAGACACAAAACTTCAAAGCCAAAACAACTTTTGATTGTTTAAATGAGGAACAGGTATTCGAAAGCTGTTGCATTGAGCTGTCTGAATACGGTTTACTAATCACAAGCATATATCACATCCCGGAATATTGGGCTACGAGGGCATTTCTAGAGAAATTTGAAACATTGCTAAGTAGGTTGCAGGCAGGGAAACTATATAAAAAGATTGTAATTTGTTCTGATTTTAATATAGATATAAGAGACGAAAACAGATTTGTTACCACTCTGAAGGATTTGTTGGCTACCAATGGCTTAACAATAAATTTTACTGAGTACACCAGGGTAATAGCCACTTCTGCCACAATCATTGTTAATATAGTGAGCAGGAAAAATTATGGAAATACAGAAAAACATGTATTTAGTATTAGGAATCTCTGATCACTCAGCACTTTTTATGTCATTGCCATACATAGACAAAACATATAGGCCCATAGTATAATTGGTCAGAAATTTCAGCCAGCCAAATATAAAAACATTTATCTTGAAATTAAAGGAAACCCACTGGACCTTCAGCAACCAGTGTTCAGTAAACAATAATTACAACCCTTTCATATCTGAATTCAAGAACATTTTCAACAAATTCTTTCCCCTCGTATTAACACATGATAAATACAATAAAAGTAAGACATGGATTATAGAAGGTATCAGGATCTCTAGTATTAGAAAGAGAGAAATGCATAAGGAAGCGAAAACTAACCATGGTGCTGACTTTATTAGGTACAAAATCAAGTACAAAAAATATTTGATCGGGTAGTTAAACAAGCAAAACAAATGGCAAACAGTAAATATATAGCTAATGCCTCAAATAAATCAAAAGTAGTATGGCAGGTTGTCAAGAAAGAAACAGGTACTGAAGAAACCAAACATTTTAGTTACAAACTAGAAATTGGTGGGAATACTGTTACTAATGCTCAGCACATCTGTGAAGAATTTAATAGGTACATCATAACCACAAACAAAATTCATAGCTTCTTGTTTCCACAAATAAGACCTGATGCAGTACTGCAGGAATCAAGAGAGTTTAAATTTACTGCAGTATCATGTCAGGAAGTAGCTAATATCATACAATCCCTACAAAATCTTAAATCTGTGGGCTGGGATGAAATTCCAACAAATATCATAAAGGCAGGAAGTGACAGCATTGCACCTCAACTCTGTAAAATAATAAACCAATCATTTGATGAGGGCTGCTTTCCAGACAGACTGAAATATGCTGAAGTTTGTCCAATCTACAAAAAGGGAAAAAACAAGATGATTTAGTAAATTTCCACCCAGTGTCTATACTCCCAGTTTTCTTTAAAATAGTTGAACGAATAGTATGTAATCAATTAGAAAAGTACAATAAAGAAGGTAATATTATTCTCAATAACCAATATGGGTTTTGGAAGTGACAAAACACTTTACAAGCTGTAAATGAACTAATCTCTAAAGTAAGTAAATGCCTCAACAAGAAACAAAGTGTATCTGGTATTTTTTGTGACCTCTCAAAGGTCACCATAAGCTACTGCTCCAAAAATTGGGTACCTATGGCTTCCATGGAAAATCTATAAGATGGTTTTCATCTTATCTCAAAAACAGACACCAAAGGGGGGTGATACATCAAAAGGGAGAGGAAACTTGCTCTAGCTGGAGAGAAATACAAGCAGGCATGCCCCAGGGCTCAATATTAGGATCACTTCTGTTCTTATATTACATAAATGACATGCCTATCAAAGTAAATACAGATACAATACTTTACGCAGATGACTCAACTGCTGTAGTCTGTTGTAAAAACACTGAATAATTAGTATGGACCACGAAACAAACTCTACAAGAAATTTAACAATGGATAAAAAATAATGCTGTGAAATTAAATCTTGAAAAAACCCAAATCATACACTTGAGGACCAAACAAACTACTGAATGTATATCGCAAATAGAATATTGAGGAAAAGAACTAACCACAGTTGATTCTGTAAAATTTCTTGGGATAACTTTAAATAAAAAGTTGCAGTGAACCGACCATGTGGACAGTTTACTGAAGAGATTAAATAATTTAGTTTATACAATGAGGGTACTACACAGAGTAATAGATTTAACAGTGAAGCAAATTGTATACCACACGTATTTCATAACAGTTATAAGATATGGAATAACTTTTTGGGGTGTTGAAAAGACAAACTTCCTTCGAATCTTCTACAAAAAAAGAGCAATGACAAGAACTAATAGTAGACATTCATGCAAACCATTATTCGAAAGCCTGGACTTCATGACAATCCCTTCCATCTCCATCTATGAAATACTTCTCTTTGATCAGAAAAACTTGCATCTGTCTGAAGGAAATCCATTCACACATGCCTATGAAACTAGACATAAATTGAAATACATCCTACCTTGTCACAGACTCACACTATATGAAAATACTCCATATTACATGGCTCTGAAGGTCAGAAATAAGGTAAGGTCAACATCTGGGGAATCCACAATGGAGACCATTGGCACAAATCGAAAAAGCAAATGTTGTTATAGACTAGAAGAGTTTCTAAATGAATAAAAATCAAATATTATGATTTAGAAGAATTTATAAATAGGAATAGGGAGTAAGGATACAAGTACAAATGGTATACTTTCAAAGCCTTATAGATACAAAGTATACACGTTCACTGTATATTCATGTTTATAAATAGAATTATAGTTTGAATGGTGTTTTGTAGTCCGTCCAGTACCTCCATACGTCATATAGGTGTGTGAAGGCTATGGGAATGTTTCGATGAGTTACGAACAGATCCCCCCCATGAACCATGGACCTTGCCGTTGGTGGGGAGGCTTGCGTGCCTCAGCGATACAGATAGCCGTACCGTAGGTGCAACCACAACGGAGGGGTATCTGTTGAGAGGCCAGACAAACGTGTGGTTCCTGAAGAGGGGCAGCAGCCTTTTCAGTAGTTGCAAGGGCAACAGTCTGGATGATTGACTGATCTGGCCTTGTAACAATAACCAAAACGGCCATGCTGTGCTGGTACTGCGAACGGCTGAAAGCAAGGGGAAACTACAGCCGTAATTTTTCCCGAGGGCATGCAGCTTTACTGTATGATTACATGATGATGGCATCCTCTTGGGTAAAATATTCCGGAGGTAAAATAGTCCCCCATTCGGATCTCCGGGCGGGGACTACTCAAGAGGATGTCGTTATCAGGAGAAAGAAAACTGGCGTTCTACGGATCGGAGCGTGGAATGTCAGATCCCTTAATCGGGCAGGTAGGTTAGAAAATTTAAAAAGGGAAATGGATAGGTTGAAGTTAGATATAGTGGGAATTAGTGAAGTTCGGTGGCAGGAGGAACAAGACTTCTGGTCAGGTGACTACAGGGTTATAAACACAAAATCAAATAGGGGTAATGCAGGAGTAGGTTTAATAATGAATAGGAAAATAGGAATGCGGGTAAGCTACTACAAACAGCATAGTGAACGCATTATTGTGGCCAAGATAGATACGAAGCCCACACCTACTACAGTAGTACAAGTTTATATGCCAACTAGCTCTGCAGATGACGAAGAAATTGAAGAAATGTATGATGAAATAAAAGAAATTATTCAGATTGTGAAGGGAGACGAAAATTTAATAGTCATGGGTGACTGGAATTCGAGTGTAGGAAAAGGGAGAGAAGGAAACATAGTAGGTGAATATGGATTGGGGGACAGAAATGAAAGAGGAAGCCGCCTGGTAGAATTTTGCACAGAGCACAACATAATCATAGCTAACACTTGGTTTAAGAATAATGAAAGAAGGTTGTATACATGGAAGAACCCTGGAGATACTAAAAGGTATCAGATAGATTATATAATGGTAAGACAGAGATTTAGGAACCAGGTTTTAAATTGTAAGACATTTCCAGGGGCAGATGTGGACTCTGACCACAATCTATTGGTTATGACCTGTAGATTAAAACTGAAGAAACTGCTAAAAGGTGGGAATTTAAGGAGATGGGACCTGGATAAACTAAAAGAACCAGAGGTTGTACAGAGATTCAGGGAGAGCATAAGGGAGCAATTGACAGGAATGGGGGAATTAAATACAGTAGAAGAAGAATGGGTAGCTTTGAGGGATGAAGTAGTGACAGCAGCAGAGGATCAAGTTGGTAAAAAGACGAGGGCTAGTAGAAATCCTGGGGTAACAGAAGAAATATTGAATTTAATTGATGAAAGGAGAAAATATAAAAATGCAGTAAGTGAAACAGGCAAAAAGGAATACAAACGTCTCAAAAATGAGATCGACAGGAAGTGCAAAATGGCTAAGCAGGGATGGCTAGAGGACAAATGTAAGGATGTAGAGGCCTATCTCACTAGGGGTAAGATAGATACCGCCTACAGAAAAATTAAAGAGACCTTTGGAGATAAGAGAACGACTTGTATGAATATCAAGAGCTCAGATGGAAACCCAGTTCTGAGCAAAGAAGGGAAAGCAGAAAGGTGGAAGGAGTATATAGAGGGTCTATACAAGGGCGATGTACTTGAGGACAATATTATGGAAATGGAAGAGGATGTAGATGAAGATGAAATGGGAGATATGATACTGCGTGAAGAGTTTGACAGAGCAATGAAAGACCTGAGTCGAAACAAGGCCCCCGGAGTAGACAATATTCCATTGGAACTACTGACGGCCGTGGGAGAGCCAGTCCTGACAAAACTCTACCATCTGGTGAGCAAGATGTATGAAACAGGCGAAATACCCTCAGACTTCAAGAAGAATATAATAATTCCAATCCCAAAGAAAGCAGGTGTTGACAGATGTGAAAATTACCGAACTATCAGCTTAATAAGTCACAGCTGCAAAGTACTTACACAAATTCTTTACAGACGAATGGAAAAACTAGTAGAAGCCAACCTCGGGGAAGATCAGTTTGGATTCCGTAGAAACACTGGAACACGTGAGGCAATACTGACCTTACGACTTATCTTAGAAGAAAGATTAAGGAAAGGCAAACCTACGTTTCTAGCATTTGTAGACTTAGAGAAAGTTTTGACAATGTTGACTGGAATACTCTCTTTCAAATTCTAAAGGTGGCAGGGGTAAAATACAGGGAGCGAAAGGCTATTTACAATTTGTACAGAAACCAGATGGCAGTTATAAGAGTCGAGGGGCATGAAAGGGAAGCAGTGGTTGGGAAGGGAGTAAGACAGGGTTGTAGCCTCTCCCCGATGTTGTTCAATCTGTATATTGAGCAAGCAGTAAAGGAAACAAAAGAAAAATTCAGAGTAGGTATTAAAATTCATGGAGAAGAAATAAAAACTTTGAGGTTCGCTGATGATATTGTAATTCTGTCAGAGACAGCAAAGGACTTGGAAGAGCAGTTGAATGGAATGGACAGTGTCTTGAAAGGAGGATATAAGATGAACATCAACAAAAGCAAAACAAGGATAATGGAATGTAGTCTAATTAAGTCGGGTGATGCTGAGGGAATTAGATTAGGAAATGAGGCACTTAAAGTAGTAAAGGAGTTTTGCTATTTGGGGAGCAAAATAACTGATGATGGTCGAAGTAGAGAGGATATAAAATGTAGGCTGGCAATGGCAAGGAAAGCGTTTCTGAAGAAGAGAAATTTGTTAACATCCAGTATTGATTTAAGTGTCAGGAAGTCATTTCTGAAAGTATTCGTATGGAGTGTAGCCATGTATGGAAGTGAAACATGGACGATAAATAGTTTGGATAAGAAGAGAATAGAAGCTTTCGAAATATGGTGCTACAGAAGAATGCTAAAGATTAGATGGGTAGATCACATAACTAATGAGGAAGTATTGAATAGGATTGGGGAGAAGAGAAGTTTGTGGCACAACTTGACCAGAAGAAGGGATCGGTTGGTAGGACATGTTCTGAGGCATCAAGGGATCACCAATTTAGTATTGGAGGGCAGCGTGGAGGGTAAAAATCGTAGAGGGAGACCAAGAGATGAATACACTAAGCAGATTCAGAAGGATGTAGGTTGCAGTAGGTACTGCGAGATGAAAAAGCTTGCACAGGATAGAGTAGCATGGAGAGCTGCATCAAACCAGTCTCAGGACTGAAGACCACAACAACAACAACAACAACAACGAACAGATTTAAATTTTAATGTTGTATTTTTATTATAATAAGCAATGAATGTATTACATATTTCCTGTAGCATATAAAATACTCTAACAACTGATGTTAAAGACTGACAAGTCACCAATGTTCTCAATCGAATGACTGTATTAAAACATGTTATGTGACAATACAGTATCCAATCTTATCTTAGATACCATGTCTGTGGACATTTATGGACTTTTGTCTAATTCTAAAAATGAATTTTGTTATGTCTTTATGGTGGTTGATGTATTTTCGAAGTTCATAAAAGCATTTCCTCTTAAGAAAGCTACAAGTAAGCAAATCATCTCTAAGTTTGAAAACATGTTTTCTTCAGTTGGGTATTCCTAAAACTATTTTATCTGACAACAGGTCACAGTTTACATCACAAGCTTGGAAAGATTTTATTGATCACACAAAAGTAAGCCATATTCTAACCTCAGTGTACCGTCCTTCGAGTAATCTTGCAGAAAGATACACCAGAGAGATTGGTAGACAGTTTAGAACATATTGTTGTAAGAATCATACCAGTTGCATAAATTATGTCAGTGATTTTGGGGATATTATGAAGAGCTTACAACATTCTTCAACAGGTTTTTCACAATTTGAAATCATGTTTAATACTAGACAAGCCCTCATTTATTTCTGAGAATGTTGAGTTTCCTCCATGTAAAATTCTGTTCATTGTTACAATCAATATGTACTAGCTCTGCATTTAAAGTTAAAATTATTTTTTTAGACACATTTGAAATTATGAAATATTTGGCTCAGTTAAAATTTCTATTGTTAATTACGCAATTTGGTACTGTTTATTATGTTTATTTTATAATTCATTTATACATTAATAGAAATTCATTTGCCAAGAAAATTTATAAACCATTTGTAGTATTGTTATTACCACAGGGTGAGAAGATAGTAGTGGGCATGCCTCTAATGTGATCAGACATGTTTCTGTATTTTGGAGGAACAATGTAATTTCAGCTTTGTTAATATTAAAATTCAAAAGACAGTGTGATCTAGTAAAATGTGGAGCAAATAAATTCCAAAAAGAAACAAAATTCTGTGCAGGCATTTTTCTAAATCTTTTACACCAATTGGAACCATGAGAACCTAAAATGTGAAAGTTTCTGCTTCAAGAATCAGAACCCTAGACATGAAGAACTGGAGCAAACTGTGTGAGAAAAGAAGGTAAGTAAAAAATTTAGTGTAAATTTTACTCATCTAGAATTATCTGAAATGGCTTTAATATCGACGTTAGTAGTGACTCCATGGATGATGACGTTCCACCAGAGGAAGCCAACAGGGAATGTCAAGAGGCAAATAAGGCATGTTTTGGTGGTTTATCTGGATACTGATTCCATTACCGTTACGTGGAATGACATTAACTTTCATTACACCTGCATTGAATTACTTTCCAAACGTTCAAGATGCCTGGTTCAATTCAATTCAATTTATTAGCGTCCTTGTAGTATCATCGAAATGATATAGGACTTGTCAATAAACATTACAATTTAAAATACAATTACATGAAAATTTGTAATTGAATTTACTTGTCACTTAGACATTACAATTTTAATAGAACTTTTAGAACATTAACATAAAAATATACAAGTAGGATAACAACGTACAAAAAAAAAAAAAAAAAAAAAGGTTAGTGATTCTCACATCAAAGATTATTTACATTCTTACATTAACAGTTTCACACTTTCATAGAAACAGCAAGTATTTAAATGTGAGCAATTACACATTTTTATTATGTCAGGGAAATATTAACTGCGCTTTTATTGTCAACGATTCACAAACTCTTCGATACTGTTTAAAACTATTGCTCAATAACATATTTTTTAATTCTCTTTTAAATATGTACAGTTTTGGTATTATTTTTAGTTCTTTGGGGAGAGCATTGTAGAGGATTTTGGGTTGGTATAGTACACTTTTGTGATACATAGCTGTTTTATGAATTTCTCTGTGGAAATCATTCCTATTCCTTGTTTCGTAGTTGTGAAATTCTCTGTTTAATGTAGAAAATTCCTCGTGTTCTTTTAAGAAACATATGCTTTCATATATGGTTTCAACAGGACGGAGTGACATCACACATTGCACGGCAATCAATGGCATATGGGCAAGAATTGTTTGGCAACCGTGTGATCTTACGATTTGGTAACATTCTCTGGCCACCTAGATGGCCACATTTACCGATTTGTGATTTTTTTCTTTTGTGGCTACCTCAAGAACAACGTCTATACAACTTACCAAGAGCCCTTGTGAGTTAAAACAGAGTATTCGGGATGCTATTCACAGTATCCCAGCTGTGTTATTGCAGAGGTCAATGAGTAATTTCAACAGCAGATTTCACGAACATATTCATACAGAATGACACAATCTAAAGGACATAATTTCTAAAAAATGATAAATGCCATCAATGTTTTGTAAATGGCAAAGTTGCAAGCTTTCAACTACTATGAATGCAATTCCTTTCATTCATCACTTCTTGTTTTATTGGAATATGGAAATGTTCCCATTTTTCTGTGTCACCCTGTACATTCTGTGCAAAAGTAATCGCAGAATTTGCCGCAATAAATCTAAAATGGGTTGCCAGAGAAAATACAGCAATTTTCGGTGTCTATAGGCCACCTGGGGCATGTATGGATACATTTTTCAAGAATCTCTCTAACTTGCTGATATACACAGACAGTACATTTTTTGTATTAAATGGCCATATAAATACTATGATAGAAGGGGATATAAATACAGACTTATTAACTAACGATGCCAACACCAAAAAGCTACACCCCCTACTCGACAGTTTCAGTTTGACGAGAGTTATCCATGAACCAACTAGAGAGATTAGCAACAGTAAAACATGTCTGGATAATACGCTACTGGCCATTAAAATAGCTACACGATGAAGATGACGTTCTACAGATGAGAAATTTAACTGACAGGAAGAAGATGCTGTGATATGCAAATAATTAGCTTTTCAGAGCATTCACATAAGGTTGGCGCCGGTCACGACACCTACAACGTGCTGACATGAGGAAACTTTCCAACCGATTTCTCATACACAAACAGCAGTTGACCGGCATTGCCTGATGAAACGTTGTTAAGATGCCTCGTTAAGGAAGAGAATTGCGTACCATCATGTTTCCGACTTTGTAGCCTATTGCGATTGCAGTTTATCATATCGCTACATTGCTGCTCACGTTAGTTGAGATCCAACGACTGTCAGCAGAATATGGAATCGGTGGGTTCAGGAGGGTAATACGGAACGCCGTACTGGATCCCAAAGGCCTCATATCTCTAGTAGTCGAGATGACAGGCATCTTATCCACATGGCTGTAATGGATCGTGCAGCCACGTCTCGATCCCTGAATCAACAGATGGGGACATTTGCAAGACAACAACCATCTGCACGAACAGTTCGACGATGCTTGCAGCAGCACGTACTATCAGCTCAGAGACCGTGGCTGCGGTTACCCTTGACGCTGCATGACAGGCAGGAGCACCTGGAATGGAGTACTCGACGACAAACCTGGGTGCACGAATGGCAAAACGTCATTTTTTTGGATGAATCCAGGTTCTGTTTACAGCATCGTGATGGTAGAGTCCGTGTTTGGCGACATCGCAGTGAATGCACATTGGAAGCGTGTATTCGTCATTGCCATACTGGCGTATCATCCAGCGTGATGGTATGTGGTGCCATTGGTTACACCTCTTGTTCGGACTGACCCCACTTTTGAGAGTGGACATTACATTTCAGATATGTTACGACATGTGGCTCTACCCTTCATTCGATCCCTGGGAAACCCTACATTTCAGCAGGACAATGCATGACCGCATGTTGGTCATGTACAGGCCTTTCTGGAAACAGAAAATGTTCTTCCGCTGCCCTGGCCAGCACATTCTCCAGATCTCTCACCAATTGAAAACGTCTGGTCAATGGTGCCCGAGCAACTGGCTCGTCACGATATGCCAGTCACTACTCTTGATGAACTGTGGTATCGTGTTGAAGCTGCATGGGCAGCTGTACATGTACACGCCACCCACGCTCTGACTCAATGCCCAGGTGTATCAAGGCCTTCATTACGGCCAGAGGTGGTTGTTCTGGGTACTGATTTCTCAGGATCTATGCACCCAAATTGTGTGAAAATGTAATCACACGTCAGTTCTAGTATAATATATTTGTCCAATGAACACCCGTATATCATCTGCATTTCTTCTTGGTGTAGCAATGTTAATTGGCAGTAGTGTATAATAATAAATGTGACCTATCTTACCTACAGAACAGCTGTTCTAAAAACTAGCCATCTCTGATCAAAACGCAGTACAGCTTCAACTGGAGGCAAATTAGATGCCGTTTGCCACTAAAAGGAAACTATATGTCAGAAAAAGAATAATGTACAATGAAAACATCAATAGACTGAACTGCATATTAGCACACATATCATGATTTTTAGAACAATAGGTTTGCCTGTGATGGCTTTGCTGCTGAGTTCTACTATTGTTTTGATGCAACATGCCTCCTTGCAGCCACAGAAGTTGAACAAACTAAAACTATAAACAGAAGTATATGGAAAAATAATGATGTCATTGAAGCAAGGGAAAAATTAAAATTATTCCAGAGAGCAATGTTGAATAACAGACTAAATTTCAAGCTAAAGGAGGCTTTCAAAACTTACCAAGAATACTATAAAGATTTATTGATACAGACCAGGAGCAGCTATGTTGCAAACAAGCTTCAGGCTTCACACAGTGTTACTACTGGTGTCTTGGGAGCGAGTATCTATTTTATAACAGGCAGGGCAAAAGGTGTATAGACTTTAATATTGACCACAATGGGATGGTAACAAAAGACAAACTTGGAATTGCTAAAATATTCAATGAACATACTTCTTCGGCGGGGGAAGCTATCAATGACAAACATAATAACCTGCAGTATAATTTTAAAGGAAATCCATCTGAGCATAACACACATCTAGCCCCACAAACTGCAAAGAAATAATTAACATCATTAGCTCTCTAAAATCTTCCCATTTCACAGGCATGATGACCTCAGTATTAATGTATTAAAAGCGTGCAGACAAACTGTGTCTGTAGCAGTAAATAATGTAATAGAATCAGGCACCTTCACAGACAGACTAAAAATAGCTCAAGTAACACCAATCTTTAAAAAAGGGGACAAACTCAAAATTTAAAACTACAGACCCACCTCAATACTTGCAGTCTTTTCCAAATAGTTTAAAAAGTCATATACAGCAGAATTATAAGCTCTCTCTGGATGCACTACCTAATGCTTGAAAATCAAAATTGTTTCTTAATATGTAAATCAACCAGCACAGCAGCTGCTCAATTAATTGAAGAGATAACAAGTGACACCGAGAACAAGCAACATGTTGCAGGTATATACCTCCATGTTGAGAAAGCTTTCAACTGTGTGAGCGTCACAATCCTGTTAGAAAAGCGTGGAATATTGGAGTCAGAGGCACTCCTCATTACATAATAAAATCTTACATGAGTAACCGAAAACAGTTTGTACTGCTCAAAGCTGAAAGAGGTGTTCACAAATCCAAAATAACTAATATAAAAAATGGAGTGCCCAGGGCTCAGTATTGCGTCCTCTTCTGTTTTTAATTTATGTAAATGACATAAGATGTTGCACTCAGAATTCCAAAATAGTTCTGTATGCAGATTATACGTCCATTGTGTGGAAAAAGGGATCATTTAATAAACTAGAGACCCATTGTAATAACGTGACAAATGAAATTGCACAGTACTTTAATGAAATCCATCAAATGTAAGTGGTAGTAAAACATGACTCATGGAGTTTAACAACAGTAGTTTTAATGATGAAATTAAAGTATACAAAGGGAATGAATTAGTAAAAAAGACTTTAGTGTAAAATTCCTTGATTTAACAATTCAAAGCAATCTAAAGTGGGACACACATGTTGACACACTCGCATGTAAGTTGTCTAAGAATATATTTACAATTAATATGATTAGCTAGTTCTGCAAAGACATTGCCGCCCCACCCCTTATGAGTACTCTCCCTCCATCAGCTGCTTCATCCCCCCCCCCCCTCCCCTCTTCTGTCCATGCCAACCCCATCTGCCCGAGACTGTGCAGTGTCTTCTTCGTGCCTAATTTTTAGTGCAGTGTTTTAAACGGGTGATAACTGTTGTGTGTCTTTTCCGAAGTGTTGCGAACAGAAACCGTACTGTTGCTGGGTGTGATTTTTCTCTCTCTTGCGAACAGAAACCAGACTGTCACAGTGTTTCTCAATTGTCTGTCTACTAGTGTACCTGTCTTCTTCCAGTGTATTTAATTAGCAGCACCAACCCTTTGGTTGTTGGTTGTTTTGGGGAAGGAGACCAGACAGCGAGGTCATCGGTCTCATCGGATTAGGGAAGGACGGGGAAGGAAGTCGGCCGTGCCCTTTGAAAGGAACCATCTCGGCATTTGCCTGGAGCGATTTAGGGAAATCACGGAAAACCTAAATCAGGATGGCCGGACGCGGGATTGAACCGTCGTCCTCCCAAATGCGAGTCCACTGTCTAACCACTGCGCCACCTCGCTCGGTACACCAACCCTTTGTTTTATATTTTAACTTCCACAACTTTCTGCCATTTTACAATTGAAAAGTCACCTGTTTTAATCGCCTGCTTTTATTACTTATTATCTTCTTATTATGTTTTACAAATTCTGTAGGTTGTAGAGCAGCGTACAAAGCTACTGCCAGCCCGACCCATTCCGGGGGGATTTGAAACCGAATAAAAGAAAAATAAAAAGGTTGTGGTTATAGACAGATATTTAAACACACTCCATCATAAAGGCTAAAATTGCACGGTCATTTCGAAAACAGATTATAGATAAGCCTCTTACGAGTATTTTCATGCATATTACACACATATATCATCCATTAACTACAAAAATATTCAATCTGGTCTCTACTACGTAACTTTTACCAAATGTTTAACAGCTGTATTCAAAAGGCGGATATTTTTTGCAACAGTACAATACTCAGCTAAACTTTTGTCTGTATCTCAAAATTTTCCGTTAGTACAATTTCCAATTTCAACCTGTAACAGTAAGATCAGTACATTCCACTGTTTTGACGTGCACATCATCAATCTTAAAACAAGCAAGTTTCCGACCTAACCTAGACCTTGGGCTTAGCTACAGGTCAGTCTGTCATCACAACCAACATTAAAGGTGGGAGGGATACAGTGATGAGTATGAGAATCTAGCAGGCCTTTATCATTAAATATATGGCAGAAAATTTTGGGGAATAGGATGAAAGATCAGAATGGAATTTTCGTTATTCAATTACAGTATAGTTCACATTTATTTAGCACCCCTTTCTCATCACATAACGTCTTCAGTTACGCACTGGACCAATACTCATTTTGCACAGTTTATTATCAACTATGGCTCTTTTAGGCTGGGAATTCTTGAAGAGTCATTTTCAATCTTCGTGATTATCTCTTTTAGATGTGGCTGGGTACATAAAGCATCCACTAATCGAAATGGGAACTGTGTCTGGAAAATCACGAGGATTATTAAACTTCTACTAATCACTAGCAATATAATTCACATTATTCAACTGCTAATATTTCTGGTAATGAAAGCACTTTAGTGTGGGGAGGTTTCACACTTTGCACAAATGATGTGTAAGTTCATTCACAAACACAGAAACTAACCTTACTTCTGTCGAAGACGGTGTAAGGCCGACGTGACAACTTTTCCAGTTCTGTTATAACTGATATTTTGAATTATCGCTACATCGACTGACTTACATTGTGGTTCAGGTACTTGTGAAGGCGTAAAAACGTGTTCAGAACACATTCTAAACATGAACTCCTATGGACCAGTGTGGTAATTGCTGTTATGATTCTCGACATAACACTATTAATTTAAACTAAACTAACAATTTAAAGTAAAGCCAAAGGAAGGACGTAAGTAATACATACTTCATACTGATTGTTTCGTTGAAATTTTGCCTGTGGGCAAGTCTCATTTGCGACAAATGACCGTGTAACATCTACGGTGATTAATAGCAGAAATCGCCGAATAAAGAGAGCGTCAGGGATAAAAGTTGCTAGCGAATTCGTGAACTGCAACACCAATCATTACACTCCTTGCTGAACATACATTTAGCCTTAATTTTTATTAAATATGGTGGTGCGGGCAATAACACCCGCACCTATCAAAAATTCATAAAATTATTTGCTCATGACAAGTCTAAATGACTCACATACGAACGAACTTTTTTTTTTTTTTTTTTTTTTTTTTTTTTTTTTTTTTTTTTTTTTTTTTTTTTTTGGTGGTGCTGAAGTCTGATCAACTTCGTTGATTTTTACTTCTGTAGGGAATGGAAGGGGTAAAAATTTTCTCTTTATTTATTTATTCTTCTTTCAGCTTTAGTTTGGGCACACAGAAGGGTCCTTTAACTCGCTGCTTTTGGTGTGTGTTTGAAAACATGTGTGTAGAAGTGCTAAAGGACGATATGTCCTTAAATTATGGAGAATTACATAGGGATATCATTTACGGAGGCTCAAATACTATCGCCTTCGGTACTTTATATTTGTGGTTGCGTAAGGGTTCTACCGCCCCTACTGTGGTGAGTTGTGGTGTACTGTCACGTATCATGTCCAACTTCCGAAATAAGGTTCGTGCCTTCTCCTTGACCTTGTCTGAGAGGTAAGATTCGCTTAAGGCTCGATGAATGTCTTGATTTCGGATCCACCATTGGGCTCCTGTGATCCATCGCAGGCATCTGCTTTGTACAACCTGTAACTGCTTGTAGTTCGTGGCACACGTAGTACCCCAAGAGGTCGATCCATACAAAATGGATGGTTCGACTGTGGCATGGTACAACTGGAGTTTCGTGCGTTGGCTGAGGTATGAGCTCTTCAGAAAGGGGAGGAGAGCTCCCAGCATTTTGAGGCCAGACGTCTTCTTCTCCATAATGTGATGACTATACAACAGTTTGGCGTCTAGATGCACTCCCAGGTATTTTACAGTTGTTGCCCAGGGGAGTGGCTGGTCTGATATCCGCAGGCGGTCATTGACGATGGGTCTCCGACGTGTGAAGACAATAACTTTGGTTTTTTCCGCATTGACCGTTATTTTGTTCATGTGGGTCCAGTGGTCCACTAAATCTAGTTGGCGCTGCATCCGTGTGACGAGGTGGTCCATTCTGGTGCCTGCAGTCAGGAGCGCTGTGTCGTCGGCATAGAAACTGGCAGTAACATGTGGCACCGTCGGGAGGTCGTTAATATATAAATTAAACAGCAGTGGAGAGATGACCGATCCTTGTGGAAGTCCTTCAAGGACAGGCCGTGTTGTTGAATTCTTGTCATCAATGCGAACATATAGTCTGCGATCCTGAAGAAAATTGTCGAGAAGTTTTAAATAGCAGGCTGGTAGGGGAGTGGTACGTCGGAGCTTGACGATCAAGTTGCGTTGCCATACTTTATCGTAAGCCTTCTCTATATCGAGAAAGACTCCAATAGTATGTCGTTTCTTGTTGAAATTGTCCTGGATAGATTCCGTGATGCGCAGTAGTTGTAACTCAGCCGATAGCTTCGCCTGGAAGCCAAACTGCTCCGGTCGGATGATGTTGTGTGCCACAAGGATGTCCAGCAGGCGTTTCAGTAGGACACGTTCCAGTACCTTTCCCAGCGTCGACAGTAAACTTATGGGTCTGTAGCTGCCAGGGTGTGAGAGATCCTTGCCCGGTTTTGGTATTGGCACTATTCTGGCAATCTTCCATGCCTCTGGGAAGTATCCAATCCTGAGGCAGCTGTTCACTATCCGGGTGAGAAGCACAACAGGCTTTCTCGGGAGGTGTTTCAATTCCGTATTGCTGATTCTATCTGCTCCAGGTGAGGTGTGTTTGCTATACTTGATAATCCTCCGAATTTCCTCCGGCGTTGTCAGCCGGGGCATAGTGTTAGTCGGGGCGTCCCGAATAGCTTCCCATTCCGCCGCTGTGGCCTCCTCTGCACGGTGGAGTGCATCATCTCCATCCTCCGTGGGGGGAGTAGTCATCTGTTGTTGGTATGTATCCGCATACAGCTCCGCCTGCGCCAGTGAGTCGTACAAGAGGCCATGGGGTCCTCGAATTGCCCTTTTGGGGGGCTGTTGCTGTCTGAGACTTTTAACTATTCGCCATTCATCTTTGGTGCGTAATAGAAAGTTGTCCATTTTGAGTTCCCATGTGTGTTGCTTCCAGTCCTGAACCTTCCGCCGGAGTTCTCGGGTTAGTCTGTGAGTTTCCCATCTATCGTCCGGATGGCGGTAACGGACCCATCGTTTCCGACAGCGATTGCGCCTTGTCTTAAGCTCCTGCAGTGGTGGTGGAAACTCGTCATAATTGACTTCCGGTTGCAGGTGCTCCGTGAGTGCTCGTTGTTTCGCACTGGTAATCTTCTTCGTGAGTACTGCGACTGCCACATCAATCGCTTCTCTTGTAGTAACAACCTGGGTTGGTCGCACATTGTTGTTGAGGTACGCTTGGAACTGCTGCCAGTCGTAAGTTCTTGTCGTCGGCAGTGGGAGTTGCAAAGTAGCCCTCTCTATGAGTCCTAACACCGGTCTGTGGTCCGACGAAAGATCATCCAGCGTCCGCAGATGGAGATTCGGATTGATGTTCTTGATTATGGCGATGTCTAGAACATCGGCGTCTTGTGTCTGGACGTAAGGTATCCTCGTCGGTTCCCGTGGTAAATTCTCAGCCAGTGCAAACAACATATGTCCTTTTGGGTTAGTCTTACGGGAATTCCAGGCAACATGTTTACTATTAAGATCCCCTCCAAGGAGGATCTTGTCGTAACCCTCTGTAACGGAGTAAAGATCTTCTGGGTGGAGAGGCTTCTTTGGGCTAAGGTAAGCCGCAATACAGGTAATGTTTCCGAGCGTTGTGTGGATTGTTACTGCCGTGGCCTCTAAAGTCTGGAATTGAGGTAAACGTTCTTGGTGGTGACGAATACATTTTTTGATCAGAACTGCGGTCCCTCCACCCCGTTGGTCCCGTCTGTCCGTCCGGTAGATGTGCATGTTCCTCAAGCGCAGGTCGGTTGACTCGCGAAGATGTGTTTCGGAGACAAATGCTACGTCTATCTTGTGGCGATGTAAGAAGTCCGTGAATTCTATTTTCTTCGGTTTCAGGAGGTTGGCATTCCAAATGCAGAAGTTAAGATTCCTCGCGTGATGCCGTCTATCCATTTAGGGTGTTTGAAAAGCTGTCAGTACGCTTTCTACAAGCGAGAGGATAGACGTCAGCTTCTGCTGGAGGGCGGTGAGTAGTTGAAGAATATCTGTTAACGCTGGTGTAAAGGTGGTCGACCAGGCAGATGACGTCTCCACTGGTGTTGGAGTCGGCGGATGGGCATGTAGTGCTTCGGAGTATGTGCGCTGTTGTCTTGTCTGCCGTAGAGTCACTCTGGGTGCCGGTTGTGGTCGAGAGGCGATTGTTTCCACAGGGAGAGGTGCCGCTTGTTGTTGGGTGGCCGGAATCGCAGCCATGGCCGAGTTCTTAAAAATTAAAGGCCGTTGTGGGGTCGACTTCTTTGGTGTCCTTCTAGTATATTTCCGTAGGAGGTCTTGAAATTTGGGGCAGCCACAGAAGGTCGCTGGATGTTCTTGTTCACAATTGGCGCACTTTGGGGGCGCCGTCCTAGGATGGGTACAATTCGATGATTTATGGGATCCACCGCAACGGACGCAGCGTGCTGGCATGCTGCAGTAGTTCGCTGTATGCTCGAAACGTTGGCAATGTCGGCACTGGACTGGTCCTTCTTTACTGTTATATGTTTCTATTATCACTCGTGTGTAGAGCAGGTATTTGACATCATAGATCTTGTCACTGTCTTTTCCGGATGGGAGGGTGACTCACGAACGAACAGTTTTTCTTTTTTTTTTTTTTTTTTACTTTATTGTTATTTTAAAACCTGTACAACTCAGGTAGGCTGGCAGCGGCACACTACGCCGCTCTTCAGCCATAGCGTTTTACAAGAGTATAAAACATGGTGAATGACAAAGAACAAAGTGACGGGCAAAAGAGAGAGGTCACAGAGACATAAAAAACACGGAGTCGTTCACATGTGACGATAACAACACGGAAAACACGTCGGCACGGCGCACAAAACACTAATGAGTCCGACGGCACAAGTGAACGTAGGAGTGGGACGGCGGACACCAAAAACACTATACGACGTCACACACACGAGACACAAAAGGCGACGATCTCCAGCGCGCGAATGTTCACTATACGTGTGTGAGTCCGGGGACCTGCCAAGAGAGGAGGAGGAGGAAGGGGAGTGGGAGAGCGAGAGGGGAGAGCAGAGATGCCATGGGCAGGGGAGATAGGGGGGAGGGAGGAAGGGGGAGAGGAAGCCCGGGGGAAGAGGGGGAAGGGAGGGGACAGGGAGACGGAAAAAGAAGGGAAGAGAAGAGAAGGGAGGGAGGGTGCCGAAAGGAAAGGACACGGGAAGTGGGGGGCGGGGCAGGGTCAAAGTTGATAGGAGGGGTAGATGGAGGGGACGAGGACATCATCAGGGAGAGGGAGCTGGCGGAAGCCACCTTGGGAGAGGGTATGGAGGGTGGAGAGATGGAGACCGGGTGGGACGTGAGAATACAGGCGCGGCAACGGGCGGGGGTGGGAGAGGATCGGGGAAATGAGCGGGTGAGGAGGATCAAGTTTACGTGAGGTGTACAGGATACGTATCCTTTCAAGGAAAAGGAGGAGGTGGGGAAAGGGGATGAGATCATACAGGATCCGCGTGGGGGAGGGGAGACGGATGCGATAGGCAAGGCGGAGAGCATGGCGTTCAAGGATTTGGAGGGATTTATAGAAGGTAGGGGGGGCGGAGAGCCAGGCTGGATGGGCGTAACAAAGGATAGGGCGGATGAGGGATTTATAGGTGTGGAAGAATGTGGAGGGGTCCAGACCCCACGTGCGGCCGGAAAGGAGCTTGAGGAGACGGAGTCGGGAACGTGCCTTGGCTTGGATTGTCTGGAGATGGGGAGTCCAGGAGAGGCGACGGTCGAGGGTGACGCCAAGGTACTTAAGGGTGGGAGTGAGGGCGATAGGACGGCCATAGACGGTGAGATAGAAATCAAGGAGGCGGAAGGAAGGGGTGGTTTTGCCTACAATGATCGCCTGGGTTTTGGAGGGATTGACCTTGAGCAACCACTGGTTGCACCAAGCCGTGAACCGGTCAAGATGGGATTGGAGAAGGCGTTGGGAGCGTTGCAGGGTGGGGGCAAGGGCGAGGAAGGCGGTGTCATCGGCAAACTGGAGGAGGTGGACGGGGGGCGACGGCGGCGGCATGTCCGCCGTGTACAAGAGGTACAGAAGGGGGGAGAGGACGGAGCCTTGGGGCACACCGGCGGAGGGGAAAAAGGTGTAGGAATCGGTGTTATGGATGGTGACATAGGAAGGACGGCGGGAGAGAAAGGAACCGATCAGACGGACGTAGTTAATGGGAAGGGCAAAGGTTTGGAGCTTGAAGAGGAGACCGGAATGCCAGACGCGGTCATAAGCGCGTTCGAGGTCAAGTGAGAGGAAGATGGCGGAGCGATGGGAATTAAGCTGTTCGGAAAGGAGATGAGTGAGGTGAAGGAGAAGATCATCGGAAGAGAAGGATGGCCGAAAGCCACACTGGGTTACGGGAAGGAGGCGGTGCTGGCGGAGATGCTGGTGGATGCGGCGGGTGAGGATAGATTCTAGGACCTTGCTGAAGACCGAGGTAAGGCTGATGGGACGGTAGGAGGAGACGGCGGACGGCGGTTTGCCAGGTTTAAGGAACATGAGGATACGGGAGGTTTTCCACAGGTCGGGGTAGTAACCGGTGGACAGGACTACATTGTAGAGCCTGGCCAGGGTGGAGAGGAAAGAGACAGGAGCTTCACGAAGGTGACGGTAGGTGGCACGATCGTGACCAGGAGCGGTGTTGCGTTTTGTGCGGAGGGTAGCAATGAGATCCTGTGTAGTGATAGGGGCATTGAGTTCCGTGTGTGTAATGTTGTCCAAGTACTGGAAGCCAGGAGCGAGGGGAGGGGAAGAGGTGTCAGTTCGATCGCGGATATCCGGGAAGAGGGAGTAATCGAACTGGGGATCATCGGGGACGGAAAATACATCGGAGAGGTAGGAGGCAAAGTGATTGGCCTTACTAAGGGAGTCAGGGAAAGGGTGATCATCATGGAGAAGAGGATAATAGGGGGAGGGTTTAGTTCCGGTAAGGTGATGGAAGGCCGACCAGAACTTGGACGAGTTGATTGGTAGGGTTGCATTTAAAAGGGTGCATGTCTGCCGCCAGTCCCGGCGTTTCTTAGCCGCGAGCAAATTACGAACGTGTCGCTGGAGTTGCCGGTGGCGTCGTAGTGTGTCCGGGTCACGCGTGCGGAGGAAGGCACGGTAGAGACGACGGGATTCACGGAGGAGGAGAACGGCCTGTGGGGGTAAGGTAGGACGGTGGGGGTGGATGGCGACAGTAGGAACGTGGGCCTCCACGGCCTCAGACAAGGTCCGCTGGAGAAAGGAGGCGGCATGGGTGACATCGTCAGGGTGGTGGTAGGTGAGAGGGTGGCTATCGACCTGGGTGGAAAGGGTATCCCGGTAGGCATTCCAGTCGGCTCGGGAATAGTCGTGGACATACTTAGGGGGAGGGTCAGTACGAGGGTCGGGGCGAGGGCGACGACCGTCTGAAACGGTGAGGAGGACAGGGAGATGGTCGCTACCAATAGGCTCCAGGACATCCACCGTTATGCGGCCAAGGAGGTTGGGGGAGGAGAGGATAACATCAGGAGTGGAGTTGGATTCAGGACGGGTATGCCGGGGGATGGGGACGAGGTCACCTTGAAGGGTGGAGAGGAACCGATGCCATCGCCGTAACTGGGCAGCGGAACGACTATGGATGTTGAGGTCGGCGGCGATCACGTAGGAGGAAAAGGTACGATCGACGTGGGAGAGGAAGTCGAAGGGAATAGGAGCGTTGGGGCGGACATAGATGGTGGCGCAGGTAACGGTAAGGCTGGGGAAGAAGAGACTAAGGATCAGGTGTTCAGTGGGGTCGGGAAGGAGAGGTTGGAGCCGAACGGGGATCTGGCGGTGGTGACCAATGGCAACTCCGCCACGTGCAATCGGGAGGGGATTATCGGAGCGGTGGAGGAGGTAGGGCGAAGTGTGGACTGTGTGGTGGGGTTGCAGGAAGGTTTCATTGAGGAGGAAGGCATCCACGCGGTGGGTGGCAAGGGTGTGCAGGAACAGGTTTTTGTTGGCGGGAAGGGAGCGGATGTTGTTGAAAAGGATACGTTGCTGTCGCGCCATGACTGGGATTTAAACGAGGGTGTCAAGACGGGAGAAGGTGAAATGGGCCTGGTTGTTGGAGTAGGTGGCGTACATCTTGAGTTGGAAGATGGAACGGGCAGCAAGGGAGATCTGCTGGAGGGTGTGAGGGCGCTGAAAGGGATGAACATTCTGGAGGACGATGGTGAGGAACCTGATGATGTCCTCAGCGGTGGGTGGGGGACGAAGGGAATTGCCAGGAGGGGTGGGGGCGTCCAGAGGACGGACAGGTACGGTGAGTTCAGGAGTGGTTGGAGGGGGTCGGGCTTTACACTTTTGGGAGTAGGTGGGATGAGGGAGATTGCAGGTATTACAGGAGGGAGGGGATTGGAGGTTAGGGCACTGCCGGAGGAAGTGCGCCTGCCGACAATGCGGGCAGGTGGGGGCCTCGTGGCACTCAGCTGTGGGGTGCGCATTATAGCGCAGACACCTCTGGCAGCGCAGGGATTGAGGAGGGGAACGGGAAGGGTCGACCTTGTACCGCTGGTGGAAGAGGAGGGCACCCTCCTTCAGGAGACGGTCAATGGAGGGGGCGTCCTCAGAGAAAATCCGCATTAGGCGGGTGGGGCCGGCCGATTTGAAAATGCGGCGGACCGCCCGCACCTCCAGCGTGGGATGGGCGTGGAGCTCCGCCAACACCTCCTCCTCCGTGATCGACGGACTGAGCCGCGTGATCACGGCGGTGAGGGTCGGCGGGCGACGCGGGGGTTGGGGTTGGCGGGTAGGAGATGGAGAAGGAGCAGGGGTAAGGGAGGCGTTGGGACCAAAACGGGTGATGGGGAGACGGGAGAGGATGTCAGTATGGAGGGTTGGGCTGGGGGAGGAGATGAGAACAGAATCTCGGCGAGGAGTGAGGAGGGAGATGGGGGCACCAGGACAATGCTGGCGAAGGAAGAGGGTGAGGTTCCGGGCTTCAAGGAGAGAGGGATCAGGAAGGGAGAGGAGGTAGCGGTAGGAGGAAGGGGGAGAGGAGGAGGATGGGGGGCAGGGACAGGCGGGGAGACTTCCATGGCATCATGGGTGGGGGAAGGAGGACGAGGCGCAGCCTTTTTGGAAGCAGAGGAAGCAGGGGTGCCACCGGGGCGCTTGACGGCGGTGGAGGAGGTGTGGGGGATGGGAACAACGGGAATGTGGCGGGGAGGGGCAGGTCCCGGGGCTGGAGTCGGCGCCGGAGATGGTGACGGTGATGGTGAAGGCGACGGCGACGATGACGATGACGGTGGCAGTGGCGGCGGTGATGGCGAAGGTGACGGGGAGAGCTGGGCGTGGGCAGTGGCCCGACGGGCCATCACCCGAGCTGGAGCTGCAGTGACAGGCTGGGGGAGTGGGGGGAAGGGATCAGAACGAGAGGAGCGGGAGGAAGAAGCGGGAGAGGGGGCGACAAAGATAGAGGGTGAAGGGAGAGTGAGGAGAGGTGGAATGGAAGGAGGGGGGTGGGACTGGGCACACCAAGTTATAGTGGTGGAGGCGGCGGAAGGGGAGGTATAGACAATGGCGGTGGTGGTGGTAGTGACAGTGGTGGTGGGGGTGGACATGACGGGAGAGAGAAACAAGAACGAACAGAACGAAGAGGAGAGGACAGAAACTGGGGACAGACAAAGACGAAGACGGATGAAGACGAAGACGGATGAAGACGGATGAAGACGAAGACGGCCGTAGACCAGGGTCAGGACGGCGGCACCGGACGGCGGCGGCGGGCGGCGGGCACCGGACGGCGGCGGCGGCGGCGGCGAGCACCGGCAGGCGGCGACCAGGCGACGGCTGCGGCGGCTGCAAGGACCGGAAGGCGGCGACCAAGCGGCGGCGGCGGTGACGGCAAGCAGACGACACGGCAGGGATCTTCCACGTCGAAGGCGCACCCTGAGAGTAGCCCAGGCAGTGAAACTCTTCGATGAAGAAGAGAGGGAATCCAACCCTCGAATCACGAACGAACAGTTTTTTTTTTTTTTTTTTTTTTTTTACTTTATTGTCATTTTAATGCCTATACAATAAGCAGGCTGGCAGCAGCACACTACGCTGCTCTTCAGCCAAATGCGACAGAAGCACAAGAAACAGGAGAAAAACAGAAAAGTCACAAAATGGTGGGCGATAAAATAGGAGACACAAAGAGACAAACACGGAGCCGTTCACACTTGACGATAAACCACACTTCAAACTGTGGAGACGACGCACAGACACTGAAGAAGACGATGGCACTGGTGAACAACGGAGCGTGACGGGAAACACTGAACACGAAACACGACGGCACACACAAGACACTGATGGCGGCGATCTCCGGCGCGCGAAAGTCCACGTAGCGTGTGCGAGTCCGGGGACCTGCCAAGAGTGGAACAGGGGGGAGGTGGGGGGAGAGGGGAGAATAGGATGCCAACGGCGGGGGAGACGGGGGCAAGAGGGAGAGGTACAGGGGAGGGGAGGCCCGGGGGAGAAGGGGAGAGAAAAGGAGGAGGGAGGAAAAAGGAAGAGAAGGGAGGGAGGGTGCCCGGAGGAGCAAGCACGGGAGGAGGGCGGGAGGATCAAAGTTGGTAGGAGGGGTAGATGGAGGGGAGGAGGGCATCATCAGGGAGGGGGAGCTGGCGGAAGCCACCTTGGGAGAGGGTAAGGAGGGTGGAGAGATGGAGACCGGGTGGGACATGAGAGTACAGGCGCGGCAGCGGGCGGGGGTGGGAGAGGATCGGGGAGACGAGCGGGTGGGGAGGATCGAGTTTACGGGAGGTGTAGAGGATTCGTATCCTTTCGAGGAAGAGGAGGAGGTGAGGGAAGGGGATAAGATCATACAGGATCCGCGTGGGGGAGGGGAGACGGATGCGATAGGCAAGGCGGAGAGCATGGCGTTCAAGGATTTGGAGGGATTTATAAAAGGAAGGGGGGGCGGAGATCCAGGCTGGATGGGCGTAACAGAGGATAGGGCGGATGAGGGACTTATAGGTGTGGAGGATGGTGGAGGGGTCCAGACCCCACGTTCGGCCGGAAAGGAGCTTGAGGAGACGGAGTCGGGAACGTGCCTTGGCTTGGATTGTCCGGAGATGGGGAGTCCAGGAGAGTCGACGGTCGAGGGTGACGCCAAGGTACTGAAGGGTGGGAGTGAGGGCGATAGGACGGCCATAGACGGTGAGATAAAAATCAAGGAGGCGGAAGGAAGGGGTGGTTTTGCCGACAATGATCGCCTGGGTTTTGGAGGGATTGACCTTAAGCAACCACTGGTTGCACCAAGCAGTGAAGCGGTCAAGATGGGATTGGAGAAGGCGTTGGGAGCGTTGTAGGGTGGGGGCAAGAGCAAGGAAGGCAGTGTCATCGGCAAACTGGAGAAGGTGGACGGGGGGTGACGGCGGCGGCATGTCCGCCGTGTACAAAAGGTACAGAAGGGGGGAGAGGACGGAGCCTTGGGGCACACCGGCGGAGGGAAAAAAAGTGTAGGAATCTGTGTTATGGATGGTGACATAGGAAGGACGGCGGGAGAGAAAGGAACCGATCAGACGGACGTAGTTAATGGGAAGGGCAAAGGTTTGGAGCTTGAAGAGGAGACCGGAATGCCAGACGCGGTCATAAGCGCGTTCGAGGTCAAGGGAGAGGAAGATGGCGGAGCGACGGGAATTAAGCTGTTCGGAAAGGAGATGAGTGAGGTGAAGGAGAAGATCGTCGGAAGAGAAGGATGGCCGAAAGCCACACTGGGTGACGGGAAGGAGGCGGTGCTGGCGGAGATGCTGGTGGATGCGGCGGGTGAGGATAGATTCCAGGACCTTGCTGAAGACCGAGGTAAGGCTGATAGGACGGTAAGAGGAGACGGCGGACGGCGGTTTGCTAGGTTTAAGGAACATGAGGATGCGGGAGGTTTTCCACAGGTCGGGGTAGTAACCGGTGGACAGGACTACATTGTAGAGCCTGGCCAGGGTGGAGAGGAAAGAGACAGGAGCTTCACGAAGGTGACGGTAGGTGGCACGATCGTGACCAGGAGCGGTGTTGCGTTTTGTGCGGAGTGTATCAATGAGATCCTGTGTAGTGATAGGGGTATTGAGTTCCGTGTGTGTAATGTTGTCCAAGTACTGGAAACCAGGAGCGAGGGGAGGGACAGAGGTGTCAGTTCGATCGCGGATATCCGGGAAGAGGGAGTAATCGAACTGAGGATCATCGGGGATGGAGAAAACATCGGAGAGGTAGGAGGCAAAGTGATTGGCCTTACTAAGGGCGTCAGGGAAGGGGTGATCATCGTGGAGAAGAGGATAGTAGGGGGAGGGTTTAGTTCCGGTAAGGCGACGGAAGGCCGACCAGAACTTGGACGAGTTGATTGGTAGGGTTTCATTTAAACGGGTGCATGTCTGTCGCCAGTCCCGGCGTTTCTTAGCCGCGAGCAAATTACGAACGTGTCGCTGGAGTTGCCGGTGGCGTCGTAGTGTGTCCGGGTCACGCGTGCGGAGGAAGGCACGGTAGAGACGACGGGATTCACGGAGGAGGAGAACGGCCTGCGGGGGTAAGGTAGGACGGTGGGGGTGGATGGCGACAGTAGGAACGTGGGCCTCCACGGCCTCAGACAAGGTCTGCTGGAGAAAGGAGGCGGCATGGGTGACATCGTCAGGGTGGTGGTAGGTAAGAGGGTGGCTATCGACCTGGGTGGAGAGGGTATCCCGGTAGGCATTCCAGTCGGCTCGGGAATAATCGTGGACATACTTAGGGGGAGGATCAGTACGAGGGTCGGGGCGAGGGCGACGACCGTCCGATACGGTGAGGAGGACAGGGAGATGGTCGCTACCAATAGGTTCCAGGACATCCACCGTTATGCGGCCAAGGAGGTTGGGGGAGGAGAGGATAACATCAGGAGTGGAGTTGGATTCGGGACGGGTGTGCTGGGGGATGGGAATGAGGTCGCCTTGAAGGGAGGAGAGGAACCGATGCCACCGCCGTAACTGGGCGGCGGAACGACTATGGATGTTGAGGTCGGCGGCGATCACGTAGGAGGAGAAGGTACGGTCAATGTGGGAGAGGAAGTCGAAGGGAAGAGGGGCGTTAGGGCGGACATAGATGGTGGCGCAGGTAATGGTAAGGCCAGGGAAGAAGAGACTAAGGATCAGGTGTTCGGTGGGGTCGGGAAGGAGAGGTTGGAGCCGAACGGGGATCTGGCGGTGGTGGCCAATGGCAACTCCGCCACGCGCAACTGGGAGGGGATTATCAGAGCGGTGGAGGAGATAGGGGGAGGTGTGGATGGAGTGGTGGGGTTGGAGGAAGGTTTCATTGAGGAGGAAGGCATCCACACGGTGGGTAGCAAGGGTGTGCAGGAAAATGTTCTTGTTGGCGGGAAGGGAGCGGATATTGTTGAAAAGGATACGATGCTGTCGTGCCATGATAAGGATTTAGACGAGGGTGTCAAGGCGGGAGAAGGTGAAATGGGCCTGGTTATTGGAATAGGTGGCGTACATTTTAAGGTGGAATATGGAACGGGCGGCGAGGGAGATCTGTTGGAGGGTGTGGGGGCGCTGAAAGGGATGGACGTTTTGGAGGACAATGGTGAGGAACCTGATGATGTCCTCAGCAGTGGGAGGGGGACGAAGGGAATTGCCAGGAGGGGTGGGGGCGTCCAGGGGACGGACAGGGACGGTGAGTTCAGGGGTGGTGGGAGGGGGCCGGGCTTTACACTTTTGGGAGTAGGTAGGGTGGGGGAGGCTACGAACGAACAGTTTTTTTTTTACTTTATTGTCATTTTAATGCCTATACAATAAGCAGGCTGGCAGCAGCACACTACGCTGCTCTTCAGCCAAATGCGACAGAAGCACAAGAAACAGGAGAAAAACAGAAAAGTCACAAAATGGTGGGCGATAAAATAGGAGACACAAAGAGACAAACACGGAGCCGTTCACACTTGACGATAAACCACACTTCAAACTGTGGAGACGACGCACAGACACTGAAGAAGACGATGGCACTGGTGAACAACGGAGCGTGACGGGAAACACTGAACACGAAACACGACGGCACACACAAGACACTGATGGCGGCGATCTCCGGCGCGCGAAAGTCCACGTAGCGTGTGCGAGTCCGGGGACCTGCCAAGAGTGGAACAGGGGGGAGGTGGGGGGAGAGGGGAGAATAGGATGCCAACGGCGGGGGAGACGGGGGCAAGAGGGAGAGGTACAGGGGAGGGGAGGCCCGGGGGAGAAGGGGAGAGAAAAGGAGGAGGGAGGAAAAAGGAAGAGAAGGGAGGGAGGGTGCCCGGAGGAGCAAGCACGGGAGGAGGGCGGGAGGATCAAAGTTGGTAGGAGGGGTAGATGGAGGGGAGGAGGGCATCATCAGGGAGGGGGAGCTGGCGGAAGCCACCTTGGGAGAGGGTAAGGAGGGTGGAGAGATGGAGACCGGGTGGGACATGAGAGTACAGGCGCGGCAGCGGGCGGGGGTGGGAGAGGATCGGGGAGACGAGCGGGTGGGGAGGATCGAGTTTACGGGAGGTGTAGAGGATTCGTATCCTTTCGAGGAAGAGGAGGAGGTGAGGGAAGGGGATAAGATCATACAGGATCCGCGTGGGGGAGGGGAGACGGATGCGATAGGCAAGGCGGAGAGCATGGCGTTCAAGGATTTGGAGGGATTTATAAAAGGAAGGGGGGGCGGAGATCCAGGCTGGATGGGCGTAACAGAGGATAGGGCGGATGAGGGACTTATAGGTGTGGAGGATGGTGGAGGGGTCCAGACCCCACGTTCGGCCGGAAAGGAGCTTGAGGAGACGGAGTCGGGAACGTGCCTTGGCTTGGATTGTCCGGAGATGGGGAGTCCAGGAGAGTCGACGGTCGAGGGTGACGCCAAGGTACTGAAGGGTGGGAGTGAGGGCGATAGGACGGCCATAGACGGTGAGATAAAAATCAAGGAGGCGGAAGGAAGGGGTGGTTTTGCCAACAATGATCGCCTGGGTTTTGGAGGGATTGACCTTAAGCAACCACTGGTTGCACCAAGCAGTGAAGCGGTCAAGATGGGATTGGAGAAGGCGTTGGGAGCGTTGTAGGGTGGGGGCAAGAGCAAGGAAGGCAGTGTCATCGGCAAACTGGAGAAGGTGGACGGGGGGTGACGGCGGCGGCATGTCCGCCGTGTACAAAAGGTACAGAAGGGGGGAGAGGACGGAGCCTTGGGGCACACCGGCGGAGGGAAAAAAAGTGTAGGAATCTGTGTTATGGATGGTGACATAGGAAGGACGGCGGGAGAGAAAGGAACCGATCAGACGGACGTAGTTAATGGGAAGGGCAAAGGTTTGGAGCTTGAAGAGGAGACCGGAATGCCAGACGCGGTCATAAGCGCGTTCGAGGTCAAGGGAGAGGAAGATGGCTGAGCGACGGGAATTAAGCTGTTCGGAAAGGAGATGAGTGAGGTGAAGGAGAAGATCGTCGGAAGAGAAGGATGGCCGAAAGCCACACTGGGTGACGGGAAGGAGGCGGTGCTGGCGGAGATGCTGGTGGATGCGGCGGGTGAGGAGAGATTCCAGGACCTTGCTGAAGACCGAGGTAAGGCTGATAGGACGGTAAGAGGAGACGGCGGACGGCGGTTTGCTAGGTTTAAGGAACATGAGGATGCGGGAGGTTTTCCACAGGTCGGGGTAGTAACCGGTGGACAGGACTACATTGTAGAGCCTGGCCAGGGTGGAGAGGAAAGAGACAGGAGCTTCACGAAGGTGACGGTAGGTGGCACGATCGTGACCAGGAGCGGTGTTGCGTTTTGTGCGGAGTGTATCAATGAGATCCTGTGTAGTGATAGGGGTATTGAGTTCCGTGTGTGTAATGTTGTCCAAGTACTGGAAACCAGGAGCGAGGGGAGGGACAGAGGTGTCAGTTCGATCGCGGATATCCGGGAAGAGGGAGTAATCGAACTGAGGATCATCGGGGATGGAGAAAACATCGGAGAGGTAGGAGGCAAAGTGATTGGCCTTACTAAGGGCGTCAGGGAAGGGGTGATCATCGTGGAGAAGAGGATAGTAGGGGGAGGGTTTAGTTCCGGTAAGGCGACGGAAGGCCGACCAGAACTTGGACGAGTTGATTGGTAGGGTTTCATTTAAACGGGTGCATGTCTGTCGCCAGTCCCGGCGTTTCTTAGCCGCGAGCAAATTACGAACGTGTCGCTGGAGTTGCCGGTGGCGTCGTAGTGTGTCCGGGTCACGCGTGCGGAGGAAGGCACGGTAGAGACGACGGGATTCACGGAGGAGGAGAACGGCCTGCGGGGGTAAGGTAGGACGGTGGGGGTGGATGGCGACAGTAGGAACGTGGGCCTCCACGGCCTCAGACAAGGTCTGCTGGAGAAAGGAGGCGGCATGGGTGACATCGTCAGGGTGGTGGTAGGTAAGAGGGTGGCTATCGACCTGGGTGGAGAGGGTATCCCGGTAGGCATTCCAGTCGGCTCGGGAATAATCGTGGACATACTTAGGGGGAGGATCAGTACGAGGGTCGGGGCGAGGGCGACGACCGTCCGATACGGTGAGGAGGACAGGGAGATGGTCGCTACCAATAGGTTCCAGGACATCCACCGTTATGCGGCCAAGGAGGTTGGGGGAGGAGAGGATAACATCAGGAGTGGAGTTGGATTCGGGACGGGTGTGCTGGGGGATGGGAATGAGGTCGCCTTGAAGGGAGGAGAGGAACCGATGCCACCGCCGTAACTGGGCGGCGGAACGACTATGGATGTTGAGGTCGGCGGCGATCACGTAGGAGGAGAAGGTACGGTCAATGTGGGAGAGGAAGTCGAAGGGAAGAGGGGCGTTAGGGCGGACATAGATGGTGGCGCAGGTAATGGTAAGGCCAGGGAAGAAGAGACTAAGGATCAGGTGTTCGGTGGGGTCGGGAAGGAGAGGTTGGAGCCGAACGGGGATCTGGCGGTGGTGGCCAATGGCAACTCCGCCACGCGCAACGGGGAGGGGATTATCGGAGCGGTGGAGGAGATAGGGGGAGGTGTGGATGGAGTGGTGGGGTTGGAGGAAGGTTTCATTGAGGAGGAAGGCATCCACACGGTGGGTAGCAAGGGTGTGCAGGAAAAGGTTCTTGTTGGCGGGAAGGGAGCGGATATTGTTGAAAAGGATACGATGCTGTCGTGCCATGATAAGGATTTAGACGAGGGTGTCAAGGCGGGAGAAGGTGAAATGGGCCTGGTTATTGGAATAGGTGGCGTACATTTTAAGGTGGAATATGGAACGGGCGGCGAGGGAGATCTGTTGGAGGGTGTGGGGGCGCTGAAAGGGATGGACGTTTTGGAGGACAATGGTGAGGAACCTGATGATGTCCTCAGCAGTGGGAGGGGGACGAAGGGAATTGCCAGGAGGGGTGGGGGCGTCCAGGGGACGGACAGGGACGGTGAGTTCAGGGGTGGTGGGAGGGGGTCGGGCTTTACACTTTTGGGAGTAGGTAGGGTGGGGGAGGCTGCAGGTATTACAGGAGGGAGGGGATTGGAGGTTGGGGCACTGCCGGAGGAAGTGCGCTTGGCGACAATGCGGGCACTTGGGGGCCTCGCGGCACTCGGCTGTTGTGTGTGCATTGTAGCGCAGACATCTCTGGCAGCGCAGGGATTGAGGGGGGGAACGGGAGGGGTCGACTTTGTACCGCTGATTGAAGAGGAGGGCACCCTCCTTCAGGAGACGGTCAATGGAGGGGGCGTCCTCAGAGAACACCCGCATAAGGCGGGTGGGGCCGGTCGCGTTAAAAATGCGGCGGACTGCCCGCACCTCCAGGGTGGGATGGGCCTTCAGCTCCGCCAACACCTCCTCCTCCGTGATCGACGGACTAAGCCGAGTGATCACGGCGGTGAGGGTCGGCGGGCGACGCGGGGGTTGGGGTTGGCGGGTAGGAGATGGGGAGGGAGCAGGGGTGAGGGAGGCGTTAGGGCCAAAACGGGTGATTGGGAGGCGGGAGAGGATGTCAGTATGGAGGGTTGGGCTGGGGGAGGAGATGAGAACGGAATCCCGTCTGGGAGTAAGGAGAGAGATGGGGGCGCCAGGGAAATGTTGGCGGAGGAGGAGGGAGAGATTCCGGGCCTCGAGGAATGAAGGATCGGGACGGGACAGGAGATATTTGTAGAGACCGGGTGGGGAGGAGGAGGAGGAGGAGGAGGAGGAGGAGGAGGAGGAGGAGGAGGGAGCGGGGCCTGGTGGGGAGACGTCCATAGCATTTTGGGGTGGGGATGGGGGGCGGGGTGGAGCCTTTTTAGGAGCAGAGGGAGTGGGGGCGGCACTAGGGCGTTTGACAGCGGCAGATGGGCGGGTGGTGATAAGAGGGACGGGAACAATGGGGAGGTGGTGGGAACGGGCAGGTCCCGGCACGGACGCAGCAGTCGGCGCCGGAGATAATGACGGTGACGGTGCAGGCGAAGGTGGCAGTGACGGCGACGGTGAAGTCGATGAAGATGGCGGTGGTGGTGGTGGTGGCGGCGGCGACGGCGATGGCGACGGGGAGAGCTGGGCGTGGGCAGTGGCCCGACGGGCCACCACCCGAGCCGGAGCGGCAGTGACAGGCTGGGGGAGTGGGGGGAAGGGATCAGAACGAGAGGAAGAGGCGGGAGAGGGGGCGACAAAAGGCGAGGGCGAAGGGATAGAGAGGAGGGGAGGGATGGAAGGAGGGGGGTGGGACTGGGCACACCAAGTGATAGTGGTGGAGGCGGCGGAAGGGGACGTATACACAATGGCGGTGGTGGTGGTTGTGACGGTGGTGGTGGGGGCAGACATGACGACAAGGAGAAGAAAGAAAAAACACAGCACTAAAAGGACAGGACACACACTGGGGGACGGCGACGGCGACGGCGACGGCGACGGCGACCGGCGACGGCGAACGGCGACGGCGACGGCGACGGCGAGAGGCAGGAACGCTGCTGCCGCGGACGGGGCCGGGGCGGCTGCGGCTGCTGCTGCTGCTGCTGCTGCTGCTGCTGCTGCTGCTGCCTGGACTGCTGCTGGCTGGCCGGCTGGCCGGCTGGCTGGCTGGCTGGCTGGCTGGCTGGCGGCGGGACCACTGCTGCAGGCCGGGACCGGGAACTGCTGCTGCTGCTACTGCTGCTGCTGCTGCTGCTGGGCTGGGCTGGCTGGCTGGCTGGCTGGCTGGCACCTGTAACCCCTAACACTTCGATTAGCGCGAAAATTGCACTATCGAAGGGCGGTAACCTTTCGGTGTACCGCCGGAGATGTTCACGAACGAACAGCGCGAATGGTTTACTATGTAGAACATTTTACCACAAATATTGTTAAGTATGATGATTCTCGTCATAAAGAATTGGAAGATAAATGCGTTTATAAGAGCAGAATAAAAACAGATGAAACAAGTTAATTGCTTATCCAACACCTGCCTGTAGAGCTTCTAACTGTGAACTGAAATCAAATATGAAGAATTATTCAAATGATTTAGAGTCAAGCTCTCGACAGCAGTGTTGCTAGACACCACCGACAGATGGCACCCTGATACGCTGGCTGAGAAAGTGTGGCGGTTCTCATTTGCTTTACTAACACAGCAATCGGCAGTTACCCAATATTTGTAGCCGCACAAGTCGTATACTTCGCTTGTTTAAAATAGGAGATGTGATGCATTTTGATACGTTTCATGAACATTGTACATGCGTGTTGTACTACTATTTGCACTTGACGCATTTTACTGTAGTATGAAAACAGCTATAAAATAACGAGAAATTAAAAAAAATCGATAATATTATTCACATTACATTTGCATGTCTGTTATAGTTTTCATGTCTTGTTACAATTCCACGTGTCCTGTAATAATACAGTACACGAAAATAAACAAATAATAAAAGCATATTTCAGGGACTAGATACTTTACTATCTGTTGGTCCAGTCATATGCGTTACTGTTAGTATCATTCCAACAACTTCTCGCGACTAAATGCGACGACTCATCAACACAACACTATGCGGCAATTTTCATCACATATTAGTTCAAGTTAAAAATTCTTCGTTGATGCAGCTTCTGTTGTATGTTCCCCGTATTTACATTTTTTTTATTTTTATTCACCCTCAGTGGGATGGCGGGGGGGGGGGGAGGGGGGGGGGGCTGGCAGCAGTGCAATATGCCGCTTTGCGGCCTACAGAAGAGTCTTAAAAATATAATGAGTACAGAGTACAGTATAAACAATAAAAACAGGCGATAAACCGGCTGATTAAACCACATTGTAATTAGACAGGCAAAATTCAAAAACCTGGCGACAGTCTTGTTTCTGTTCGGAAGAGTTAAAAAACACATCTAGTGACAGTATGTTGTCTGTACACAGCACATAAAAAAAACCGGCACCTACAACACTTCAACACTGCACTATAAAGCAGAAACGAAGGCTGATTGTGGGGGGGGGGGGGGGGGTCCCTTTCAAAAGAGAAGGCAGAAGGGGTGGAATAGCAAAAAGGGGGGAGCCAATGGATGGAGAGGACACAGTAAAAGAGGGGGGGAGGGGGCATGGCAGATGCGAGAAGGAGTGGGGAAAGCAGTGAAGGGGAAACCAAAAGTACTCAGGGGAGAGAAAGGAGTCAGAGAGAGGGTAGGTGGGGAAAAAGGGAACAGGATGGAAATGGAGGGGTGAGGGAGACAAGGAAAAGGATAGAGGGAGGGGGGAGGGGACAGCCAGAGTTGATAGGAGGGACAAATGGAGGGAGAGAGAGCATCATCCGGGAGGGGGAGTTTACAGAAGCCACTTTGAGAAAAGAGATGTAGGGGTGAAGGGTAGGGGGGACACAAGGGTGGAGGCGCAGCAGCGGGCAGAGGTTGGAGAGGAGAGGAGCAACCAGGGGATGGGGGACATCAAGTCAGTGGGAGGTAAAGAGGCCTTGGATATGGTCAAGTAAAAGCAGCAGATGGGGGAAAAGAATCAAGTCATAGAGGATCCACGTGGAGGATGGGAGGCGTATACGGAAGGCGAGGCAAAGTGCATGGTGCTCGAGGATCTGGAGGGGACTTATAGATTTTTTTTGGGGGGAGGGGGGTTATTCAGGCGGGACTGGCATAACAGAGAATGGGACGGATTAAGGATTTGTACGTGTGGAGGGTTCAACGCCCACGCCCACATCCAACCAGAGAGGAGTTTAAGGCTGTTGTGGGCTGTTGTGGGCAGAGATGAGGGATCCAGGTAAGAAGATGGTCAATGGTGAGTCCAAGGTAGGTGAGTGGGGGGGGGGGGGGGTGTAGAGACGGACAGGATGGACAGAAATGGTAAGGGGAAAATCAAGGAGCCGGAAGGAGTGAGTGGTTTGACCTACAATGATTGCCTAAGCCATGCAAGGATTGATTTAGAGGAGCCACTGGCTACACTATGTGGCAAAAAGGTCAAGGTGATTCTGGAGACGATGTTTGGACAGTTGAAGGGTAGGAGCGAGGCAAGGAAGGCAGTGTCATTGGCATACTGCAGGAAGTGTACTGGGGGGGAGGGGGGGTTGCAGCATATCTGCTGTGTACACGAGGTTGAGGAGAGGGGAGAGAACACAGCCCTGGGGTACACCCGCAGAGGGGCAGAAGGTGCAGGAATCTGTTGTGGATGGTAATGTAGGAGGGGCGGCAGGAGAGGAAGGAGGCATTCAGATGGATACAGATGATAAGAAGGGTGTAGGTCTGGAGTTTAAATGGGAGAGTGGGAGGCCAAACAGAGTTGTAGGCATTTTCGAGCTCTGGAGAGACAGAAATGACAGTGCGACGCGAATTAAACTATAGGGAGAGGTGACGAGTGAGACGTAGAACTCGGTCGTCGGCAGAGGTGGAAGGTCAAAAGACAAACTGGGTGTCGGGGAGGAGGTGATGTCGGTGGAGGTGGTGACGGCTGTGCCGGGTAAGGATGGATTCTGAGAGCTTGCTGAATACGGAGGTGAGACATTTAGGGTGACAGGAAAAGGCATCAGATAAAGGCTTTTTGGGTTTGGAGAACATTAGGATATGGGAGGTTTTCCACAGGTCGGGGTAGAAGCTGGTGGCAAGGATTACGTTGTAGAGTGTGGCGAGGACTGCAAGGATGGAGGGAGGGCAGTGTTTGACATGGCAGTAGGTAATGTGGTCACGGCCAGGGGTGGTGTTGCATTTAGTGTGGAGTGTGAGGCTGATGGGGTGTTAAGTTCTGATGGTGGTGTGTGTCCCAAGTACTGGAAGGTAGGAGCAAGGGGAGGAGCGGTGGTATCCAGACATTTGATGATGTTGGGGAGGGGGGAAAACCAAATTGTGGAACAACAGGAACCGAAAATCATTCGGATACGTGAGAGGCAAAGTGGTTGGCCTTACTGAGGTTGTCAGGAAAGGGACGGTCATCACGGAGGAGAAGGTAGTGCGGGATAGAGCGGTTCCCAGTAAGGCAGTGGAAATCAGACCAGTATTTGGAAGAGATTATTGAGAGCACGGCATTGAGTTGTACACAGGTCTGTCGCCAGGCACAGCGTTTCTTCGCAGTGAGCACGTTGCAGATACGTCGTAATTGCCAGTGGCGGGTGAGTGTGTCTCGGTCATGAGTGTGCGGAGGAAGGATCGGTAGAGGCGATGAGATTTACAAAGGAGAAGGATGGCCTGTGAGGGCAGGGCTGGCCGGTGAGTTTGAATGGCTTTGGTAGGGATACAGGTGGTTACAGCGTCAGACGAGGTCCAGTGGAGGACAGCAGATCGTGAGATGTCATCGGGAGATTGGAGGGTAGGGTCATCGCGTTTGACCTGGGTGTGTACGGAGTATCGGTAGGCATCCCAGCTGGTGTGGGAGTAATCGTGGACAAGTTTAGGAGGAACGTCAGGGGAGGAACGGGACGGGGACGGCGATCGTCACAGATAGTGAGGAGGACCGGGGCGTGGTTGCTGCCAGTTATGTCACGGACTTCTGCAGTGATACGCCCAAGGAGGTTGGGAGAGACTAGGATCACGTCAGCTGGAGTGTGGGACTCTGGTCGGGTGTGATGGGGTGTCCCTGTAGGGTGGTGAGAAACCGATGGAACCGCTGAAGTTCGGCAGGAACACGGCTGTGGATATTGAGGTCTGCAGCAATCACACAGGTGGAGAAGGTGCGGTCAATGTGGGCCAGGAAATCGTGTGTGTATGTGCGGGGGGGGGGGGGGGGGGTTACAAGGGCGGATGTAGATGGTGGCACATGTGACGGTAAGGGTGGGGAAGAAGAGGCTGAGGGTGAGATGCTCTGCAGGATTGTTGAGGAGAGGCATATTTCTGTCGGCCAGACTGTAACTTAAGGCATTTCTCACTTTCAGAGAGCTGAGGCACATAGTGTCAAAAGCGCAGTTCCTTTGGTTTAGCGAACATGAAACTTACCAAAATACTTCACATCTCTGAGTTTTAAACAAGCAAAGTATAAGACTCGCGTGGCTAGAAATATTGGGGTGCTGCCGACTGCTGCGTGCTGTAAACAAAACAAATGAGAGACCCGCCACACTTCCTCAGGAATAGTACCTTGCATCGATATGTCGGTGACATCTTGCAACACTGTGTTCCAGAGCTGCATACTAAAAAATTCAATTTCTGTTTGCAATTCGTTCTGCAGGCAGACGCTGCAAGTAATAAACAATACCTTCGCTCCAAGTGTTTTTGGTCTGCTGCTATAAATGCATATTTCTTCCAATTATTTATGACGAGAATACTTCAGAGCTAGCAGTATTTGTGGTAGAGTCTTCTATATATAGGACTATTTATCACATTTCCTTTCGGCTGGGTATGACATCCACTCCAGACCTATGCCCTGCCTATCAATTTTGTTTGTCTGGTCACTACCTTCCTCTCATGTAATCCTTCCTATGTCACCCTCCATGATACCAACACCCATATCTTTTACCCCACTGCTGGCATCCCCCATGGCTCAGTCCTCTCCCCTCTCCTCTATCTCTAGCACACCGCAGATATGCCCAAGCCACCTCTACCTGTTCACCTGCTACAATATGCTGATGACACCACCTTCCTGGCTCTCTATCCCACCCTTCAATGGTAACAACACACCCTCCAAACCCACACTTACCAGTTCACCACCTGGTGCAACCAGTGTTTCCATTGTATCATCCCCTCCAAAACCCAGGCCGCACCACTCGCTACTTCCATCTCCACAATTTCAACCTAATCGTTCGTGGTCATCTCATCCAGCTCAGCCTCACCCTGAGATAGCTTGGCCTCACCTCGACCACCACCTCACCTAGACCCCCCATCTCCCGAACGTCCAGCAGAAAGCCCATTCCCACCTCTGTCTCCTGAAACTGCTGTCTGGCCGGAAATGGGGTTTCACCCTTCCACCATCCCCCACACCTACAAATCCCTCATCCGTGCTATCCCCTGTCATCCCAGCGCTACCTGGATCTCCTATCCTCCCACTTTTGTAAGGCCCTCGAAATTCTAGAACACCACACGCTCTGCCTTGTCTTCCGTATCCGCCTTCTGTCCCCACACAACTCCTGTATGACTTCATCCCCTTCCCACACCTCCTCCTTTTCCTCCAACATCTCTGCATCCTTTACACTGTCCACAGGCTCGATGCCCCCTACCCCCTGGTGTCCTCCGTCCCCTCCACCCCCCGCGCATTGCCGCACCTCTGTTGCTGTATCCCTACCTCTCTTCACCTCCACACACTCCGTCTCCTTCATCAAGACAAGCCACAGCAGGAGGTACTACTGAGGCTAAAATTTGATGAGGCAAAGGGTCTTGGTGAGGATGGGTGGAAGGGGAAGAAGGGGGTAGGAGAAGTATGAGAAAGGAAGGAGAGGTAGCCTTGATGATGTGGAATGGGTAGGGTGGGTTTAAAGTTGGTAGGAGGGGTAACTATCTGGACACAGTTCATAATTTGGGAGGGTAAAACAGTTGAAGTTACTCTGGGGAAGTATGTGGAGGGTGTGTAGGGTAGGGTTGGTGGGATGTGTTGGTAGAGGTGCAGCAGCACACTATGGTTGGAAAGTGTATGAGAAACTATAGGATTATTTGAGTAAAGTTTGCAGATGGTGTAGTTTGTTCAGGGTTGATCTGTGTGAGTGAGAAGAGGTGGGAATTTGATGAGTTGGTAAGGGATCCGTGTCAGAGAAGGTAGAAAGAAGCAAGGTTGAGGGCACTGAGTTCGAGGATATGAAGGAACTTACAGAACTCGGGCAGCAAGTACCTGTGTAACATTTGCTTGGTAAAGGATAGGTTGGATTAGGGTTTTGTATGCATGAAGGACAGTGGAGGGCTGCAATCTCCATGTTTGGCCAATTAGTACTCTCAGTCTATTGCATACTTTCTGTTGGATAGTTAGTAGATAAGATTTCCACAGTAAAATAATGGAGCTGACAGACATTATTGATTAATGAAAAAGATAACTGTATAAAAACAAATGTGTGTAACTATATTGACAATCTAATTTTGAACTAGGCAACATTGGAAACTATGTATATTGTGAAATTCATGATGCTGCAGCTAGCAATGAGAGCTTAGCAGAAAGAGCAGTATTTCAGTGAGGTACAGTTCATATAATGCTGCACTATTGGGTCTGTATGTTATCTGAAAACTTCTATTTGTGTTCTGAAGATCTATGAGCTTAAAGGGGTAATACTGGAATGAAGAAAAGTAATTTTGCTGGTTAACTGATTACTGTGGTCCTAAAGTGATGTGAATATCCTGACGGGCCAACTATTTGATAACATTTTGTGAGGATTTATTTTTCTGGCTGAATGAGAGTAGTTCTCATAGTTGAGTGGAGAAGTAGGACAATGATTTGGTACAACTTCTATTCCCTTAATTTTGAATTGAGTAGTAATTAAGTTACGTCATGGTGACTATTTTTTTTCATAATGTAATGATTAGTAAATCTACACTACTGCAAATCTTGAGTTTTAGCTAGAGGTAATGTCCATATTTTGGAGATTAAGGTGATAGGAGTCCACAAGTGAAGTGAATTTCAAACCAGGACTTGGCATTTAAGTGATTTTGCAAATGGGAAAGAAACCCAAAGCTTTCAAGTTTAACCAGTTTCAGACAGAGTTATAAACTAGAGTAACATTTTGCAGTGTAATGTGTACTTGATTTTAAAATTTTTACTAGTCCCCACCTTTTGTACTACAGTCAATTTTAGTGCCAAATTATTGCGACGTTATGAGAACTATGTAATGTATTTATTTACAAAGTAATGAGCATTATTTTCTACAAGTGTGAAACATTTTTTCCTTATACTTAATTAGAAGTAAAAGTGAGTGTACTAAAATATGGTATTTTGTCTTACTTTTTTGTGTACTGTGGCTGAGAAGAACCACCTCCAAGGAAACTGATAGCAGTGCATTTCCTTAATAAGTGCCACTTGGACCTGATGAAGGAATGAACATCTTGGTGAAAAAATGTGTTACAACTCAGTAAAAGAGAGAAAGTGCTTTTGCAAAATACTAAACATTGAAATTTTCTGTCTGAAAATTAACTGCAATGTGCAGTGCAATTGAACTTTTGGCAACCCATGATGATTTATTGTTTGAAGCAGGACTGAACTTGTACAAAGTGATATGTGTTTTAGAATGTAAACTTTGTTTATCCAAAAAGGACATCACTTACAATGAAGACCTCTAATTTTTATTAAAAATATAACTAATGGATATTTTGTGCCATTGTATAACACTGTATGTAAATATCAATATAATAGAGGGAAACATTCCACGTGGGAAAAATTATATATAAAAACAAAGATGAGGTGACTTACCGAACGAAAGCGCTGGCAGGTCGATAGACACACAAACAAACACAAACATGTTTATATATAACTGTATGTAAATATTTTGTTTGGGGATTTTCAAATGGCCAGTTCATATAACTACAAATTTGAAAAACATATGTATTGTAATTTTTTATAAGGAGATTTCTGATGTAATATTCTTTTGTGTGTCGATTGTTAAACCCACTTTCTGAGGTCAGTTGCGGTCATTGAACTGCCCAGTTAGCTCCTTCATGTCTCAAAGTATTATTTTATAATAATATGTGTATAGCAGTTAATACTCTTGATGAACTGTGGTATCATGTTGAAGCTGCATGGGCAGCTGTACCTGTACACACCATCCAAGCTCTGTTTGACTCAATGCCCAGGCGCATCATGGCCGTTATTATGGCCAGAGGTGGTTGTTCTGAGTAGAGATTTCTGAGGATCTATGCACCCAAATTGTGCAAAAATGTAATCACATGTCAGTTCTAGTATAATATATTTGTCCAATCAGTACCCGTTTATCATCTGCATTTCTTCTTGGTGTAGCAGTTTTTATGGCCAGTAGTGTATATATGCAAATTATTTGTTTGTTGGGTTCTCGTTCCATGGATCATTTGCACTCCCTCAGGCCTGGATGCCTGCAGTGATACAGTTGGGAAGTGTGTCATACAGGTGTTTTATCCTCTCCTGAGGCATCATGACACACAAATATGGGAACCAGTACTCATTATCACGTATACTGGCACTGGGGTGGAGTTGATGTCCAAGCTGGTCCCATACATGTTCTTTCACAAACAGATCTCGGGATTTTGCTGTCCACAGAAGTACCTCAACATCGAGAAAACTGGTTACAGAGGCATGTGCCATGTGTGGGTGAACATATCCTGTTGATAAATGGCACTACTATACTGTTACATGAGAGATGACACATGTGGATGCAGGATGTCTGTTGTGCCATCAGAGTTCTGTCAGTCACTACTAGCCTCGGCCTGAAGTCAGAACCGATGGCTTCCCACTATATCATTCGAAGTGTAACACTGCTGTGGCTCAGCTAAATGCTGTGGCTCTCCTAAGCATTGGAGGAATGGGTTCTGTCTAGGTCCCACAATACTCAGCAATGGTGGTCACCCCTGTTAGTGCAAAACCAATTTTCATCACACGATGTGGCTGGGAGGTTTGGAGTGAAAGGGACTAAATTGCTAGACCATCAGTCCTTTCATCAGTTAAGTGTTAAACAAGGTGAAATGCAAATCCTGTGAAGCCTTCGTGGAACTAGCTCAAGAAATAAATACATAAAAATAAAAAGATAAAAGCCCAGAGAAAAACAGCACAGACAATTCATTAAATGATCAGTTAATACAAGGCATTAAAACCGAGAAATGAGAAATAAAGAGAAAAGAAAGGTGGGAAGGGTAAAGACCAGCCTGGGCCACCAAGAAAGAACTCCCAGGGGACCTTGGGGGGAGAAGCAGGAGAGAGTTACCCCACCAATCCCTCAGGCAATCAATGAGGCCAAAAAGCCCCATCTTACAGGGATGAATAGAAACCACCTAATCGGGGCAAATCGTAACACCAGGTCAGCTGCTTTGGTGTCATTTGCTAACACCAAAGCTACTGTGTCAGGAAGATTAAGAGGCCACCTCAAAACAGCCAAATTAGGGCAGTCAATAAGTAAGTGGAATGTACCCACAGGTCAGCTAAGTGTGGCCAATGCAAATTTAACAGAGGACGGTGGATTCCCTGCGAGAAGCGTGCAGAGGAAGACTGCCACATGATCGTGACTTCTTAAGTGTCCTCAGTTTGTTTGGGGGGACCAAGGCAGACTATTCTGAGTTCCAGACTTCCAACAATTGATGGCATATAAATAAACAAAGGTCTGGTTCTGGGACTCTCTTTTTCCTGAAATCCTAACATGAATTGGAGTCCAAGTGAAAATGACTGACCATCCAGCTTGATGGAGGTCAGAGGTGACATGCTGGACAGCCATAAACAGTGAATGAGGAGAGTAGCACTGGTCTATTAGCTGAAGGCTACTAAGGGAGTCACTGCAGATTAGGATACTTTTACCAGTCCAAGAACAAACATGGCTAAGGACTAGTTTAATGGCCATCAATTCATCAGTGAAGACACTGCAGCTGTTTGACTGTGATTGGAGTTCACTGCACCATGCATGTGTGTATGCAAAGCCTGTTCACCCATCAGGTGTTGAGCCATTGGTGACTATCACTTCTGAACCTGGATACATCTCAAGGACAGCCAGGAACAGTTGGTGAAAAATCATGGGGTCAGCAGAATCTTTTGGACCAAAGGAGACTCTGAGACAAATTTTAGGTTGAGGCACAAGCTGTGGGGCAGATGCGGTGTCTCCCAGACTGCAGGTGACAGTGGAGGAAGTTCCAGTTCAAACAGAGACACTGGTGGCATGCAGCAGTTGTAAACTCAGTTCTCCTTGTTGTGGGAGGTGGAGATTCTTTCCAGGGAAAAGGACTCAGTAGCTGAGATGTTCGGGGAAGCTGCAAATACATATAGTGTAATTCAGGAGCTGGTGTTGGCACCTGATGAGGAATGGAGGAACTCCAGCGTCGACTTATAAGCTGTCCCCAGGGCTAGTTTGGAAGGCTCATGTCACAAGTCAGACTGCATAGTGATGAATGGGATCCAGTATCGGCAATGCTGAGGGTGATCCTGAATTATGTGCAAGACTGTAAGACTCCTACAGTCGAGACGGGACAGAATCAGGGCTTTGTAGAGCTGCAAAAGGATAGAGCGATATGCACACCAGCTAGTGTTACTGAGGCAGTGAAGGTTATTGAGGTGTTGCTAGGACTTCCAATTAAGTTGGATGGGGAAGCCACACCAGCCAGTGATCAAAGTCCAGTCCCAAAAAGCAATGCATCTCAGTTAGGCAGAGATCTGGGTGTGGGTGGACAGTGACAGGAGAGCATGACACAAGTCTTGGCAGTTGACCTATAAATGGTGCTCAGCAATACCCATACTAGAGGAGCAACAATAAAAAAACAAAAATCATCAGTATATACAGCATATAAGGATGGCAATACCAAAGATCCCACAGCCACTGCTAGAGCACTGATGGCCACCAGAAAGAGGGGGAGCTCAGGACAGAGACCTGTATGACCCTGTTTTCTTGGATATGGGGGGATACTGACTGAAGCACCTTCTGGAACCCAGAATGTACGTGACAACCAGTTCTTGAGAAAAATTGAGAGTGGACCCTGGAGACACCACTCATGTAACGTAGTAAGGATGTGGTGATGCCATGTCATGTTATAAGCCTTCTGTAGGTCAAAAAAAGACAGCAATGAGATACTGGTGACCTGCAAAGGCCATCTGGACAGTGACCACAAGAGGAACCAAATCGGCAGTAGAATGGCCTTTGTGAAAACTGCCCTGAGATCAACCAAAAGGCCCCAAGACTCAATGGGCTAACACAGCCATTTGCTCACCATTCATTCATGGAACTTACAAAGAACGCCGGTAAGTCTCACTGGACAGTAAATGTCCATTGTTAGGGGATTCTTACCCAGTTTCTCGTCACTGAGATGGGAACTCCTAATTGTTCCAGATCCAATTAATTGGACAGAATGGTTGCTATTGGTGTGAATGATATTCAGAGATAGTGTGAGATAGTGAGCAGTGAATGCTGATTTGCAGTTCTTCGAGGGTAGTGGGGAGTTGAGTAACATTGGCTTTGCTCTTGCATTGTGTGGGCATGGGGCTTTTAGGATCTGATCTTCATTGGAGTCGGACAGCCTTGCGACATAGTCACAATTTTTCGGCAGAACTTAGAATTCTCGGACAGCGTTTGAGGCCAGGATTTGAAACAGAGTTGCTGCACAGCAGTAGTCAGTGCCTACATCATCAGAACACTGCATACCAATGACATGCTGCAGATTTCAGGACTGGTAAAGTATTTTGCTGCTCTGGCATTGTAGGACCTATCAATTTTATACTGAAGTCCTCAACAGCATGTGCGCCTGATTTGATACAAGTCCACCTTGCTTGTTTCTCCATGTGATCCCATTTGAGCTCTCACTACTAATCGCGATACCGCAACATAGTTCGGGAAGTAATATTTGATTCATTAGGACCTCTAGTCATTATTGTCAATCTATTACATCACAGAGAGTAGGGGCCCTTTGTTCTCAAGCCAACTCTTATTCTCATAATAGTTCAGTATGACCTAACCTTTAGCATACAGTTTGTATTGACAATCAAGTACCTTTGTGATCTGATTTATAATAAATCACATTGTAATATTTAATCCACATACCATTTCATAGACAGAGTTAGAATCCCATTTCCTGTCATCTGTTATGATAAAATTCCCATTTTCTTTACTGAGTAGATAATGATTTTTATTAAATTATTGTGAGTGTACACTTCTTACTTTACCAACTGGCAGGGTCCACTATCAGTTCCCTTCTTTACTGTTGTGCACATAATCGATTAGGTGGTAGGTAAGGAGGGGGTTGAGTGTGTGTCCAGTTCTGATGCAAAATTCGCCAGAATTAAAGAGGTACAAACTCTTCTTCACCCCGGCATATCACAGAGGGAGAGGGAGATTTGATAAGAACAGAGTCCCTGCAGGGGATAAGCTGGGTGATGGCGGCACTGGGGATGTATTTATGGATTTCGAGGGTTTTGGAGGGGTCGATACGAAGAAAACACTGGTTGCACTAAGTGGTGAAATCATCAAGGTGCGCTTGGACGGTGCATTGGGACCGTTAAAGGTTAAGATAGAGAGCCAGGAAGGCGATGTCATCAGCATATTGGAGGAGGTGGACAAGTTGGGCTGGCTTGGGTATATCTGCGGTGTAAGTTAGGAGTTTAAAGAGAATACTGGAATGCCATATGCAGTTTTTTTATAATTTTTCGTTATTGTAATTTCAGTCCCTTGCCCCATATGGGCAGGAGAGGGCTGGCAGTGATACAGTCCAATGCTCTTCAGCCAAATGGCTTTACAATAAATTCAGAAATGAAGACTCTTGCATAAGAAGGGGGAGAAAAAGGGGGACATAAAAAACACAGTAAATGGAGATGATGGGAGGTAAAATATACACTAATACAGGGACGTGTACTGGGGGAGAGTTAAAAAGCCTACATAAATTTAAAAGAACATAGGTGGAAATTCAAAGTGCACTTAAAAAACTCCGGAGGCAAACACAAGTTAAAAGTCGGCCACATGATTAAAATCACTTAGTGTAGAACACATAAAAAACGATGGAGCACTTATGAAGAATAAAAACCGCTGGTAGGGACTGCCGAGGGACTAGAAACTGGAGAGGAGGGAAAAAGAGGGGAGGAATGTGTGGGGGGGGGCTGGGGGGGGGCAGGAGGAAGAGGAAGAAAAGGGTGGGCAGGAGGTGCACCAAGAGGCAGGAGATGGGTGGTGTGGCAAATGAAGAGGGAAGATAATGCAGGAGGGAGCACAGAGACACAGAAGTGGGGGGGGGGAGGGCATGGAAGAGGGAGGTGGTGGGGGAGGTGGAAAACTGCTCAGGGGAAGGGGAAGGGAGGGGAGAGGGAGCCCTGAGGAATAGGGGAGGAAGGTTGGGCTAGAGTTGGTAGGTGGGGTAGATGTCAGTTCAAAGCTCATCATCTGGGAGGGGTAGGTGCTCAAAGTTGCATTCGGGTAGGAGATGGAGGGTGTGAAGATGAAGAGAGGGCGGGGCACAATAGTAAAGGTGCAGCAACAGGCTGGTGATGGAGAGGAAGGGGGACACCAGGGGGTGGGGGGCATCGAGTTGGCAAACGATATACAGCATGCGGATGTGTTCAAGGAAAAGGAGAAGGTGTGGGAAGGTGGTGAGGTCATAGAGTATGTGTGTGGGTGACAGAAGGTGGATATGGAAGGTGAGGAGGAGGAGACAGAGGAGAGGGGAAAGGATGGAGCCTTGGGGCACGCCAGCAGATGGATAGAAAGTATGGGAGTTGGAATTGTGGATAGTGACATAAGAGGGATGACGGGAGGAGAAGGAAGCAATGAAATGGACGAAATTGATGGGGAGATCATAGGTCTGCAGTTTGAAGGGGAACATAAGATGGCAGACACAGTCGTAAGCGTTCTGGAGGTCAATGAAAACAAAGATAGCAAAGTAGCGGGAGTAACGTTGGGTTGATGGGTAAGGTAAAGGGGCTGGATCAGTGCGGTGATGTGTGCGGTGATGGGAGTGTTGATGTCAGAGGGGGTAATTGATCCAAATACTGGAAACTAGGGGTAAGTGGCAGGACAGAGGTATGAGTGCTGTCAAGAATGGTGGGGAGAGGGATTAATCAAAATGGGGATCGTCAAGAATGTAGAAGACCTTGGATAGGTGGGAAGCTAAATGGTTAGCTTTACTGAGGTTGTCAGGGAAGAGGTGGATGGACTTTGGAGAGGCAGGTGGGTGGGAGGCTGCAGGGGTCCATGGGCAGAGGAGAGGGTGAGAAGGACGGGGAGGTGGTCACTGCCAATAGGATCGAGAACATCCACCACGATATGACCAAAGAGGTTGGGGGAAGCGAGGATAACATCCAGGGTAGGGTTACTTTCGGGACGCGTGTGTTGTGGGAGAGGAACGAGATCACCAGGAAGGATGGCAAGGTACTGATGGCACTGCTAAATGGTGGCAGGGTCACGGCTGTGGATGTTGAGGTCAGTAGTGATCACATAGGTGGAGAAGGTACGGTCAACTTGGGAAATGAAGTCATAGGGGAGAGGAGCAGCGGGATGAACATAGATAGTGGCACAGGTGATTGTGAGGGAGGGAAAAAAGATGATGAGAAGTTCTTCAGTCAGGTCATTGAGGGGGGGATGTGGCCGGGAAGGGAAATACTTGAGGTGGCCAATAGCAACCCTGCCTCACGCGAGGGGTAGGGGATTGTCAGTGCAATGAAGTAGATAGGGAGAGGTGTGGACGACATGGTGAGGTTGGAGGAAGGTTTCATTAAGGATGAAGGAGTCGACCTGGTGCTGGGATAGGGTATGCATGAAGAGGTATTTGTTGGCAGGGAGGGAGTGGATGTTTAGGTAGAGGAGACGATACAGTTGACATCCCAGGAGGTGGGAGTGGGGAAGGAAGTGGGACGAGGAGAGAGGGGCTTAAACGATGGTGTCTAGGTGGGTGAAGGGAAAGTGGGCCTGGTTGTGGCAGTAGGTGGCACAGGTATTTAAATGGAAAACAGAGCAGGCAGAAATGAAAATCTGCTGTAGGGTGTGGGGGTGTTGAAAGGGGTGGAAGTTCTGCAGGACAATGGTCAGGAACCATATGATGTCTTCAGCCATAAGGGGAGGACAGAGGGAATTGTTGGGTGGGTGTGCTGGTCAGTGGGGTGAATAGGAACAGTGAGCTCAGGGTTGGTTGGAGAGGATTTGGCTTTGCATTTGGGGGAGTAGGTGGGGTGGGATTCATTGCAGGTGTTGCAGACAGGGAGAGAGGCGAGATTAGGACACTGTTTAAGGAAGTGGTAGGCTTTACAATGGGGGCAGGTGGGAGGCTTCTTGCAGTCTTGGGTGAGGTTGTAGTTGCACAGGAGACGGCACTCGCAGCAGTAGGATTGATGAGAGGAATGGGACTGGTCAACAGGGTGGCAGCAGTTGAAAATCAGGGCTCCCTGTATGAGGAGGTGATTGATGGAATAGGCGGACTCAGTAATGATATGCATGAGGAAGGAAGGGCCAGAGGAGTTGGAAATATGGCGGGCCGATCGTATTGCCAGGCCAGGATGGGCATTCAGCTCTGCCAACACCTCCGTCTCCGTGGTCACAGGGCTGAGTTTGGTGAACATGGTGGTGAGGGTTGACGGACGACGAGGGGGTTGGAGCTGATGAGGAGAGGAGGGGAGCCAAGATGATACGGGGAAGGCACCAGAGGAGATGAGTATGCAAAGAGGGAGAGGAGTACTTGATGAGAACAGAGTCTATGCCATGGGTAAGTTGGGTAATGGGGCACTGGGGATGTATTTTCGGATTTCAAGAGTGAGGGTGCGGACATCTAGGAATTTTGGATCAGGGTTGGCAACGATGAAAGTGTACAGGGCTGGGGCTGGGGAAATGGGTGAAGGGTTAGTATCCATGGCGGGATCTGAGGGAAGTGGGGCAGGCAGTGTTCCTTTGGAGGAGCGGTTAGAGATGATGTCGCCATTAGGGCACTTGGGAGTTTTATTGTTGGTGTGGCCTGGGAGGAGGGGTGAGGGACTGAGTGGATGAGGAGGTGGTGGGAGGCAGGCCACTCTTGGGAGGCGGCGGCACTGGGAATGGAAGTGGGGCTCTCTGTGTTGGCAACTGTGGCGTGGCAGGCATTGCCTCAGGCGAGTGAAGTAGGAAGACTTGTAGTGGGGCAGGTGGGAAGGGGGGAAAAGTAATCTTGTTGGGCGATTGTAGATGGGAGGCCAAAAGAAGGGACAGAAGCAGGAACAGGAATAGGAGCAGGGGAAGAAGTAGGGGAAGGAGCAACATAGAGGTGGGAATACAGGGATGAGGAGGAGATGGAAGGGAGGAGACTGTGAGGAGGGGAGGTGGAGTAGATGGGTTAAGCTCAGAGGAAGCACTCCACGAGGGCACAGTGAGTGAAAGGGAAGGGGAGGTGGAGATGACGGTGGTAGTTAGGGCATCAATTATTGAATGAGGTGTCCACTGGTGACAGGAGTTGCTGAAGAGGGAAAGGAACTAAAGAAGGAGCCGACGGCGGCGAGCACTGGGAAGTGGCAAACAGCGGGGGGCAGCATTGGCAGCAGTGGCTGCAGCGATGAGCAACGGCCGGTGATGCAGGTGGCGAGCATCAGGCGGCAGCAGCGAGCACCAGGTGGCGGTGGTGACAGCAGGCACTGGAAGGCGCGGCGCTGGAAAGCACTGGATAGCATCGGTGACAACAGGCACTGGGTGGTGGTGGAAATGTTGGGCACTGGATGGCAGCGGCGATGGCAGGCACTGGGTGGCGGTGGTGACAACGAGCACCAGATGGCGACGGTGATGGTGGTGGCAAGCACTGGGATGCAGTGCGCACCGGGAGGTGATCTTGGCGACGACTAGGTGGTGGTGGCGGTGGTGGTGACAGTGGCGAGCACCAGGTGGTGAGCAGCAGCAACGGTGAGCAGACGAACAAAAGGATGGCAATGGCAGGCAGACAGACAGATGGCAACGGCTGGGGGCTCTTCCAAAGTGACGATTACACCCTGAGTGTAGCCCAGGCAACATAATTCTTCGACTTGGACGTGAGGGGATCCACCCCTCGAATCTGGGCCATTCAGAGTTGAAAGGAAATGTGATAAGTAGTCGTATATATAGAAGACTCTATCACAAACATTGCTACTGCGAAGTATCATCGTCGTAAATAATTGTAAGATATATGTGTTTATAGCAGCAGACAAAAATAGTGGGAGCAAAGGAGGTGTTTATTACTTCCAACTGATTGCAAACTGAAATCGAATTGTTTAGTGTGAAGCCCCAGAACCAACAGATGGCAGCCTGACATGCTGGCTGAGGAAGTGTGGTGGCTCTCTCCTTCTCTTTGCTTACAGCACTTGGCAATTGGTAGTACCAGAATATTTGTAACCACACGAGTCTTATACTTTGCTGATTTAAAAATCAGAGCTTTGAAGTATTTTGGTAAATTTCGTGTTCGCTAAACCAAAAGTGATGTGCTTTTGACACTATGTTCCTCAGCTCTCCTGAAGTGATAGATGCTGTAAGTAACAGTCTGCCCAACAGAAATACGGATTCTTGAGGATCGATCCCCTCGAGTCCGAGTGAGAAGATTATGCTGCCAGGGCTACACACGCGTGACGGAATCACGCATTTGGAAGAGCCCCCTGCCCTGTTTGCTGCCGCTGTCTGTGTGCTGGCAGTTCCTGCTGCCCCAGCCATCCGTCTGTCCGTCTTTCAACCGCCACCACCCGGTGATTGCCGCCGACACCGGCACTGCGCCCCAGCCGAGGATACTGGGCTACCACTTTTGCCATTGTTGCCCAGCCGCTGTCTCGAGTGATTTGCTGGACCACCTTCACTGCCTGTTAGAGTCATCACAGCCCCCCCCCCCCTTGTCACCCTTGTCACCACTGCCGCTGCTCCTGCCACCATTGATGCAGTCCTTTGCCACCACCACTGTCCTTGCTGCCACTTCTGTTTCTCGTCCATACTGCCATCGCCGTCAGCACCGTCACCATATTCACCCCCCACTAGCAGACCACAACCATGTCTCAAACTCCATCATTTTCACCTCCCCCTAAGCGACTCCAACCACCATCACATGGAACCCATCCACAGACTCCATCACCGTCCTCCCTTCCCTCCGTCCCCCCCACGACTCTCCCTCACCTTTAGCTGTCACCCCATCGCCAACTTCAGACTTCCCACCACTCACCGCATCACCTATGCCAGGTTCCCAGCCTGCACGGATTACCACCCACAGTGCCACAGTCTCTGCGATGCCTGTGCCATCGACCCCTGCATCATCTGCCCTCAGTGAGGACTTGTCCCCCGCCACCTTCCCCTGCAACTGATCCCTCAGCCCTCTTCCTACTCTGTCCTGTCCAAGAAACCTACTAAATGCCCTAATGTTGACCCTCTAGCCACCCTATCCACAAAGAAAACCCCTGATCACTACGACCCACCCACCCCCATGCACGTGACTCTGGCCCCACCCCTGACAAACCTTTCCATCCACACCATCGTCCTCTGCAATATTGATCCTCAAATCCTCGACACCCACACCCTCACCCTTGCAATCTGTAAATACTTCCCAAATGCCCCCATCTCCATTCTCATGCCTTGAAAACACTCGATTCTTATTAAATCCCTCAATGCTTCCTTCCACACCGATCTCCTCTCCAAAATCCCATGTATCCAATTTGGCCCATGAGCAACCCTTACCCCCTGCCACACCCAGTTGTCTCCCGTCAGTCTCAAACTCCCCAACATCCACTGACCTTCACCGCCATAATCATGAAGCTTAGCCCCGTGATCATGGAGGCTGAGGTGTTGGCAGAACTAACTTCCCATCCCGACATTGAAATCCACTCAGCCTGTCACATCTTTCATGATCCCAGTCAGACTTACCTTATGCACCTATTTACAGAATCCTCCTCTATTGACCGCCTCCTTACAGAGGGAGCCCTCATCTACAATATATGTCACAAAGTTGACCCCTCCCATTCCCTCTCCAATCCTACCTCTGCTAACGCTGCCTTAAGTACAATGACCATGTCGCTGCTGCCTGCAAAATCCCCTCTCCCTGTCTCCACTGCAAACATTCCCACTACTCGAAGAACTCCAACCTCCCCTCTCTCCCCTCCTGTAACACCTGTAATGAACCCCATGCTACCTACTCCTCTAAATGTAAAGTAAAACCTCCTCCCGTCATCTCAGAGCTCACCATCCCTGCCTGCCCCATCGACGACCCCATCCACCCCAACAACTCGCTGCGCCCTCCTCCTACTGCAGAAAACATCATCCGCTTTGTCACCATTGTCTCCCAAAGCATCCATGCCTTCCAGCGCCCCCACACCCTTTCCCAAATCACCCTCGCTGCCTATTCTGACTTCCACCACACCACCTACGGCACCTACTCTCACAACCAGTCCCACTTCACCATCACCTCTCTGACTACCCTCATCTAAATCTCCCCTACCATTGCGTGACAACATTACAGTATCGTTTACCATAATATCCGCCCCCTGACCACACATAAACTCCTCTTCCTCCACACCCTCAATCGACGCAATGTGCATCACTTCATCCTAAATGAAACCTTCCTCACCTCAAGCACTTCCCTGTTTGGCTCCAAACTCTTCTCAGCTGAGCATCTCACCCACCATTACCGTCACATTTGCCACCATCTACATCCGCCCTCATACCCCCATCCCATATAATATCCTGGCCCACAATTACTACACCTTCTCCACCTGTGTGATTGTCGCAGACCTCAATGTCTACAGTCGTGCTCCTGATGAACCCCAGCAGTGGCATTGGTTTATCATCACCCTCCATGCAGACTAGGTTCCCCACCCCCAACACCCCCCTCCTCTACCTCCTGTGCACAGTAGATATGCCCCAACCCACCACTCCAGTCCACCTCGTGCATACGCCGATAACACCGCCTTCCTTGCCCTCCCTTCTACCGTGCAATGGAATGAATGCCTTCTCCAGAATCAATTCTTCCAAGACCCAGGCAATCATCGTAGATTGTACCACTAGCTCCTTCATTTTTCTCTTAGCATCTGTGCCCATCTTGTTTGCCTCTCCCCCACACTCACCTACCATGGACTCACCATTGACCATCACCTCACCTTGATCCCTCATCTCTGCTTTATCCAATCCAGAGCCCACAATCGTCTCCATCTCCTTAAACTCCTCTCTGGCCAGACGTTGGGGTTGCCTCTCTCTACCATTTTACACACCTACAAATCCTTGTTCTGGCCCATTCTCTGTTATGCCAGTCCCACCTGGATATCTGCACCCCTCCCCCCCCCCTCCCCAAAATTTTATATGTCCCTCCGGATCCTTGAGTGCCATGCAGCCCACCTTGCCTTTCGTATATTCCTCCTTTACCCCAGTAGATCATCTATGACCTGACACCTATCCCCAATCAGTTCCGTTTAATCGAGCATACCTGAGTCCTCTAAACCTCTGGCCGACTTGATCCCCCCCCCCACCTCCCTCACTGCTCCTCTCCTTTCTGATGCCCGCTCGCTGCCTTGCCTTCACTGTTGTGTCCCTCTTACCCTCCACCTCTACACCCTTCATCTACTTTCCCAAGGTGGCTTGTCAACCTTGCCTCCCAGATGATGCCCTCTCTCCCTCCATTTATCCCAGTCAACTCTGATCCTCACTTCCCCATCCCTCCCTCTGTCCTTTCCCCGAGCTCCCACTCCCCCCTTCTATCCTGTTTATTTTCTCCCACCCACCCTCTTTTTGATTCCTTTTCTCGCCCCTCAAACCCTTTTGCTTTTCCCTCCACTGCCTTCCCCACTCCTTGTCGCCTTCGCCAGCCCCCATTTTTTCTGTGTCCTCTTCCTCCATCGGCTCCCCCCTTTTGCCTTTCCTCTCCTCTCCCCCTTTACCCCCTCTGCTGTCTGCCTGCCTCCCCCCCCCCCCCTCAACATCTGCTTTCTTGTCTACTTCATAGTGCGGTGTTTCAGTGATGTGACAGCATTGTGCATCCTGTTTTTACTTGTTGTGAACAGACCCCATCCGGTCACTGGGTGTGTTTTTGCGAACAGACACCAAACTGTCGCCATGTTTCTTTAATTGTGCCTGTCTAATTACTATGTATTTTAATCAGCATCGCCGACCCTTTGGTTTTTTATTTTAAGTTACACAACTTTCGCCCTATTACGGTTTAAACCCCTCACCGTTTTAGCTCCTGGTTATATCGTTTATTCTTCACTCATTATGTTTTTAAACTATTTTGTAGGCTGCAGAGCGGCATATTACGCTGCTGCCAGCCCGCCTCCCCCTCTGAGGGGAATCAAATCTTGATAAAGAGGCACAAAAAACGGGGATTTGGGGAACAGAGAAAAGAAGCCACATCACATACAGTATTTTAGCTTGAACTAATATGCAATGAATCGTCACATTTGATCGCGAAAACTTGTTGAATGACACTAAAATGTAAGGCATATTACTGAACCAACAAAACAGACTGTCTCTATCTATAGTAAGATATCTAGTGCAAGCAATACGCTTTCATTATTTGTTTACTTGCGTGCGTTGTATTGTTACAGGACACGTGGAATTGTAACAAGACATGAAAGCTATGACAGTTATGCAAATGTAATACGAATAATATAAACAATTTTGTTAACTTCTCGGCATTTTATAGCTGTTTTTTTTTTTTTTTTTTTTTCCTTTATTGAATTTCAATTCCCCCTGAAGGGGGCGGGCTGGCAGCAGCTTAGGACGCCGCTCTGCAGCCTACAGCATAGCTGTTTTTATACTACAGTAAAATGTGTCAAATGCAAATAGTAGTACAACACGGGTGTAAAATGTTCATAAAACTTTTCAAAATGCATCACATCTCCCATTTTAAACAAGCAATGTATAAGACTGTTGTGGCTACAAATATTCAGTAACTGCCGAGTGCTGAATGCAGTTAGCAAAGCGAGTGAGAGACCCGCAACACTTTCTCAATCAGCGTATTAGGGTTCCATCTGTCGGTAACATCTAGCAACACTGCGGTTCGGAGGTTCACTCCAAACGATGTGAATTCTTCATATTTCATTTCAGTTTGCAATTATAGGTTTTGCAGGCAGATGATGCATGTAATAAAGAAGTCCCTCGCTGTAATTGTTTTTATTCTGCTGCTATAAATGCAAGTATATTCCAATTAATTATGAAGTGAATACTTCATACCTAGCAATATTTGTGGTACAATGTTCTACATATTCAATCATTTCTGGTTGCAGTTCCATTATCTCCGGCGGTACACCGCAAGGTTACCGCCCTTCGATAGTGCCATTTTCGCGCTAATCGAAGTGCTAGGGGTTACAGGTGCCAGCCAGCCAGCCAGCCAGCCAGCCAGCCAGCCAGCCAGCCAGCCAGCCAGCCCAGCAGCAGCAGCAGCAGCAGCAGCAGTTCCCGGTCCCGGCCTGCAGCAGTGGTCCCGCCGCCAGCCAGCCAGCCAGCCAGCCAGCCGGCCGGCCGGCCGGCCGGCCAGCCAGCAGCAGTCCAGGCAGCAGCGGCAGCAGCAGCAGCAGCAGCCGCAGCCGCCCCGGCCCCGTCCGCGGCAGCAGCGTTCCTGCCTCTCGCCGTCGCCGTCGCCGTCGCCGTCCGTCGTCCCCCAGTGTGTGTCCTGTCCTTTTAGTGCTATGTTTTTTCTTTCTTCTCCTTGTCGTCATGTCTGCCCCCACCACCACCGTCACAACCACCACCACCGCCATTGTGTATACGTCCCCTTCCGCCGCCTCCACCACTATCACTTGGTGTGCCCAGTCCCACCCCCCTCCTTCCATCCCTCCCCTCCTCTCTATCCCTTCGCCCTCGCCTTTTGTCGCCCCCTCTCCCGCCTCTTCCTCTCGTTCTGATCCCTTCCCCCCACTCCCCCAGCCTGTCACTGCCGCTCCGGCTCGGGTGGTGGCCCGTCGGGCCACTGCCCACGCCCAGCTCTCCCCGTCGCCATCGCCGTCGCCGCCGCCACCACCACCACCGCCATCTTCATCGACTTCACCGTCGCCGTCACTGCCACCTTCGCCTGCACCGTCACAGTCATTATCTCCGGCGCCGACTGCTGCGTCCGTGCCGGGACCTGCCCGTTCCCACCACCTCCCCATTGTTCCCGTCCCTCTTATCACCACCCGCCCATCTGCCGCTGTCAAACGCCCTAGTGCCGCCCTCACTCCCTCTGCTCCTAAAAAGGCTCCACCCCGCCCCCCATCCCCACCCCAAAATGCTATGGACGTCTCCCCACCAGGCCCCGCTCCCTCCTCCTCCTCCTCCTCCTCCTCCTCCTCCCCCCCACCCGGTCTCTACAAATATCTCCTGTCCCGTCCCGATCCTTCATTCCTCAAGGCCCGGAATCTCTCCCTCCTCCTCCGCCAACATTTCCCTGGCGCCCCCATCTCTCTCCTTACTCCCAGACGGGATTCCGTTCTCATCTCCTCCCCCAGCCCAACCCTCCATACTGACATCCTCTCCCGCCTCCCCATCACCCGTTTTGGCCCTAACGCCTCCCTCACCCCTGCTCCCTCCCCATCTCCTACCCGCCAACCCCAACCCCCGCGTCGCCCGCCGACCCTCACCGCCGTGATCACTCGGCTTAGTCCATCGATCACGGAGGAGGAGGTGTTGGCGGAGCTGAAGGCCCATCCCACCCTGGAGGTGCGGGCAGTCCGCCGCATTTTTAACGCGACCGGCCCCACCCGCCTTATGCGGGTGTTCTCTGAGGACGCCCCCTCCATTGACCGTCTCCTGAAGGAGGGTGCCCTCCTCTTCAATCAGCGGTACAAAGTCGACCCCTCCCGTTCCCCCCCTCAATCCCTGCGCTGCCAGAGATGTCTGCGCTACAATGCACACACAACAGCCGAGTGCCGCGAGGCCCCCACGTGCCCGCATTGTCGCCAAGCGCACTTCCTCCGGCAGTGCCCCAACCTCCAATCCCCTCCCTCCTGTAATACCTGCAGCCTCCCCCACCCTACCTACTCCCAAAAGTGTAAAGCCCGGCCCCCTCCCACCACCCCTGAACTCACCGTCCCTGTCCGTCCCCTGGACGCCCCCACCCCTCCTGGCAATTCCCTTCGTCCCCCTCCCACTGCTGAGGACATCATCAGGTTCCTCACCATTGTCCTCCAAAACGTCCATCCCTTTCAGCGCCCCCACACCCTCCAACAGATCTCCCTCGCCGCCCGTTCCATATTCCACCTTAAAATGTACGCCACCTATTCCAATAACCAGGCCCATTTCACCTTCTCCCGCCTTGACACCCTCGTCTAAATCCTTATCATGGCACGACAGCATCGTATCCTTTTCAACAATATCCGCTCCCTTCCCGCCAACAAGAACCTTTTCCTGCACACCCTTGCTACCCACCGTGTGGATGCCTTCCTCCTCAATGAAACCTTCCTCCAACCCCACCACTCCATCCACACCTCCCCCTATCTCCTCCACCGCTCCGATAATCCCCTCCCAGTTGCGCGTGGCGGAGTTGCCATTGGCCACCACCGCCAGATCCCCGTTCGGCTCCAACCTCTCCTTCCCGACCCCACCGAACACCTGATCCTTAGTCTCTTCTTCCCTGGCCTTACCATTACCTGCGCCACCATCTATGTCCGCCCTAACGCCCCTCTTCCCTTCGACTTCCTCTCCCACATTGACCGTACCTTCTCCTCCTACGTGATCGCCGCCGACCTCAACATCCATAGTCGTTCCGCCGCCCAGTTACGGCGGTGGCATCGGTTCCTCTCCTCCCTTCAAGGCGACCTCATTCCCATCCCCCAGCACACCCGTCCCGAATCCAACTCCACTCCTGATGTTATCCTCTCCTCCCCCAACCTCCTTGGCCGCATAACGGTGGATGTCCTGGAACCTATTGGTAGCGACCATCTCCCTGTCCTCCTCACCGTATCGGACGGTCGTCGCCCTCGCCCCGACCCTCGTACTGATCCTCCCCCTAAGTATGTCCACGATTATTCCCGAGCCGACTGGAATGCCTACCGGGATACCCTCTCCACCCAGGTCGATAGCCACCCTCTTACCTACCACCACCCTGACGATGTCACCCATGCCGCCTCCTTTCTCCAGCAGACCTTGTCTGAGGCCGTGGAGGCCCACGTTCCTACTGTCGCCATCCACCCCCACCGTCCTACCTTACCCCCGCAGGCCGTTCTCCTCCTCCGTGAATCCCGTCGTCTCTACCGTGCCTTCCTCCGCACGCGTGACCCGGACACACTACGACGCCACCGGCAACTCCAGCGACACGTTCGTAATTTGCTCGCGGCTAAGAAACGCCGGGACTGGCGACAGACATGCACCCGTTTAAATGAAACCCTACCAATCACCTCGTCCAAGTTCTGGTCGGCCTTCCGTCGCCTTACCGGAACTAAACCCTCCCCCTACTATCCTCTTCTCCACGATGATCACCCCTTCCCTGACGCCCTTAGTAAGGCCAATCACTTTGCCTCCTACCTCTCCGATGTTTTCTCCATCCCCGATGATCCTCAGTTCGATTACTCACTCTTCCCGGATATCCGCGATCGAACTGACACCTCTGTCCCTCCCCTCGCTCCTGGTTTCCAGTACTTGGACAACATTACACACACGGAACTCAATACCCCTATCACTACACAGGATCTCATTGATACACTCCGCACAAAACGCAACACCGCTCCTGGTCACGATCGTGCCACCTACCGTCACCTTCGTGAAGCTCCTGTCTCTTTCCTCTCCACCCTGGCCAGGCTCTACAATGTAGTCCTGTCCACCGGTTACTACCCCGACCTGTGGAAAACCTCCCGCATCCTCATGTTCCTTAAACCTAGCAAACCGCCGTCCGCCGTCTCCTCTTACCGTCCTATCAGCCTTACCTCGGTCTTCAGCAAGGTCCTGGAATCTATCCTCACCCGCCGCATCCACCAGCATCTCTGCCAGCACCGCCTCCTTCCCGTCACCCAGTGTGGCTTTCGGCCATCCTTCTCTTCCGACGATCTTCTCCTTCACCTCACTCATCTCCTTTCCGAACAGCTTAATTCCCGTCGCTCCGCCATCTTCCTCTCCCTTGACCTCGAACGCGCTTATGACCGCGTCTGGCATTCCGGTCTCCTCTTCAAGCTCCAAACCTTTGCCCTTCCCATTAACTACGTCCGTCTGATCGGTTCCTTTCTCTCCCGCCGTCCTTCCTATGTCACCATCCATAACACAGATTCCTACACTTTTTTTCCCTCCGCCGGTGTGCCCCAAGGCTCCGTCCTCTCCCCCCTTCTGTACCTTTTGTACACGGCGGACATGCCGCCGCCGTCACCCCCCGTCCACCTTCTCCAGTTTGCCGATGACACTGCCTTCCTTGCTCTTGCCCCCACCCTACAACGCTCCCAACGCCTTCTCCAATCCCATCTTGACCGCTTCACTGCTTGGTGCAACCAGTGGTTGCTTAAGGTCAATCCCACCAAAACCCAGGCGATCATTGTCGGCAAAACCACCCCTTCCTTCCGCCTCCTTGATTTTTATCTCACCGTCTATGGCCGTCCTATCGCCCTCACTCCCACCCTTCAGTACCTTGGCGTCACCCTCGACCGTCGACTCTCCTGGACTCCCCATCTCCGGACAATCCAAGCCAAGGCACGTTCCCGACTCCGTCTCCTCAAGCTCCTTTCCGGCCGAACGTGGGGTCTGGACCCCTCCACCATCCTCCACACCTATAAGTCCCTCATCCGCCCTATCCTCTGTTACGCCCATCCAGCCTGGATCTCCGCCCCCCCTTCCTTTTATAAATCCCTCCAAATCCTTGAACGCCATGCTCTCCGCCTTGCCTATCGCATCCGTCTCCCCTCCCCCACGCGGATCCTGTATGATCTTATCCCCTTCCCTCACCTCCTCCTCTTCCTCGAAAGGATACGAATCCTCTACACCTCCCGTAAACTCGATCCTCCCCACCCGCTCGTCTCCCCGATCCTCTCCCACCCCCGCCCGCTGCCGCGCCTGTACTCTCATGTCCCACCCGGTCTCCATCTCTCCACCCTCCTTACCCTCTCCCAAGGTGGCTTCCGCCAGCTCCCCCTCCCTGATGATGCCCTCCTCCCCTCCATCTACCCCTCCTACCAACTTTGATCCTCCCGCCCTCCTCCCGTGCTTGCTCCTCCGGGCACCCTCCCTCCATTCTCTTCCTTTTTCCTCCCTCCTCCTTTTCTCTCCCCTTCTCCCCCGGGCCTCCCCTCCCCTGTACCTCTCCCTCTTGCCCCCGTCTCCCCCGCCGTTGGCATCCTATTCTCCCCTCTCCCCCCACCTCCCCCCTGTTCCACTCTTGGCAGGTCCCCGGACTCGCACACGCTACGTGGACTTTCGCGCGCCGGAGATCGCCGCCATCAGTGTCTTGTGTGTGCCGTCGTGTTTCGTGTTCAGTGTTTCCCGTCACGCTCCGTTGTTCACCAGTGCCATCGTCTTCTTCAGTGTCTGTGCGTCGTCTCCACAGTTTGAAGTGTGGTTTATCGTCAAGTGTGAACGGCTCCGTGTTTGTCTCTTTGTGTCTCCTATTTTATCGCCCACCATTTTGTGACTTTTCTGTTTTTCTCCTGTTTCTTGTGCTTCTGTCGCATTTGGCTGAAGAGCAGCGTAGTGTGCTGCTGCCAGCCTGCTTATTGTATAGGCATTAAAATGACAATAAAGTAAAAAAAAAAAAAAGTTGCAGTTCCATCATCTCCGGCGGTACACCGCAAGGTTACCGCCCTTCGATAGTGCCATTTTCGCGCTAATCGAAGTGCTAGGGGTTACAGGTGCCTGCCTGCCAGCCAGCCAGCCAGCCAGCCAGCCAGCCGCGCCGTCGTCTCCCAGTGTGTCCTGTCCTTTTAGTGCTGTGTTTTTCTTTCTTCTTCTTGTCGTCATGTCCGCCCCCACCACCACCACCATCACTACTACCACCACCGCCATCGTGTATACGTCCCCTTCCGCCGCCTCCACCACTATCACTTGGTGTGCCCAGTCCCACCCCCCTCCTTCCATCCCTCCCCTCCTCTCTATCCCTTCGCCCTCGCTCTTTGTTGCCCCCTCTCCCGCCTCTTCCTCTCGTTCTGATCCTTTCCCCCCACTCCCCCAGCCTGTCACTGCAGCTCCGGCTAGGGTGGTGGCCCGTCGGGCCACTGCCCATGCCCAGCTCTCCCCGTCGCCATCGCCATCGCCATCACCGCCACCTCCGTCATCATCGTCACCATCACCATCACATTCGCCTGCACCGTCACAGTCACTATCTCCGGCGCCGACTGCTGCGTCCGTGCCGGGACCTGTCCCTTCCCGCCACCTCCCCATCGTTCCCGTCCCTCATGTCACCACCCGCCCATCTGCCGCTGTCAAACGCCCTAGTGGCGCCTCCACTTCCTCTGCTCCTAAAAAGGCTCCACCCCGCCCCCCATCCCCACCCCAAAATGCCATGGACGTCTCCCCACCAGGCCCCGCTCCCTCCTCCTCCTCCTCCTCCTCCCCACCCGGTCTCTACAAATATCTCCTGTCCCGTCCCGATCCTTCCTTCCTCGAGGCCCGGAATCTCTCCCTCCTCCTCCGCCAACATTTCCCTGGCGCCCCCATCTCTCTCCTTACTCCCAGACGGGATTCTGTTCTTATCTCCTCCCCCAGCCCAACCCTCCATACTGACATCCTCTCCCGCCTCCCCATCACCCGTTTTGGTCCTCACGCCACCCTCACCCCTGCTCCCTCCCCATCTCCTACCCGCCAACCCCAACCCCCGCGTCGCCCGCCGACCCTCACCGCCGTGATCACTCGGCTTAGCCCGTCGATCACGGAGGAGGAGGTGCTGGCGGAGCTGAAGGCCCATCCCACCCTGGAGGTGCGGGCAGTCCGCCGCATTTTCAACGCGACCGGCCCCACCCGCCTTATGCGGGTTTTCTCTGAGGACGCCCCCTCCATTGACCGTCTCCTGAAGGAGGGTGCCCTCCTCTTCAATCAGCGGTTCAAGGTCGACCCATCCCGTTCCCCCCCTCAATCCCTGCGCTGCCAGAGATGTCTGCGCTACAATGCACATCCAACAGCAGAGTGCCGCGAGGCCCCCACCTGCCTGCATTGTCGGCAAGTGCACTTCCTCCGGCAGTGCCCCAACCTCCAATCCCCTCCCTCCTGTAATACCTCCAGCCTCCCCCACCCCACCTACTCCCAAAAGTGTAAAGCCCGACCCCCTCCCACCACTCCTGAACTCACCGTACCTGTCCGTCCCCTGGACGCCCCCACCCCTCCTGGCAATTCCCTTCATCCCCCCCCCACTGCTGAGGACATCATCAGGTTCCTCACCATTGTCCTCCAAAACGTCCATCCCTTTCAGCGCCCCCACACCTTACAACAGATCTCCCTCGCTGCCCGTTCCATATTCCACCTTAAAATGTACGCCACCTTTTCCAATAACCAGGCCCATTTCACCTTCTCCCGCCTTGACACCCTCGTATAAGTCCTTATCATGGCGCGACAGCATCGTATCCTTTTCAACAATATCCGCTCCCTTCCCGCCAACAAGAACCTCTTCCTGCACACCCTTGCTACCCACCGTGTGGATGCCTTCCTCCTCAATGAAACCTTCCTCCAACCCCACCACTCCATCCACACCTCCCCCTATCTCCTCCACCGCTCCGATAATCCCCTCCCAGTTGCGCGTGGCGGAGTTGCCATTGGCCACCACCGCCAGATCCCCGTTCGGCTCCAGCCTCTCCTTCCCGACCCCACCGAACACCTGATCCTTAGTCTCTTCTTCCCCGGCCTTACCATTACCTGTGCCACCATCTATGTCCGCCCCAACGCCCCTCTTCCTTTCGACTTCCTCTCCCACATCGACCGTACCTTCTCCTCCTATGTGATCGCCGCCGACCTCAACATCCATAGTCGCTCCGCTGCCCAGTTACGGCGGTGGCATCGGTTCCTCTCCTCCCTTCAAGGCGACCTCATCCCCATCCCCCAGCACACTCGTCCCGAATCCAACTCCACTCCCGATGTTATCCTCTCCTCCCCCAACCTCCTTGGTCGCATTACGGTGGATGTCCTGGAGCCTATTGGTAGCGACCATCTCCCTGTCCTCCTCACCGTTTCAGACGGCTGTCGCCCCTGCCCCGACCCTCGTCATGACCCTCCCCCTAAGTACATCCATGACTATTCCCGTGCCAACTGGAATGCCTACCGGGATACCCTCTCCACTCAGGTCGATAGCCACCCTCTCGCCTACCGCCGTGCCGATGATGTCACCCATGCTGCCTCCTTTCTCCAGCAGACCTTGTCTGAGGCCGTGGAGGCCCACGTCCCTACTGTTGCCATCCACCCCCACCGTCCTACCTTACCGCCACAGGCCGTCCTCCTCCTCCGTGAATCCCGTCGTCTCTACCGTGCCTTCCTCCGCACGCGTGACCCGGACACACTCCGACGCCACCGGCAACTACAGCGACACATTCGAAATTTGCTCGCGGCCAAGAAACGCAGGGACTGGCGACAGACATGCACCCGTTTAAATGCTACCCTCCCTATAAACTCGTCCAAGTTCTGGACCGCCTTCCGTCGCCTTACCGGAACTAAACCCTCCCCCTACTATCCTCTTCTCCACGATGATCACCCCTTCCCTGACGCCCTTAGTAAGGCCAATCACTTTGCCTCCTACCTGTCCGATGTGTTTTCCATCCCTGATGATCCCCAGTTCGATTACTCCCTCTTCCCAGATATCCACGATCGAACTGACACCTCTGTCCCTCCCCTCGCTCCTGGTTTCCAGTACTTGGACAACATTCCACACACGGACCTTAATGCCCCCATCACCACACAGGATCTCATCAATACACTCCGCACCAAACGCAACACAGCTCCTGGTCACGATCGTGTCACCTACCGTCACCTTCGTGAAGCTCCTGTCTCTTTTCTCTCCACCCTGGCCAGGCTCTACAATGTAGTCCTGTCCACCGGTTACTACCCTGACCTGTGGAAAACCTCCCGTATCCTCATGTTCCTCAAACCTGGCAAACCGCCGTCCGCCGTCTCCTCCTACCGTCCCATCAGCCTTACCTCGGTCTTCAGCAAGGTCCTGGAATCTATCCTCACCCGCCGCATCCACCAGCATCTCCGCCAGCACCGCCTCCTCCCCGTTACCCAGTGTGGCTTTCGGCCGTCCTTCTCTTCCGACGATCTTCTCCTTCACCTCACTCATCTCCTTTCCGAACAGCTCAATTCCCGTCGCTCCGCAATCTTCCTCTCTCTTGACCTCGAACGCGCATATGACCGCGTATGGCATTCCGGTCTCCTCTTCAAGCTCCAAACCTTCGCCCTTCCCATTAACTACGTTCGTCTGATCGGTTCCTTTCTCTCCCGCCGTCCTTCCCATGTCACCATCCATAACACCGATTCCTACACCTTTTTCCCCTCCGCCGGTGTGCCCCAAGGCTCCGTCCTCTCCCCCCTTCTGTACTTGTTGTACACGGCGGACATGCCGCCGCCGTCACCCCCCGTCCACCTTCTCCAGTTTGCCGATGACACCGCCTTCCTTGCCCTTGCCCCCACCCTGCGACGCTCCCAACACCTTCTCCAATCCCATCTTGACCGGTTCACCGCTTGGTGCAACCAGTGGTTGCTCAAGGTCAATCCTTCCAAAACCCAGGCGATCATTGTAGGCAAAACCACTCCCTCCTTCCGCCTCCTTGATTTCTATCTCACCGTTTATGGCCGTCCCATCGCTCTCACCCCCACCCTTAAGTACCTTGGCGTCACCCTCGACCGTCGCCTCTCCTGGACTCCCCATCTCCAGACAATCCAAGCCAAGGCACGTTCCCGACTCCGTCTCCTCAAGCTCCTTTCCGGCCGAACGTAGGGTCTGGACCCCTCCACCATCCTCCACACCTATAAGTCCCTCATCCGCCCTATCCTCTGTTACGCCCATCCCGCCTGGATCTCCGCCCCCCCTTCCTTTTATAAATCCCTCCAAATCCTTGAATGCCATGCTCTCCGCCTTGCCTATCGCATCCGTCTCCCTTCCCCCACGCGGATCCTGTATGACCTTATCCCCTTCCCCCACCTCCTCCCCTTCCTCGAAAGGATACGAATCCTATACACCTCCCGTAAACTCGATCCTCCTCACCCGCTCGTCTCCCCGATCCTCTCCCACCCCCGCCCGCTGCCGCGCCTGTACTCCCACGTCCCACCTGGTCTCCATCTCTCCACCCTCCTTACCCTCTCCCGAGGTGGCTTCCGCCAGCTCCCCCTCCCTGATGATGCCCTCCTCCCCTCCATCTACCCCTCCTACCAACTTTGATCCTCCCGCCCTCCTCCTGTGCTTGCTCCTCAGGGCACCCTCCCTCCCTTCTCTCCCTTTTCCCTCCCTCCTCCTTTTCTCGTCCCTCGTCCCCCGGGCCCCCCCCTCCCCTGTCCCTGTCCTCCTGTCCCCGTCTCCTAAGCCATGGCATCCTCTTTTCCTCCCCTCTCCCCCTCCTCATCCCTGTTGCCCTCTTGGCAGGTCCCCGGACTCGCACACGCTCAGTGGACATTCGCGCGCCGGAGATCACCGCCATCAGTGTATCGTGTGTGCCGTCATGTTTAGTGTTCAGTGTTTACCGTCACACTCCATCGTTCACCAGCGCCATCGTCTCCTTCAGTGTTTGTGCATCGTCTCAACAGTTTGCAGTGTGGCTTATCGTCGAGTGTGAACGGCTCCGTGTTTGTTTCTCTGTGTCTCCTGTTTTATTGCCCACCATTTTGTAACTTTTATGTTTTTCTCCTGTTTTTGCTGATTGTACCTTCTATGGCTGAAGAGCAGCGTAGTATGCTGCTGACAGCCTGCCTGCTGTACAGGCTTTAAAATAACAATAAAGTAAAAAAAAAAAAAAAAAAAAAAAAAAAGTTGCAGTTCCATCATCTCCGGCGGTACACCGCAAGGTTACCGCCCTTCGATAGTGCCATTTTCGCGCTAATCGAAGTGCTAGGGGTTACAGGTGCCTGCCTGCCTGCCAGCCAGCCAGCCAGCCAGCCAGCCAGCCAGCCAGCCAGCCAGCCAGCCAGCCAGCCGCGCCGTCGTCTCCCAGTGTGTCCTGTCCTTTTAGTGCTGTGTTTTTCTTTCTTCTTCTTGTCGTCATGGCCGCCCCCACCACCACCGTCACTACTACCACCACCGCCATCGTGTATACGTCCCCTTCCGCCGCCTCCACCACTATCACTTGGTGTGCCCAGTCCCACCCCCCTCCTTCCATCCCTCCCCTCCTCTCTATCCCTTCGCCCTCGCTCTTTGTCGCCCCCTCTCCCGCCTCTTCCTCTCGTTCTGATCCTTTCCCCCCACTCCCCCAGCCTGTCACTGCAGCTCCGGCTAGGGTGGTGGCCCGTCGGGCCACTGCCCATGCCCAGCTCTCCCCGTCGCCATCGCCATCGCCATCACCGCCACCTCCGTCATCATCGTCACCATCACCATCACATTCGCCTGCACCGTCACAGTCACTATCTCCGGCGCCGACTGCTGCGTCCGTGCCGGGACCTGTCCCTTCCCGCCACCTCCCCATCGTTCCCGTCCCTCATGTCACCACCCGCCCATCTGCCGCTGTCAAACGCCCTAGTGGCGCCTCCACTTCCTCTGCTCCTAAAAAGGCTCCACCCCGCCCCCCATCCCCACCCCAAAATGCCATGGACGTCTCCCCACCAGGCCCCGCTCCCTCCTCCTCCTCCTCCCCACCCGGTCTCTACAAATATCTCCTGTCCCGTCCCGATCCTTCCTTCCTCGAGGCCCGGAATCTCTCCCTCCTCCTCCGCCAACATTTCCCTGGCGCCCCCATCTCTCTCCTTACTCCCAGACGGGATTCTGTTCTTATCTCCTCCCCCAGCCCAACCCTCCATACTGACATCCTCTCCCGCCTCCCCATCACCCGTTTTGGTCCTCACGCCACCCTCACCCCTGCTCCCTCCCCATCTCCTACCCGCCAACCCCAACCCCCGCGTCGCCCGCCGACCCTCACCGCCGTGATCACTCGGCTTAGCCCGTCGATCACGGAGGAGGAGGTGCTGGCGGAGCTGAAGGCCCATCCCACCCTGGAGGTGCGGGCAGTCCGCCGCATTTTCAACGCGACCGGCCCCACCCGCCTTATGCGGGTTTTCTCTGAGGACGCCCCCTCCATTGACCATCTCCTGAAGGAGGGTGCCCTCCTCTTCAATCAGCGGTTCAAGGTCGACCCATCCCGTTCCCCCCCTCAATCCCTGCGCTGCCAGAGATGTCTGCGCTACAATGCACATCCAACAGCAGAGTGCCGCGAGGCCCCCACCTGCCCGCATTGTCGGCAAGCGCACTTCCTCCGGCAGTGCCCCAACCTCCAATCCCCTCCCTCCTGTAATACCTCCAGCCTCCCCCACCCCACCTACTCCCAAAAGTGTAAAGCCCGACCCCCTCCCACCACTCCTGAACTCACCGTACCTGTCCGTCCCCTGGACGCCCCCACCCCTCCTGGCAATTCCCTTCGTCCCCCCCCCACTGCTGAGGATATCATCAGGTTCCTCACCATTGTCCTCCAAAACGTCCATCTCTTTCAGCGCTCCCACACCTTACAACAGATCTCCCTCGCCGCCCGTTCCATATTCCACTTTAAAATGTACGCCACCTTTTCCAATAACCAGGCCCATTTCACCTTCTCCCGCCTTGACACCCTCGTATAAGTCCTTATCATGGCGCGACAGCATCGTATCCTTTTCAACAATATCCGCTCCCTTCCCGCCAACAAGAACCTCTTCCTGCACACCCTTGCTACCCACCGTGTGGATGCCTTCCTCCTCAATGAAACCTTCCTCCAACCCCACCACTCCATCCACACCTCCCCCTATCTCCTCCACCGCTCCGATAATCCCCTCCCAGTTGCGCGTGGCGGAGTTGCCATTGGCCACCACCGCCAGATCCCCGTTCGGCTCCAGCCTCTCCTTCCCGACCCCACCGAACACCTGATCCTTAGTCTCTTCTTCCCCGGCCTTACCATTACCTGTGCCACCATCTATGTCCGCCCCAACGCCCCTCTTCCTTTCGACTTCCTCTCCCACATCGACCGTACCTTCTCCTCCTATGTGATCGCCGCCGACCTCAACATCCATAGTCGCTCCGCTGCCCAGTTACGGCGGTGGCATCGGTTCCTCTCCTCCCTTCAAGGCGACCTCATCCCCATCCCCCAGCACACTCGTCCCGAATCCAACTCCACTCCCGATGTTATCCTCTCCTCCCCCAACCTCCTTGGTCGCATTACGGTGGATGTCCTGGAGCCTATTGGTAGCGACCATCTCCCTGTCCTCCTCACCGTTTCAGACGGCCGTCGCCCCCGCCCCGACCCTCGTCATGACCCTCCCCCTAAGTACATCCATGACTATTCCCGTGCCAACTGGAATGCCTACCGGGATACCCTCTCCACTCAGGTCGATAGCCACCCTCTCGCCTACCGCCGTGCCGATGATGTCACCCATGCTGCCTCCTTTCTCCAGCAGACCTTGTCTGAGGCCGTGGAGGCCCACGTCCCTACTATTGCCATCCACCCCCACCGTCCTACCTTACCACCACAGGCCGTCCTCCTCCTCCGTGAATCCCGTCGTCTCTACCGTGCCTTCCTCCGCACGCGTGACCCGGACACCCTACGACGCCACCGGCAACTACAGCGACACATTCGAAATTTGCTCGCGGCCAAGAAACGCTGGGACTGGCGACAGACATGCACCCGTTTAACTGCTACCCTCCCTATAAACTCGTCCAAGTTCTGGACCGCCTTCCGTCGCCTTACCGGAACTAAACCCTCCCCCTACTATCCTCTTCTCCACGATGATCACCCCTTCCCTGACGCCCTTAGTAAGGCCAATCACTTTGCCTCCTACCTCTCCGATGTGTTTTCCATCCCTGATGATCCCCAGTTCGATTACTCCCTCTTCCCAGATATCCGCGATCGAACTGACACCTCTGTCCCTCCCCTCGCTCCTGGTTTCCAGTACTTGGACAACATTCCACACACGGACCTTAATGCCCCCATCACCACACAGGATCTCATCAATACACTCCGCACCAAACGCAACACCGCTCCTGGTCACGATCGTGTCACCTACCGTCACCTTCGTGAAGCTCCTGTCTCTTTTCTCTCCACCCTGGCCAGGCTCTACAATGTAGTCCTGTCCACCGGTTACTACCCCGACCTGTGGAAAACCTCCTGTATCCTCATGTTCCTCAAACCTGGCAAACCGCCGTCCGCCGTCTCCTCCTACCGTCCCATCAGCCTTACCTCGGTCTTCAGCAAGGTCCTGGAATCTATCCTCACCCGCCGCATCCACCAGCATCTCCGCCAGCACCGCCTCCTCCCCGTTACCCAGTGTGGCTTTCGGCCGTCCTTCTCTTCCGACGATCTTCTCCTTCACCTCACTCATCTCCTTTCCGAACAGCTCAATTCCCGTCGCTCCGCAATCTTCCTCTCTCTTGACCTCGAACGCGCATATGACCGCGTATGGCATTCCGGTCTCCTCTTCAAGCTCCAAACCTTCGCCCTTCCCATTAACTACGTTCGTCTGATCGGTTCCTTTCTCTCCCGCCGTCCTTCCTATGTCACCATCCATAACACCGATTGCTACACCTTTTTCCCATCCGCCGGTGTGCCCCAAGGCTCCGTCCTCTCCCCCCTTCTGTACTTGTTGTACACGGCGGACATGCCGCCGCCGTCATCCCCCGTCCACCTTCTCCAGTTTGCCGATGACACCGCCTTCCTTGCCCTTGCCCCCACCCTGCGACGCTCCCAACACCTTCTCCAATCCCATCTTGACCGGTTCACCGCTTGGTGCAACCAGTGGTTGCTCAAGGTCAATCCTTCCAAAACCCAGGCGATCATTGTAGGCAAAACCACTCCCTCCTTCCGCCTCCTTGATTTCTATCTCACCGTTTATGGCCGTCCCATCGCTCTCACCCCCACCCTTAAGTACCTTGGCGTCACCCTCGACCGTCGCCTCTCCTGGACTCCCCATCTCCAGACAATCCAAGCCAAGGCACGTTCCCGACTCCGTCTCCTCAAGCTCCTTTCCGGCCGAACGTGGGGTCTGGACCCCTCCACCATCCTCCACACCTATAAGTCCCTCATCCGCCCTATCCTCTGTTACGCCCATCCCGCCTGGATCTCCACCCCCCCTTCCTTTTATAAATCCCTCCAAATCCTTGAACGCCATGCTCTCCGCCTTGCCTATCGCATCCGTCTCCCTTCCCCCACGCGGATCCTGTATGACCTTATCCCCTTCCCCCACCTCCTCCTCTTCCTCGAAAGGATACGAATCCTATACACCTCCCGTAAACTCGATCCTCCTCACCCGCTCGTCTCCCCGATCCTCTCCCACCCCCGCCCGCTGCTGCGCCTGTACTCCCACGTCCCACCTGGTCTCCATCTCTCCACCCTCCTTACCCTCTCCCAAGGTGGTTTCCGCCAGCTCCCTCTCCCTGATGATGTCCTCGTCCCCTCCATCTACCCCTCCTATCAACTGTGACCCTGCCCTCCTCCCTCCTGGTGTCCTTTCCCTTCGGCACCCTCCCTCCTTTCTCTTCCCTTCACTTCTCTTTCCTTTTCCCCCCATCCCCTCCCTCCCCCCTCTTCTTCCGGGCTTCCCCTCCCCCTTCCTCTCTCCCCCCTCTTTCCCCTGCCCGTGGCGTCCCTGCTCTCCCCTCTCGCTTTCCCACTCCCCCTCCTCCTCCTCCTCCTCCTCCTCTCTTGGCAGGTCCCCGGACTCGCACACGCCTCGTGAACTTTCGCGCGCCGGAGATCATCGCCCTCGTTTTAGTGTCTGTGCCGTCATGTCTGTGCCTCAGTGTTTTTCGCCGTCCACGCTCCTTCGTTCACGTGTGTCATCTACCTCATCAGTGTTTGTGCCCAGTACCGACGGTTTTTCTTGTTTGTTTCATCAAGTGTGAACGGCTTCATGTTTTTTAACTATTGTATCTCCTGTTTTTTAAACCGCCATTCTGTTACTTGTCTGTCTCCCTTTCTTTTTTATTGTACTGCTTATGGCTGAAGAGCGGAGTACACTGTTCCGCTGCCAGCCCACCTTGTATGGGGTGTCCAAATTACAATAAAGAAAAAAAAAAAAAAAAAAAAAAAGTTGCAGTTCATCATATCACGTAACACGTAGTGTAATATTAAGACATATTCAATTTTTGCAAGGCATGGCTCATGATGATCATGCCTGCAAGTTAATAAACGTAGTACATGCTATCTTCATATCGTCATAATCGTAATGTTAATGTTGTCGACACTTGATGTTCAGTTGTTACGAAGATGTACTAGCTAACAGACTAAATTTAGTTTCAACGACACAATCAGCATGAAATTCGGTTTACCTACATTCTTCAATTGGCTTTAGTTTAAATTAATGGAACAAGTGTGAAAGTATTGATAGTGCGATATTGAGAGTCTTATCGCAAATTACCACACAGTACCATAGGAGCTCATATTTTGAATACGGTTTCTAACCACGTTGTTGCGCCTTCACAAGTATCTGAACTACATTCATTGTAAGTCACTTGATTTATCGATAATTCATAATGCCAGTGACAGCAAAACTGGAAAAGTTGCCACAGCGTCTTTACATCGTCTTTGTCAGAAGTGAGGTTAGTTTCTATGTTTGTAAATGAATCTGGGGGCATCGTTTGTGCAAAGTGTGAAACCTCCCCCCACTCAAGTGCTTTCATTACCAGAAGTATTACCAGTTGTATAATGTGAATTATATTGCTAGTAATTAGTAGCAATATAAAATTTTAATAATCCTCGTGATTTTGTCAGGCGCGACTACTGGATGCTCTATTTACCCATCCACATTTAGAAGAGATAGTCATGAAGATTCAAAATGACTCTTGAAGAATTCGCACCGTAAAGGAGCCATAGTTGATTATTATCAAGTGTGCAGAATGAGTATTGGTACAGTGCGTAACTGAAGTTATTATGTGATTAGAAAGGAATGATAAATAGATGTGAACCATACTGAGACTGAATAACGAAAATTCCATTCACATTCCATTCCCCCACATTTTCTGCCACGTATTTAATGATAACGACTTGCTAGAGTGTGATACGGTACTGATCCATTTATCCTTGAATGTTGATTGTGATGACGGACTGACCTGTAGCGTAGCCCAATCTCTAGGTTAGGACAGAAGGTTGCGTGTTTTAAGATTGATGATGTGCACGTCAAACATTGGAAAGCACTGATCTTACAGATACAAGTTGAAATTGGGAATATTAGTAATGCAATATTTTAAAATACAGACAAAGGTATAGCTGTGTATTGTACCGTTGGAAATAATATCAGTCTTGTGAATACAGCTGTTTAATGTTTGCTAAAAGCTACCTAGTAGACACCAGATTGAATTTTTTGTAGCTTATTTACAATATATGCGTGTAATATGCATCAAAATACTCATCAGAGACTTAGCCATTATCTGGTTTTAAAATCACCATGCAATTTTAACTTCTTTTTCTTATATTGAGTTTCGATTTCCTCTGGAAGGGGTTGGGCTGGCAGCAGCTTCGTATTTTTATTTATTTATTTATCTCTTGTTCCGGTGATCCATGTTGTGACACTATCACAGGATATGGAACGTGTCAATTTTACAAGCTTTAGGCCAGAATTTATGGTAATACATAAAACAAAACAAAAAGCAGTAAACAGTAACTTAGGTCCCAATAAAAAATTACATTTTAGAGATAGATAAAGATTACAAGACAATAAGTGTTACAGAGAAATAAATAGTGCAAAATACGTGTTTACAATAAAAATATTCCGTTTTACAAATACAAATTTGGGCATACATTTACAATTTACAATACAAGAAATGTTAAAATTGTAGTTCAGGAACTCTTCTTATGTATAAAATGATCCTTGCAATAGGAACTGCCTTCAGGTTTTTTAAATAGGAGATCATCATCTACCAAACACTTAATTCTTGAAGGGAGGGCATTAAAAATCTTACAGCCACTGAAATGGACTCCTTTCTGCACCATACTTAGATTTGGCTGTTCATAGTGGATATCATGTTTCCTTCTAGTATTGTGACTGTGATATGCACTATTCAGCTTAAAGATGGATTTTTCTTTCCTTATGAAGCACATCAACGAGAATATATATTGCACAGTGGATGTAAGTATTTCAAGCTTCTTAAAAAGGTGCCTGCATGTGGCTCTAGGATGGACTCCACACATCATGCTTATGGCTCTTTTTTGTACACATAGCACTTTTTTAGCCAGTGGTTGATTTCCCCAAAATTTAATTCCATATGCCGTATTTGCATGAGAGTAACCATAATACGCTGACTTCATGGTTTCCATATTTCTATAAGAAGAAACAATGCGTATGTTGCTGAACTTAGTCTTTTGCACAGATCCACGATGTGGTTTGACCAATTCAGTTTGCTATCAATATGCAAGCCTAGGTATTTTGAGGAATCTACCCTGGTTATTGTCTGCTCACCTATCTTTACAAATATTTCCTCATCTTTGGATGTTTTGTGGAACTGAATGTAGTTTGTTTTACAGTAATTTAAAATAAGACCATTAATGTTGAACCAGTTCACCGTTTCATTTAAAACCTTATTTGCGTTACCTCAAGTTTATCTTCTGAATTATCAATAAGTAGTGTAGTGTCATCCGCGAAAATGGTGAAACTACAATATTCTGTAGAGAGAGGAAGATCATTTGGGACACCATCTTGACTATCTACTACAACTTTTTGTTTCCTGTTTGACAGATATGAGTTGAGCCATTTCCCTGCTGCACCACTTATACCGAGATGTGCAGCTTTTTGTAAAAGAATTTGGTGATTTACACAGTCAAATGCTTTTGTTAGGTCACAAAATATGCCAATCACTTTGTTTTTTGTTGATAGATTCCAAGAGTTTGCCAGTAAATGCAAATATTGCATCTACCACTGACAAACCTTTCTGAAATCCAAACTGACTTTTGCTGAAGCTATTGTGTTCACTGAGATGCTTAACTCTCCTGGCATGCATTAGTTTCTCTAAAACATTTGAAAAGCTTGTCAGTAGTGATATTGGCCTATAGTTAGCAGTATCCATCTTATCCCCCTTCTTATACAGCGGTTATACAACTGCATACTTAAGCTTCTTAGGAACTATTCCTTGCTTAAGTGACGTGTCAAAAATGTGGCAGAGGACTTTACTTACATGGCTGGAGCGGTATGCCACTCTTCAGCCTACAGAACTTTTAAAACATAATAATAAGTAATAAAAGCAGGCAATAAAAATGGTGGCTTTTAAATTGTAAAATGGCGGAAAGTTGTGGAAGTTAAAATATAAAACACTGCGCTAAAAAGTTGGCATGGAAATGACACACCACAGCATAGGTTAGAGGGGGGGGGGGGGGGGGGGTGAGGGGGAAAGAGGGGAGGTGTGGAAAAAGTAAAGTAAGAGAGAGGAGCCAATGGATGATGAGGACTCAGGGGGGGGGGGGGGGGGGGGGAGGGGCCAGGGTGGACAAGAGAGGTTGTGGGGAAAGGCATAGAACGAAAAGCAAAAGTACTCAGGGGAGAGAAGGGACTCAAAAGAGTGTAGCCAGGGAAGAGGGAAAAACAGGATGGGCTGGGAGAGGGAAGGGGAGCCTGGGAAATAGACAGCAGTAGGGAGGGGGAGGTGAGGATCAAAGTTGAAAGGAGGGAGAGAGGGCATCATCTGGGAGTGGGAGTTGATGGAAGCCACCTTGGGAAAGGAGATGAAGGGTGTAGAGGTGCAGGGTAGGTGGGGCACAATGATGAAGGCACAGCTGTGGGTGTGGGTTCAAAAGGAGAGGAACATCCAGGGAATGGGGGGATCAAGTCTGTGGGAGGTGTACAAGATGCAGATATGTTCGAGGAAGAAGAGCAGATGGAAAGGAACCAGGTCATATAGGATCCGCATGGGGTGTGGGAGGTGTATACGAAAGGCTACCACAACCTTTATTCAGCTTTCACATTACTCGGCTGCCCCAGTTCTCAACTGAGTATAAAATTTTTCTCAGAGAAAATCAGCTTCTTCATTCATTTTTTCTACCATAGGCACGTAATACACCCATATTGTGAAACACAATAACAAACAAAGTACGGATGGAGGATAACAGATCGCATACGGCATCTAATGTTAACCGGTGATTTTAGTTGCTACTTGCGACTTCTACTTGCAACTTGTCACTGAAATCGCAACTAGACAAGAGGTTGAGAGAAATCTTGAGGGTCAGACTCCCTCATTTCCACATCCCAGGATTACGCCACAGCCACTGCCACCCACTGCTCGCCGTTGCTGCCCGGTGCTCACCACCACCGCCCTGGTGTGGCTCTGCCCCACACCAGTTCCTGCCCTCTCTGCCGTCCTTGTTGCCCTCATCATTCAACTGCTGCCCAGAGTAAGTCACTGGACCACCGGCACTGCCTGCAGAGGGCTGCTGCCCCACCCTGGTGGAGTTGCTGCTGCCCCCCACGTCGTCGAGGGCTATCTCGTCACTATTGCTACTGCCACTATTGCCGAGTTCTTCGCCGATGCCACCATTTCTCGTTGCTTCTGCTGTGACCACTGCTGTCGCCGTTACCACTGTCACCATCTTCATCCCCCATTTGCTCACCACCACCATGGCCCTCCCTACCACCTCCATCATTTTCACCTCCTCTACCACTGCTTCCGACCACCATCACACGGAGTTCTTCAGCAGATCCCATCACCATTACCCCTTCCCTCCCTGTTCATCCTACTCCTGTGCTGTTTACACCCATCACTTCCCCGACTCTCCCTCACCTGTAGCTGCCACCCCATCGTCATCTCCGGACTTCCCACCACTCTCTGCGCCACCTACATCAGGCTCCCAGCCAGCACAAATCTCAGTATGCCATGCCACAATCTCTGCCACACCCACATCCCCACCCTCTCCGTCACCTGACACTTAGGGAGGAACTTTCCACTGACACCTAACCCTCAAACCCACCCCACAGCGTCCTTCTCAACCTGTCCTATCCAAGAAACCTACCAAATGCCCTAATGTTGACCCTGCCCCCACCCTATCCACAAAGAAAACCACTGATCCCCGTGACCCACCCATCCCCATGGACACAACCCCATCCCTCACTCCTACACCTCCTTTGTCCCACTCCTGCATCCTCTCAAATCCTGACCCTCAACTCCCTGACACCTGCAGGCTCACCCTTGTCATCTGTTAATACCTCCCCAATGCCCCTATCTCCCTTCCCATTCTTCGCAAGGACTCCACCCCCATGCATCCTTCCACATTGATCTCCTCTCACCAATCCTATGCATCCACTTTGGCCCACGAGCCACCCTTACTGCCTACCACACCCTCTCCTCTCCCCAACAGCTTCAGCCTCCCCGATATCTGCCGACCTTCACCTCTGTGATCATGATGCTTAGCCCCTTGGTCATGGAGGCTGAGGTGTTGGTGGAACTCAATTCCCACACTGACTTTGAAATATGCTTGGCCTGTCGCACCTTTAATGATGCCGAGGCCACATGCCTTATAATAATCTTCACTGAATCCTTCTTTTCCATTGACCGTCTCCTTACAGAGGGAGCCCTCATCCTTAACAGATGCCTTAAAGTTGACCCCTCCTGTTTTCCCCTTTAATCCTACCACTGCCAATGATGTCTTAAATATAATGTGCATGTCATTGCCAATTGTAAGAGCCCCCAACCTGTCCCCATTGCAAAGATTCACACTTCCTCAAGAACTGCCCCCACCTTGCCGCTTCCCCCTCCTGTAATACAAGTGCCTGTAACAAATCACGTTCTACCTACTCATATAAATGTAAAGCAGAGCCTCCTCCCAACACCCCAGAGCTCACCATCCCCGTCCATCCACTAGATGATCACATCCATCCCAACAACTCCCTCTGCTGTCCTCCTACTGCAGAGGACATCATCCACTTTATCACCACAGTCCTACAAAATACACCCTTTCCAATGCCCCCACACCATTTCCCAAACTGCCCTCACTGCTGGTTCTATCTTTCACCTCACCACTTATGCCACCTACTCCCACAAGCAGGCCCACTTCTCCTTCACCTCCCTCACCACCCTCTTCTAAATCTCCCCCACAATGGCACAACAACATTACAGTATCATTTACCAGAATACTCCTGCACACCCTAAATCAACACCGTGTGGATGCCTTCACACTCAATGAAACCTTCCTCCAACCTCGCATTTCCATCTCCACAGACTAACTTGTAGTAGGGTTGCCACCTTAAACACCTCCCTCTTTGGCTCAACCTCTTCTCAACTATCTCTCTGAGAATCTCACCCTCAGCCTCTTCTCCCCACCCTTACCATCACATGTGACACCATCTACATCTGCCCTTGCACCCCCTTCCCGTACGTTTTCCTGGCCCACATCTAACGCACCTTCTTCACATATGAGATTGCTGCAGACCTCAGTATCCACAGCTGTCCTCCTGCTGACCTCCAGTGGTGGCATTGGTTTATCACCAGCCTCCAGGGAGACCAGGTTTCCCCCACACAACACACCTGACCTGAATCCAATACCACTCCTCACACGATTTTGGCGTCTCCCAACCTCCTCGGGCAATCACCGCCGAAAGCCTTGACATCATTGGTAGCGACCACACACCCATCCTTCTCAGCATCTTTGACGGTCGCTATCCCCGCCACTTTCCTCATCCTGATGTTCCTCCTAAACTTGTCCATGATTACTCCCACACCAACCGGAATGCCTAACAATACTCGATATACACCCAGGCCAAATGCCCAACCCTACCCTCCAATGCCGTAGCTGCCCATATCGATACAAAAGCCGTACACCATCACCACCCAGCCCTCGCCCGCATACCGTCCTTCTCATTCGTGTACCCTGTCAACTATACTAATCCGTCTTCCACACCCATGACTGAGACACACTCACTCACCACCGGCAATCACAATGACACGTCAGGAACGAGCTTAGTCCAAAGGAATGTTGAGCCTGGAGACAGACATGCACACAACTCAATGCTACTCTCCCAATAATCTCTTCAAAGTACTGGTCTGCTTTCCACTGCCTTTCTGGAAACTGTCCTACCACACAATACCCTCTCCTCATTGAAGACCGTCGCTTTCCTGGTAACCTCAGTAAGGCCAACAACTTTGCCTCCCACCTATCCAAAGACTTCCAGATGATCCCCAATTTGCTTATTCCCTCCTCCCCAACGTCATCAAATGTATGGCTTCCAGTACTTAGGCCACAGACTGCCATTGGAACTCAACACTCCCCTCAGTGCACAGAACATCATCCTCACACTCTGCACTAAACGTAACACTGTTCCCAGCCATGACCGCATTACCTACTGTCACCTCAAACGTTGCCCTCCCTCCTTTCTTGCAGTCCTTGTGTGGCTTTCGACCTTCCTTCTCTGCCAACAACCAACTCCTACGCCTCACCCATCTCCTCTCCCTCCAGCTTAACTCCTGCTGCTCTACCATTTTTGTCTCCCTAGACATGGAAAAGGCCTACAACCACGTATGGTATCCCTCGCTCCTACTGTTCAACGATCCAAATGCCTTCTCGCAAATCACCTTGATCTTTTTGCCACATGGTGCAACCAGTGGCTCCTGAAAAGCAATCCTTCCAAGGACAAGGCAATCATCGTAGTTCGTACCATCCACTCCTTCCATCTCCTTGATTTTTCCCTTACCATCTGCTCCCGTCCTATTCATCTCTTCCCCCATGCTCACCTACCTCGGACTCACCATTTACCGTCATCTTACCTGGACCATTCATCTGCGCTCTATCCAATCCGAAGTCCACAACTGCCTCCGTCTTCTTAAACTCGTCTCCGACCATCCTCCACAACTACAAACCCTTGATCCTTTCCATCATGTGCCTCACTAGTCACGCCTGGATTTCCGCCATCCCCCCCCCCTCTCCTCACGAAATTCCTTGAGAGCCACACACTCCACCTCACCTTCCACATAGACCTACAATGCCACACACAGATCCTCTATGACCTGATTCTTTTCCTTCATCTGCTTCTTTTCCTCAAATATATCCGTGTCCTCTACACCTCCCCCCATTCCCTGGTTGCACCTCTCCTCTCCAACCCCCATCCATTGCCGTGCCTTCACCATTGTGTCCCACCTCTACACCATTCATCTCCTTTCACAAGGTGGCTTTCGACAGCTCCCTCTCCCAGATAATGCCCCCTCTCCCTCCATTTATCCCACTTATCAACTATGATCCTCACCTCCCCGTCCCTACTTTTGTTCTTTCCCCAGGTTCCCTCTTGCCCCCTCCTACCATCCTGTTGTTCCCACTTCCCCACCTACCCTCCCTTTCACACTCTTCCCTCCGCTGAATACTTTTGCATTCCCCTTCTCTGCCTTTACCCACTCAGTCTCGCGTCTGCCCTGCCCTCTGTTATGACTCCTTTCTCTCCGATGGTTTTTTCCCTCCCTTTGGTTTTTCCTCTCCTCCACTCTTTTTTCCCCTTATACACTCCTGGAAATTGAAATAAGAACACCGTGAATTCATTGTCCCAAGAAGGGGAAACATTATTGACACATTCCTGGGGTCAGATACATCACATGATCACACTGACAGAAACACAGGCACATAGACACAGGCAACAGAGCATGCACAATGTCGGCACTAGTACAGTGTATATCCACCTTTTGCAGCAATGCAGGCTGCTACTCTCCCATGTAGACGATCGTAGAGATGCTGGATGTAGTCCTGTGGAACGGCTTGCCATGCCATTTCCACCTGGTGCCTCAGTTGGACCAGCGTTCGTGCTGGACGTGCAGACCGCGTGACACGACGCTTCATCCAGTCCCAAACATGCTCAATGGGGGACAGATCCGGAGATCTTGCTGGCCAGGGTAGTTGACTTACACCTTCTAGAGCACGTTGGGTGGCACGGGATACATGCGGACGTGCATTGTCCTGTTGGAACAGCAAGTTCCCTTGCCGGTCTAGGAATGGTAGAACGATGGGTTCGATGACGGTTTGGATGTACCGTGCACTATTCAGTGTCCCCTCGACGATCACCAGTGGTGTACGGCCAGTGTAGGAGATCGCTCCCCACACCATGATGCCGGGTGTTGGCCCTGTGTGCCTCGGTCGTATGCAGTCCTGATTGTGGCGCTCACCTGCACGGCGCCAAACACACATACGACCATCATTGGCACCAAGGCAGAAGCGACTCTCATCGCTGAAGATGACACGTCTCCATTCGTCCCTCCATTCACGCCTGTCGCAACACCACTGGAGGCGGGCTGCACGATGTTGGGGCGTGAGCGGAAGATGGCCTAACGGTGTGCGGGACCGTAGCCCAGCTTCATGGAGACGGTTGCGAATGGTCCTCGCCGATACCCCAGGAGCAACTGTGTCCCTAATTTGCTGGGAAGTGGCGGTGCGGTCCCCTACGGCACTGCGTAGGATCCTACGGTCTTGGCGTGCATCCGTGCGTCGCTGCGGTCCGGTCCCAGGTCGACGGGCACGTGCACCTTCCGCCGACCACTGGCGACAACATCGATGTACTGTGGAGACCTCACGCCCCACGTGTTGAGCAATTCGGCGGTACGTCCACACGGCCTCCCGCATGCCCACTATACGCCCTCGCTCAAAGTCCGTCAACTGCACATACGGTTCACGTCCATGCTGTCGTGGCATGCTACCAGTGTTAAAGACTGCGATGGACCTCCGTATGCCACGGCAAACTGGCTGACACTGACGGCGGCGGTGCACAAATGCTGCGCAGCTAGCGCCATTCGACGGCCAACACCGCGGTTCCTGGTGTGTCCGCTGTGCCGTGCGTGTAATCATTGCTTGTACAGCCCTCTCGCAGTGTCCGGAGCAAGTATGGTGGGTCTGACACACCGGTGTCAATGTGTTCTTTTTTCCATTTCCAGGAGTGTATATCTGGGTCCCCCCCCCCCACACACACATTTGTTTTAGGCTGTGGTGTGTCATCTCCATGCCAACTTTTTACAGAAACCATACTGTCGCTGTGTGTGATTTTTTTTATCTCTTGCGAACAGAAACCAGACTCTCGCCGTGTTTCTTAATTGTCTGTCTACTATTGTACCTGTCTGCTTACGTGTGTTATACTTAGCATCGCCAACTCTTGTTTCATATTTCAACTTCCACAATTTTCCGCCATTTTACACTTTAGAAGTCACCATTCTTATCACCTGCTTTTATTACTTATTATCTTATTATTATCTTTTAAAAATTCTGTAGGCTGAACAGCGGAATACTAAACTACTGCCAGCCTGCCTACTTCATGTGGAATTGAAACTCAATAAAGGAAAAAAAAGACAGAGAGAGAGAGTTTGAGACTAAGAAGTACGAAAGTCGGCCAACAGATGCCACACGGCGCTGAATGCTAATGAGACACCCACTAAACCCACAGAGCAGAACAGGTGATTAGGATTGTGGAAAGGGCGAAATAAGGTGTCGATAGAGTTCACTCAAAATTGTAATTTATTGTAATTTAATAGCACCATTAAACCAAAACAGCACTTAGCCGAATCTTTAGAACTATGAGTTTCAAAAGGGCAATTATTTCATGGCTGAGGGCCTCCAAACAAGAAATCTTAAAACTCAATAAAATGAAAATGCAGTTAAAATAGCAAATGAAATAATTAAAATATATATGGTATCACAGTAAAGCTGGAAAGCTTCAAGGCAAAAGTAGATACAACAAACATATGCAAGGTGCAATACAAGTGGGTAAGAGCCACAATTAAATTTGAATTTTTTAAAATATATTACCATAATCCTTTAAGGCAGAAAAGGCCGCAATGTTTTTGCTTAAAGTGTAATCTCAAGAATAATGGTTTAAATGGCTTAAAGCCCACAATTGGTTTTCAAAATTCAAAAATACATTAAGTCCAGTAAAAACAAGAATTTTGAAATCATTGGCTATGAAAGATTGTAAATGGACAATTAAACACTGGTGAGAAGGACAATAAAGAAAACGGCACTGAGAAGCCTCCAGGGAGGTCGGTCTGCCCTTGTTCACTTAGGAGAGACAGGTGGTGAGCCCAACTACACTTGATCTGATGGAACTCAACCAGGGGACACCCTCGGACTGACCGACACAACGAATTCCTAGCCACCAATCAGTACATGAGAACTCAAACACAAAAGGTTACGAATGTGATTATCCACAATGAAATATGTATTAGCTGTCAAAACTACACACCATGTTGGACAGCAACAACAGATGAGGAAAGGACACTGCCTGAAATTATGTTAGTGGCCAGGACAGGTAACTGGAACACTAAGGGCCACAAGGCAGAAAATTTTGCTGGTACACTTGAATTTGAAATACGGTGATGTAGTTAACTTCACCCAAAAGGAACACTGTGTGAATTTACGTCAGTGGACAGGGCAAGTAACCAGAATACTAATGGCCACAAGGCAGTAAATTCTGGTGGTGCTCTCGAATTGTAGTCAACCAATATAGTTAATTGGACCACATGGTGACTAAATTTCACCAATAGAAACTCTTGGTGTTGCTCACAGGGAAACCTCCCCAACAGCGAACCACCGAAATGAACCACACAACATGAATGGATGTGGCTTCGATAGTTGAAACCCCTACTCAACTTTGACATCCTCGGTCAGTGAACCACGAAGCTTGTAGCGATGGGACAGCTCCACACACACTTCGACACTGCTCAGGGATGCGCAGCAGATCCAACCCATTGCACCGCTCGGAGATAACTTCCCTAGTCCTCAGCAACCGACCGACTCCTCTCAGAATGCCAACAACATCCAAAATAGACGTCAGTGGAAATAACGCCAACTACACACACAACCTGACAAACACTTGCACGAAGACCTGAACGATACCCAACAGTAAGTAAGCACACACGATGACAAATCGGGAGTCGATGCACACACACACACACAGCTGACTCATGAACAATCGGCGAGCCAAAACGCGTCGTCTGTTAGGATGACTGACCGACGATCCACCGAGACCGTGGCCTGGCTCAAGTGATGCGAGGCAGCAGTGGTCAGGCAAGCCGTGTCAACGCAGACCTCACCTCTGCTCCAACCCTACTGCACCAGTGCCACATCACAACTCTCAAGTGACAGGTCCGGACTGCGCTCCAGACACGGTCCAACTGACTGCTGGCCTGAACTCGCGACCGGAACTCACTCACGACAGACAACGCCCGGGAAGTAATAGCAGTCGAGCAAAGGTACTACAAGACGGGATATATTGAAATGTGCTGCTAGTGCCAGTCACGGTCAGCAAAGCAGCAACTTAGTGACAGTAGTAATTTAAATTAATGTAGTGAGGTGGAAGTACATTATCTCGCTACTTGCGACTTATGCTAGCTACTTGTCTCTGGAATCACAACTAGAGAAGAGGTTCACAGGACATGGTTACTGTGAAGGAATGCTTTGCCTGGTGATAGACACGCACACAACTCAACGCCACACTCCCAATAAACTCTTCCAAGTTATTGGTCTGCTTTCCAAAGCCTTTTCTGGAAACCATCCTACCCTGCAAAACCCTCTCCTCCTCGATGACCGACCCTTCCCAGACAACTTCAGTAAGGCCAACCACTTCACCTTCCACCTATCCAAAGTCTTTTCCATTCCAGATGATCCACAATTTGATTATTCCCTCTTCCCCGACTTTGTCAAATGTCTGGATACCACCGCTCCTCCCCTTGCTCCTAACTTCCAGTACTTGGGCCACACACCACCATGAGAACTTAAGACTCCCAACAGTACACAGGACATCAGCCTCACACTCTGCACTAAATGCAACACTGCTCCCACCTGTGACCACATTTCCTGCCGCCATCTCAAACACTTCCCTCCCTCCTTTCTTGCAGCCCTTACCACCCTCTATAACGTAATTTTTGCCAATGTAATCCTTGCCACCAGCTTCTACTTTGTCCTGTGGTAAACCTGCCATATCCTGATGTTCCCCAAACCTAACAAGCCTCTGTCTGATGCATCTCCCTATTGCCCTATATGTCTCACTTCAGTGTTCAGCAAGCTCTTAGAATACATCCTTACCTGGCACATCCATCACCACCTCCACTGACACCACCTCCTCCCCAACACTCAATGTGGCTTTCGACCTTCCTTCTCTGCCAACAATCAACTCCTATACCTCACCCATCTCCTCTCCCTCCAACTTAAGTCCAGCCGCTCCACCATTTTTGTCATCCTTGATGTGGAAAAGGCATACGACCGCATATGGCATCCCAGTGTCCAGTTGAAACTCCAGATTTACGCCCTTCCTATCTCCTATGTCCGTCTGATGGCCTCATTCCTCTCCACCACCCCTCCTATGTCAGCATTCGTTACACTGATTCCTGCATCTTCTAGCCCTCTTTGGGTTGCCCCGGACTCTGTCCCCTACCCTCTCCTCTACCTCCTGTACACAGCAGATATGCCCCAAACCCCTCCCTCCAGTCCACTTGCTGCAGTATGCTGATAACAACGCCTCCCTTGCCCTCGCCCCTACCCTTCTACGGAACCAATGCCTTCTCCGGAATCACCTTGACCTGTTTGCCACATGGTGTAACCAGTGGCTCCTCAAAAACAATCCTTCCACGATCCAGGCAATCATCGTAAGTTGTACCACTCCCTCCTTCCGGCTCCTTGATTTTTCCCTTAGCATCTGTGCCCATCCTGTCTGCCTCTCCCCCATCCTCACCTACCTTAGACTTAACATTGGCCGTCACCTTACCTGGACCCCACATCTCCGCCCTATCAAACCCAAAGCCCACAACCACCTCCGTCTCCTAAAACTCTTCTCTGGCAGGACGTAAGGGTTGAACTTCTCTACCATCCTCCACACCTATATATCCTTGATCCATCCCATCCTCTGCTATGCCAGTCCCGCCTGGATCTCCGCCGCCCCAAATTCTATACATCCCTCCAGATTCTCTAGCACCTTGCACTTCGCCTTCCCTTCTGTATATGCCTCCCATCCCCCATGTGGAAATTCTATGACCTGATTCCTTTCCCCCATCTGCTCCTTTTCCTTGAATATATCAGAGTCCTTTACACCATCTGCAGACTTGATGCCCCCATCCCCTGGTTGCTCCTCTCCTCTTCACCCCCGCCCTCTGCTGCGCCTTCACCATTGTGCCCCCCCCCCCCCCCCCCAACCTCTACCTCTACACACTTCATCTCCTTTCCAAAGGAGCCTTCTGTCAACTCTCCCTCTCTGAAGATGCCCTTTCTCCCTCCATTTATTCCTCCAATCAACTTTGATCCTCACCTCCCCCTTCCTACCTCTGTCTTTTTCCTAGGCTTCTTCTGGCCCCAACCCTCTTCGTGTTTTCCTTCTTCCTGCATACTCTGTCATTGACTCCTTTCTCCCCTGAGTACTTTTGCATCCCCCTCCTCTGCCTTTACACACTCCCTCTCATGTCCACCCTGCCCTCCCTTATGAGTCCTCACCCTTCATCGGCCCCTCAACCCCACTGTTAGTGTATTCCTCACCTCCTCCCTTTTTCCCCCTCATCTGTTCATGTCCCCCCTCCCTCCCCTTAACCATTCTGCCCTAGGCTGTGGTGTGTCATCTCCATGCCAACTTTTTAGTGCAGTGTTTTAAGTGAGTGTTAAAGTGTTCTGTGTCTTTTCTGAAGTGTAGTGAACAGAAACCATACTGTTGCTAGGTGTGAGTTTTTATCTGTTGTGAACAGAGACCATACTGTTGCCGTATTTCTTAATTGTCTGTCTACTATTGCACCTGTCTGTTTACTGAATGTTTTACTTTGCATTGCCAACTCTTGTTTTATATTTTAAATTCCACAATTTCCCACCTTTTTACAATTTAAGAGTCACCATTTTTAATGACTTCTTTTATTGTTTATTATCTTCTTAATATGTTTTTAAAACTTCTGTAGCCTGAAGAGTGGTGCACTAAGCTACTAAGAGCCCTTCAAAGAAGAATCGGAAGAAGAAGAAGTAGAAGAAGAAGAACATGAAAGAAAGAGGTTCACAGGAAGAAGTACAAAATCAGCAAGATGGCACATAGCTTGAATGTTAAAGGCTACTTGCAACTCCTAGTTGCGACTCAAATTGCAGCCAGATTGTATAAAGTTGTTATTGTGACATGTCTAACTTCTCAGTCACTGTGATTTATAATAGATACACAATTTCTTGCCCACCGCCAATAAATATTTAATTGGTAGCTGAATCTAACTGTTCATGTATATCACTAACAAATACCAAGAGACTAAGTGTGTTATCTCTGTGTATTTATTTTAAATTTTTTGTACTCGCTGTGGATTCATTTTTAAATGCTCTTACTACATCTCCGAATAGTGGCAGTGAGGATTTTCCTCGGTCGAATGACCATACGATCTGCTTGGCTTTGTGTCATGCCTGAATACAATAAATTCCAACTATAGCCACAATTATATCTGCAACTCCAGTTTGCGCCCTAATCCTATGTGTATTTTCCTGTATACCCACAGAAACTTCCAACACACATTTTCAGCATTGCTGTTGGAAGATACCTCAGCTTTTGAATAGTTTTCATTCTGAAATGAAGTCCACGGGAAACCTCGTTACTAAAACTCAAAGCTGGTAAACCTCATATTTCTAAACTTCCCCTTTTGGACAGTTAGGAAGTTCAATGTTACAAACCCCACTGAGTTTACAGAAAAGTAGCCTAGACTATTTTTACTCTTCTGTTTATTTACTTCCCTGACCACCCAAATATTGTCTTCAATGTCCATAAATATAAAAACTCATTATAGCTTCTATGATATTTATCAATTTGTTGCTTGTGAATTTCTTTAGTCTTGTTGTATATTGAATCTTATGCCTAGTTTCAGACTTAATTTTTCATGGTATTTCATATCTCCATGAATTGGCCAAATCTTCATGTGGAGAATGATGAAGTCCATTTTATTAGTAACTGAGGTAGAGTCTGTGCAGGATAAAGTGTCCAATGTGCAATGACCAGTTTTTCACCTTCTGGCTGGCAGGCGATGATACCATCAAGACGTACGTGCTGCAGTATTTTTTAAGATGATTTTACAGAAACTATTTGGTAAAAAAAATTGATTTCTGCATTACTTAGTCAGGCTCATGATGATGTGCACACCATTTCTTTAATGGTCATAGTTATTGTGATATTTACACAGAAGTAATACATGGCGCAAAATTCCAAAAAGTTTGCAATGACAAACAGGGATTGACATAATTTTGTGTTTGGGACATATTACATAATATGTTACTGCATATGAAATTTATCAAAGATACTGAATTTTTCAATATAATGGAAGGAAACATTCCACGTGGGAAAAATTATATATAAATACAAAGATGAGGTGACTTACCGAACAAAAACGCTGGCAGGTCGATAGACCACAAACAAACACAAACATACACACAAAATTCAAGCTTTCGCAACAAATTGTTGCCTCATCAGGAAAGAGGGAAGGAGAGGGGAAGACGAAAGGAAGTGGGTTTTAAAGGAGAGGGTAAGGAGTCATTCCAATCCCGGGAGCGGAAAGACTTACCTTAGGGGGAAAAAAGGACAGGTATACACTCGCACACACGCACATATCCATCCACACATACAGACACAAGCAGACATATTTCTGCTTGTGTCTGTATGTGTGGATGGATATGTGCGTGTGTGCGAGTGTATACCTGTCCTTTTTTCCCCCTAAGGTAAGTCTTTCCGCTCCCGGGATTGGAATGACTCCTTACCCTCTCCTTTAAAACCCACTTCCTTTCGTCTTCCCCTCTCCTTCCCTCTTTCCTGATGAGGCAACAATTTGTTGCGAAAGCTTGAATTTTGTGTGTATGTTTGTGTTTGTTTGTGGTCTATCGACCTGCCAGCGTTTTTGTTCGGTAAGTCACCTCATCTTTGTATTTATATATAATACTGAATTTTTCATTAGACTTGGGTGAAGGTCTATCCGGTACCAATCTCGAGAAAATGTAGCACTCTCATTTGTGATCATATTGCACCAGCGATAAAGCCAGAGTGAAATATCCAAAACATTCTTCACATTTCATAAACAGGAGGAACATAGGGCTGGACAGCGATGCTAGAGGGTGGCAGCAGCTGCTGCACAATTGTAGTATGCAGCGTCAAAGACAGAGGGCAGGGAAAGCTACAGAGCAGGCTGCATGCAGACTCCTGAGAGTACGAAAGTTATAAGAGTGCATTTTATTTTGTTTCTTTCCTTTCAAGTACACAAAATAAAAAAAAGAAAATGTTCACATTGAAGGCTAGTATCATCTGAATCAAAAGCATGACTATATTGGAAAAAATTTCTCTCATACTAGTTAATGCAGGCCCTATGTAGGTTAAATCTGGGATTGTATGAATGTATGGTGTGCTTTCTGACGTGTCCGAAAGAGCAGAAACCTTGCTTACCAAAAAATGTTTTTGTTGGAGTGAAGACACTGAAGTGAGGGGTCAGTGATGCTGTTATTGCTTTTAATGATGGCAACACTGGTAGGGTGAGAGTGCTACAGCATATGGGAATTAATCCTGGAGCAAACCGCATGAAAGAACTTAAGCAGAAGGTCAAGGTTCGCATTGATAAAGCAGAGTATGCAGTACAGTTGGCCACTAAGAAGTCCAGAAAGCAGAAAAGAAGAAAACACTTGGAAAAAGATCAGGCTGCTTCTGAGTGACTAAAAATAAAAAATTAAGCATATATTAAGTGAGTTACAGTCTTTTGAAACTTCAGAAGCCAAGCCTGAAAACTTTCATTTTCTGTTGCGTTTTTCTCTAAGTCTCAGAAACCACTTCGAGTAGAGTACTCAAATTTTCAGTGAGTAATTTCATACATATCCTGAGTCTACTGAACTGAAAGGAGAACATAATGTTATGTATAATTAAAATTATTTTTAATCTACTAAAAAGTACACACAATTTTAATTGTGTGATTAAAAGATTGTATTTCCAAAAGCAGTGGCTGAAATGCAATTATTTTAGTTCAGTAGACTCAGAACATACAGTGTAATGTACTGTAAAACTTTCATGTCAATGGCTACAGTGCTGCCTGAAATACAGGGAAGCTGAGTCTCTAAATTTGGCGTTGTTGGGATAGTGCGTTCCAACTCCCATTAACGTTCTAAGTATCAAATAAAGGAACAGAGTAAAAAAAATTGCAGTGTTAACTTCTGTTTTGTTTCAAAGTGTAGCCACTCACCCAGGCTTACTAAATGGCTATATCGATGTCACCCATTATTTGTTCAACTATTGTAATACTTGCACAATTACAATTGGACATAGTCTCATAACAGCTACAGTTGCCACAGTGCCTGTTGCTTTGGACATGCACGGATGTCCAGAGAAACCCTACATCATAATTTGGAATAACGCAGGCACTGCAGTATCGTACATATCCACCAACAACAACAACTTACTTAGAAGTCAAATGTCTCGCCTGTACGGGAATATATATAAATGATGTACAAGTACATGTGAAACAAATACTAACAAAGAGATAGAGGGGCTGGCCAGTACTTACCTCAGCTCAGTACAGCCGATAGATACACATAAAACAGAACTGAAAATTTACATTCCTAGCTTTCGGAACTTTGTTCCTTCATCAGGGAGGAGAGAGGGGAAAAAAGGGGAAGAAGGGAAAGTGGATTCAGTTACTCACAACCCAGGTTATGAAGCAACAGGGAAAGGTAAACAGGGAGGGTAGCAAGGATGGAGGCATGGTTGTCAGAGGGAAGCCAAAGATATTCTACTGTAAGTACTGTGCCAGCTTCAAACCAAAGAGGATGCATACAGAAGTAAAGAGGTATATAGTATAAAGATAAACACAACTATCTAGGATGAAAAGATGCGTGAATGGCTAAAGAGGAAAGGGAAAGAGGAGAAGACTGAAGAGTGAATGGGAGTGAGGTTGTTTAACGTAGGTTCAGTCCAGGGGGATGGCAGGATGAAAGGATGTGTTGGAGTGCAAGTTCCCATCTCCGCAGTTCAGAGGGACTGGTGTTGGGTGGGAGAAGCCAAATGGCACATACGGTGTAGCAGGTGCCTAGGTCCCTAGAATTATGCTGGAGGGCATGCTCCGCTACTGGGTATTGGGCATCTCCTAGGCGGACAGTTCGTCTGTGTCCGTTCATGCGCTCAGCCAGTTTGGTTGTTGTCATGCCGATGTAAAAGGCTGTGCAGTGCAGGCATGTCAGTTGATAAATGACATGTGTAGTTTCACACGTAGCACTGCCTTGAATTGTGTATGTTTTACCAGTAGCGGGGCTAGAGTAGGTGGTTGTGGGGGGATGCATGGCGCAGGTTTTGCAGTGGGGTCGGTTACAGGGGTAGGAACCGCTGGGTAGAGAAGGTAGTCTGGGAATATTGTAGGGTTTAACAAGGATGTTACGGAGGTTAGGGGGGCGACGAAAGGCAACTCTGGGTGGTGTGGGGAGAATTTTGTCAAGGGATGATCTCATTTCAGGGGTTGACTTGAGAAAGTCGTATCCCTGGCGGAGTAATTTGTTGATGTTTTCGAGGCCAGGATAATATTGGGTGACAAGGGTGATTCTTCTGTGTGGTCTGGGGGTAGGAACATTGTTGTTGGACGGGGAGGAATGTATTGCTCGGGAAATCTGTTTGTGGACAAGGTCTGCAGGATAGTTGCGGGAGAGGAAAGCACTGGTCAGGTTATTGGTGTAGTTGTTGAGGGATTCGTCACTGGAGCAGATACGTTTGCCATGAATACCTAGGCTGTAGGGAAGGGAGCGTTTGATGTGGAAAGGATGGCAGCTATCAAAGTGAAGGTACTGTTGTTTGTTTGTGGGTTTGATATGGACAGAGGTGTGGATGTGAGCTTCAACAAGATGAAGGTCAACATCCAGGAAGGTGGCTTGGGTTTTGGAGAAGGACCAGGTGAAATTCAGATTCGAAAAGGAGTTGAGGTTATGGAGGAAATTAAGGAGTGTTTCTTCACCATGAGTCCAGACCACAAAGATGTCATCTATAAACCTATACCAGACCAGGGGAAGCAGCTGTTGGGTCTTCAGGAAAGCCTCCTCCATGCGGCCCATGAAGAGGTTGGCATAGGAGGGAGCCATCCTGGTTCCCATGGCCGTTCCCCTGATTTGTTTGTAGGTCTGGCCTTCAAAAGTGAAGTAATTATGGGTGAGGATGAAGTTGGTAAGTGTGATAAGGAACGAGGTTTTTGGAAGATCTTCGGGTGGGCGTTGGGAGAGGTAGTGCTCAAGGGCAGAGAGACCATGGGTATGTGGGATGTTTGTGTAAAGGGATGTAGCATCTATGGTGACAAGAAAGGTTTCAGGTGGGAGAGGAGTGGGAATGGATTTGAGGCGTTCTAGGAAGTGGTTTGTGTCTTTGATGTAGGATGGGAGTCTGCGGGTGATAGGTTGTAGGTGTTGGTCTACCAGAGCTGAGATACGTTCAGTTGGGGATTTGAAGCCTGCTACAATGGGACGGCCAGGATGGTTCTCTTTGTGGATTTTGGGTAATAGGTAGAAGGTAGGGGTACGTGGCTCAGGTGGAGTGAGTAAGTCTATGGAAGCCGTTGTGAGGCCTTGTGAGGGACCTTGGATTTTTAGGATTTTTTGCAGCTCAGTCTGGATGGAGGGAATGCGATCCTGGGTAACAGCTTTGTAGGTTGAGGTGTCAGAGAGTTGACGTAGTCCTTCTGCCACATACTCCACACGGTCAAGTACGACAGTTGTGGAGCCTTTATCCACCGGGAGGATGACAATAGAGCGGTCTATTTTCAGCTCCTTAATGGCACGGGATTCAGCTGGGGTGATGTTGGGGGTTGTCGGGATGTTCTTCAAGAAGGACTGGGAGGCAACACTGGATGTGAGGAATTCCTGAAATGTCTGCAAGGGATGGTTTTGGGGGAGGGGAGGAGGATCCCTTTGAGAAGGCAGTCGGAACTGTTCTAGACAGGGTTCAACACTGGGTCTAGTACTTGGAGGCTGTGTTTGGGTAGTGAAGTGATATTTCCAGTTGAGGTTCCGGGTGAATGAGAGGAGATCTTTAACCAGGGCAGTGTGGTTGAATTTAGGTGTGGGGCTAAAGGTTAAGCCTTTTGATAGAACAGATGTCTCTGGAGGAGAGAGGGATCTGGATGAGAGGTTTCTCTGCCACAAGAAAAAATTTTTGGGACATTTCTGCGCCACCCGCGATCTTTTTTGCGGCACGCGCGATCTTTTTTGCGGCACGCGCGATCTTTTTTGCGGTACGCGCGATCGCTTTTGCGGCACGCGCGATCGCTTTTGCGGCACGCGCGATCGCGTTTGCGGCACGCGCGATCTATTTTCGCCACTCGCTATCTCCGTTTTTGAGCTACGTGTGTTCTTTTTCCCCTGATCTGGACATACTTGCTTGGTCTGGTCAACTTTTTCCGTATTTTTCTTATTTAGTGGTCTTCCTTTGGTATTGAACATTACCAACACAATTTCTTTCCTTCTCGTCCTTCCCTCCGTGTTTTACTCCTTCTTATGATAACTATTTCAACTTTAGTTATTTAATTTCCCTACCCACCAGTTACCCACTATGTACCCCAATCCTATACCACATTATTTATATTCATTCCTGAAACATGCATTCACTGTAGCCAAACTGCAATCCCACATACTTTTCCTCCAGTCCTGCTTAACCTTTGGAATTACCCCTAAAGGGCTTACCTTAAAAGTTCCCATCTCCGGGTGCAATTCCTCCTTCCACCAGTCTCTCCTGGACTTCCAGAACCTTCAATCCTTAGCCCTTACCAACTTGTCCTGAATCTCTACACTACTTCATGTAACCACCACTCCCAACAGCTCCTATCTCTCTTCAAAGTCCTCCACCTCTCAAACCCTTGCTTGGAGAACACACTGAGGAACATCATCCTAGAAGCCAGCTGCAAACTTGAGTTCCATGCCACACACCACCTGAAAAAACTATCCACAGTGCTAGTGCAACACCTAAGAAGTGGGGTCCCTCTCCCTATCCATCACAAACACCAACCACAACAGAACCTTCAACAAACCCCCCTCATAGCCAACAAACCTAGCCTACCCACCCTACTCAATCTCCCCATCCCAGCACATACCCCACACAGACCAAATCGCAACTATAACCACAGTCAAATGCCACATATCACCAGTCCCAATTCAGTCCTAAACCTCTCATCCAGATCCCTCTCTCCTCCAGAGACATCTGTTCTATCAAAAGGCTTAACCTTTAGCCCCACACCTAAATTCAACCACACTGCCCTGGTTAAAGATCTCCTCTCATTCACCCGGAACCTCAACTGGAAATATCACTTCACTACCCAAACACAGCCTCCAAGTACTAGACCCAGTGTTGAACCCTGTCTAGAACAGTTCCGACTGCCTTCTCAAAGGGATCCTCCTCCCCTCCCCCAAAACCATCCCTTGCAGACATTTCAGGAATTCCTCACATCCAGTGTTGCCTCCCAGTCCTTCTTGAAGAACATCCCGACAACCCCCAACATCACCCCAGCTGAATCCCGTGCCATTAAGGAGCTGAAAATAGACCGCTCTATTGTCATCCTCCCGGCGGATAAAGGCTCCACAACTGTCGTACTTGACCGTGTGGAGTATGTGGCAGAAGGACTACGTCAACTCTCTGACACCTCAACCTACAAAGCTGTTACCCAGGATCGCATTCCCTCCATCCAGACTGAGCTGCAAAAAATCCTAAAAATCCAAGGTCCCTCACAAGGCCTCACAACGGCTTCCATAGACTTACTCACTCCACCTGAGCCACGTACCCCTACCTTCTACCTATTACCCAAAATCCACAAAGAGAACCATCCTGGCCGTCCCATTGTAGCAGGCTTCAAATCCCCAACTGAACGTATCTCAGCTCTGGTAGACCAACACCTACAACCTATCACCCGCAGACTCCCATCCTACATCAAAGACACAAACCACTTCCTAGAACGCCTCAAATCCATTCCCACTCCTCTCCCACCTGAAACCTTTCTTGTCACCATAGATGCTACATCCCTTTACACAAACATCCCACATACCCATGGTCTCTCTGCCCTTGAGCACTACCTCTCCCAACGCCCACCCGAAGATCTTCCAAAAACCTCGTTCCTTATCACACTTACCAACTTCATCCTCACCCATAATTACTTCACTTTTGAAGGCCAGACCTACAAACAAATCAGGGGAACGGCCATGGGAACCAGGATGGCTCCCTCCTATGCCAACCTCTTCATGGGCCGCATGGAGGAGGCTTTCCTGAAGACCCAACAGCTGCTTCCCCTGGTCTGGTATAGGTTTATAGATGACATCTTTGTGGTCTGGACTCATGGTGAAGAAACACTCCTTAATTTCCTCCATAACCTCAACTCCTTTTCGAATCTGAATTTCACCTGGTCCTTCTCCAAAACCCAAGCCACCTTCCTGGATGTTGACCTTCATCTTGTTGAAGCTCACATCCACACCTCTGTCCATATCAAACCCACAAACAAACAACAGTACCTTCACTTTGATAGCTGCCATCCTTTCCACATCAAACGCTCCCTTCCCTACAGCCTAGGTATTCGTGGCAAACGTATCTGCTCCAGTGACGAATCCCTCAACAACTACACCAATAACCTGACCAGTGCTTTCCTCTCCCGCAACTATCCTGCAGACCTTGTCCACAAACAGATTTCCCGAGCAATACATTCCTCCCCGTCCAACAACAATGTTCCTACCCCCAGACCACACAGAAGAATCACCCTTGTCACCCAATATTATCCTGGCCTCGAAAACATCAACAAATTACTCCGCCAGGGATACGACTTTCTCAAGTCAACCCCTGAAATGAGATCATCCCTTGACAAAATTCTCCCCACACCACCCAGAGTTGCCTTTCGTCGCCCCCTAACCTCCGTAACATCCTTGTTAAACCCTACAATATTCCCAGACTACCTTCTCTACCCAGCGGTTCCTACCCCTGTAACCGACCCCACTGCAAAACCTGCGCCATGCATCCCCCCACAACCACCTACTCTAGCCCCGCTACTGGTAAAACATACACAATTCAAGGCAGTGCTACGTGTGAAACTACACATGTCATTTATCAACTGACATGCCTGCACTGCACAGCCTTTTACATCGGCATGACAACAACCAAACTGGCTGAGCGCATGAACGGACACAGACGAACTGTCCGCCTAGGAGATGCCCAATACCCAGTAGCGGAGCATGCCCTCCAGCATAATTCTAGGGACCTAGGCACCTGCTACACCGTATGTGCCATTTGGCTTCTCCCACCCAACACCAGTCCCTCTGAACTGCGGAGATGGGAACTTGCACTCCAACACATCCTTTCATCCCGCCATCCCCCTGGACTGAACCTACGTTAAACAACCTCACTCCCATTCACTCTTCAGTCTTCTCCTCTTTCCCTTTCCTCTTTAGCCATTCACGCATCTTTTCATCCTACATAGTTGTGTTTATCTTTATACTATATACCTCTTTACTTCTGTATGCATCCTCTTTGGTTTGAAGCTGGCACAGTACTTACAGTAGAATATCTTTGGCTTCCCTCTGACAACCATGCCTCCATCCTTGCTACCCTCCCTGTTTACCTTTCCCTGTTGCTTCATAACCTGGGTTGTGAGTAACTGAATCCACTTTCCCTTCTTCCCCTTTCTTCCCCTCTCTCCTCCGTGATGAAGGAACAAAGTTCCGAAAGCTAGGAATGTAAATTTTCAGTTCTGTTTTATGTGTATCTATCGGCTGTACTGAGCTGAGGTAAGTACTGGCCAGCCCCTCTATCTCTTTGTTAGTATTTGTTTCACATCTTATATGAGATTTTCCATTAATCATTTAGTACAAGTACATGTTGTAGACACACTGTTGACAAAACATATGAAAGTTTGGGTCTGGCTGTGAGTCATGCTCTGATAGCCTAATGGTTAGGCGACTGCTCACGGTAGATGGGAAATCTGGGTTTGAGTCCCAGTCTGGCACAAATTTTAATAGTTGTCATTCCATTATACATTTGATTTTTGTCCACATTCACAGCTCTAAATTTATTTTATGTATTGACTACCACCAAGTTATTAGTTAGGACGAATGATTATGGATGAAAGGTGTATATAGGCAACACAGAACATCATGTTGCAGAGTGTGCTCTATGACATGACAGTCGTGACCTTGGTGCCTGTTTCACCACACGTACCATTTGGAATCTTCCCCAAAACACCAGTTTCTTGGAACCTCACAGGTAGGAACTGGCATAACAACATGGCCTTGACTCTTGTCACCACCTGGCCTCAATTTACGTTAATTTCTTTGGCCTCAGGATTTTTTCACAGTAACTATTACTTTCTTCACTCCTTTTTGGTTTCCAACATCTTTCATTTTCTGACCCGTCTATTTTTTGACATCCCCCTCCCACCTCTTCCACAAACAATGCACTTAGCATGCTTCTCTTATTAACTCATGCACAATGTTTTAGCAGTAATCTCTGTCTTGTATATTATCTTTCACCTTTAAACTCTCGGGTTTTAAAATCTTGCCTGCTACTGTCCCCAACAAGCAATCTTTTGTTCTCACCAAGTCTGGCAAACCTGCCCTGACCCAGGGACCTGTGTGACTTTTACAAATTCTACCCTTTCCCATAAACCTCACCAGTACTGTTCCCTCACCCTTCTTCCTTCACCATCAACCCTTTTACGAGAAGAAGGAGGTACTGGCCCTGAAAGCTAGAAAATTGTAATACCTTTTATAAATGTGTTCTCTTGCTGCATCCTGTTGAGTGGATTTTTTTTATCTATCCAGTTAGCTTTTATGAATAAAGTTATGTGACAAGCATTCCATTTTATTGATGACAAATACTGAAAGAAAAATTATTTTTCATTCTGCATTATAGTGCTTTTGAATCTTTTTATTTGTGTTTGTGTCATTCTCTTACTTGTTCAGCAATATGTTGACAGAACAGCATACAATATGCTTGTGCAAAAAGCTTATACAATTGTTCACATTTCATTTGACACTGTCTACAGGCTGCGCTGCACCAGGATACGTCTTTCATTATCTTGTTACAGAAAAGGAATGAGTGTGAGCTACACATTCAGCATCAGTGGGAGAATAACGTTAGCCACCCAGTCAGTGGCACCTATAAATGTGCATTTAGCTCTCTTGATATAATTATATTTTACCAGACAATAGATAACACTCACATTAAAATAGACAATCCACCAAACATAACAGACATGGAAAACTTCTGGAGCAACATATGGTCAAACCCAGTACAACATAACAGACACACACAGTGGATACAAGCAGAAACAGACTCATACAAGATGATACTACAAATGCCTGAAGTGATAATTTTGCAACATTAAGTCACCCGAGCAATTAATTCTATGCACAATTGGAAAGCCCCTGGAAATGATAAAATAGCAAATTTCTAGCTAAAGAAGTTCACCTCAACACATTCACATCTAACTAAATTATTTAACAATATAATGGAAGGAAACATTCCACGTGGGAAAAATTATATATAAAAACAAAGATGAGGTGACTTACCGAACAAAAGCGCTGGCAGGTCGATAGACACACAAACAAACACAAACACACACACAAAATTCAAGCTTTCGCAACAAACTGTTGCCTCATCAGGAAAGAGGTAAGGAGAGGGGAAGACGAAAGGAAGTGGGTTTTAAAGGAGAGGGTAAGGAGTCATTCCAATCCCGGGAGCGGAAAGACTTACCTTAGGGGGAAAAAAGGACAGGTATACACTCGCACACACGCACATATCCATCCACACATACAGACACAAGCAGACATATTTAAAGACGCATCCACACATACAGACACAAGCAGACATATTTAAAGACCAATGGTCTTTAAATATGTCTGCTTGTGTCTGTATGTGTGGATGGATATGTGCGTGTGTGCGAGTGTATACCTGTCCTTTTTTCCCCCTAAGGTAAGTCTTTCCGCTCCCGGGATTGGAATGACTCCTTACCCTCTCCTTTAAAACCCACTTCCTTTCGTCTTCCCCTCTCCTTACCTCTTTCCTGATGAGGCAACAGTTTGTTGCGAAAGCTTGAATTTTGTGTGTGTGTTTGTGTTTGTTTGTGTGTCTATCGACCTGCCAGCGCTTTTGTTCGGTAAGTCACCTCATCTTTGTTTTTATAAATTATTTAACAATTACATTGCAGACCCATACACAGTCCCTGATACACTTACAAAAGGAATAATTTATCTGAAACCTAAAGATCAAGCAGACACAGCAAACCCAGCAAAATATCGCCCCATAACATGCCTACCAACAATATACAAAATATTAACTTCAGTCATTACACAGAAATTAGTGACACATACAACACAGAACAAAATTATAAATGAAGAACAAAAATGCCTGCAGCAAAGGAGCATGAGGATGTAAAGAGCAACTGATAATAGATGCAGAGGTGACATATGAAGCTAAAACTAAACAAAGGTCGCTACACTAAACATACATTGATTACCAAAAAGCTTTTGATGGTGTACTCCACTCATGGTTACTACCGATATTGTAAATATACAAAGTAGATCCTTAAATTAATACAGTTCCTACACATAGTAATGAAAAATGGGAAAACCACACTTAATATCCAAACAAATTCAAAAAATATCACATAACAGCCAATACAGATTAAGCGTGGAATATACCAAGGAGACTCATTAAGTCCTTTCTGGTTCTGCCTTGCCCTGAACCCACTATCCAACATGCTAAATAATACAAATTATGGATATAATATTACTGGAACATACCCACACAAAATAATACTTTTGCTATACATGGATGATCTAAAACTACTGGCAGTAACAAATCAACAACTCAACCAATTACTAAAGATAACAGAAGTATTCAGCAATGATATAAATATGACTTTGGAACAGACAAATGTAAGAAAAATAGCATAGTCAAGGGAAAACACACTAAACAAGAAGATTACATATTGGATAACTACAACGACTGCATAGAAGCGATGGAAAAAACGGATGCCTATAAATGCGTAAAACAGATTTTGTAACAGGAATTTCTTTAGCTGAAATTTAAGCTTCATTGTGGATAGGGCCATAACTTTACTGGGCACTGCATTGAGTAACTTTAAACCTTAATATTGTGGACCCTTTTCATAGAGTGCTGTTCTGTGGCTGCTGATGTAAATTTTTTTATTTATTTCTCATATTGTACTGATGCAAATTGGAACAAATGTTGGGCTGCAGTCTTTTAACAAGTAATATGGCTTTTAGAATGTACATGTTTACTACAGTCAGTTCACCGGTTTTTGGAAACAAGCCACTGCATGATTGCTTATATTTTGCTCCACAGATGATTCTTATAGCCATTTTCTGAAGTGGCAATAGGTTTTATTTTATTTTATTTTATTTAGTCCTTCAAATCCTATTTGTATAGAATATATACAAGGATATTGGACATGGTTAGGTATTTACAAGATAAAATACAGTTTGTATTGCAATCCTAAGGACTAGATATTGAAGTAATTTAGCACAGATTCATAAATACAACAAACTTTACAGGCAACATGCAAAGTAGAATATTAATAATGCATCTTTATTTTTGTTGTTTGGCTTTTATATATTCTGTCAGACTGTAAAAGCAATGATCAATTAAATATGCCTTTACTTCAGCCTTAAAACTACAGAGTTTACCTATTGATTTAATATGTTTAGGTAGATTATTGAAAATCCTTATCCCAGTGTGTAGTGTGCCTTTTTGGCACAATGATGTTCTCACCTGTTTCACATGAAGGTCAGATTTTTGCCTTGTATTGTGTGCATGTATATCTTCATTTTTTAATAAGATATCTGGGTGTCTATCGATATGTTGTTTGATGAAAACTGATGTTTCATAGATAAAAATGCAAGGAAGAGGAAGAACTGAAAGTTTTTTGAATATGGGTCGGCACGATTTCGTATTGTTTACCCCTTCAATAATTCTTAGTATTCTCTTTTGCATCTTGAAAAGTTTAATATTTGTTGTTGTGTTGCCCCAGAAGATTATGCCATATTTAATTACAGAATGCACATAGGAGTAGTATACATTTAACAGGCTGGCTTTGCTGCAACAAGTTTTTAAGATCCGTATCATGTAACAGGTTTTGCTTAGTTTTCTTTGCAAATATTCAATATGTACCGCCCATTTTGTGTTGTTCTGGAGCCAGAGTCCCAGAAATTTAGTGCTGTCAACACTTTCAAGAACTCTGTCCCTAAGTTCTATTTCTATGTTTGGGTGGTGTTTTCCTTTTACATTATAGAAATTCAGTGCTACTGTCTTTTCTTTGTTTATAATTAGCTTGTTGTAGCTGAACCACTGTTCTACACTGTTCATTGTTTGGATAGCGGAGTCTTTAAGTTTTTCTTCTGTTTTACCACTAATAAGGAAGCTTGTATCATCTGCAAATTGGAGGGTAGTTTGGCAATACTTGTTGTACATAAGATCATTGACATGGAGGAGAAACAGAATGGGTCCTAATACTGATCCTTGAGGGACACCATATTTCACATTTTCATATCCTGAATAGTAGTAGCTGATTTTGTTATGGTCAGTATATTGCACTTCAACCACCTGTTTGCGACCACATAGGTATGTCTTGAGCCACTCATTGGATATACCTCTAATTCCTAACTGGTCAAGCTTCTGCAGTAGGGCACTATGGTCAATGACGTCAAAAGCTTTAGATAAATCAAGACATATGCCTGTCACAAACTCACCTGCATCCAGTTTAGTATAGATTTCATTAAGAAATTCAAATATTGCACTTTCAGTTGAATAGCCTTTCCTGAAGCCATGCTGTGAAGGAGAGAGAATCTTATTTTTATTTAGGAAATCAGACAATCTCTTATAAAAAACTTTTTCTAAAATTTTAGAAAATACAGGCAGTAGGGCTATTGGTCTATAATTTGAAACACATTCTGGATTTCCTTTTTTGAACAGTGGTTTCAGCTTTGCTGTTTTTAAGCATGAAGGGAAGGTTCCTGATGCCAGTGAGCTGTTGCACAAATGTGTCAAGGGTTCAGCTAAGGCAAGACAGCATTTTTTAATAATTGCATCTGGTATTCCATCAATTCCACATGAGTAGCCTGTTTTCAAGGTTTTTATAACTGATAAAATTTCTTCAGAATTTGTGGCTGAAAGGAACAAAGATGTAGACACATTTCTTACACTATTTAGATTTGCTTTGGTTGTTGCTCTGCATATTCTATTCCATGATGTAGGTGAGAGGAAAATAGGGCATGAAATGCAGTCTTTAGGAAAACAGTGTCTCTGAAGAACTTGCTAATTATATTAATTGTAAATGTAATCTTAGACAACTTACATGCTAGAGTGTCAACATGTGTGTTCCAATTTAGATTGCTTTGAATTGTTAAATCAAAGAATTTTACACTAAAGAATTTTTTTACTAATTCATTGCCTATGTATATTTTACTTTCATTATTAAAACTACTGTTGTTAATCTCCATGAGTCATGCTTTGCTACTGCTTACATTTAAGTGATTTTCATTGAAGTACTGTGCAATATCATTTGTCACGTTATTACACTGGGTCTCTAGTTCATTAAATGATTTCTTTTTACACACAATGGATGTATCATCTGCATACAGAACAATTTTGGAATTCTGAGAGCAATACCTTATGTCATTCACATAAATTAAAAACAAATGAGGACCCAATACTGAGGCCTGTGAACACCACTTTCAGCTTTAAGTAGTACAAACTGTTTTTGGTTACTCATGTAAGATTTTATTAGGTCATGAGTAGTGCCTCTGATTCCAATATTCCACACTTTTCTAACAGGATTGTGGCAGTCACACAGTTGAAAGCTTTCTCCAGGCAGAGGTATACACCTGCAACATGTTACTTGTTCTCGGTGCCACTTGTTATCTCTTCAGTTAATTGAGCAGGTACTCTGCTGGTTGATTTACATATTAAGAAACCATTTTTATTTTCAAACATTGGGTAGTGCAATGGGAGAGAACTTATAATTCTGGTGTATATGACTTTTTCAACTATTCTGGAAAAGACTGGAAGTGTTGTGGTGGGTATGTAGTTCTGAATTTTGAGTATGTCCCCGTTTTTAAAGATTGGTGTTACGTGAGCTATTTCTGGTCTGTCTGGGAAGGTGCCTGATTCTATTACATTATTTACTGCTACAGACAGAGGTACAGACACACTTTGTCTGCACACATTTAATACATTAATACTGAGGCCACAATGCCTGTGAAACAGGAAGATTTTAGAGAGCTGATGATGTTAATTATTTCTTTGCAGTTCATGGGGGTTAAATGTATGTTATGCTGAGAAGGACTGCCTTTAAAATTATACTGCATGTTATTATGTTTGTCATTGATAGCTTCCCCCACTGAAGAAGTATATTCATTGAATATGTTAGCAATTTCAAGTTCATCTTTTGCTACCATCCCATTGTGGTCAATATTAAAGTCTATGCAGCTTTTGCCCTGCCTGTTATAAAATAGTTACTCGCTCCCAAGACACCAGTAGTAACACTGTGTGAAGCCTGAAGCTTGTTTGCAACATAGCTGCTCCTGGTCTGTATCAATAAATCTTTATAGTATTCTTGATAAGTTTTGAAAACCTCCTTTAGCTTGAAAGATAGTCTGTTATTCAACATTGCACTATGGAATAATTCTAATTTTTCCCTTGCTTCAAAGACATCATTATTTATCCAGATACTTCTATTTATATTTTTAGTTTGTTCAACTTTCTTAGCGGCAAGGGGGCATGTGGCATCAAAACAATTGTAGAAGTCAGAAGCAAAGCTATCATAGGGAAACCTATTGCTCTAAAAATCATGACGTGTGTACTAACATGTGGTTCAGTCTATTGATGTTATCATTATACATAGTTCTTTTTCTTGCATATAGTTCCGTTTTAGTGGCAAAGGGCATCTCATTTGCCCCCAATTGGAGCTGTACTGCATTTTGACCAGAGATGACTAGTTTTAGAACAGCTGCTCTGTAGGTAAGATGGGTTACATTTATTATTATATTATCCAGACATATTTTGTTGTTGCTAATCTCTCTAGTTGGCTCATGGGTAACTCGCATCAAACTGAATCTATCGAGTAGGAGGTGTAGCTTTTTGGCGTTGGCATTATCTGTTACCAAGTCTGTATTTATATCCCCTTTTATTATAGTATTTATACCGCCATTTAATACAAAAAATGTACTTTCTATATATATCAGCAAGTCAGAAAGGTTTTTGAAAAATATATCCCTACATGCCCCAGGTGGCCTATAGACACCGACAGTTGCTGTATTTTCTCTGCCACTCCATTTTAGATCTATTGCAGCAAATTCTGTGATTCCTTTTGCACATAATGTACAGGGTGACACAGAAAAATGGGCACATTTCCACATTCCAATAAAACAAGAAGTGATGAAGGAAAGAAATCGCATTCATAGTAATTGAAACCTCACAACTTTGCCATTTACGAAACACTGATCGCATTTATCATTTCTTTTTTTTTTTTTTATTATATCCTTTAGATGGCATCATTCTGTATGAAAACATTCGTGAAATCTGCCATTGAGATTACTCATTGACCACTGCAATATCACAGCTGGGATGCTGTGAATTGCATCCCGAATACTCTGTTTTAACTCATCCAGGGTTCTTAATCGAGTCGTGTAGACTTTACTCTTGAGGTAGCCTCACAAGAAAAAAATCACAAAAGGGTAAATCTGGCCATCTAGATGGCCAGGGAATGTTACCAAATTGTGAGATCACACAGTTGTCAAACAATTCTCGCACATATGCCATTGATTGGGGTGCAATGTGTGATGTCGCTCCGTCCTGTCAAAATCAGGCTTCTTGAACATTTGGAAAGTAGTTCAGTGCTGGTATAAGGAAAGTTTGTGATATTCCACGTAATGGTAATGAAATCAGGGGCCAGATAAACCACCAAAACATGCATTATTGACTGTTGACATTCCCTGTTGGCTTCCTGAGGTGGAACATCATCATCCATGGAGTCACTACCATTGACAATGTTACTCATTTCAGATAATTCTAGACGAGTAAGATTTACACCAAACTTTTTACTTGTCTTCTTTTCTCACGCAGTTTGCTCCAGTTCTTCAGGTCTAGGGTTCTGATACTTGACACTGACATTTTCACATTTTAGGTTCTCATGGTTCCAGTTTATGTGAATAATTTTGAAAAATGACTGCACAGAATTTTGTTTCTTTTTGGAATTTATTTGTTTCCCAATTTACTATGTCACACTGTCTTTTGAATTTTAACATTAACAAAGCTGAAATTAAGTTGTTGCTCCAAAATACAGAAACACGTCTGATCACATTAGAGGCATGCCCACTACTACCTCCTCACTCTGCAGTAATAACAATATTCCAAATGGTTTATAAATTTTCTTGACGAATGAATTTCTATAAATTTATATATATGAATCCAGAAGTAAACGTAATAAACAGTACCAAATTGCATAATTAACAATAGAAATTTTAACTGTGCCAAATATTTCACAATTTCAAATGTTTCTAAAAAAATAATTTTAACTCTAAACAAAGAGGTAGTACATATTGATTGTAACAATGAACAGAATTTTACATGGAGAAAACTCAACATTCTCAGAAATAAAGTAGGGCTGCTCTATTGTTTTTTTTTTTTTACAGATGGTACACTGAGGTTAGAATATGGCTTACTTTTGTGTGATCAACAAAATCTTTCCAAGCTTGTGATGTAAACTGTGAACTATTATCAGATAAAATTGTTTTAGGAATACCCAACTGATGAAAACATGTGTTTTCAAACTGAGAGATGATTTGCTCACTGGTAGCTTTCTTAAGAGGAAATGGCTGCATGAACTTTGAAAATACATCAACCGCCTCCAAGACATAACAAAATCCATTTTTAGATTCAGACAAACGTCCATAAATGCCCACAGACATGAGATCTAGGTTATTATAAGGCAGTATGTTTTCCATTTGACCTCTACTTGTTTGGCCACTTACCTTCACTCTCTGACATCTGTCACAGCTGGCAATCTTCTTCTTGACTCTCCTTCACATAATACAAAAATAGATGTTTTTCTGAATCTTTTGTGTATATGCCGGCCGCAGTGGTCTAGCGGTTCTAGGTGCTCAGTGCTCAGGTTTAAGTAGTTCTAAGTTCTAGGGGACTGATGACCACAGATGTTAAGTCCCATAGTGCTCAGAGCCATTTGAGCCATTTTTTGTGTATATTTGGTTGATCCACAATGACCAAAACTCTCATGTGCATAAGTAATTAAAGTATCAATGAACTGTTATGGCCAACATAGTTTCCAAACATCTGAGTCAGTTGTATGTCTCCTGAATAAAATACCCTTGTGTCCCTTATAATATTGTTCCATCTTTTATCCTCCTTTCTTACCCAACAGGCTCTTAACCAATTTCCAATTTTGATCATGATTTTGATACCTGCGGATGTCATTGCAAATTTTCAGGATCTCTTTTTCCTCTTTCACACCTCTCAAGCACATAATTTTAAATTCTTTCTCTCCTCCTCCAAAGTTGTTAGATAATTTACTCCCTAAAGGTAGCCTAGACAAAGCATCAGCAACTACATTGTCTGTGCCCTTAATGTATCTGATTTTATAATTGAACTGCTGTAAAAATAAGGCCCAATTAGTAATTCTGTTATGGTACAGCTTACACACCTGGAGACAACATAATGCTTTGTGATCAGTATAGATGATGATTTTGTGACCTAGTAGATAATTTTTAAACTTGTTGAACACCCAATGTACCAATGTACAGCCAAAAGTTCTTTCTTATTTACAGTGCATGTCTTTTCATTCTTATGCAATACTCTACTATCAAATGCAAGCTCTGTGTTCATTAAAACCATCAACTTCAACATCCTGAAATAAATGAGCACCCAAATCAACATCACTGTTGTCTGTCATAATACGAAAAGGAAGAGAGAAATCTGGTCTGAACAATATCTGACTTTGACACAACTTGAAATCTGGAGGTCATGTCCAAACCACTCACGTATTTTACATAATCAAATTTCTGTACCAGCTCATCCATGTTCTCAGGATGGTCATTATCTCTGATAGGGAACTTATTAAGATGTCTAAAATCCAAAACAATTCCCACTCTACCATTTCTGTTACTTATCACAACTACAGGATTAATGTAAACACTCCTACTTCTCTCAATTACCCACCATGTTTCCATTTTCTGAATTTCTAACTCAACATCTATCCTTTTTGAAAATAGTACATTATATAGCTTGAGAAAGAAAAATTGATGATCTCTAAGGTAAAGCATGCACCGATAGCCTTTCACTTTCCCTGGTATATCATCAGCACATTTCTAAACTCCAATAACAGACTCCAAAGTTGTTCCTTTTGTTGATCATTAAGAATTGTAGCTTCCCTTACTTTAGAATCTACTACACTTTCAAAATCCTGAGCTTCAATCATCAGTCATCATCATCAAACACATTGAACTCATCTTGGTTCACAATGTTTTGCCAACAGTTAAAACATTTACCACAGTTTAAAATACAGATATTAGTTTTCACATAAGTATTACTTTTAGGTTCCAAAATAAACAATTCTTTAGCATTCCCTCCAAAAAAGGCTCAACTCTCACTATCCAATCCATACCAAGAATTATATTTTTTTCCAGACTAGGGATCACTAAGCATCCATGTTCAAAGATTTTGTCTGCTATACTAAAAGTTAAAACTACCTCAGATTTTACCAGTTTGCTTTGCTTAACTGTATCTCCTCTTGCCATTACACCTACAATAGTTGTTTCCACAAAATTCTTACTATACTTGATCTCGTCTTTAATTTGTTCAGATATACCACAAATCGGACTACCTGTATCATTCCAAAAGTTACCTTCCCACTGATCAATCTTAACTTTAATGTAAGGACACCCAAAATCTGAATCATCTTCTCTGTTGTCAGACACTTCATGCGAAAGCTCATTTTGAATTTTATCAAATGGTATGTCACACTGCTTTCACAGGGTTTTATCAACTTAACAGGTATCATAGCATTACTTTGGTTGCTCATGTTGTCATCTGTATTATTTCTAGAGATTGTATTTGATTATTCAATGTTGAATAAATATTATTGTTATTATTATTATTTGCCTTATCTGTATTGTCAACGTCATTCACAAATAACTCAGAAACTTCATTATTCTTAAATTCCGCAAATACCTGATACTCATCATCATTATCATCATCATCATATTCCTCCAAAATTGGTTCAGTAACAATGTCACTAACAATAAAAGTCTCATCTCCATCAGAGTCATGTACCTCACCTACATTCATTTGCAGTAAGCCACCAGCGTCAGACGTAACCTCAGTTACTTCACACCTCTCATTCACATGTACATAAAAAACACCACCTATTTCAGATGCAGTACAGTCATCACCTGATTTACGTGCATCAATAACATCATTAGTACGTACTACATCAAAATTCTCACTACTCTCACATTCTGGTTTGTGATTAGTACCTAGATCACCATAATTCCAAAACTTTTGATCAAAAAATAAATGAGAAATCTGATATTCCTTCTGTTCAATTTCAGATACATGTGCCATATTATTAACACTGTTATTATTGTCTAATCGCAAGTGTAACTTCATGATCCTTTGCTTTTTGTGTTTGCTCACTCCAGAATTGTGGATCTTCATTGAGGCAAACTGCTGTTTTCTGAGTAGTCACTTCTATGATTGTTTCCTATTAAAAACCCCATGATTATGCCCAATATTTGCATTCTGTTGATGCTCAAAATTTCTCTCCCTATTGACACTTTAATCCTGATAGAAGTTACCATTATCTCTGTTTCTGTGATTACTGACGTTGTGTTTTCTATAACTACGATTATTGTGGTACATACTTCTTTCTACTGCTCTGTCCAGCCTGTCAACATATTGTAAAAATTGTTCAAGACAATCATCAGTTCCCTGTACTAAATTCCAAGGCAACCTCCCTGGTAATCTGCTTTTAAGTGCATCAATCAAGGGCATTTTGTTAAAGGGTTTGTCAAGGTGTGTTAATTTTTTAAGTTGGTTCTTCCAAAACTCTTTTTAATTACTGTCCCTATTCCTATAATTAGGACCATTCAAAATTCACTTTTGGTTCTCCCCTGTCCAGCTTCTGACCAAATTTTATTTAAAAAACTTTTCTTGAATCTTTGATATTTTCCCCACTGACTTAAATTTAAATTTACCCATAACAGAGTTTCGCAATCAAGACGTCTTTTAACTAATTTAATTTCTTGATTGTAATTCATGCCCGATGCAAAAGCATCTCTACAGTGATGCAGAAAATCCACTGGATTTAATAGTCTGATGGAAAACTTTTGATAGGAGTGCTGGACCACACCATACCATTGTTTGCACACAGATTTTGGATAATATAACTTTCCTGAACTGTTGAAATTTTTTGATCTAAAACAGTTACATTAGTTTGCATATTGTTTTCAACATTTGAAATTTTTTGGTTTAAATTAGCAATGTTTTGTTCCATCTTTTCCGCTACACCCTTCTTTCCACTTTGCCAACATCAACATTCTTTGATTGTCTCACTGACTCAACTATCAATTCATTCTCCAAAACCATAAATTTATTTTCTGAAACATCACCAAAAAGTACCAAAAAGTAATGCAAGTCTGTATTTTCGAGGTGGCTAAATTTGTTAATACGTTAAAGGTACTCAATTTGTATCACATGTTCCATTGTAGAGGAACTACTTCCATTTCATGGTACAAGATGGTGCTTGACTGATGAAATATAGTTTAACCAGCTATACCTTCAACAGTGTGTCTCAAAATGAATATCACGGTTTTAAAACTTTGTAAAATTTATTACATTCAGCATCCAGTTAAATGTAATACTATAAATGAAAGAGCAATTCAAACAGTTTTGTTTGTATACACATATGTATACATGTGCACTATCTGCTGTGGGCTCCATAAGAAAGCACAACCGCAGCAAAGGTGGCCTCTAGTGTAGGGAGAACTTTCTGTGTTTAACAGTGTTCAAGGGCTGAATCTGTTGTTACAGTGCAGTTTGCATTTCATGTTACACTGTGTGATCAAAAGTATCCTGAAAACATACATTTTTCACATTAGGTGCATTGCGCTGCCACCCAATGCCAGGTACTCCATATCAGCAATCTCAGTAGTCATTAGACATTGTGAGAGAACAGATGGGGTGCTCCAAGGAACTTGTGGACTTTGAATGTGGTAACGTGATTGAGTGTCACTTGTGTCATACGTCTGTCAACACTCCTAAACATCCCTAGGTCCACAGTTTCAGATGTGATAGCGAAGTGGAAATGTGAAGGGGCAAGTACAGCACAAAAGCAAACAGCCCAACCTTGTCTGTTGACTGACAGAGACCACCGATGACTGAAGAGGGTCATAATGTGTAATAGGGAGACATCTATTCAGACAATCACACAGGAATTTCAGACTGCATCAGGATTTGCTGCAAGTACTATGATAGATAGGCAGGAGGTGAGAAAAATTGGATTTCATGGTCTTGCGGCTGCTCATAAGCCACACATCACACCGGTAAATGCCAAACGATGCCTCAATTGGTGTAAGGAGCATAAACATTGGACAATTGAACAGTGGAAAAATTCTTTGGAGTGATGTATCACAGTACACAATGTGGGGATCTGATGGGAGGGAGTGGGTATGGCAAATGCCCGGTGAACATCATCTGCTAGCGTGTGTAGTGCCAAAAGTAAAATTCATAGGTGGTGGTGTTGTGGTGTGGTCGAGTTTTTGATATAGGGGCTTGCACCCCTTGTTTTGCATGACACTATCACAGCACAGGGCTACACTCATGTTTTAAGCACCTTCTTGCTTCCCGCTGTCGAAGAGTGGTTTGGTGACGGCGATTGTATCTTTCAACACTGTCGAGCACCTGGTCATAATGCACGGTCTGTGGTTGAGTGGTTACATGACAATAACATCCCTGTAATGGACTGGCCTGCAGAGTCCTGACTTGAATCCTATAGAACAGCTTTGGGATGTTTTGGAACACTGACTTTGTGCCATGTCTCACAGATCGACATCTGTACCTCTCCTCAATGCAGCACTTTGTGAAAAATCGGCTGCCGTAGATGGCATTAGTTTGAAGACAGCAAATGTCTTTGCAAAGTGAAAGATATGAGACAATGAAGAGTAAGTGCAAAACATTTTGAATGAGTGAGAGAGACTTCCATGCATAGCCCCAAAAAGTCAGTTTGGAAGGCTAGTGTGGAATCAGCAATTCCAATTAAGTCAGTGTGGAAACTTTTAACAAGATACTTACATTTATAGCCTTATCATTTGCAGTTGTTTCAAGCTCTATAGTTCTCAGACTGGGGTTTATGTGCAAACTTTGCAAATGAAATGTCATCACAGGAAGGTGAGGATTTTCTTGGTGGAAATTTGAACTCACAGAAGGTGTGCATCTGGGGGGTCAGTTGTATGTGCACAAGATGGTGCAGCTGCATCAAGACTCCCCTAAATTGAATGTGACTCTTGCCAGGACAGTAACTCTTGAGAGAACAGTAATTCTGGTAAGGACAGTTACATATATAGCTTTGTACATTCTCCATTTGTTGATACTTGTGTTGTGGTTACTTCTTAGAACACATGGTTTACATAAAATTGTTAAGGGTTTTGCTAGCATAAGCAAAAATACTCAGTCGCTGATTTCATAATTACAAAGGTTGACTCCAGTGGATAGAGGTTTCTGAAAAATGGATTGAATCTGTCGGACCACAGTTCATAGAATTTAATTATAAGTTATGCTGTGAAGGTAGATACTCCCAAATGTGTGTCTCAGCAGACAGTAGCATCTCTATCAGAGAGTTTTTGAAGAAAAAACTGGAGAATGAAAATTGGCCAGAATTGTATGTGTCTGATAATATAAATGATAAATATAATATTTTACCAGGTACATACTTAAAAGATATAGAAGACAGCCTACTGAGTAAAACAAAGATAATAAAGAAAAAGTGAAGGCATAAGTCACAGTTGATTAAGGGTTTACTACTGTCCTGCAAAAAACTTTATGGTATTAGCACAGATCCACATAGGCCTGACCATTTAATACTATAAAGGTTATAAGAAGATAAAATAAGAAACTAAAAGCTGCAAAAATGTGGGAAACCAGATTACTATCATCGAACAACGTCAGGAGTAGGTGAAATATAATTAACCCTCGCACTGCACACTTGATTTGAATTACCCTGCACCTCACACTGGGGTCCACTGGACCCCAGTAAAATGTTAGAATAGAATAGAATCTTTGTTTGCCATTCAGCATTTTTTCCATACAATTGGCATCGTCAGTGTGTTCAATACATTATTGTACATAATTGTGCCTGTGCAGGGCAAGCAGATACGCATTCTAAAGTGATACTGGTAATACAACAATTATGTATTCACAATAGTATTTATAATATATCATAACAGTTAAATATACAATAGTATCAAGATATATTTATGGTACATCTTACGTATCCATGTAAAAAGTCTTAGTTTGTACATTACTGTCACAAACATATAGGTATAATTCATGTGGCAGTTTTTTGTTTCATGTAGCATATCTCTTTTGTGTCACTGTTTAGAAACTCATCATGTGAGTAATGTGGCGTACATTTGAGCCACACTTGTATTGTTTGCTTAAAGTTATTCATCGGTAGTTCGCTCATAGCCTTTGAGAGTTTGTTATAAAATTTCAAGCTAAGGTGTTTATGGCTCTTTTGTGTTAATGTCAGCCTTGTGTGGTAAGTCCATGTTACTATTATTTCGGGTATTATGAACATGCACTTCAGATCTTAAATTAAAGTTCTTTATGTTCTCTTTAACATATATTAAACAATTATAAATGTATACAATAGGTAGTGTCATTATCTTTAATTCTTTAAAATGATTTTTGGAACTTTGTATTGGTGCTAGTTCTAAAATGCACCTAACTGCTTTCTTCTGCCACTTGAAGATGGTACTTGAACCCACTGAGTTACCCCAAAGGAATACCCCATATTGCAGTTGTGAATGGAAAAGAGCAAAGTATGTGGAGATTAGCAGGTTTTTACTGATAACATGTCTCAGCTTGTGTAATAGAAAGAGAGTTCGAGCAAGTTTGCAACATAGATAATTTGTATGTCTGTCCCGTGTAAGTTTTTGATCTGCATGTAAACCTAGTAACTTGACATTTTTTGTATTCTGTTCAATTGGTTTCAGGGTGAAGTAAATTTCTTCAGTTTTCAATGTGTTTATTGATTAAAGGTTGACTCTGCACCAGTCACTGCTCATTTCAATTACTGTATTCTATGACTTCTTGCAGATGTTCTCCATCTGTTACTAGTGTCATGTCATTAGCATACAGTACATTGTTGAATGGCACGTGATTTGAGAAGTCATCGATGTAAACAATGAACAGGAAAGAGTCAAGCACTCAGCCTTGTGGAATTCCTCTCTTTACTTTCATGGGTGTTGACTTTTGATAGTTTCTTTGTACCCTGTTGCTTAAGTATGATTGAAAAAAATTTAATGGTTTATCTACAATACCATAATGTTCTAGTTTTTTATCATTATTTCATGTGTGACTGAGTTGAAGACTTATGTTAAATCCAACTGTGTAGCACAAGTGAGTTTCTTGTTTTCATATCCTTCATTTACATTACTAAGGAGGGATTCAACTGCTTTGGTTGTCTATAGTTCAGATCAAAAGCCAAACTGGTTCTTACTCAATAATTTATTACTTTCAAAATAATTGTAAATTTAGATATGTTTGCAGGTTCCTATTACTTTTGATATAATGGGAACTATTGATATAGGTCTATAATTGTTTGGCATTTTTCTGTCACCTTTCTTATAGATTGGGAGTGTAAGTGTCATTTTCAGACATTCATCTAGTCTGCATATCGTATACCACGCATTCAAAGCTCATTAATATATATATTGGACTGTCTTATGTATATGGGACATTGTAAATGACTATGTAGTTACTTTTAGTGATTTTTTTATTACTACAACAATGAGTAACACAAGATGTCTATAAATTGTTCGTAGTATTATTGATAAATAATATTTTGTATTTCTTTATGGTTACCTTTCTCATAAATGAATCTGTATAATGCAACAGAGTGACTTACCTGACTTTATTTAGTTGGTTGCCTTTTACAATCCTGGCAACATTTTTGTTCTCCTGTCCCTTTTCTTTGAAAGTACTGAACATCTCAGTTTGCTGGACAGAGGTTCTGGTCTGTCTGGTGCCACAGTATCTATTCTCAGTATTTCTTCTAGAGTTCTCTTCACATTCCTTCATTGTTTAGGAATATTCAATGTATCAGTTAAGTTCCATGCCAATTCATGCAGAAATTTCCTTCATGGCTTCTTTATGTCAGTGCTGGAAAGGGTAAAGAGAATTGTGCCATTTCTCCCACTTTGATTGAGAATGACACAGAAAACCCTCATAGGCCATCTTCTTGTTGCATGTGCAGTAGTGTAAGTTTTGCATAGCTGATCAAAAGTGTCAGTACCATCTTTTGTTTTATTGTATGAAATTATATCATTCCAGGTTTTCCTGTTGCTTTGTCGATGTTGTTTGAGTAGAGCATGGTAGATAGCAAGAGTACAACTTTATTCTTCTTTGGGACATATGACAGTAGCATCTTATTCACATCAGAGGCAAATTGAGTATTTCTTACATTTTGAAAACATAAGAATGATTGTGGTATTTCAGGTTCATTTTTTCTTACAGTTCCCAACATTGTCAAACCAAAGTTTTCAATCATTGTGTGATTAAGAGGAACTGACAAAAACCAGTTGTCAACAGATAGGTTCCTATTAGTGTTATGAATCGGTTCTGATAACTGGGACAGCTTCATTTTTTTTTCTGTTACTTCCTTGACAATGCAGGGAATAGCATTTAGTATGTACTAAGACATGCAATCATTAAACATCAAAATCTTAATTCCTTATTTGTCTGGTTTCGAAGACATGTTTATACTGAATGGATATCTGTCACAGAAGCCCATTGGCTACTCATCTGTTATGCAGTAATTGAAAGGGGTTTATAGGGACTTTCAGTTGTCAATAAATTTAGTCCAGATGTCCCAAATGGGTGAAAGTGCTTGTGTAAGAGACAAACTCATCCAGTAGTTCATCTATAACCACTAATAACTACCATGCTTCAATTGGACTAGAAATAGACCTTGTTTGACCCTTTGGTCTTGGGAAATGAGTAACTAAATTTCTGGATTTAATTCTTCCTGTCTTAGATGGTACAGGTGAAGACCACTTAAAGCCATTCTTACCTAGAAGGATGGAAGGATGTTTGCATTGGAAGAACTACCATAGATATCATCATCATCTTCTCCACCCTCTTCCGTACCTAATAGTTCCTGTCTTTCAACAAAATCAGGATCTTCATCAGAATCTAGGCCTCCAAATGGATTGTTTTTCCGGTCCAGCTCATCCATAAGTGTATTATATATATCGTCATCTGTTATGAATCGTTTACTCATTGTCACTGAAAAATAAATAATAATATAGGGCAACACTGAAAGGAAACAGTTATAAGTTATGCACAATATACATTTCAGTATTGTATATTTACCAAGTTGTTATCTTCAGTATGCATAAAAGAGCTATACAAAATGCGCACTGGGGTAATCATGACCCTACGGACGTTCAACAATCTTTACAGCTTTACGCTACTGCAACAACAATGCAAATGTTTGAGTTAACATCGCATACGTGTAGGCAGTGTTACCAACTTAATATACACTATGTTTCGATAAACAGTTGGCAACATACTCTTTGTAATACACAATAAAAATTATGCTATGCGCCAGAGGATCCCAGTGTGCAGTGTGAGGGTTAACAAAGAAATGGGAAATTTGTCAGACACCAATAGCACACAACTAAAGCTAAAAGTAATCAACAGATTATCAGAAGGTCTCATGGCTGTTACTAGCATTGTCAATAAATATTTTACGAACATATGACAGATTTAGACAACACGACAAAACTGATCCCCTGCAGGAACTAAAGCACTCCTCAGTGAACTCGTGATCTCTATCTTACAACAGATCAAGTCATAGTAAAAGCAACAAAGATATTACATAATTATACATCCACTGACTTAAATGGACTGTAATTTAAAAATTTAAAGTTAACATCAATTGAAATGGCCAAAGAAATTTGCCACATAGTTTATTCATCTCTGACAAAAGGCAGTTTTCCGGATAGAATGATAATAGCCATAGACATACCACTACACAAAAATGGAGATCCAATGTGCTGTGTCAACTGCAAACCATTTTTCTCATTTTCTCAAAGTTCCTGAGAAAATAAAGTACTTCATATTTCTTCCATATTTTGAAGAGGAAAAGATTGGTGTCATAAATAACAGACGATCTGGACTGCAGAAAGGAAAATCAATAGTTTCAGCATATTTGAATGAGTAAATATCTTTCACAGGGATTAGATCAATGACAAAATCCTTACGGTATATTTTGTGACTACTGTGTGACTTATCGAAAGCTTTTGACCTAGTTGATCATTACATTTCAATGAGGTGACTTCATTAGCATGGGGTTAGAAGAGCAGCTCTTAGTACAATTAAGACGTACCTGCAAAATAGAAAACAGTAGAAACACAATTAGAACAATAACAATATTTACTTGGATTTTGACAAATTAGTCATTCTGTACCACAAGGCAGCATATTACGATACCCAATGTTTCTGAGATAAATTTGCAGAGATAAACATACTTAGCTTTTAATACTGAAAGTGACATAATTCTTTCTGCAGGCATTACCACTAGCATAACCAGTGCTACAAATTTAGTTGATGCCGTAACATAAAGCAAAATGATATTTGACTCAATCACTGAATGGCTTGGAATCAACAGATTCACTCTCAGTAGAGAGAAAACTAAAACAATACTGTTTGGGAACAACAGAAGAACACTACAGGAGTAATCTCAGTAACAGGTATGAATAGTACACATCTGCTTCAAAAAGCACAATTCTTATGCCTCACCATGGATAACAGTTCACTGTGGAAAGACCGAATTGGTATCACAACACAAATGGAGCTCAGCTATATTTGTTCTCGAGAATATTAAAAAGCTAGTAACAGATGGTGCTATGTGAATGCTGTATTTTTCATATCTTGATGCCATCATGACGTATGGAATTGAAATATGAGGTCAGTCAAGTGATGCAAAAGAAATATTCAAACTGAAAAATGTAACCATTAGAACAACGACTAATGCAAGATGATCAAACAGCTGTAGGCCAGTTAAAAAAATTAAAATTTTAACTTTCTGCAATATTTATGTACTCAAAATAGTATTGTTTCCAGAGGAACATAAAAACAAGTTCAATAAAAGTGAAGTTGTATATAACCATTCTAGCAGAAACTGCATAAATTTAAGGGTTGTTTCACATAACATGGCATTGCTTCAAAAGAAGCCAATAAAACTGTACAGTTCATTTCATGTTCCCAATACCAGCTTGGGAGCAATGTGTAAGCAAAATAAAACTGTTGCTTGTAAGAATACCTTTCTATTTTGTCAATGAATACATACCATACGCAAAAAAAAAAAATTGGAAATAGGCACACAGTGTAGTATGAAACATAACAGCTATGGCGTTACTGCTTCTTTAAGTTTTGTTACCAGCAGTTTCAGTCACATTAATTAATAGAACAGCTAATAGCAAGTCAACAACAATCCTAAGGATCGCCAAATGTGGGCAATATCAGTAATGCTACACTTTGGAAAAAGTGACCATGATGTAAAGCTATAGAATATATTCCTTATACCTCAAGTGATAGTGTTTATTTTATTTCTTTGTTGTGTGGCATACATTAATATTCTTAAACAATTTAATTACAAATTGACACACACTGAATATCATCGATAGCCTCCTCTGTTGCAGCAAGGAAGTCAATGAAGGTTCCCTTGTGAGCTCAAACTGGCCATTCTTCCACTATGCTTTGGGTTGTTGTATTCACATACCTATTTTCATTGTGAATGAGACTACTCTGCAACAAAATTAATATGTTATGTAATAACATTTTATTTTACAATTTATTCAGCATTATTTAGTGTACAAAATTTATTGTAATTCTTTAATTTTCTGTTTTTCACTTTTGTCTTATTGTAGCAAAGTGTACATAAGACCCTTGAGGAATCACTGTTGTACTCCCAATTTTGCTTGAAGTATCGATGTGGTATCCATGCCGTTCAGTTTAGTAAATGAATTCTAAAAGGCACACATTGTGCCAACTTTGTACAGTTTACCTGGAAATAAGTAAGACAGAAACTCAAGAGCGTGTGTGGCATGAATTAATTTGGGCATTACTATCTACTTGTCAGTATTTGTAACGCAAGAACTTCTGTTTATTCTTGTTTTCTACAGCAACAGGCAAGATCAACTCTTTCAAGCAGATGACACATGTTAAGTACTAGATCCCAACCAAAAAAATTCACTTTCTATTCAAATGGTACATTTCTCAGTATGGGTTCTTTGACAAAAGTCTATCTACTTGTCCCCTCCACAGCACCTAGAAGTATATAACATGAGTTGTGAAACACACACTATAGAGACTATTTACCTTATCTATTGAGGCTTTCCTTTCTAAATACCCAATAATGCCAAAAATGACAACAGTTTTTTTTTCTTCAGTAGGCGTGAATTTTTCGCTGATAAAGGCTCTCACACAGTCAATTTTATTATTCAATACTTATATTGACCACCTGAGAGTGGTTTTAACACTTTAATATCAGCTCCTGCTCAGTATACTTCAGAGTATATTGTTCCATGTAAAGGCGATACTGTGTAACACACAGCAACTCCTGCTGGGTCTTGGTGATGGGCAGACATGCAGACAACAAAATACAACATCACCATGTGAATGAATACTTCAGCGAAGAAAGATGATAGCAATCGTCTGCTCAAGTGCATTCAGGGCAGTAGTTTGATTTATGTCGAGAACAAGCTGAGGTGGTCCAGAGGCAGCATGACTATACCAAATCAAGTGCCCAGGCACCAACCACATCACACAACATTTCGAGGCCTTTTTGGGAGTTTGTGTGATCATGTGTCCTTTCAGACAGATTAACATACAGGGAGGCAGTGTAATGTGCGTACAGCAGATTGGGATGTCTGGGTTCTACGGGATACTGAGACAAACCGTAATACAAGCTCCAGGCAAGTGGCCCACCAACACAATTTAAATCAAAGTACAATTATGTGTATCCTGCACGACAACTGCTATTATCCCTAACACCTGCAGTGAGTGCAAGGATTGTCAACAGTGGATTTCCCTCTATGGGAAGGATTTGGTTGATGGTTGTTGCATCAGATCACCACAATTATGGAATTTCCTTGAGCAGTTCTCTTTACTGAAGTAGCAGCCTTTAAAAGAAGTGGCATCATTAATTAATCTACATAGTCACCATGTGTGGCCTACAGAAAATTCTCGGTGAATTGTTGAAGTGGTTCAACAGCAATGGTTCTATCTCTGTATTTTGTTTTAACTGGCCTAACACAGTAGCAGATACAGTACCCCATAATTTTGAACCTTTGTCTTAGTGAGATATGTCTACCTCTCAAGGCAATTGACTAAAATTTTTAAATCCAATTGGCATTCTGAGCTCTGTTCCCCTGCTTGCAGAAAAATAAGGAATCAATTATTGGTTTGCCTTTTTGCATCTATACAATAGTATACATACTTGCAAAAATGTGGACCCATCATTAACTCATTATTGTATGTACTGCAGTGTGTAATTTTAATATTTAATTCCCACATGTAGAGAGTGTGATGTGTTTTTCCTTATGATTATGTTGCAGACTGTGGGTATATATTCATTTGATTCTTACGATATTGCCACCAAGTAAACATCCTCGTTTGCATTGTCCCTGTCAGTCTACATCCACTCATCATCTCACTCGTCTATGTCTCTATGTTAATCTGTTGACACATCAGCTTTTACCTTTTGACTCATGCAACTCTCTGTCTGCCTTTTATATTTTGCAAAACATTCATTTGCCACTTCCTCTGTGACAATATTTTAATTAATCAACAAATCAGCCTTTTGTATTTTAACTTATGCAACGGCCACTGTGACAGAGAGGTTCTAGGCGCTTCAGTCCGGAACCACGTGACTGCTACAGTCACAGGTTCGAATTCTGCCTCAGGCATGGAAGTGTGTAATGTCCTTAGGTTAGTTAGGTTCAAGTAGTTCCAAGTTCTAGGGGACAGATGACCTCAGATGTGAAGTCCCATAGTGGTCAGAGCCATTTCAACCATTAGTCTTTTCACTTTCATTTTGTCTTTTTGACAACCTCCAAGTGTAATTTTATAGTATGTCTTAAAATTTTTACCCTCATATGGCTGAAGAGTGGCGACTTGTATCCACTGACAGGACATGCTCCACCCATATGGGGCTAGGGGTATGAAATAACAATAGAGAAAGAAAAATGGTACTGACGTGCACCAACTGACTAGAAGTCTATAGCACTAGTTCATTTGTTGTTGCTACTTTGTAATGCTTTGCGTCCATATCTGTTCATCCATGTAGTTTGCTTGTGTCATTGAGACAGTCTTTTGTGTGTGTATTCATCGTCATCATCATTATCATCTCCTTGCCACCATCACAGCCTCCACCTCTGCTGTAGTCGTCTGACGCCTCCTCTTAGTCACCATCATCATCATCACCACCGTCACACTGTACTCGCCATCTCTTTCTTTGTCCCTGTCACTGCCACCCTCATCTGCTGTCATCACATCTCACCAGATGTCAGTGCCATCTTCCCCACCATACCGGTGATACTCCGCTGCCGATATTAATCATCTACCTTCCATCCCCTGTTTCTTTTGACCCCACAGTGGACACATCACCCTCTCCTCTGCTCCCACTTCACTATGTGGAGCACTTTCTCTGGCCCACCACGTTATGTCCACACTCCCCTTCTAATAGTCTCACCCCACCCATAGTCACTTCCTTTGCCTACCCTGCCCTTCCTATCCCTTCCCACAACCTCTTCCACATCGTCTACCACATCATTTACCTATCCCACATTTCCAACTTTTCCCAAACCAAGCACCTCCTCAGCAACTCCAGCCAAACTAATAACTAGTCAGGCTACCGTTGCAATGCCTGAAACCACATTACAATCAACAAGTAACCAAATCTCCTTGAGCCTTCTCCAAGGACCTGCACAACGTCAAATCCCACCTTTTCCAATTCCCCAACCCCCACCCCAACACACAACCACCAGAAACCCATAGAAGTACTCTAAAGCAGACCCCATTTCCAGTACCGTACTCAAAAAACCACAAACAACTCCTGACCCTATCAAATACAGCGCACCCCACCCACCGTTCACCTTCTGTCATAGCTGTTTCCACTTTCATTCTCTCCCTTGCTGACCCCAAATTCCTAAATGCCGAATCCATCACTCTAGAAGTAAGGAAATACATCTCTCACATTTCCATCACTCAAATCATCCCCCACAAAGATTCTGACCATATCAAATCCACAAACCCAAACTTCCATTCCAACCACCTCTACAAAATCCCATGCACTACCTTCAGCATCATGCCTCCCTCACTCCATTCAGTACCACATCTAAACAACTCCAGCCTCCTCACCGTCCCCCTGCTTTCACTGCCATAACAGCAATGATTGGCCCCAAGATCACGACAGAGGAGGTGGCTGCAAAATAAGTTCCAGTCATGCTTTAGAAATATGTAGCTGTTATGACTCACAAAGAGACGTCTACACTGGTGGGATTGACTTTTTGGACCTTCTATGTGGGGGTGGAGCCCTGATTTGAAAGTAATTGATGAAAATATGCTGGAATTTTATATGATGCTCAACAGCATTGAAAGAGAAGTATTGTGTAGACTTGCTCTATGGTGTAATGTGCTGAAGGTCACGGGTTGAAATCTCGTTGAGTGCTTCAATTCTTTTTTTATTTTTAATTCTTTATTTTTTTTCCTTGCTAACAAGCATCACGTTAAATTCTAGTTTTTTATTTTTTTAAATCTTTTTTTTCCTTAACTCACAAACAAAAACCTACCAAGGTGAATGGCTGCAGGATGTGATAGCTGGGATCTTAACTTACATCACCCTATAGATGGTTTCGTAAAGTGAATCCCACCACTGTGGACCGCTCCTTGTCAGGTTCCACATTCCTTATGCAGGTCTTCACAGAGTCTGTGAGGAGAGATGCCTGCTGTACAATGGCCAGTATTAAGTTGAACCTTCCAAATCCCTTCCACAGTGCTACCACTGCCAAAAATTTCACATTTACAATGACAATTCATTCCTGAACGTAAAGATCCTCCCACCCATTCTCACTCTAAAGTCTCTCACTTCCTCAAACGATGTTCCAACCTCGCCTCCCCTCCCATCTGCAATTACGTCTACCCTACTTACTCTAAGTGCAAGACCAACTCCCCAATCAACAAACCAGATTTAATAGTACCTGCCTTGTTTAGACTAGATTTACTTTCATTCCAATTGCTCCATAGTGAGGAGGTCCTCTAGGGTGTAGAACAAGTCAGAAAAACAATAATACATGACAAATGTTTACAACTGAAACAAATAAGCTATTTTACCTTGCGCAGGTCCCAAGTGGAATGATCCTCATTTTTTTAAATGAACACTATATGACAGAATCATTTTACAAACACTAATGCATTGAATATAACTACTACAATACTTATTATCAATGAGCACATTACTGCCCTGAAATAAAGGTGTGTGTGTATGTGTGTGTGTGTGTGTGTACACACAAATCTGTCGGTTCTACTGAGAAATTCATCAATGGAGTAGAAGGAGTTGGCCACCAATAAATCCTTTAGGCTTCTCTTAAACTGAATTTCATTGGTTGTTAACCTTTTTATGGCTGCTGGCAAGTTATTGAAAATGTGTGTTCCTGAATAATGCACATCTTTTTGTACAAGAGTAAGTGACTCTAAATCCTTGTGAAGGTCATTCTTATTTCTAGTACTGATTCCATGAAATTGAGCTGTTGGTTTGAAACAGTGATATATTTTTAATGAAAAATTTCATTAAGGAATAAATATATTGGGAAGCACTAGTTCGTATCCCTAGTTCCTTAAGCAGGCTTCTGCAGGATGTTCTTGAGTTCACACCACACATAACTCTTATGCACGTTTTTGTGCCCAGAAAACTTTAGCTTGGCTTGATGAATTACCCCAAAAAATAATCCCATATGACATTATGGAATGAAAGTAAACATAGTATGCCAGATTTTTCATTTGTGTATCGCCCATGTCTGACACAATTCGCATTGCAAATAGAGATTTGTTAAGATGCTTCAGCAGTTCTGTGGTGTGCTCCTCCCAGTTGAATTTATTATCAAACTGTAATCCCAAGAATTTAACACTGTTCACTTCTTCTTTCTGCTTGTCATCGTATGTTAGGCATATACTCGTGGGACACCCCTTACAAGTTCCGAATTGCATTTAGTGTGTTTTTTCAAAGTTAATTGACATTAATTGGTTAGGAACCAGTGATTAATGTCCACAAATATTTTATTAGCCGATCATTCTTAGACTACACTTGATTTGCTATGTATTGCAATGTTTTGCATCATTGGCAAACAAAACAAGCTTGGCATCTGATTATGTTACTGATGAAAGGTCATTGATATACACAAGAAAATGTAAGAGCCCTAAAATGGAACCTTGTCCCATTGATCATTCAATCCATCCCAATACCTCACTTTGACCAATTCCCACTGGCGAAAATATCAGATTCCTCTCCATCGCCCGCCAAAATATTCACTCCTTCCAATGACTGCATACCATGAAACAAATTTCCCCAGCTGCCCACTTCATCTTCCATCTCAGTACCCAAGCTCCCTACTCCCAAAACCAAGTCCACTTTGTCTTTACTTGTCATGACACCTCATTTAAAACTCTCCACCTCCTCACCCACACAACCCTCTCCCCAGATTTTCATCATGGGGTGACAGCAATACAGCATCCTATACCAGAACATTCGCACCCTACCCACTACGAATTCCTTGTAATGCATACCCTCTGCCAACACAATGCTGATACCTTCCTCCATCCTCCATAATGAGATGTCTCTCCCTGTATCCTTCTCTGCGCAGACAGTCCGCAGCTCGTGGTCTTGCGGTGGCGTTCTCGCTTCCTGCGCACGGGGTCCCGGATTTAATTCCCGACGGGGTCAGAGATTTTCTGTGCCTCGTGATGACTGGGTGTTGTGTGTTCATCATCATTTCATCATCATCGACTCGCAAGTCGCCAAAGTGGCATCAACTAACAAGGACTTGCAATACGGGGGCCGACCGTCCCCGCATGTGGCCTCCCAGCCAACGATGCCATATGATCATTTCATTTTTGCACAGATAGTCCCCTTCTCTTGGCCAGAGGTGGTGTTGCAGTCAGCCACCACAAGAACATCTCTATTTTCTTATGCTTAGCCCCTTCTTCAAAGCCCTGACTGTCAACTGTGCTACTATCTATGTCTGGCCTAATAATCCCCTGCCCTACAATTTCCTCACCCATGTTATCCACACCATCAACTATATCATTGCTGCTGACCTAAAAATCCATAATGGATGTCCAGCATAAATCCAGCAGTGATGTCAGGTTACATACTTCCTCCAAGGTGGCATTGTCCCCATCCCACAGCACACCTGGCCTGAAAGCAACACCACCCTAGACATTTTCCTAGCACCTCCCAACAACCTACCTGTACTCCTAACCATCTCCTATGCACAACCTCATCCCTGTGTACACCATTACCAGTTCCATACGAGAGTTATCCAAGACTACTCTAGCACCAACTGGAATGTGTACTGGGAATCCACAGACATCCAGTTAGGAAGCCATCCCCTCATCTTCCAGCAACCTCACAATATCCCTGATGCCACATTCTTCCTGCGGTAGACTTCGTCAGACACTGTATTCACACACATTCCTACAGAGTCCATATATCCTCACCATCCCACACTCCCCCCACAAACCCCACTCTTCCTCTGAGAATCCAATCACATGTACTATTTCTTCCTGCAAACTTGTGACGGGAATACACAACATGCCTCCGGCAAATTCAGTGACACGTGAGGAATTTGGGATTCTGGGACTAGCACCAGACATTCATCAGACTCAACACTCTCCATAAACTCTTCCAAGTACTGGAAAGCATTCCATTGACTCATGGGTAATGACCTGCTCCTCCACAACCATCATCCCTTACCTGACAGCTGGAGCAAAATAGACCACATCTCATCCCATCTCTCCGACATCATCTCCATCCCCGATGACCCTTGTTTTTATTACTCCCTGTTTTCTACTATCCATGAACATACTTATACTGCTGCCCCACTCTTGGCTCCCAGCACTTGGACTGTATACCATAAACAGAATAGACACACCTATCATAACACATGACATAGAAAAAGAACTTTGCAGAAAAAGCACTACATTCCCTGTTGCTGACCACATCATGTATCGACACCAAAAAGACCGTCCCCTATCCTTTCTAGTTACCCTTGCAACCATTTTTACCACTATTCTCTCCACAGGTTACTATCCTGAACCTCCAAACTCCTACTTTTCCACTAACCCCCTTCTGATACCTCCCTGCCACCACCCCATCAGCCTCATCTCAATGATTAGCAAGGTCTTCGAATATGTCCTCTCCCAACACATCCATCAACACTTGAACCAACTCCATCTGTGACATTTGTCGTTGATAGTCGTCAGTGTTGACGTACTGCATTTTTATACTGGCTGAGAAATGGAGGGGTGGGGGTTCAACAACGATTATTGTAAACGATGTAGCATGCAGTTGCGCAGTTGCTTTTCACAGTTCTTTACTTTCATTGTTCACAACCCCACAATATTACACAGTTATATGGCCAGTCCCTAGTGGTAAACTTTGGGTAAGCCTCATTAATAGTTAGCAGGCAAATGTCTGCATACCGTTGAACATCTATCAGCAGTAAAAACCTAACCACACAATTCTTGCAGAATAATTAGGTATGTGTGACACTAGTGAACAGACACTGTCATTGTTTTAACATACACTCTATTTGTGTTACACTTATTTCACAGTTAAGTTGACGCATTGTTGAAGATCTAATCAATACAGGGGTTTTCATCTGAAAATTGGCCATGGACTAACTGTCTCAGGACCAAAAATAGGGCCTCTGTATGTCCCCACAATAATAAGTACTGAAATTATAATTAAAACATAACTCATTCAATTAACTGAGTTTATAGAAAAATTCCTTCTTTTCAACAGTTTCTGCTACTACAAGGGTTAGCCTGAATTATTTGTTTAAATGATGAAATTAATAGGTATAGTTATACAGACAATACTTTTGACAAACCTGGTAATTATTTTAGAATTAATTAAGGGCTGGCTTTGGTAACATGTTTTTGAATAGAGCCAAATAAATACTTTAAGAATGTAGTGGTTCTTCTTCCAAATGTTTATAATGAGTACAGAATTTGTATTTGTTTATAAGTCAACAGTAGAATCTAAGTCACAGAACAGTTACTGATTTCACCCTATAACAAAGGATAGTGATGGTCAAAATAAATTAGGAAATTGGACACACATAAAACTGAGCACAAAATTATTCTTGGTGCTATATTTCTTAAGAGTGAGGGCCAAACTTTCTCTTTTATGAAAATGCAGGTTATACTCATGTATGTTGACAATAATTAGTCAAAAATGAATTTAAGGAGGCAACCCCCTCATTAGATTGACCAGATAGATATTACAAGGAGCTAACTGGGCAGTTCAATGACCACAGCTGGCCTCAAAAAGTGGGTTTAACCATCTACACACAAAAGAATATTGCATCAGAAATCTTCTTATAAAAATTACAATATGTAAGTTTTTCAAATTTCTACTTATATGAACTGGCCATATGAAAAACCCCATACAAAATATTTACATACAGTATTACACAATGGCACAAAATATCCGTTAGTTATATTTTAAATAAAGACTACCTAGATATTTTCATGGTAAGTGATGTCCTTTTTGAATAAAAAAAGATTATATTCTAAGCTACATATCACTTTATACAAATCCAGTCTTGCTTCAAACAACAAATGCTCATGGGTTGCAAAAAGTTAAATTGCACTGCACATTGCAGTTATTTTTTAGACAGAAATTTCACTTGTTCAATGTTTAGTATTTCATAAAAGCACTTTCACTCTTTTAATGCGGTTTTCTTTTATTTTTATTTTTTTTCCTCTAAGTCATTCACACCTTCTACAGGTCCAAGTGGCAGTTATTAAGGAAATGCACTGCTATCAGCTTCCTTGGAGGTGGTTCTCCTCAGCCACAGTACACGAAAAAGTAAGACAAAATACCCTATTTTTGTATGCTCACGTTTACTTCTAATTAAGTATAAGGAAAAACTGTTTCACACTAATGGTAAATAATGGTCATTACTTTATAAATAAATACATTAAATAGTTCTCATACCATCAAAATAATTACACTAAAATTGACTGTAGTCCAAAGGTGGAGACTAGTAAAAATTTTAAAATCAGGTACACATTACACTGCAAAATGTTACTCTAGGTCATAACTCCGTCTGTAATTGGTTAAACTTGAAAACTTTGGGTTTCTTTCCCATTTGAAATTCACTTAAATGCCAAGTCCTCATTTGAAATTCACTTCACCTATGGACTCCTATCACCTCCCAGAATGAGATTTTCACTCTGCAGTGGAATATGTGCTGATATGAAACTTCCTGGCAGATTAAAACTGTGTGCCAGACCGAGACTCGAACTCGGGACCTTTGCCTTTCGCAGACAAGTGCTCTACCACTGAGCTACCCAAACATGACTCACACCCTGTCCTTACAGTTTTACTTCTGCCAGTACCTCATCTCCTACCTTCTGAAAACTTTTTGTTATATGGACAGAAGATAAATAAATAAATATACCTACAAAGTGTATTTGTACGGAGTGAGGTGGCGCAGTGATTAGCACACTGGACTCGCATTTGGGAGGATGGTGGTTCAAATTAGCATACAGCTATCCTGCTATAGATTTTACCTCATTTCCCCAAGTCACTTTAGACAAATGCTGGTATGGCTCCTTTGAAAGGGCACAGGCGACTTCCTTCTCTAATCCTGTAGGATCAAAGGCCTTGCTGTTTGGTCCACTCCCCCAAATCAACCAGGAATTTGTATGAGTTGGCTGCTTCCAACAGTGACTCATGGATATTATAGTCATAGAATATTAATTTTTTGAAGTGCAACGTCTTACATTGCTGAACATGTAAAGCAAGTTGCCAATCTCTGCACCACTTTGAAATCTTATCAAGATCTGACTGAATGTTTATGCAGCTTCTTTCAGATAGTTCTTCATTATAGATAGGTGCATCTTCCGTAAAAAGTCTGCTGTCAGTATTAATGTCGTCTGCAAGGTCATTAATGCACAACATGAACAGCAATGGACCCAACACACTTCCCTGAGGTATACCTGAAGTTACTGCTGCATCTGACCATGACTCTCCAACGAAGATAACATGTTGTGTCATCCCTACCAAAAAGTCATCAACCCAGTCACAGATTTCACTTGATACCCTTATGATCATACTGTTGACAATAAGCGTGTGCATGGTACTGAGTCAAATGTTTTTTGGAAATCAACTAATACAGGCTTTCAATATTTCGTGAGAAAAGTGCAAGTTGGGTTTCACATGATTGATGTTTCCAGAATTCATACTGGTTGTCATTTAGGGGGTCATTCTGTTGCAGATAATTCATTATGTTGAGCTCAGAATATGTGCTAAGATTCTGCAACAAATTGATGTCAAGGATATTGGATGGCAGTTTCGTGGATCATTTCTTCTACCCTTGTTGTAAATGAGTGTGATCTGTCTTTTTCCAAGAATAGGGCACTGTTTTTTGTTCAAGGGGTCTATGATAGGTTATAGTAAGAAGAGGGTCTAACACAGTCATAACTTCAGTATAGAATCTGACAGAAATACTTCCAGGCCCTAGAGCTTTGTTCAGCTTTAATGATTTCAACTGTTTCTCAATACCATTGATACTGAGACTTATTTCATTCATCTTATGAGTGGTACAAGGATTAAATTGAGGCTGTTCTCCTGGGTTTTCTGTTGTAAAGCAACATTTGAAAACAGAGTTACACATTTCAGCTTTTGCTTTCTACCCTCAGCTTCAGTTTCTGTCTCATTCACTAGGTACTGGACACAAGTCTTGGTGCCACTAACAGCATTTACATACAACCAGAATTCCTTTTAGTTCTGTGAAAGATCACCTGACAATATACTGCTATGGTACTCATTGAAAGAAACAGACATTGCTCTCTCGACAGCCAGCACTGGGTGTTTAAGAGCGTCAAGAAGAATGTTCGATATGAGTCATCAGCTCTGGCCAGTGATGTACTGTTAATGGCTGCTGTCATGCCACCTTTTGGTGTATGAATTCACACTTTTGTTGTTTGTTGGCAAAGCCAACTAATTTGGAAAAAAAGAAAAAGAACTGGTATTGGTGACACACTGATCTGTAGCTTGTGAGCAGGTGCAGTTAATGAAAGTGATAATAAAAATATGTGACTGTGGTGACAGATTGATCTATAGCTGTGTCCAATGTGTCAGTTGGGTTGGAAGGTGAAAATTTGGTTGTGCATTGGCAAAGACAGTGATTGTGACACTAAAATATCCTGATTGTAGTTTTTGAAAAAATTGCCAATAACATCATGTTATAGTCACCACATTGTTAATGGTGTTCATTGCATGCTTCTTATGTCACAGGTCAAAGGCGACGACTCATCAAACATTCCTCTACATCTGTTTAAGAAACAGTTACTGCAACAATTTCACTACCTCTAGCACAGTAAATCATGTGGACAGGTTTGTTAGGTATCTGACATGTCAAGATGTATGTCTTAACATAGAGACATTGGGTCTCATGCTTGTGCCACATTCACAGTGTTTAGAGAGTGAAGGTATTAAGAGCATCTTCATTTATGGTACACTCTGCTTGGTGACTTGCTCATGCAAACTTAAATGATAAAGTAAGATGAAGCATTTATGGCAACAAAAGAGGCTTACACAACCTTGTAGTACAGTATGAGAGCAACTGAACAACGACTCCCTACTGACTGGTTCTCTCAGGTAATCTCCATACTTACAGGGTCTAGAGTTGAGTTCCTGAACACAAAACTCCTAAAGCAGTCAACACCCCCTCCCCCGTCCCATCCCAAAAAAAGACAATTTTGCAGATTTCTGAGTGCTGTTAAGTACAAAAAATACCTTCTCACATGTATTAGTATCTCAGTTTTTAATGCACACAAATAAACAATGAGAATAATTCGTAGAGTTGCAGATGACTGCCACACAGAGGCATCTGGACCAGGAAAAGTGTCTGATCATGCGGGTTGAGGTTTCCCACAGTTTCCTCAAGTGAGTTGGAGCAAACACCGAGACCACTCCCAAGAACAGCACATGGCAATTCTCCTTGTGCAATCAGAGTTTGCATTATATCTCTAATGACTTCATTATCTCCAAGGTGTTAAACCATAATCTTCTTTCCTTCTTTGAGTAAAATTTGATTTCAGCGCACATCAGCAAGCTTAATTTATTTAAAATAAACAGCAAATGATACAAATCAGTTTCAAATAATGCCAACTGCATCCTTTTCTAGGGACAGAGTCATGTTGTTCTCCTGGTTAACAAAATTGCCTATTTTTAATGACACTTACAAAATCTCTGAATTTTAGATTTCCAAGACTATTAGCACTGTGGAAAAAATTAAAAGTAAAGGATTTCTTTGCTGTCTCCACTGTTGTAAGAGATCAAAACCCACAGGATCAATGTACTGGTAGTGACTGGGGGCATAGTTTCACTGTGAAGTCTAAACAATGATACAAATTGTCAGTGTTCTGAAAAAAAGGGAAAGTTGTAAAAAAGGATCTTACATCAACCAGTGAACAGACGTAGGTAGCAACTCAAAGCAAAGGTGAAATAATGTTGCTACATGTCTGTGGAATTCTGATGTTTTCCTCCATCAGGTCCAGTCCAGAACAGTGTGACAGTGAGGAAACTCACTCAAATAACAAGTGGAAACTCCTTTAGGGGCACATTAATGATGCCCGGTACATCCTCACAAGCCTCTTGTGCAGGGAGGACTGAACAGAAACTAGACAATGTCTGCACATAACACAGTTTGAGGTCAGGCTGTCATCAGGAGCAGCAACACTGTGGAGCTCCCAGCATGGTGACATGGAACTGTGCAGTCTACACTAAACATAGAAAATTAAACTCTGAGAGAATGGGACAATAATCATCTTGAGGGCATTAAATGAGGAAAGAATAAAAACAGTTGCACAGATTACTTCTAGGTCCAAGGCAGTAGGTGTACTATAAAAGATGACTCACTCAAACAGTCCAGCACCATGTTGAACGGATACATTTCTAATGGTACAAATATTACAATATCTACACATTCTTAGTAACTTACCTGCAGTTTCACAGTTCAGTTGCACTATCATAAATTGGTTACAAAGAAAACAAATTTGTTAGGTTAGGTTCGAATGATGATAACTCAGACTGACTGTTGAAAGAATGCTGATTTTGAGGTAAATATTGTGAAAGATGCAACACCAATGTAGGTACTTGAGATTGCAATGAATAGTGCACTTCAAATTAAGCAGGTGACGCTGAAGGAATAGTGAGAACTGACTGAAAATCTGTTACAGTTTGCTGCCCCACACATTATGTCCCCCAAACCCCATCATGAGAGAGCACATTTAACCATGTAGGTTGAGTCAGGTTATAAGTAGTCAGGCATACATCCACTGGAGGATTCTTCCACAAGGGTACCACAACCAAAGATTCAGTATCACTCTTACATCACATGTGTTACTTACTGAAATTGACAGGGTAAATAAAAATGAGGAGAGAAGAAATAGGACAGAGGACATCTGCCCACTGAAAGGTTACGAAAGTGAAATAGAGCCTCCTGAAATAGCAGACACCTTCAACATATATATTGTAACTGTAACAGATAAAATAAGACCACATATAACAGACGGAGAGAATACAGAGGCAAAAATTCTACCATTGCATTCATTACATTGACACAGAGGTTTCAAACACAATAAACCAACTAAAAGCCAAATATTTTTCTGGCTTAGGTGGTGTTACACCATTTCTCATAAAGGAATGCAGGAAAGTCTACCAAAAGACTCAACATCTTTATTGAATGCTACAATAGAGAAAAGCATTTTTTCAGTATCAGTGAAATCAAGTAATTTAAGAAAATCAACAGAGGTGACTTAAGAAAATGCAGGCCAACATCATTCATTATAACTTCTACAAAACACTCTGAATTGATAACAAAGAATAGAATTGCCGGGCCTTAGTTCTGAGCTCTCCTTGACAGCAATAGAATTTGTGTGGGATATTGAAGGACCTGTCAAAGGTGCCTGACTGCATGAATCATTATGACCTAATGGAAGACACCTTATTACCATGGGAGTCAAAGGAAATGCTGTCATGTTATGCAGTTACACATGGTGAACAGAAAGTAATGCACATACATCAAACATACTAATGGGGAAAATATGATCAGTTACTTATCTTAGCAACAAACTGTGAAACATCTTGTGATGCCCTTACTCTCAGCTAGCTGGAGTCCACAAGGAAAGAAGCAATAAATAAATAAACTAATAAAATTGAAAATTAATAAATGATCTCGGCCATCACGTCGTTACTTTCAGATAATGAAGCTAAACTCTGGCTTCAGAAATAACACAAAACTGCAAGCCTGCAAAGGAATCTTCTCGAAACATATAAATACATACTATTTCATGGGTATTGGCAAACCAGACTTGGATGAAGTGTATACAGGAAACAATAGTCTCCAACTTCTGCACACTGGTCAAGAAGCCATCTCAGCAGCTAAGGGATAATGGCAAGTATGACTTGTTCCACGATACAGTTTAACATCACAGTTCCTTACAAAAATACTACTTACCCAGATTACCCAAATTATTGTCACGGTTTCCGAACAATATACTGATTGCTGCAATTAACCTCTTAACTTTAGAAATGTCAACAATTCTGTCTGCACTTCATTTATTAACAACTGCAATTTTGGTTTATCGTAGTGTTCTCAAGTGAACAGTTGTAATGACCATTTCAACTTTAAAAAACATTATTTCCTAAAAAAAAACAGAATATTATTTAAAAAATATAACACTTCACCACTTTGAAGTACTTCTATCGTGAATGTAATTAATAAGCACCTAACTATTTAGTGTAACAACGAAAATAATCAATTATTGATAACGTAATATAAACGGATGGATAAAAAAATCTACTCACCAACTGGCTGCAGGGGAAAACGCACACAAAAGTGTTCAACTTTTACAAGCTTTCGGAGCCTGTGGCTCCTTCTTCTTGCAGAAGAGTTGAAAGGGAAGGAAGAGGGGTGAAGGATGAGGACTGCAGAGGTTTAGGGGAAGGGGTGCAGTTCAGAATATAACCCCGGGCCAGGGGAGACCTAACGGACAGGATGAGAAGGAAATACTCTCCCCCTACCACTCCTCTCAAATGATACCAAGCAGAAATTTGTTGATTAGGAATCATAAATAGGTATTTCCTCCAAAACTACCTGTACTGCCAAGAAATTTTTGCTAATATCTATAACAGATGTGTATTTTAAGTTGATTTTATAATACACTACTGGCCATTAGATATGCTACACCACAAAGATGACGTGCTACAGGTGTAAAATTTAACCGACAGGAAGAAGATGCTGTGATATACAAATGATTAGCTTTTCAGAGCATTCACACAAGGTTGGCGCTGGTGACAACACCTACAACGTGCTGACACGAGGAAAGTTTCCAACCGATTTCTCATACACAAACAGCAGTTGACCGGTGTTGCCTGGTGAAACGTTGTTGTGATGCCTCATGCTAGGAGGAGAAATGCGTACCATCACATTTCCAACTTTCATAAAGATCGGATTGTAGCCTATCGCGATTTTGGTTTATCGTATCACGACATTGCTGCTCGTGTTGGTCGAGATCCGATGACTGTCAGCAGAAAATGGAATCGGTGGGTTCAGGAGGGTAATACGGAATGCCATGCTGGATCCTGATGGCCTTGTATTACTAGCAGTCCAGATGACAGGTATCTTATCCGCACGGCTGTAACGGATTGTGCAGCCACGCATTGATCTCGAGTCAACAGATGGGGATATTTGCAAGACAACAACCATCTGCACGAACAGTTCGACGACATCTGAAGCAGCACGGACTATCAGCTCGGAGACCGTGGCTGCGGTTACCCTTGACGCTGCATCACAGACATGAGCGCCTGCGATGGTGTACTCCACGACTAACCTTGGTGCACGAATGACAAAACATAATTTTTTTGGATGAATCCAGGTTCTGTTTACAGCATTGTGATGGTCACATCCGTGTTTGGCGGCATCTTGGTGAACGCACATTGAAAGCGTGTAATCGTCTTCGCCATACTGGCGTATCACACAGCGTGATAGTGTGGGGTGCCATTGTTTACACGTCTTGGTCACCTTTTGTTTGCATTGACGGCACTTTGAACAGTGGACGTTACATTTAAGATGTGTTATGACATATGGCTCTACCCTTCATTTGATCCCTGCGAAACCCTACATTTCAGCAGGATAATGCACGACCGCATGTTGGAGGTCCTGTTCGCGCCTTTCTGGGTTCAGAAAATGTTCGACTGCTGCCCTGGCCAGCACATTCTCCAGATCTCTCACCAATTGAAAATGTCTGGTCAATGGTGGCCGAGCAACTGGCTCATCACAATACACCAGTCAATACTCTTGATGAACTGTGGTATCATGTTGAAGCTGCATGGGCAGCTGTACCTGTACACGCCATCCAAGCTCTGTTTGACTCAATGCCCAGGCGCATCATGGCCATTATTATGGCCAGAGGTGGTTGTTCCGGGTAGTGATTTCTGAGGATCTATGCACCCAAATTGTGCAAAAATGTAATCACATGTCAGTTCTAGTATAATATATTTGTCCAATCAGTACCCGTTTATCATCTGCATTTCTTCTTGGTGTAGCAGTTTTTATGGCCAGTAGTGTATATATGCAAATTATTTGTTTGTTGGGTTCTTGTTCCATGGATCATTTGCACTCCCTCAGGCCTGGACGCCAGCAGTGATACAATTGGGAAGTGTGTCATACAGGTGTTTTATCCTCTCCTGAGGCATCATGACACACAAATGTGGGAAACAGTACTCATTATCACGGATACTGGCACTGGGGTGGAGTTGATGTCCAAGCTGGTCCCATACATGTTCTTTCACAAACAGATCTCTGGATTTTGCTGTCCACAGAAGTACCTCAACATCGAGAAAACAGGTTACAGAGGCATGTGCCATGTGTGGGTGAACATATCCTGTTGATAAATGGCACTACTATACTGTTACATGAGAGATGACACATGTGGATGCAGGATGTCTGTTGTGCCATCAGAGTTCTGTCAGTCACTACTAGCCTCGGCCTGAAGTCAGAACCGATGGCTTCCCACTATATCATTCGAAGTGTAACACTGCTGTGGCTCAGCTAAATGCTGTGGCTCTCCTAAGCATTGGAGGAATAGGTTCTGTCTAGGTCCCACCATACTCAGCAATGGTGGTCACCCCTGTTAGTGCAAAACCAATTTTCATCACACGATGTGGCTGGGTGGTTTGGAGTGAAAGGGACTAAATTGCTAGACCATCAGTCCTTTCATCAGTTAAGTGTTAAACAAGGTGAAATGCAAATCCTGGGAAGCCTTAGTGGAACTAGCTCAAAAAATAAATACATAAAAATAAAAAGATAAAAGCCCAGAGAAAAACAGCACAGACAATTCATTAAATGATCAGTTAATACGAGGCATTAAAACCGAGAAATGAGAAATAATAAAGAGAAACGAAAGGTGGGAAGGGTAAAGGCCAGCCTGGGCCACCAAGCAAGAACTCCCAGGGGACCTTGGGGGGAGAAGCAGGAGAGAGTTACCCCACCAATCCCTCAGGCAATCAATGAGGCCAAAAAGCCCCATCTTACAGGGATGAATAGAAACCACCTTCGCGGGGCAAATCGTAACACCAGGTCAGCTGCTTTGGTGTCATTTGCTAACACCAAAGCTAGTGTGTCAGGAAGATTAAGAGGCCACCTCAAAACAGCCAAATCAGGGCAGTCAATAAGTAAGTGGAATGTACCCACAGGTCAGCTAAGTGTGGCCAATGCAAAGTTAACAGAGGACGGTGGATTCCCTGCGAGAAGCGTGCAGGGGAAGACTGCCACATAGTCGTGACTTCTTTAGTGTCCTCAGTTTGTTTGGGGGGACCAAGGCAGACTATTCTGAGCTCCAGACTTCCAACAATTGATGGCATATAAATAAACAAAGGTCTGGTTCTGGGACTCTCTTTTTCCCGAAATCCTAACATGAATGGGAGTCCAAGTGAAAATGACTGACCATCCAGCTTGATGGAAGTCAGAGGTGAGATGTTGTACAGCCATAAACAGTGGATGAGGAGAGTAGCACTGGTCTATTAGATGAAGGCTACTAAGGGAGTCACTGCAGATTAGGATACTTTTACCAGTCCAAGAATAAACATGGCTAAGGACTAGTTTAATGGCCATCAATTCATCAGTGAAGACATTGCAGCTGTTTGACTGTGAGTGGAGTTCACTGCACCATGCATGTGTGTATGCAAAGCCTGTTCACCCATCAGGTGTTGAGCCATTGGTGACTATCACTTCTGAACCTGGATACATCTCAAGGACAGCCAGGAACAGTTGGTGAAAAATCATGGGGTCAGCAGAATCTTTTGGACCAAAGGAGACTCTGAGACAAATTTTAGGTTGAGGCACAAGCTGTGGGGCAGATGCGGTGTCTCCCAGACTGCAGGTGACAGTGGAGGAAGTTCCAGTTCAAACAGAGACACTGGAGGCATGCAGCAGTTGTAAACTCAGTTCTCCTTGTTGTGGGAGGTGGAGATTCTTTCCAGGGAAAAGAACTCAGTAGCTGAGATGTTAGGGGAAGCTGCAAATACATATAGTGTAATTCAGGAGCTGGTGTTGGCACCTGATGGGGAATGGAGGAACTCCAGCCTCGACTTATAAGCTGTCCCCAGGGCTAGTTTGGAAGGCTCATGTCACAAGTCAGACTGCACAGTGACGAATGGGATCCAGTATTGGCAATGCTGAGGGTGATCCTGAATTACGTGCAAGACTGTAAGACTCCTACAGTCGAGATGGGACAGATTCGGGGCTTTGTAGAGCTGCAAAAGGATAGAGCGATCTGCACATCAGCTAGTGTTACTGAGGCAGTGAAGTGTATTCAGGTGTTGCTAGGACTTCCAATTAAGTTGGATGGGGAAGCCACATCAGCCAGTGATCAAAGTCCAGTCCCAAAAAGCAATGCATCTCAGTTAGGCAGAGATCTGGGTGTGGGTGGACAGTGACAGGAGAGCATGACACAAGTCTTGGCAGTTGACCTATAAATGGTGCTCAGCAATACCCATACTAGAGGAGCAACAATAAAAAACAAAAATGATCAGTATATACAGCATATAAGGAGGGCAATACCAAAGATCCCACAGCCACTGCTAGAGCACTGATGGCCACCAGAAAGAGGGGGAGCTCAGGACAGAGGCCTGTATGACCCTGTTTTCTTGGATATGGGGGGATACTGACTGAAGCACCTTCTGGAACCCAGAATGTACATGACAACCAGTTCTTGAGAAAAATTGAGAGTAGACCCAGGAGACACCACTCATGTAACGTAGTAAGGATGTGGTGATGCCATGTCATGTTATAAGCCTTCTGTAGGTCAAAAAAGACAGCAATGAGATACTGGTGACCTGCAAAGGCCATCTGGATAGTGACCACAAGAGGAAGCAAATCGGCAGTAGAATGGCCTTTGTGAAAACTGCCCTGAGATCAACCAAAAGGCCCCAAGACTCAATGGGCTAACACAGCCATTTGCTCACCATTCATTCAAGGAACTTACAAAGAACGCCGGTAAGTCTCACTGGACAGTAAATGTCCATTGTTAGGGGATTCTTACCCAGTTTCTCGTCACTGAGATGGGAACTCCTAATTGTTCCAGATCCAATTAATTGGACAGAATGGTTGCTATTGGTGTGAATGATATTCAGAGATAGTGTGAGGTAGTGAGCAGTGAATGCTGATTCGCAGTTCTTCGAGGGTAGTGCGGAGTTGAGTAACATTGGCTTCGCTCTTGCATTGTGTGGGCAGAGGGCTTTTAGGATCTGATCTTCTTTGGAGTCAGACGGCCTTGCAACATAGTCACACTTTTTTGGCAGAACTATATCTCTCTGTCTCACTTGCATTGATGCCTGTCAGGTGTGCAAATTTCATGTGTATGTGCCAGTAGTTACAAAATGCCACAGTTGCTGCACAGCAGAAGTCAGTGCCTACATCATCAGAACACTGCATACCAATGACATGCTGCAGATTTCAGGACTGGTAAAGTATTTTGCTGCTCTGGCATTGTAGGACCTATCAATTTTATACTGAAGTCCTCAACAGCATGTGCGCCTGATTTGCTACAAGTCCACCTTGCTTGTTTCCCCATGTGATCCCATTTGAGCTCTCACTACTAATCGCGATACTGCAACATAGTCGGGGAAGTAATATTTGATTCATTAGGACCTCTAGTCATTATTGTCAATATATTACATCACAGAGAGTAGGGGCCCTTTGTTCTCGAGCCAACTGTTATTCTCATAATAGTTCAGTATGACCTAACCTTTAGTGTACAGTTTGTATTGACAATCAAGTACCTTTGTGTTCTGATTTATAATAAATCACATTGTAATAGTTAATCCACATACCATTTCATAGATAGATGTAGAATCCCATTTCCTGTCACCCGTTATGATAAAATTCTCATTTCCTTAACTGAGTAGATAATGATTTTTATTAAATTATTGTGAGTGTACACTTCTTACTTTACCAACTAGCAGGGTCCACTATCAGTTCCTTTCTTTACTGTTGTGCACATAATCGATTAGGTGGTAGGTAAGGAGGGGGTTGAGTGTGTGTCCAGTTCTGATGCAAAATTCGCCAGAATTAAAGAGGTACAAACTCTTCTTCACCCCAGTATGTCACAGAGGGAGAGGGAGATTTGATGAGGACAGAGTCTCTGCAGGGGATAAGCTGGTTGATAGTGGCACTGGGGATGTATTTATGGATTTTGAGGGTTTTGGAGGGGTCGATACAAAGGAAACACTGGTTGCACTAAGTGGTGAAATCGTCAAATTGGAGGGTGCGTTGGGACCGTTAAAGGTTAAGATAGAGAGCCAGGAAGGCGATGTCATCAGCATATTGGAGGAGGTGGACAAGTTGGGCTGGCTTGGGTATATCTGCGGTGTAAGTTAGGAGTCTAAAGAGAATACTAGAATGCAATATGCAGTTTTTTAAAATTTTTTTTTTATTGTAATTTCAGTCCCTTGCCCCATATGGGCAGGAGAGGGCTGGCAGGGGTACAGTCCACTGCTCTTCAGTCAAATGGCTTTACAATAAATTCAGAAATGAAGACTCTTGCGTAAGAAGGGGGAGAAAAAGGGGGACATAAAAAACACAGTAAATGGAGATGATGGGAGGTAAAATATACACTAATACAGGGACGTGTACTGGGGGACAGTTAAAAAGTCAACATAAATTTAGAAGAACATAGGTGGAAATTCAAAGTGCACTTAAAAAACTCTGGAGGCAAACACAAGTTAAAAGTCGGCCACATGATTAAAATCACTTAGTGTAGAACTCATAAAAAAAAAAAAAAACACAGGAAACGATGGACCACTTATGAAGAATAAAAACCGCTGGTAGGGACTGCCGAGGGACTAGAAGCTGGAGAGGAGGGAAGAAGAGGGGAGGAAGGTGTGTTGGGGGGGGGCGTAGGAAGAGGAAGAAAAGGGAGGACAGGAGGTGCACCAAGAGACAGGATTTAGGTGTTGTGGCAAATGAAGAGGGAAGATAATGCAGGAGGGAGCACAGTGACACAGAAGGGGGGGAGGGCATGGGAGAGGGAGGTGGTGGGGGAGGTGGAAAACTGCTCAGGGGAAGGGGAAGGGAGGGGAGAGGGAGCCCTGAGGAATAGGGGAGGAAGGTTGGGCTAGAGTTGGTAGGTGGGGTAGATGTCAGTTCAAAGCTCATTATCTGGGAGGGGTAGGTGCTCGAAGTTGCATTGGGGTAGGAGATGGAGGGTGTGAAGATGAAGAGAGGGCGGGGCACAATAGTAAAGGTGCAGCAACAGGCTGTGGATGGAGAGGAAGGGGGACACCAGGGGGTGGGGCGGTATCGAGTTGGCAAACGATATACAGCATGCGGATGTGTTCAAGGAAAATGAGAAGTTGTGGGAAGGTGGTGAGGTCATAGAGTATGTGTGTGGGTGACAGAAGGTGGATATGGAAGGCGAGGAGGAGGAGACAGAGGAGAGGGGAAAGAATGGAGCCTTGGGGCACGCCAGCAGAGGGATAGAAAGTATGGGAGTTGGAATTGTGGATAGTGACATAAGAGGGATGACGGCAGGAGAAGGAGGCAATGAAATGGACGAAATTGATGGGGAGATCATAGGTCTGGAGTTTGAAGGGGAGCCTAAGATGCCAAACACAGTCATAAGCGTTCTGGAGGTCAATGAAAACATAGATAGCAAAGTGGCGGGAGTAACGTTGGGTTGATGGGTAAGGTTAAGGAGCTGGATGAGTGTGGTGATGTGTGCGGTGATGGGAGTGTTGATGTCAGAGTGGGTAATTGATCCAAATACTGGAAACTAGGGGTAAGTGGCAGGACAGAGATATGAGTGCTGTCAAGGATGGTGTGGAGAGGGATTAATCAAAATGGGGATCGTCAAGAATGTAGAAGACGTTGGATAGGTGGGAAGCTAAATGGTTAACTTTACTGAGGTTGTGAGGGAAGAGGTGGATGGACTTTGGAGGGGCAGGTGCACGGGAGGCTGCAGGGGTCCATGGGCAGAGGAGAGGGTGAGAAGGATGGAGAGGTGGTCACTGCCAATAGGATCGAGGACATCCACCATGCTATGACCAAAGAGGTTGGGGGAAGCGGGCATAACATCCATGGTAGGGTTACTTTCAGGATGCGTGTGTTGTGGGAGAGGAACGAGATCACCAGGAAGGATGGCAAGGTACTGATGCAACTGCTAAAGGGTGGCAGGGTCACGGCTGTGGATGCTGAGGTCAGTAGTGATCACATAGGTGGAGAAGGTACGGTCAACTTGGGAAATGAAGTTGTAGGGGAGAGGAGCTGCGGGATGAACATAGATAGTGGCACAGGTGATTGTGAGGGAGGGAAAAAGATGATGAGAAGGTCTTCAGCCAGGTCATTGAGAAGGGGATGTGGATGGGAAGGGAAATGCTTGAGGTGGCCAATAGCGACCCTGCCTCAGGCGAGGGGTAGGAGATTGTCAGTGCAATGAAGGAGATAGGGAGAGGTGTAGACAACATGGTGAGGTTGGAGGGAGGTTTCATTAAGGATGAAGGAGTCGACCTGGTGCTGGGATGGGGTATGCATGAAGAGGTATTTGTTGGCAGGGAGGGAGTGGATGTTTAGGTAGAGGAGACGATACAGCTGACATCCCAGGAGGTGGGAGTGGGGAAGGAAGTGGGACGAGGGGAGAGGGGCTTAAACGATGGGGTCTAGGTGGGTGAAGGTAAAGTGGGCCTGGTTGTGGCAGTAGGTGGCACAGGTATTTAAGTGGAAAACAGAGCAGGCGGAAAGGGAAATCTGCTGGAGGGCGTGGGGGTGTTGAAAGGGGTGGAAGTTCTGCAGGACAATGGTCAGGAACCATATGATGTCTGCAGCCATAAGGGGAGGACAGAGGAAATTGTTGGGTGGGTGTGCTGGTCAGTGGGGTGAATGGGGACAGTGAGCTCAGGGTTGGTTGCAGAGGATTTGGCTTTGCATTTGGAGGAGCACGTGGGGTGGGGTTCATTGCAGGTGTTCCAGACAGGGAGTGAGGCGAGATTAGGGCACTGTTTAAGGAAGCAGGAGGCTTTACAATGGGGGCAGGTGGGAGGCTTCTTGCAGTTTTGGGTAAGGTTGTTGTTGTACAGGAGACGGAACTCGCAGCAGTAGGATTGATGAGAGAAATGGGACTGGTCAACAGGGTAGCAGCAGTTGAAAATCAGGGCTCCCTGTCCGAGGAGGTAATTGATGGAGGAGGCGGACTCAGTAAAGATATGCATGAGAAAGGAAGGGCCAGAGGAGTTGGAAATATGGCGGGCCGAGCTGATTTCCAAGCCAGGATGGGCATTCAGCTCCGCCAACACCTCCACCTCCGTGATCACAGGGCTGAGTTTGGTGATGACGGTGGTGAGGGTTGGCGGATAATGAGGGACTTGGAGCTGACGAGGAGAGGAGTATGTAAGGAGAGGGATGAGAGATGCATGAGGAGCCAAGATAATACGGGGAAGGCGCCAGAGGAGATGAGTATGCAAAGAGGGAGAGGAGTACTTGATGAGAACAGAATCTATGCCAGGGGTAAGTTGGGTAATGGGGCACTGCGGATGTACTTTAGGATTTCAAGAGTGAGGGTGCGGACATCTAGGAATTTCAGATCAGGGTTGGCAACGATGAAAGTGTACAGGGTTGGGGCTGGGGAAATGGGTGAAGGGGTAGTATCCATGGCGGGATCAGAGGGAAGTGGGGCAGGCAGTGTTATTTTCGAGGAGGGGTTAGAGATGATGTCGCCATTAGGGCGCTTCGGAGTTTTATTGTCGGTGTGGCCTGGGAGGAGGGGTGAGGGACTGAGTGGATGAGGAGGTGGTGGGAGGCAGGCCACTCTTGGGAGGCGGCGGCACTGGGAATGGAAGTGGGGCTCTCTGTGTTGGCAACTGTGGCGTGGCAGGCATTGCCTCAGGTGGGTGAAGTAGGAAGAGTTGTAGTGGGGCAGGTGGGAAGGGGGGAAAAGTTATCTTGTCGGGCGATTGTAGTTGGGGGGCCAAGAGAAGGACAGGAGCAGGAACAGGAATAGGAGCAGGGTAAGAAGTAGGGGGAGGAGCAACATAGCGGTGGGAATACAGAGATGAGGAGGAGATGGAAGGGGAGGAGACTGTTAGGAGGGGAGGTGGAGTAGATGGGTTAAGCTCAGAGGAAGCACTCCACGAGGGCACAGTGAGTGCAAGGGAATGGGAGGTGTAGATGATGGTGGTTGTCAGGGTGTCAATCATTGAATACGGTGTCCACTGGTGACAGGAGTTGCCGAAGAGGGAAAGGAACTAAAGCAGGGGCCGACGGCGGCGAGCACTGGGAAGTGGCGAACACCGGGGGGCAGCATTGGCGGCAGAGGCTGCAGCAATGAGCAACAGACGGTGATGCAGGTGGCGAGCATCAGGCGGCAGCAGCGAGCACCAGGTGGCAGTGGTGACAGCGGGCACTGGGAGGTGCGGTGCTGGAAAGCACTGGATAGCATCGGTGACAACAGGCACTGGGTGGGGGTGGAAATGTTGGGCACTGGATGGCAGCGGCGATGGCAGGCACTGGGTGGCGGTGGCGACAGCGAGCATCAGTCGGCGACGGCGATGGTGGTGGCAAGCACTGGGATGCAGTGAGCACCAGGAGGTGATCTTGGCGATGACCAGGTGGTGGTGGCGGTGGTGGTGGCAGTGTCGAGCACCGGGCGGTGAGCAGCAGCAACGGTGAGCAGACAAACAAAACGATGGCAGGGCAGGCAGGCAGACAGATGGCAAAGGTGGGGGGCTCTTCCAAAGTGACGATTACTCCCTGAGTGTAGCCCATGCAACATAATTCTTCAACTTGGACCTGAGGGAATCCAACACTCGAATCTGGGCCATTCGGAGTTGAAAGGAAATGTGATAAGTAGTCGTATATATAGAAGACTCTACCACAAACATTGCTAGCTGTGAAGTATCATCATCATAAATAATTGGAAGATATATGCGTTTATAGCAACTAAAAATAGTTGGAGCAAAGGAGGTGTTTATTACTTCCAACTAACTGCAAACTGAAATCGAATTGTTTAGTGTGAAGCCCCAGAACCAACAGATGGCAGCCTGACATGCTGGCTGAGGAAGTGTGGTGGCTCTCTTCTTCTCTTTGCTTACAGCACTTGGCAATTGGTAGTACCAGAATATTTGTAGCCTCACGAGTCTTATACTTTGCTCATTTAAAAATCGGAGCTGTGATGTATTTTGGAAAATTTCGTGTTCCCTAAACCAAAAGTGATGTGCTTTTGACACTATGTTCCTCACCTCTCCTGAAGTGATAGATGCTGTAAGTAACAGTCTGCCCAACAGAAATACGGATTCTTGAGGATCGATCCCGAGTCCGAGTGAGAAGATTTTGCTGCCAGGGCTACACTCAAGAGGGAATCACGCATTTGGAAGAGCCCCCTGCCCTGGTTTCTGCCGCTGTCCGTGTGCTGCCAGTTACTGCTGCCGCCACCGTCTGTCTGTCCGTCCGTCAACCGCCACCACCCGGTGCTTGCCGCCGACACCGGCACTGCGCCCCAGCCGAGGATACTGGGCTACCACTTTTGCCATTGTTGCCCAGCCGCTGCCTGGAGGGATTTGCTGGACCACCTTCACTCCCTGTTAGAGTCATCACTGCCCCCCCCCCCCTTGCCACCACTGCCGCTGCTCCTGCCACCATTGCTGCAGTCCTTCGCCACCACCACTGTCCTTACTGCCACTGCTGTTTCTCGTCCCTGCTGCCATCGCCGTCAGCACCATCACCATCTTCACCCCCGACTAGCAGACCACCACCATGGCTCAAACTCCATCATTTTCACCTCCCCCTAAGCTGCTCCAACCACCATCACATGGAACTCATCCGCAGACTCCATCACCGTCCTCCCTTCCCTCCGTCCCCCCCACTCCTGTGCCGTTTTTGGCTGTCACTTCCCACGACTCTCCCTCACCTTTAGCTGTCAACCCATCGCCAACTTCAGACTTCCCACCACTCAATGCATCACCTATGACAGGTTCCTAGCCAGCACGGATTTCCACCAACAGTGCCGCAGTCTCTGCGACGCCTGTGCCATCGACCCCTGCATCACCTGCCCCCCACTGAGGACTTTCCCCCACCACCTTCCCCTGCAACTGATCCTTCAGCCCCCTTCCTACCCTGTCCTGTCCAAGAAACCTACTAAATGCCCTAATGTTGACCATTTACCCACCCAATCCACAAAGATAACCCCTGATTACTGTGACCTACCCACCCCCATGCACGCGACTCTGGCCCCACCCCTGACAAACCTTTCCATCCACACCTTCGTCCTCTGCAATCTTGATCCTCAATTCCTCGACACCCACACCCTCACCCTTGCAATCTGTAAATACTTCCCAAATGCCCCCATCTCCATTCTCATTCCTTGAAAACACTCGATTCTTATTAAATCCCCCAATGCTTCCTTCCACACCGATCTCCTCTCCAAAATCCCATGTATCCAATTTGGCCCATGAGCAACCCTTACCCCCTACCGCACCCAGTTGTCTCCCGTCAGGATCAAACTCCCCAACATCCACTGACCTTCACCACCATAATCATGAAGCTTAGCCCCGTGATCATTGAGGCTGAGATGTTGGCAGAACTAAATTCCCATCCCGACATTGAAATCCACTCAGCCTGTCACAACTTTCATGATCCTACTCAGACTTACCTTATGCACCTATTTACAGAATCCTCCTCTATTGACCGCCTCCTTACAGAGGGAGCCCTCATCTACAATACATGCCACAAAGTTGACCCCTCCCATTCCCTTTCCAATCCTACCTCTGCTAACGCTGCCTTAAGTACAATGACCATGTCGCTGTTGCCTGCAAAATCCCCTCTCCCTGTCCCCACTGCAAAGATCCTCACTACTCGAAGAACTCCAACCTCCCCTCTCTCCCCTCCTGTAACACCTGTAAAGAACCCCATCCTACCTACTCCTCTAAATGTAATGCGAAACCTCCTCCCACCATCTCAGAGCTCACCATCCCTGTCTGCCCCGTCGACGACCCCATCCACCCCAACAACTCGCTCCGCCCTCCTCCTACTGCAGAAGACATCATCTGCTTTGTCACCATTGTCTCCCAAAACATCCATGCCTTCCAGCGCCCCCGCACCCTTTCCCAAATCACCCTCGCTGCCATTCTGTCTTCCACCTCACCACCTATGGCACCTACTCTCACAACCAGTCCCACTTCACCATCACCTCTCTGACTACCCTCGCCTAATCTCCCCTACCATGGCGTGACAACATTACAGTATTGTTTACCATAATATCCGCTCCCTGACCACACACAAACTCCTCTTCCTCCACACCCTCAATCGACGCAATGTGCATCACTTCATCCTAAATGAAACCTTCCTCACCTCAAGCACTTCCCTGTTTGGCCCCAAACTCTTCTCAGCTGAGCATCTCACCCAGCATTACCGTCACATTTGCCACCATCTACATCCGCCCTCATACCCCCATCCCATATAATATCCTGGCCCACACTGACTACACCTTCTCCACCTGTGTGATTGTCGCAGACCTTAATGTTTACAGCTGTGCTCCTGCTGAACCCCAGCAGTGGCATTAGTTTATCACCACCCTCCACACAGACCAGGTTCCCCTCCCTCAACACCCCCCTCCTCTACCTCCTGTACACAGTAGATATGCCCCAACCCTCCCCTCCAGTCCACCTCATGCATATGCCGATAACACCGCCTTCCTTGCCCTCACTCCTACCCTGCAATGGAATGAATGCCTTCTCCAGAATCACCTTGACCTTTTTGCCATATGGCGCAACCAGTGGATCCTCAGAATCAATTCTTCCAAGACCCAGGCAATCATCATAGATTGTACCACTAGCTCCTTCTGGCTCCTTGATTTTTCTCTTAGCATCTGCGCCCATCTTGTTTGCTTCTCCCCCACACTCACCTACCATGGACTCACCATTGACCATCACCTCACCTTGATCCCTCATCTCTGCTTTATCCAATCCAGAGCCCACAACCACCTCCATCTCCTTAAACTCCTCTCTGGCCAGACGTTGGGGTTGCCTCTCTCTACCATTTTACACACCTACAAATCCTTGTTCTGGCCCATTCTCTGTTATGCCAGTCCCACCTGGATATCTGCGACCCCATCCCCCCCCCCCCCCAAAATTTTATATGTCCCTCCGGATCCTTGAGTGCCATGCAGTCCACCTTGCCTTTTGTATATTCCTCCTTTACCCCAGTAGATCCTCTATGACCTGATTCCTATCCCCAATCTGCTCCTTTTCCTCAAGCATATCTGAGTCCTCTAAACCTCCAGCCAACTTGATCCCCCCCCCACCTCCCTCACTGGTCCACTCCTTTCTGATGCCCGCTCGCTGCCTTACCTTCACTGTTGTGTCCCTCTTACCCTCCACCTCTACACCCTTCATCTCCTTTCCCAAGGTGGCTTGTCAACTCCCCCTCCCAGATGATGCCCTCTCTCCCTCCACTTATCCCTATCAACTCTGATCCTCTCTTCCCCATCCCTCCCTCTGTCCTTTTCCCGAGCTCCCACTCCCCCCTTCTATCCTGTTTGTTTTCTCCCACCTACCCTCTTTTTGATTCCATTTCTCGCCCCTCAAATCCTTTTGCATTTCCCTCCACTGCCTTCCCCACTCCTTGTCGCCTTCGCCCTGCCCCCTTTTTTTCTGTGTCCTTTTCCTCCATTGGCTCCCCCCTTTTGCTTTTCCTCTCCTATCCCCCTTTACCCCCTCGGCTGTCTGCCTGCCACCCCCCCCCCCCCCGCCCCCTCCTCCAACTGCCTTCTTGTCTACTTCATAGTGCGGTGTTTCAGTGATGTGACAGCATTGTGCATCCTGTTTTTACGTGTTGTGAACAGACACCATCCTGTCACTGGGTGTGTTTTTGCAACTCTTGCGAACAGAAACCAAACTGTCGCCATGTTTCTTTAATTGTGCCTGTCTAATTACTGTGTATTTTAATCAGCATCACCGACCCTTTGGTTTTTTATTTTAAGTTACGCTACTTTACGCCCTATTACGGTTTTAACCCGTCACCGTTTTACCTTCTGGTTATATCGTTTATTCTTCACTCATTATGTTTTTAAACTATTTTGTAGGCTGCAGAGCGGCATATTACGCTGCTGCCAGCCCACCTCCCCCTCTGAGGGGGAATCAAATTTTGATAAAGAGGGACAAAAAACGGGAATTTTGGGAACAGAGAAAAGAAGCCACATCACATATAGTATCTTAGCTTGAACTAATATGCGATTAAAATTGGCGCACAGTGTTTTGAGGTTAAAGAGTTGATGAATCGTCACATTTGATCACGAAAACTTGGAATGATACTAAAATGTAAGGCATATTACTGAACCAACAAAACAGACTGTCTCTATCTATAGTAAGATATCTAGTTCAAGCAAAACGCTTTCATTATTTGTTTACTTGCGTGTGCTGTATTGTTACAGGACACGTGAAATTGTTAACAAGACATGAAAGCTATAACAGATATGCAAATTTTTTTCTCTTTATTGTAATTTTTATCACCTTACACAAGGCGGGCTGTCAGCAGCTGAGTACACCGCTCTTCAGTCTTGAGTTTTACAATAAGTAATACATAGAGGGGGCACAGAGAATACAAACAAAACGGCGGTCAAAACAATGTAGACACTAAAAAACAAAAAAACATGGAGCCGTTCACACTGGACGAGAAAACAACACTGATTCTAGTTGACACGGTGCACAGAACATGGATGATGGCGACGGTACACGTGAACAGTGGCGGCGTGACGGCGAACAAACACTAAACACAAACGAAGGCACACACACGAGACACTGATGGCAATGACCTCCGGCGCGCGAATGTTCACTGTGCGTGTGCGAGTCCGCAGATATGCAAATGTAATACGAATAATATAAACGATTTTTTTAATTTCTCGGCATTTTATAGCTGTTTTCATACTACATTAAAATGTGTCAAATGCAGATAGTAGTACAACACGAGTTTAAAATGTTCATAAAACTTATCAAAATGCATCACATCTCCCATTTTAAACAAGCAATGTATAAGACTGGTGTGGCTACAAATATTCGGTAACTGCCGATTGCTGAGTGCTGTTCAGGACCGTCCACACGCAACGATCTGTCTGTGCAGATGTGATGTGCGCAGACAACGATCTGTCTGCGCAAATGTCTGCGCACATCACATCTGCGCAGACAGATCGTTGCGTGTGGACAGAAGATTTGCACCAACCTGAGGTGTGTGCAAACCTGGAAGTTGGAGTTGGAGGTTTGAGCGAAACCTCTCAAATCTGTGGGTTCAAACCACATCTGCGCAGACAAGTTGGAGCGTGTGGACAGGAGATCGCTGCAAATCTGTCGCGAAACAGCTGTTTGCTCAGTCTAGTCTTTGTATTTGTGCGCACAGGGCATTAAAATGGCCAATACTCGTCAGTGTTCTCGAGAGTTTGTTAGTGAATTCATTGAAATATATAGAAACCACCCATGTTTGTGGAAGACATCTAGAGGGTTGGATCCCCTCCTTCGAAAGCGTCAGATTGCAAAGCCTGGGCTACTCTCAGGGTGGAATCTCCATCTTCGAAGATTGTGTTTGTCTGTCTGTCTGCCCGCCGCTTGCTGCTATCGCTGTTCATTCGTTCATCCGTCCGCCTGCCTGCTCGCTGTCCATCACCATCGTCGTAACCACTGCCGCCGCCGCCGCCGCCTGCTGTTCGTCCGTCTGTTCGCCGCGACCATCGCCGACGCCGCCGCCTGCTGCACGTCCGTCTGTCCGTCGCCGTTCATCTGCAATGAGTACTCCCACCTCCACCGTCATCTACACCTACCCCTCCCCCTCTCCCACAGTCACTTCCCGGCGAGGCCAACGAGAAAGACAGGCCGCGCCGCGTACGTCACACAGAGGATGTCACGTGACCGGCAGCGTCCTAACATCTTGTCACTTCAGAACAGATAGCACCTCTTTCTAAAATGCGTCCACGAAAGTTTTATATGAATTAAGGTTGTGCTGGGTATACATATACTAGATTTCTGAATACTGGTAAACTTCGATGCGAGATATACTTAGAAACCTAGCAATCAAGAACACTGATGTAGGCACACGTATTTAATAGCTGAAAAACAGCAGGTCTGGCATGACAAATAAAACATATGCATCCCAATTAAGAGTTTATTCAATTTGTTTGCTTACTAACCAAGCACAGTTTACGTCTAGATGTATGTGGTTTTAGACATTTTTGTCTCCAGTAACCGGTAAAGTAATTACACTTCACAATAATTGCTTGAACGAAAGGAAAGAATGTGTACAGATTTTTTTCTAAAATGCAGTTACAGACAACTAATTTTCGACAGGCTCTCACATACAATTCCATTCATAACATTATTTGTAAGTGTATGAACATTTCTAACAGATAGCGAAATATTCAAATCACAGTGATCGAAACAAGTTAAAAGATAGACGTGTCGTCCGTTCTAGATTACATTCACGCAAGGCGCAGAGAAATATAGGTAGACCGCTTTTGCTTTCAGTAGGTGTTTTTTTCTCCAAGGTGTTTCATTTTTAATGAGTGAAAATTTAATTACAAAAGATGCTCATCTCTGCAGAATGATTTCGACGAAGTTGTGCATTACGCCACAGTTTTGACAACACTTGTGGGGCGATCACCTGAACGTAATAGATGTACCTTATTTCCTGTTTTGCACAAATTCCACGTTGTTTCTAAGAGGCATAATAAAATTGCTTCAATTAAATACTTTAAGACAGAAATTATTACGTTCTTGGATATGAACAAACCTACTGTATCGAATTGTCAGAAGCAAATTCCCACCTGTATTTTTCTTGCATATTTTATTCATTGCAATTAGAAAAAGGCACCTGATAATGAGGAAGAGGTTTCCTCGAAACAGGTTGTGCAAAATAAAGTAACTTGTAACATATTTATGCAGTTGTTTGGCGGTCAGTTCTACCAAAAACAAAAATCTCACCTGTAGTTTGACAAGAACTTGTCACTAACCTGTCTCTTGAGGAAGTCAGTGTTGATGCAGATATTATGTTCATGGTTTAAGGGCTATTAGTTTTTTGGAAGAACTGCTACATCATTTCAGTGTTCTCCACAATGGAAAAATTTCTACTTGGAGTACTGACTGTGTAGTAATTTTTAATAGACATTCACAAGGCTACGAAGCCAAAAAAGTACATTCTGTCAATATATATATATATATTGGTTTGTGTCTGAAGATGACACTACAAAATGCATAATCTAAGTTCTGTATTTTTTTCCATTTTATGCTCACTGTATATTCTAAGTAGTTCCAATATAAACATGAACATTTACCATCTTGGATTACCAGTTTACTTCTCTACTGGCCCCCTAACTGTCAAGCAGCACCTACATTTACAAATAGAAGGAACTGATGGAGAAGTAACCGAATAAAAGGAAATGAATTTCCAAATTGAAAGGACAATTTCAATTTATAAGGGGTCCTGTATCCAGGACAGTAGTATCTAAAACTTTTTTGAATGTACCCACATGTGTTTGTTGGCTTACATCTGCAACACCTGAGATAAACTATCATCAAACAATGTACTACATGTAGTTTCCACAAATCAGCAACAAGCACTACTTGATAAACATTAAAATTTCCTTACCTTTATGCTTTCTGTACAACACAAATTTATACCAAGGTCTCTCTGTCCTAATAACCCCCCCCCCCCCCCCAACAAAACACACACAGAACCAGGTATCAAGACAATAATGAACAGGAACAAACATTTCACATACATAATTTATTTAAACAAATTTGTAATGCATTTAAAAACACACATTTTCATTACTCATAACAGTTGATATTAATTGAGGTAAGATAATAGGATGGTAGGTTAGTTCATAAACATTAGGCAGGTAAATTTGTGGCATCTTTTAAACTCACTACAGGAGTGTGATAAATTTGTAAATATAATTTTACATCTTACTGTGAGCTTTCAAGTTTCCAATAAAAGTGACTCTATATGCCCTTTGAATGTTTTAATGAAACAAGATGTTCCAACCTATTGGTGCTATACATTTCATGGCAATATGATACTGCCTTAGGTCAATTTATTATTCATTTAATGTTACTATTCTCAAAAATTTGGAGGCAGTTTACACTTCTAATAAATTCTTTACAGGCATTGTAGAAAATATGACAGAATTAGCCAAATAATCACAAAATCTGTTGCTGCCATGGATGTGACACCAAGAAAAACAAAAACATATGCTTCGATCAGACTAAATGCCTGACTATATAAAAGAAATTAGACACAAAGTTCTCCGAAAATGCTTTACAACCATATTTGCAGTATCACTACTTTATCAAACAATATTTGCAGTAGAATTTGCTTTCTCATGCTGTGTATATACGGACATGCAATCTGAGGTATAGATGCCAAGTGTGGAGACACTGAAGCATTTGTACCAAGATTTATTTTCTGCTCCACTCTATGTATGCTACCTTATAATGACACATCTGTGTTCAATGTAATTTTAATGTGAATAAACCAGCCACAGAAACAACATATGTATAAGCATTATGTATTTGTAGATTATCTGTGTAATGTTTGCAGTCTGAACAAAAATAAAGAAATGAAAGCTCAAGCAATCAAGTGGGCTACTAGTGTGCCCTGTTGCACTTTTCATTATCAGTAAAGCATGAATAGACACAAGTAATCTAACAGGAGGAATTGAATCTGTTACATTCTATTTCCTACTATGTGAAATGAACTGAATGGGAGGGTGGAGATGCAAGTACGACAAAAGAAAAAAAAATAAACATACTTCACACAGGAAATAAACAAATTCCTGACAATCCATGGTGTTTCCATGGCATTATCTGTAAGTTACTGAAAACATTGTCCTCATCAACATCAGAAGCTGCAGCATCACCATCAGCAGCAGTAACAACATCAACAGCACTTTTGAAGGATGAGAAGCCAATAGAAGCAACATACTGTAGTACTGTGTGGAAACAGAAAATCATGCCTGCTCTTCATCCAAAGGATTTTTAGTCAAGGACAAAAAGAGAGAGAAACCTTCAAGGTAAGGTTTCTTAATCCTCCATCAAAATATTCTGTCCATGAGAAATGAAAGTGCAGCAACTACAAGTGGAACTACAGACTACAGACAACTCCCTCGTTTGCATCACAGAAGATTGATGTAGCACACCTTAAATAAGTCTTAATGGTTTAAACTCTTGTAATCTAGCATTTCAGTATAGCTGAACCTTTATGCGGGATGGTGGGTCATGCGTGTATGTTAAGGAAGGCATTATGTATGAAGACCAAAATGATATTATTTCATTAAGTGGATAAAAACATACAGAAATATCAGCCATATATATATGGGACACAAATATGTTCCAAAGCCTAAACATATTATATATACATCATGATACTAGCAGTGATATGGAAATTTTCATCACAAAACTGAACCTTCTAGGAGGTTAATGGGCAGAATATAGAAACACTTGCAACTAAAACAAAGGGTTATACATATTATATTAAACAGTAACTGGAGAGCTCACTGGAGAGTGCTGTTTAAAAACTTGGATATCCTGACAGTTCCATGTGAATACAATTTTCAAACAGTGAGATACATAAAGAAAAATATTGACCAGTACCCAACCAATAGTTGCTTTCACAAACATGGAACCACATCTGGTCACTATTTACACCTCCACAGGAAAACAAAGTAAAAATCAAAAATAGTGTGATACATAATGAAATAAAATTGTACAATAAGAACAGTGAGATATCTGTGAAACTTGATAACATGAGGAAGTACAAAAAAAGAAATGCTATCTGTGTAGAGGGCTTCAAACTTATGTGTCAGTCCTAAGCTTCTTCACTTTCCTTGAATCTACTTTGGACTTATTTGCCTTATCATTATACATTTTCTCAAAATTGTTAATGAGTATCCTGTTGGCACAGAGAGATACATATTGCAGTTTGCTTAACAATGTGTTGTGAAGCAAACACATACATTCAGCATTATCCACTGCTTTCACAACTTTTGACATGCATATCTTCTGAGAAATGGAAAGCTGTTTACCACACGACATAAATTGCTGAAGAAAGTCATTCACAAGTAGAGAGACTGTATGCCACACTATTCCAACTGTGATCACTACTGTCTCTGTAGGCAAAGTCAGTTTACCCCTGTCCAGTTCCTTCACAAAGTTGTAAGAAGAATCTACCTCAACTTCTTTGTTCAGCTGCAACCATTCAGTACATTTGTCACACTTAGATTTCTGAAGGGCTTTCCTAGCTGCATAACCTCCTATGTATGTCAAAATTGGTAACATGTTAGGTGGAACATCATCCATACCGAAGGTGATGTCCATAATATCAGAAAAAATGCTAATGTCAATATTATGGTCTAGCTGCTGTTGGGCAGGAATTATGTGTTTCAAGTGCACATTATCATTTTGAGCTGCAAACAGTACATCATTTTTGAATCTTAATTTTCTTTCATTTTCTAAAACTTGGATGTAACTAATGTAGTAATTTGCCCCACTCAACTGTCGGTAGCATCCAAAGCGGCCCTCTAAATCATCACTTTGAAATTTTCCTAGCAATATGTAGTCAATGTCATATTTCTCAAATAAGTATGGAATTATCTGCAGAAAAGATTCAGTTGTTAATATTAAAGACTGGAATGTCTGTGATGTTAAAGCACCACTCATTGGTACAGATACTCTCCAAACTTTTAGCCAATGACACAGATTATTTAGAAATGTCACCTGATTGTCTGTTGTCTTCCTGATGGCTTCTCTGTAAGGATCATTGAATCTTTGTCCTTCAAATACACTTCTAACATTCACAATCTTCCACCAGTTCACAATTACCTGAAGGAAAGTCACTGTCTGATTTATGTGCTCAGTAACATTAGGCATATCCTTTGTTGCATGTTTCAAAGCTACTATGTTATTATCATTGAAAATTTTCAAAGCTAATTTCACATTTTGTTTTTGAATAGACGATGGATACAGTACTCTAGCTGATATTGTGTGGCCATATTTGACTAAAGAGTTTCTTTCTTTCCCATATACCAGCTCCTAATGCTTGTACTGTGCTGTCAATATTACTGAATGATCAGTCATATCAGGAAACTGTAACACTTTATTAACACTTCTCTTTGTCTGCCAATTGTTCCTGATACATTTCAGAATGTGTACAGTGTCAAACATGAAAAAAAGTTTCCTGGAAGGATCTAGAGGGTGTTCAATACTGGGTTGGAGAATTCTACTGGGGGTGAACAGTTCATATGCCTTCCTGTTTACACTGTTGTTATCTGCTATCAGACAAACAACTTTGAAGCCCACTCTTTCCACCATGCACAGAACATTACTGATCAAAGATTTCAGCTCTTCGCTTGTCATATTAGCTACTGGTATAATTGCTACAACATCAACATATTTAGACAAAAGGGAAGAGACCATAAAAACCTGTGCTGTTTTGGCACACGTCTCAGGATGAAAAAAGCTACTCCCATGTATTGACCCAGATTTAAATGAAAGTTGTGGTTGCACATAAATCTCATCTATCAACAGAGACACTAACAACTCATGTTTTTCTAAATATTTCACCCTGTTTTCTAAATAAGGACTCGTTTGAACTGATGAAGTGACTAGCTGGTAATTACAAATTAGTTTCTGCAGGGTTCGTGGGTGGGGTAAAAACATTAAATCACATTTCCTCAAGGCATTGTATGCACTGACAGAATGCACATACAAGCAGCATGCTACTATCATGGTGGTGTTGCCATAGTGTCTGTTGTTTTTTGAGATTTGTGATACATGGAGTTGTTCTACAATAAATTTCAGTTGTGCATTTTCATCATAATTTGGGATAGTCTGCAAGCAATTGACAGCACAGTTTATGTTATCTGTAACACTAGGCAAAATTTCCCCTTTCTCAACCATTGACATTACATTTTCTAAAACGTTTATGGAAGTTAATTTCTTCACATCATTGATGGATGCATTAATTGCAAAATGAATTCCTTCACTAACATTTACTCTAAAGCTCAAATCACTATTAACAGTGATGAATGCAGTAACACAAGGTATTCCCCTGTTTAATCCCAAAAGACAGATATGCAATTTTCCATCATCTCTAATCACAGACCACTTGTTGCTGCAAATTTTCTGGTCTTCTAGAAATACAGAAATATCATTGAGACACGAAAGTGAATTTTGTTGGAGGTGTAAGTTGTTTGACTCAATACTGTCTTGAATAGCTTTTTTAAGATTATCGTCTTCCACATCAGCAAGACGTCTCACTTTTGTAGTAGATTTAGAACAGTATGAGGGAGTGTTTGGAAAAATAGTTGGCACAGCATTTTCGGTGAGTTTTGGGATTATTCTGGGAAATTCTTTCAGTTGTCCTCTGTCCATAATTATGTCCACTCGAATCACACATGATTCATCGAAGTGTTTTACACAAATATTTGGCCGTTTTAGTTTGGTTAAGTCTGTTGGGATATTTCGAAGCCACAGTGCACGTCAACTCTCGTCAGATGGCAAAGAAAATGTAGTCATTTTCTCTGTTTCGGAATCATAATTCGACCGACAGCCGAACACACTACATCGACGTGGCATTTCAAGAGTTCCAAATCTAGAAATAAAACGAAACCGTATTTCAATACATTACCTCGAAGTTACAGTGAGGTGTAAGATCTCATAATCACGTCAGGATAAACACACACAGACGGTTAGAATCTTCTAAAGTAGTAAACGAAGACGCATTTGAGGTTAACATACCTTGTTTACAATTATCAATGTTTCGCACACAACACCGTAAATATAACAAATTGTGGATGCATCACCACGACACATTCACATATAGACACGTGTTCTGTTGATGCACTTAGTTGAACTCCACTTTTGTAGTACGAAAAACAACGCAGCAAAAAGCAATGCTCTTTCACACACGTTGCTTCCACTAGCAAATCAAGACGCCGAGTGTGATGTCACGTTCACGCACCGGGGCCTGTCTTTCTCCTTGGCCTCGCTTCCTGGAGTGCCGCCCCTGGCCTCCCTCCTTCCACCTCCCCTTCCCTTCCCCCACTTACCCATCCCCCAATCTCCTCCCCTGCTGTATACCCACACCTCTACACCCTTCCTCCAGCCTCTACACCCTCAACAGCTCCCACTACTACCCCCGCCCTCACGTACGCCTCTGTTGCCGCCTCTGCTGCCGCCCCTCAAGTGGTTGGCTTCCTCTCTCTCACTGACCCTGTCGCTTCGTCTTCTGCATCTCCCGCACGCATCACGTCGCGCCGAGCCACCATCGCCACCACTGAACCAGTTGCTTCTCCCGGTGCCTCCACTATGCCACAGGGATCTGCCACCCGCCACCTCCCTCTCCTCCCCATCCCTCTCCCCTCCTCCCAGCTTCCAGTCTCCAAAAAACCCCAAAAGCGCGTCCTTACCGACTCTGCTCCCGCCACTTACCACAAAAAATCAACACCACCTTCCCCTCCCCCTGCCGTCACCATGGACACCACCCCTCCTCCTGCCACCCATACCTTGGCCCCCACCCTCCACACCTTTGTCCTGTCAACTCCCGATCCTAAGTTCCTCAACGCTCGTACCCTCACCAAGGAAATACGAAAGTACTTACCTGTTGCTCCCATCTCCCAGCTCATTCCCCGTAGGGACTCAGTCCTTATCAAGTCCCCGTCCCCATCCTTTCACACAGACCTCCTGCGAAAACTCCCACGAGCTATGTTTGGCCCCCACGCCTCTCTGACACCCTTCCTTTCTGCTTCCACTCCTCGTCAGCCCCAGCCTCCCTGTCGCCCCCCCACCTACACCGCTGTGATCACCAAGCTCAGCCCAGTGATCACAGAGGATGAAGTGTTGGTAGAACTGAACTCCCACCCGGACTTGGAAATCCGCTCTGCCTGCCGTATCCACAATGCCTCTGGTCCCACCTACCTCATGCGGGTATTCTCTGAGTCCGTCCCATCCATAGACCATCCCCTCACCCAGGGTGCCCTGATATACCACCGTCGCCACCCTGATGAATCCTCCAAATCCCCTCCCCAATCCTACCGTTGCCAGCGGTGCCTGATGTACAATGACCACCTGACTCCCAACTGCAAAAACCCCCCCCACCTGTCCCCATTGCAAGGCCTCCCACTCTCTTAAGAACTGCCCCAACCTCGCTGCTCCTCCTTCCTGTAATACCTGCAATGGCCCCCATCCCACATACTCCCACAAGTGTAAAGCTAAACCCCCTCCAGTCACCCCTGAACTTACAGTCCCAGTTCGTCCCGTCGATCCCCCTGTCCATCCCAACAATTCCCTCCATCCACCGCCCACGGCCGAGGACATCATCCGGTTCATTACCGTTGTACTCCAAAACATTCACCCTTTTCAGCGCCCCCACACCTTCCAACAAACCTCCCTTGCTGCTCGCTCTGTTTTCCACCTGAACACCTTCGCCACTTACTGCCACAACCAAGCCCACTTCACCTTCACCCGCCTCGACACCCTAGTTTAAGTCTCTTCCCTTCCCTCTCGTCCCCCCCCCCTCCTTCCCATCATGGCGTGGCACGAGTCTCGCATCCTCTTCCAGAACATTCGCTCCTTCTGCTCCAACAAATGCCTCCTCATGCACACCCTCTCCCACCACCAGGTCGACACCTTCCTCTTGAACGAAACCTTTCTCCAGCCCCACCATTCTATCTGCACCTCCCGCTATATCCTCCACCGCACTGACGCTCCTGGTCCTCGTGCACAGGGTGGAGTCGCGATTGGCCACCTTAAGCATATCCCCGTCCGACCACAACCTCTCCTCAATGACCCCACTGAACACCTTATCCTTAGTGTCTTCTTCCCCTCCCTCACCATTACCTGTGCTACCATCTGTGTCCACTCCACTGCTCCTCTTCCTTATGACTTCATCTCACACATTGACCACACCTTGTCCACCTATGTGATTGCTGCCGACCTCAACATCCATAGCCGCACTCATGCTGCCCTTCGGCGGAGGCATCAGTTCCTCTCCACAATCCAAGGTGACCTTGTTCCCCTCCCCCAGCACACCCGACCCGAAAGTGACACCACCCCCGGTGTTGTCATTGCCACCACCAACCTCCTTGGGCGTATCGCTGTCGCCGTCCTTGACCCCACAGGTAGCGATCACCTCCCTGTCCTTCTCACCATAACTTCTGCTCACCGCCCCCCTCCGGCTTCGCATCCTGCACCCCCTCCCAAGGTCGTCCATGACTATCGCCGTGCCAACTGGGATGCCTACCGGGATTACATCTCCTCCCAGGTCGAAAGCCACCCTCTTACCTATCGCCATCCTGATGACATCATCCACGCCTCGTCCTTCCTTCAGAAGGTAATTACTGACGCTGTGGAGGCCCATGTTCCTACTAAAACCATCCACCCACACCATCCCACTCTCCCTCTGCGGGCTGTCCTCCTCCTCCGTGAATCCCACCGCCTCTATCGCTCCTTCCTGCACACTCGTGACAGTGGTACACTCCAACGCCACCGGCAAATACAGCGACACGTACGGAACCTTATTACAGCAACGAAACGCCGTGACTGGCGCCAGACCTGCACGCGACTCAACGCCACCCTCCCTATCAACTCCTCCAAGTACTGGTCCGCCTTCCATCATCTTACTGGTTCCCTTTCCGCTCCCCACTACCCCCTTCTCCATAACGATCGCCCCCTTCCTGATAACCTCAGTAAGGCCAACCACTTCGCTTCCCACCTTTCCGAGGTCTTCTCCATCCCCGATGATCCCCACTTTGATTATTCTCTTTTCCCCACAGTCATGGAACGTGCTGATACCTCGGTTGCTTCACTGGCTCCTAGTCTCCAGTACTTGGGGCAGTTGCCCCCCTCCGTCATAAACACTCCCATCACAGCCCAAGACATTAAACTTATCCTCCGGTCCAAACACAACACGGCCCCTGGTCACGACTGTGTCACCTGCCGTCACCTTCGCGAAAGCCCCTATTCCTTCCTAACTGTCCTCGCCCATCTCTATAATGTCGTCCTCTCTACTGGCTTCTACCCTGACCTGTGGAAGACCTCCCGCGTCCTCTTATTCCTCAAACCCAACAAACCCCCTTCTGCCGCCTCTTCCTATCGTCCCATCTGCCTCACCTCCATCTTCAGTAAGGTCTTTGAATCCATCCTCTCCCACCGTATCCATCAGCACCTTGCTCAACACCACCTCCTCCCCCTTACCCAGTGTGGCTTCCGACCCTCCTTCTCTGCTGACGACCAACTCCTCAACCTTGTTCACCTTCTGTCCCTCCAGCTCAACTCCCATCGCTCCGCCATTTTTGCTTCACTTGACCTCCAAAATGCCTATGACTGTGTATAGCATCCCGGTCTCCTCTTTAAACTCCAAACCTACACCCTGCTTATCAATTTTGTCCATCTGGTCACTTCCTTCCTCTCGCACCGTCCTTCCTATGTCACCCTCCACAACACCAACTCCCGTATCTTTTATCCCACGGCTGGCGTCCCCCAGGGTTCTGTCCTGTCCCCTCTCCTTTATCTCTCGTATACAGCTGATATGCCCAAGCCACCCCCACCAGTCCACCTTCTCCAATATGCTGATGACACCGCCTTCCCGGCTCTCTATCCTACCCTTCAACGGTCTCAACGTACCCTCCAAACCCACGTTAACCAGTTCACCACTTGGTGTAACCAGTGGTTCCTCCGTCTCAACCCCTCCAAAACCCAGGCAATCATCATAGGCCGCACCACTCGCTCCTTTCGCCTCCATGATTTCTACCTCACCCTTTATGGTCCTCCTATCCAACTCACCCCCACCCTGAAATACCTTGGCCTCACCCTTGACCGACACCTCACCTGGACCCCTCATCTCCTGACCATCCAGCAGAAAGCCCATTCCCGCCTCCACCTTCAGAAACTCCTGTCTGGCCGGACATGGGGGTTGCATCCTTCTACCATCCTCCACACCTACAAATCCCTCATCCGTCCTATCCTCTGTTATGCCACTGTCGCCTGGATCTCCGCCCCCACCTGCTTTTACAAGGCCCTCCAAATCCTTGAACGCCTTGCCTTCCGTAGCCGCCTTCCTTCCTCCACACGGCTCCTGTATGAACTGATCCCCTTCCCCCACCTCCTCCTGTTCCTCCAACATCTCCGCATCCTTTACATTGTTCGCAAGCTTGATCCCCCCCACCCTCTGGTTTCCTCCTTCCTCTCCACCCCCCGCCCATTGCCGCGCCTCTATCGCTGTATCCCTCCCTCTCTCCACCTCCACACCCTCCATCTCCTTCATCAGGGCAATTTCCAACGCCTCCCCCTCCCGGATGATGAACTTCGCCGTGACATCTACGCTTCCTTCCAACTATAACCTGGCCTTGTTCACCCCGCCCTCCCCAGGGCCCCCTTTTCCTCTTTCCTCCTTCTCCTAGAGCAGATTTTCCTCCGTCCCCCCCTCCCCTGAGACCCTGCACCCCATACTTGCCTCTCTCCTTCCCACATCCCTCCCTACCTGGCCCTCTTCCGCGCGCCCCCCGCTCACCTCCCCCATCTCTTCCCCTCCCTCCCTTCTTCAGGTCTCCCTCACCTCCTTGAACCTGGCAGATCCTCTGTATTGATCATCATCAGTGTGCCACGTCAGTGTTGTGTTTAGTGCTGTTTCTCATGTGCGTCTAGAGGTGTGATTTTAATTGTGTACTGCCTTGAGGTTCGCCATCAGTGTTACGTTATGTGCTATGCCATCCGTCGCTACCTTTATGCTCCTGTCGTACTGTGCCTTGTGTTCTTTTAACCGTCGCAGTGTGTGGCTTTTTGTGTGTGCTACTTTTAAACAGTTTTTTATCTCCATTTTACAGTCACCCCTTTTTTTTGTCTATTGCCTTCCATGATGTTCCCCCTTTTATATATTTATGTTCACCTTATTCTCTCCTTTGCTATTTTTAAATGTCTTCTATTGTTTTGTTCTATGTCTTTCGGCTGAAGAGCAGCGCCTATGCTGCTGCCAGCCTGCCCTGATGGGGAATTGAAATTCAATAAAGAAAAAAAAAAAAAAAGTTTGTGGAAGATCCCTCCTCCCTCCCTCCCCCATTTCTCCGCACTTCTCCCCCGGGCTTCCCCTCCCCTGTCCCTCTCCTCCTGACCCCATATCCTCAGCCATTGGCATCCTTGTTCTCCTCTCTCCCCCACCTCACCCTTGTTCCCCTCTTGGCAGGTCCCCGGACTCGCACACGCTAAGTGGACGTTCGCGCACCGGAGATCACTGCCATCAGTGTCTCGTGTGTGCCATCGTGTTTAGTGTTCCGTGTTCACCGTCACACTCCATCGTTCACCAGTGCCATCGTCATCTTCAGTGTTCGTGCGTTGTCTCATCAGTTAGCAGTGTGGATTATCGACGAGTGTGAACGGCTCTGTGTTTGTCTCTATGTGTCTCCTGTTTTATTGCCCACCGGTCAGTAACTTATGTGTCTTCTCACTGTTTTTGCTCCTTGTATATTCTATGGTTGAAGAGCAGCGTAGTGTGCTGCTGACAGCCGGCCTGTTGTACAGGTTTTAAAATAAAAAAATAAAAATAAAAATAAAAAAGTTTGTGGAAGATTAAAAGTAAAGAATGTAGTGACCGAGACAAAAAGACAACACCACACAATGCTCTAATTGAAAAATTGTGGGCAGTTGACGCCTCAGCAAACAGGGAAACAGTAATAAAAAAAAAATAAAAGAAAATTCGTTGCGAACTGGTTACCGAAAAGAGTTATCCAAAGTTCAGAAATCTAGAAGATCTGGTGTAGGAATAGATCAAGTATACCAGCCTACATTATGGTATTTTTTTTCCTTTATTGTAATTTTAATCACCTATTCAGGCGGGCTGGCAGCAGCACATGACGCTGCTCTTCAGCCTTAAGTGGAACAATAACATGACATAGAGGTGATACAGACAATACAAAAAACGGCGGGCAAAAAATGGAGATACAAAAAAAAAACAATAAACATGAAGCTGTTCACGTTGGACGATAAAAACACTAACACTTGTGGACACGGCGCACAAAACACGGAGAACGGCGATGGCACATGTGAGCAGTGGAGTCGTAACTGCACGAAACACAAAACGAAGCACACACACGAGATACTGATGTCGATGATCTCCGTTGTGCGAATGTCCACTAAGCGTGTGCGAGTCCAGGGACCTGTCAAGAGAGGAGGAGGAGGAAGGGGAGTGGGAGAGCGACAGGGGAGAGCAGATATGCCACGGGCAGGGGAGAAAGGGGGAAGGGAGGAAGGGGGAGGGGAAACCCGGGAGAAGAGGGGTGGAGGGAGGGGACGTGGGAAAAGGAAAGAGAAGGGAAGGGAAGAGAAGGGAGGGAGGGTGCCCAAAGGACAGGACACCGGAAGTGGGGGGTGGGGCGGGGTCAAAGTTGATAGGAGGGGTAGATGAAGGGGAGGAGGACATCATCAGGGAGGGGGAGCTGGCGGAAGCCACCTTGGGAGAGGGTAAGGAGGGTGGAGAGATGGAGACCGGGTGAGATGTGGGAATACTGGCGCGGCAGCGGGCGGGGGGTGGGAGAGGATCGAGGAGACGAGCGGGTGAGGAGGATCGAGTTTGTGGGAGGTGTACAGGATCCGTATCCTTTCAAGGAAAAGGAGGAGGTGGGGGAAGGACATGAGATTGTACAGGATCCGCGTGGGGAAGGGGAGACGGATGCGATAGGCGAGGCGGAGAGCATGACATTCAAGGATTTGGAGGGATTTATAAAAGGTAGGGGGGGTAGAGATCCAAGCCAGATGGGCATAACAAAGGATAGGGCGGATGAGGGACTTATAGGTGTGGAGGATGGTGGAGGGGTCCAGACCCCACGTACGGCCAGAGAGGAGCTTGAGGAGACTGAGGCGGGAGCGTGCCTTGGCTTGGATTGTCCGGAGGTGGGGAGTCCAGGAGAGGCGATGGTCGACGGTGACGCCAAGGTGCTTAAGAGTGGGAGTGAGGGCGATAGGACGGCCATAGGTGGTGAGATAGAAATCAAGGAGGCGGAAGGAAGGGGTGGTTTTGCCTACAATGATCGCCTGGGTTTTGGAGGGATTGACCTCGAGCAACCACTGGTTGCACCAAGCGGTGAACCGGTCAAGATGGGATTGGAGAAGGTGTTGGGAGCGCTGTAGGGTGGGGGCAAGGGCAAGGAAGGTGGTGTCATCGGCAAACTGGAGAAGGTGGATGGGGGCTGACGGCGGCGGCATGTCCGCCGTGTACAAAAGGTACAGAAGGGGGGAGAGGACGGAGCCTTGGGGCATACCGGCGGAGGGGAAAAAGGTGTAGGAATCTGTGTTATGGAGGGTGACATAGGAAGGATGGCGGGAGAGAAAGGAGCCGATCAGACGGACGTAGTTAATGGGAAGGGCGAAGGTTTGGAGCTTGAAGAGGAGACCGGAATGCCATACGCGGTCGTGATGGTATTTTGTTTTCTTTTTTTTTTTTTTTTTCCTTTATTGTAATTTTCATCAACTCATATAAGGCGTGCTGGCAGCAGCTTAATACGCTGCTTTTCAGCGTTATGGGGTACAATAATATGATATAGGTGACACAGACAATACAAAAAATGGCGGGCAAAGAAAGTAGTTACAAAAAACAAAAAAACAAGAAGCCGTTCACGTTGGACGATAAAAACATTAACACTTGTTGACACGGCGCACAAAACACGGAGAACGGCGACGGCACATGTGAACAGTTGAGTTGTAACTGCACGAAATACAAAACGAAGCACACACACTAGACACTGATGGCGATGATCTCCGGCGCGCGAATGTTCACTATGCGTGTGCGAGTCCGGGGACCTGCCAAGAGAGGAGGAGGAGGAAGGGGAGTGGAAGAGGGGAGAGCAGAGATGCCATGGGCAGGGGAGAAGGGGGAGGGAGGAAGGGGGAGGGGAAGCCCGGGGGGAAGAGGGGTGGAGGGAGGGGATGGGGGAAGAGGAAAGTGAAGGGGAGGGAAGGGAAGAGAAGGGAGGGAGGGAGGGTGCCTAAAGGAAAGGACACCAGAAGTGGGGGAGTGGGGCAGGGTCAAAGTTGATAGGAGGGGTAGATGGAGGGGAGGAGGACATCATCAGGGAGGGGGAGCTGGCGGAAGCCACCTTGGGAGAGGGTAAGGAGGGTGGAGACATGGAGACCAGGTGGGACGTGGGCATACAGGCGCGGCAGCAGGCGGGGGTGGGAGAGGATTGGGGGGACGAGCGGGTGAGGAGGATCGAGTTTGCGGGAGGTGTACAGGATCCGTATCCTTTCAAGGAAAAGGAGGAGGTGGGGGAAGGGGATGAGATCGTACAGGACCCGCGTAGGGGAGGGGAGATGGATGCGATAGGCGAGGCGGAGAGCATGGCGTTCAAGGATTTGGAGGGATTTATAAAAGGATGGGGGGGAGGAGATCCAAGCCGGATGGGCATAACAAAGGATAGGGCGGATGAGGGATTTATAAGTGTGGAGGATGGTGGAGGGGTCCAGACCCCACGTGCGGCCGGAGAGGAGCTTGAGGAGACTGAGTCGGGAGCATGCCTTGGCTTGGATTGTCCGGAGATGGGGAGTCCAGGAGAGGCGACGGTCGAGGGTGACGCCAAGGTACTTAAGGGTGGGAGTGAGGGCGATAGGACGGCCATAGATGGTGATGTAGAAATCAAGGAGGCGGAAGGAAGGTGTGGTTTTGCCTACAATGATCGCCTAGGTTTTGGAGGGATTGACCTTGAGCAACCACTGGTTGCACCAAGCGGTGAACCGGTCAAGATGGGATTGGAGAAGGTGTTGGGAGCGCTGTAGGGTGGGGGCAAGGGCAAGGAAAGCGGTGTCATCGGCAAACTGGAGAAGGTGGACGGGGGCTGATGGATGGTATTTTGATCTGCTTGGCTTTCTTAATGTTCGCCCTGCAAATCTTGCAGTAAATTTACGTGAGAAAACTGCTTTCGCTTTAGCAGCCACTGTCTACACCTATTTGACGGCTTTCTCCGTTTCCTGCGGCTGGTCTGATTGTTTTTTGCAACACAAGTTGCGAACACAGACCACAACAGAACTTCCTCTATTTCTATATTTCAAAATAACTGAATTAAATTTTTGACGTTTACGGGGAGCGTAGTCGCTTGCCACTGATATTTCTTTTCTACATTGTCATCGGCAAACTGCAGAAGGTGGACGGGGGCTGATGGATGGTATTTTTTTTTTTTTTTTCTTTATTGTAATTTGGACACCCCATACAAGGTGGGCTGGCAGCGGAACAGTATACTCTGCTCTTCAGCCATAAGCAGTACAATAAAAAGGAAAGGGAGACAGACAAGTAACAGAATGGCGGTTTAAAAAAACAGGAGATACAATAGTGAAAAAACATGAAGCCGTTCACACTTGACGAAACAAACAAGAAAAACCGTCGGCACTGGGCACAAACACTGACGAGGTAGATGACACACGTGAACGAAGGAGCGTGGACGGCGAAAAACACTGAGGCACAGACACGACGGCACAGACACTAAAACGAGGGCGATGATCTCCGGCGCGCGAAAGTTCACGAGGCGTGTGCGAGTCCGGGGACCTGCCAAGAGAGGAGGAGGAGGAGGAGGAGGAGGAGGGGGAGTGGGAAAGCGAGAGGGGAGAGCAGGGACGCCACGGGCAGGGGAAAGAGGGGGGAGAGAGGAAAGGGGAGGGGAAGCCCGGAAGAAGAGGGGGGAGGGAGGGGATGGGGGAAAAGGAAAGAGAAGGGAAGGGAAGAGAAAGGAGGGAGGGTGCCGAAGGGAAAGGACACCAGGAGGGAGGGGGGGCAGGGTCAAAGTTGATAGGAGGGGTAGATGGAGGGGACGAGGACATCATCAGGGAGAGAGAGCTGGCGGAAACCACCTTGGGAGAGGGTAAGGAGGGTGGAGAGATGGAGACCAGGTGGGACGTGGGAGTACAGGCGCGGCAGCGGGCGGGGGTGGGAGAGGATCGGGGAGACGAGCGGGTGAGGAGGATCGAGTTTACGGGAGGTGTATAGGATTCGTATCCTTTCGAGGAAGAGGAGGAGGTGGGGGAAGGGGATAAGGTCATACAGGATCCGCGTGGGGGAAGGGAGACGGATGCGATAGGCAAGGCGGAGAGCATGGCGTTCAAGGATTTGGAGGGATTTATAAAAGGAAGGGGGGGGCGGAGATCCAGGCGGGATGGGCGTAACAGAGGATAGGGCGGATGAGGGACTTATAGGTGTGGAGGATGGTGGAGGGGTCCAGACCCCACGTTCGGCCGGAAAGGAGCTTGAGGAGACTGAGGCGGGAGCGTGCCTTGGCTTGGATTGTCCGGAGGTGGGGAGTCCAGGAGAGGCGATGGTCGACGGTGACGCCAAGGTGCTTAAGAGTGGGAGTGAGGGCGATAGGACGGCCATAGATGGTGATGTAGAAATCAAGGAGGCGGAAGGAAAGGGTGGTTTTGCCTACAATGATCGCCTGGGTTTTGGAGGGATTGACCTTGAGCAACCACTGGTTGCACCAAGCGGTGAACCGGTCAAGATGGGATTGGAGAAGGTGTTGGGAGCGCTGTAGGGTGGGGGCAAGGGCAAGGAAAGCGGTGTCATCGGCAAACTGGAGAAGGTGGACGGGGGCTGATGGATGGTATTTTGATCTGCTTGGCTTTCTTAATGTTCGCCCTGCAAATCTTGCAGTAAATTTACGTGAGAAAACTGCTTTCGCTTTAGCAGCCCCTGTCTACACCTATTTGACGGCTTTCTCCGTTTCCTGCGGCTGGTCTGATTGTTTTTTGCAACACAAGTTGCGAACACAGACCACAACAGAACTTCCTCTATTTCTATATTTCAAAATAACTGAATTAAATTTTTGACGTTTACGGGGAGCGTAGTCGCTTGCCACTGATATTTCTTTTCTACATTGTCATCGGCAAACTGCAGAAGGTGGACGGGGGCTGATGGATGGTATTTTTTTTTTTTTTTTACTTTATTGTTATTTTAAAGCCTGTACAGCAGGCAGGCTGTCAGCAGCATACTACGCTGCTCTTCAGCCATAGAAGGTACAGTCAGCAAAAACAGGAGAAAAACATAAAAGTTACAAAATGGTGGGCAATAAAACAGGAGACACAGAGAAACAAACACGGAGCCGTTCACACTCGACGATAAGCCACACTGCAAACTGTTGAGACGACGCACAAACACTGAAGGAGACGATGGCACTGGTGAACGATGGAGTGTGACGGTAAACACTGAACACTAAACATGACGGCACACACGATACACTGATGGCGGTGATCTCCGGCGCGCGAATGTCCACTGAGCGTGTGCGAGTCCGGGGACCTGCCAAGAGGGCAACAGGGATGAGGAGGGGGAGAGGGGAGGAAAAGAGGATGCCATGGCTTAGGAGACGGGGACAGGAGGATAGGGACAGGGGAGGGGGGGCCCGGGGGACGAGGGACGAGAAAAGGAGGAGGGAGGGAAAAGGGAGAGAAGGGAGGGAGGGTGCCCCGAGGAGCAAGCACAGGAGGAGGGTAGGAGGATCAAAGTTGGTAGGAGGGGTAAATGGAGGGGAGGAGGGCATCATCAGGGAGGGGGAGCTGGCGGAAGCCACCTTGGGAGAGGGTAAGGAGGGTGGAGAGATGGAGACCGGGTGGGACGTGGGAGTACAGGCGTGGCAGCGGGCGGTGGTGGGAGAGGATCGGGGAGACGAGCGGGTGAGGAGGATCGAGTTTACGGGAGGTGTATAGGATTCGTATCCTTTCGAGGAAGAGGAGGAGGTGGGGGAAGGGGATAAGGTCATACAGGATCCGCGTGGGGGAAGGGAGACGGATGCGATAGGCAAGGCGGAGAGCATGGCGTTCAAGGATTTGGAGGGATTTATAAAAGGAAGGGGGGGCGGAGATCCAGGCGGGATGGGCGTAACAGAGGATAGGGCGGATGAGGGACTTATAGGTGTGGAGGATGGTGGAGGGGTCCACACCCCACGTTCGGCCGGAAAGGAGCTTGAGGAGACGGAGTCGGGAACGTGCCTTGGCTTGGATGGTCTGGAGATGGGGAGTCCAGGAGAGGCGACGGTCGAGGGTGACGCCAAGGTACTTAAGGGTGGGGGTGAGAGCGATGGGACGGCCATAAACGGTGAGATAGAAATCAAGGAGGCGGAAGGAAAGGGTGGTTTTGCCTACAATGATCGCCTGGGTTTTGGAGGGATTGACCTTGAGCAACCACTGGTTGCACCAAGCGGTGAACCGGTCAAGATGGGATTGGAGAAGGTGTTGGGAGCGCTGTAGGGTGGGGGCAAGGGCAAGGAAAGCGGTGTCATCGGCAAACTGGAGAAGGTGGACGGGGGCTGATGGATGGTATTTTGATCTGCTTGGCTTTCTTAATGTTCGCCCTGCAAATCTTGCAGTAAATTTACGTGAGAAAACTGCTTTCGCTTTAGCAGCCCCTGTCTACACCTATTTGACGGCTTTCTCCGTTTCCTGCGGCTGGTCTGATTGTTTTTTGCAACACAAGTTGCGAACACAGACCACAACAGAACTTCCTCTATTTCTATATTTCAAAATAACTGAATTAAATTTTTGACGTTTACGGGGAGCGTAGTCGCTTGCCACTGATATTTCTTTTCTACATTGTCATCGGCAAACTGCAGAAGGTGGACGGGGGCTGATGGATGGTATTTTGATCTGCTTGGCTTTCTTAATGTTCGCCCTGCAAATCTTGCAGTAAATTTACGTGAGAAAACTGCTTTCGCTTTAGCAGCCACTGTCTACACCTATTTGACGGCTTTCTCCGTTTCCTGCGGCTTTTCTGAATGTTTTTTGCAACACAAGTTGCGAACACAGACCACAACAGAACTTCCTCTATTTCTATATTTCAAAATAACTGAATTAAATTTTTGACGTTTACGGGGAGCGTAGTCGCTTGCCACTGATAATTCTTTTCTACATTGATAGATGGCGGGCGAGTAGTAGATTGAGGTTTGTGTCGTGTGAACACACCACATTTGCAGCGATCTTTTGCATGTACAGACACCTGCGCCGATGTCTGCGCAGATAGATCGTTGCGTGTGGACCTGGCTTTAGCAAAGCGAATGAGAGACCCGCAACACTTTCTCAATCAGCGTATTAGGGTGCCATCTGTCGGTAACATCTAGCAACACTGCGGTTCGGAGCTTCACTCCAAACGATTTAAATTCTTCATATTTCATTTCTGTTTGCAATTATAGGTTCTGCAGAACAGTTTTACTCTGCTGCTATAATCGCATGTATATTCCAATTAATTATGAAGTCAATACTTCATACCTAGCAATATATGTGGTACAATGTTCTACATATTCAATCATTCTAATTTTCTAGGACATGCGTTTGCAGTCATGATATCCAGTCTTACATTAACAAATTTTTGATAGGCATGGTTGTTGTTCATGCCCACAATTTACGTGAACGTAATAGATAGTTATCACAGTTTCAGTTATTTTTTGATAACCGTTAGCGGCTGGTTATTATTAACTGCCAAGTCATTTTTCGCTAGCGAATACCGAATACTCCGACAGTTAAATAACGACATACTTGGAATCCATCAGTTTAGTTAATAGTTATCAGTATAGCTGCGAGTAGTGTGAAATGGCAGGAATGTCGTATGAATCGTGTCATAACCTTAGCTAATTAACTCCGGGTATATTTTAGTTGATGTTAGAACGATTATTAGTGTTTCATATTATATGTATGTACGTTATCGGTCGCTATTAGAAATATTATCCTCGCAGTTGCAACAGAAAGTACGCGGAACTTCGCCACAGCACTGTTTAAGTAAATTGTTAACAACGTGCGTTTTTAAGTTTGAAGAAATATATTAACTGAATACTTTAGGTTAAATTGGAAGCTTAATTTCTTGTGTTGTTTACTTAATAGAATAAGTGTACTGCCTTGTAATACAACACAAAAATATACGTAATGTGAAAGATTCGTTTACTCCTCTAAAAGATAGTCATACGGTTGAAAGTGTGAGTACGCTAGTTGGAAAACTACTCGATTTCTCCAGCTGCAGCATGTGTATAACATAGGATGAATGGAAGCGTCCGATTCCACCCGTCTGCTTTGACCCGTGACATAAGGTTCTGTAATCCCATAACATATAAAGACATGCAGATCGAAAAGATTGACAGTGTTAAATTTCTGGGATTATAACTCGATAATACATTCAGTTGGGAAGGGCTTACCACAGAATTGCTAAAGCTCCTACACAAATCTGTATTTGCAGTTAGAATGGTGTCAGATGTAGGAGACACAAATGTAAGAAAGTTAACATACTTTTATTCTGTTATGTCATAAGGGATCATATTCTGGGGTAACTCATCAACGGGGCAAAAGTTTTTAGCATGTAAAAGCCTCTAGGCCTAATAAAAATCGTTTGTGGTATAAATAAAAGAACACCATGTTCTGTTCAAGGAACTTCATATTCTAACCACTGCTATATAGTATATTTATTCTGTAATGAAATTTGTTGCAAGTATTTCCAACCAATAGCACAACACATAGTATCAATACTAGGAATAAGAACAGCTATCTACATAAAGATCTAAAATCACTTACCTTGGACCAGAAAGGGGTTCAATATTCAAGAACACACATTTTCAATAAACTGCCAGCAACCATTAAAAACTTGGTTTCAGATAAAGCACAGTTTACTGAGAGTTTGAAAGACTTTTTGATAGGCAACTCCTACTCTATAGATGAATAGCTTAACAGGGACTGTTAGACCAGCTTAAGTAAAAATTCTGTTACCACCATATTTCAGTTTTGACAGCACTTGGTCACAACAGTCAAGATCAGGTATTCTGCGTGTGATAAATTTATTAAAAGTGCATAACTATGTTTTGTTCTGGCAGTGTATTAATACTGTACATATTAGCAGCTCCAGTTTACTGCAATATATTCACATATTTTGACAATCTCGACAGATGATGATGGTGGTAAGTATTATATTCAAATGCTTTATGCTATACTTTGACATGTTGCACATCCATGAGAATCATCTCATTTTTGGATCCCTGGGGCAAAAACAAGTTAATCTAATCTACAGTGTGGGTTTTGATTTTGTGGTGGGAGAATGACTAATGCATATGTCCAAGCCTTCAGTTTGTTGTGTGTCTCTCATGTTTGGCATTATTGTATACAGAATTCCAGTGCTGAATGATTGATTAACAACTCATAAGGCTTAATGTATCAGATGTCATTACAATACCTTTTCACTCTTTTATACAATTCTTCTTTGGATATCCAGATTGTGAGAGTATGAATTAATGGTATTGTGTAGGTAATACAAATTTGCAGTAAGTTTTCAGAAATCTGATCTTGACTGTTGCAGTAAAGTGCTGTCAAAACTGAAATAATACTTTTTACTTAAGTTACTCTACCAGTCCCTGTTAAAATATTGATCTACAGGAAATACAAAATTTCCTTTCCTGGGGAATGCTTTACCTGTGGATTCCACGTTTTGCTTTTTTTCTGTCTCACACGAGGCAATAACACGAATCCTTTCGAAACACTTCATCTGTCAATGCCAGCTGCCTGCTTTGATCTTTTTGCAGTTTAATATCATGACCTGATACAGCACTGGCACTTTTTCATCATGATGCTACCAAGCATTAGTGATGGGGTATACTTGGAGGATACTCAACTATATTCCATTTTTAGATCACTGCCAATACTCAAGGCATTTCAGTAAGTTTAAAATCCCTAGAAAGTATTAACATGTTGCATACACACTACTATATTTCATAGCTTTCCATACTATGTATGAGACAGCAAGTGTTTGTGTTCACAGTAGTGCCACAAATTGACATTTCTTGAGAAGGTAGAGATGTGATGCATGTATCACTTGAGATGAGTTTCCTATCCTGCCCCAAAATTAAGATATATTCTTACAAGGTTACTGCACAGCTTTACAACATTGCAGCATTATAAAGAGAATGAATAAATAGTTAACATGTCAGAGACTGAGCAGAAACTCAGATTGGAAATGGCAGGTACTCTGCCATGGCCTATTCAGTGGAACCAACAAAAGTATTTGCCTAAAGGAATTTAGGGAACCCACATAACATGTAAATCAGGATGTTCAAACAGACGAAGGATCCCAATGCACCTGAATGCAAATTCGGTGCCATAACCACTCTGCAATTTTCTCAGTAGTGCCACAAATTGACATTTCTTGAGAAGTTAGAGATGTGATGCATGTATCACTTGAGATGAGTTTCCTATCCTGCCCCAAAATTAAGATATATTCTTACAAGGTTACTGCACAGCTGTTTACTTTCCGTATGTTCTATGTAAGACACCTATGTTCATGAGACAGTAATATCACCTCAACAAAGACACATTACCATGCCACATGAGAGATTACCATATTTGTACATAAAATATATCCTAAAATGGTAGTAAGTGCTCATCTTTGAGCTCATGGGTTTTCAACAAATTACTTAAGAGTACAGGGAACAAAAGGAAGGAAGATAAGATAAAACAAAAAATGGTAATCAACACAAATGTATGTACATGTGAGATCAATTTTATTCTGACTTTTCCACAATGATATGGAACACTTACAACATTGCAGCATTATAAAGAGAATGAATAAATAGTTAACATGTCAGAGACTGAGCAGAAACTCAAATTGGAAATGGCAGGTAATTTGCCATGGCCTATTCAGTGGAACCAGCAAAAGTATTTGCCTAAAGGAATTTAGGGAACCAACATAAAATGTAAATCAGGATGTTCAAACAGACGAAGGATCCCAATGCACCTGAATGCAAATTCGGTGCCATAACCACTCTGCAATTTTCTCAGTAATTTAACATGTGACCACAAATACAAATGTATAAACTTTTTTATTTCATCCAAGAATATCTCAACATAATACAACAAACATCAATAATTCAAAATATGGGTATACACACAATGTTTAAAGGATCTCTTTAAGGGTGGGACAGGTGGTCAGCCGTGGCCTTGATGAAGGAACCACTCGGCATTTGCCTTAGCGATCCAGGAAAACCCGAATCAGGATGGCCAGACAGAGCGAACCCCATCCTCCTGAATATGAGGTCAGTGCTGTTAATAGCTACACTGCCTCATTCGGTTGTTACCTATTATACAATGTTCTCTGATTTACATGAAAATAGATCTTACAACTGGCAAAAATAATGATTAAATATATACACAATTACATATGCAATTACACTTTAACATTTTTCTTTATCACTTTACACAAACAGACCACACAACACTTTGTTCACGGAACTTCAATAAACCGCCAGAGGCTGCTTCAGCAGTTGCTGCATATATGAGTAGTTATCTGAAACAGAAGAACAGGAAACAAACAGCAGAAATATCCTTGTCTAAAGACACTTTAGAAACAACATAAAAACTTCCAGCAACTACTTAGCTGACTCACATTAGTAGTAAACATATTCACTTAAGGCATGTCTAGCAATTAATTTAATATGTTCTTCAAACTTCTATATGTATGCTGATAACACTACACTGTAGAGTGTGACCACAATGAAACTAACAATGTAAGGGATATCTTTTACACAAATTCTGGGATGTTAACATCTGAATAGCTGTTCTCTGCAAAACACTGTTTTTTATAGTTGGAGGGTCCAGCATGTGAATCAAGATACTGAAACTTGTTTAAGAATTACTGAAATTTATCTTTTGATGCAGTTTTAGGTTTGAAGTTAACATTTAAATACCTCAGATAATGACTGACTTTTTCAGTAAACAAAATGTCCATGAAAGCCTCTAATAATAATTCCATGTCCCACAATGTAATTTTATTTTTTAAAGAGTGGAGCCCCTCCACACTGCCACTAGCAAAAGTTCTACAATCACCTCTGCATTGGTTAGTTTTTTATTCAATACAGGTCCATCAGGAGATAGAAAATGGATGAAAAATGTAACAAGAATTGAGATTTTAAGGGCAGAGGGCAAAACATGTCAAGGCAAGCTCCACAACTGTTGGACAGGTAGTAAGAGCAGTAGCGGATTTCTTGCTGTCTGCAGCAGATCGTGCAAGGGTAGGTCACATTAGTAAGTGGGTACCATTCAGTTTGATACTAGTGTTATAACCACCTGCACATCAGTACAAATGCATGTTGGAGCACTTCAGGCTACAGTGGAGAAGGCCAGTTGCACCCTTTCTGTACTCCAACCTACTTACATTTAATGCCTGATTTAATAAAAATTATACTCTTCGATTTCTGGCATCCCTTCTAGAATACAAACTAGCAAAATTATGAGAATTTGTTGTGTTCCACCACAAAGATAGGAAAACTTCCGAGTTTTGCAAATGAAATTTAGTATTGAGCACAAGAGGTTTCACCAATCCACGTTTGGCATTTTCAGTGGTATTCTTTTCGGTCCTATTCAAAGAAACCATTTCTTCCAGTAAATATTTCTCAGCAGGTAACCTATACTGCAAGTCTGCAAAGGCTGAAGTGTTATCATTACAATAAAACAATTTCAGTTAACATCTGAGGAAAATAGCAGCATATATTAACAATAATATACGGATTAGTGTTAACACACATGAAACTGATGTCAGTATAATTTTAAGAAACTTGAAATTCAAAATAATTGAATGTCAGAATGGGTGCTTCAGCTAACAATTTTTAAGTAAAGCAGAAAACAAAATGCTACTGTACTTACAAACTTTGAGGTGCCACATGCCTTGACACAGGCTACCAATAACCCACAAGTATTTTTGACATCTCATGCCTCACAGGTACTTAACTGGATTGCAATCTGATGATTACTGCTATCAACATGAAAGATAATATAGTTGTATCCAGTGACCAAATTTCAAAGCCGATACTGAAATTAAGTTCTAAGTTACAAATTCCAGTATTTACATATACATCACTGGTAATCCATTCACATGTCATAACATTAAACTCAGTGCAAATGTACCTCCATTTTAAGTGGAAGGTCAAGTTTGCCATTCTATGCAAAACACTATTACCTCATACTTCAAGTTTGCCTCTATAGGACTGTGTAACATTTGCTGCTGCTGGAAGACTATCGGAGCCATAACTGGAACAAAGAGCTCCGAGTTACCACCTGCCAATATAAACAAACTTCAATTCTAAACTGAAGGTGAAATATGTCATATGTATCCAAACCACTACCACATTATTCTTCAAGCTTCTCGCATTATGGCTGTGTGATGTCTGCTGCTGCTGCTGACTTCTGGAGCTGTAACAGGAACAAAGAGCTTTGAGTTACCATTTGCCAGTATACTCTTAAGACTGTAACTGTACCTTCATTTTAAGTGAAAGGAGAAATTTGCCAAATGTGTATCCAAACCACTAGTACCTTATTCTTCAAGTTTCCCATTTTATAACTGTGTGACATCTGCTGCTGGTGACTGACTTCTGGAGCTATAACTGGAACAAAGTGCTCTGACTTACTGACTGACAATATACATTAAACACTTCAACACAAAACCACTAGTACTCTTTTAATTTAGCATAACAAATATATACTATGCCCTACAGTTATCTCCATTTTAAGGGAGAGATCAAATCTGCCAAAAATGTACCCATACTAGGATTACCTTACTGTTATAATATCCCAAGTATTAAACGGAGACTCATCTGCTGGTGTTGGTGTGCCTCTCGAATCCACTACTGAAACAAACATCTAAGATAAGAAAAGCATATTTTGGGGTATAAATCACCAGTAATCTCTCATTACATACAATAAATAACACGAACCCTGTAACAAGAAATTCAGGAGTTAGTACTGTTCATATTTAGAAATATAAGTTTTTCAACTTTGGACGCCTTCAGCCATGTTCACCTTTCATTTATAATGATACCAGTTTTAGAAAATATTCTTTCACATGGCACAGAAGTGGCCACTACGTTGAATTTTTCCCTCACCACCTTAGAAATATTTGGGAAAATATATTGATTTTCACACCACCATGCCAGTGGATCCTCACTTCTACTAATAACTGGGCTGTCCATGTACCTTTGTACTTCCACAATAGCAGCTGACAGGAGTGCCCTGGGGCTGTGTTGATTTTACAATTGCATCATAGATACCCCATACTGACAAGGGATCAGTGGTGGTTGAAGTTGACACAGTTTCATGGCTCTGGCCTGTGTTTGTCAGTCTTCTGTCACCCATCTTTTGTGCTACTAGTTCAATAAGCTGTTTCTTTGCATTATCTGCTACAACTCAGTTTTCAAGCACAAGAGATATAAAGCGTGGATCTAGTAGAGTGGCTACTCCTATAGACTTGCTCATCTCTACATTGTGGAAACGGTCCTTCAGGCCTTTTGTTAATTCTTCAGTGACAGTCCTTGTCACACTGTTAAATGGCCTTTTCAAAAGTTCTGCACACGCTGATGATAATCCCCTTGTCAGAACAATAACCTGAAAATTGGAATAAGTTCAATATAACACAAACAGTACAATATCTCAGAAATGATTATGCCGTAATACCACAGCTAACATTTTAGCAAGAAAAAAGCTGCTTAACTTACTTGGCTGCCAGTAGGATATGACTCAGCACTAAGCTGTGTTGAAACCTGTGCAAATGGCTTCAATACAGAGCAGAGTTCTGAGCAGATGTTCCATTCCTCGTCTGTCAGTTGAGGGGGCTGGAGCAGTTCGCTCCTCTTCCACACTACTGGTGCCAAGGATCACCTCTACAGGAAGGGTTTCACCTACAGAAAAATAGGTTTCATATCAGCATAAGCACAATAGAAATGATGCCACATTTTTGGTGATATATATTACAATGTTTGCGTACAGTATTCTACATGGTACTTGCAGCTTGAACATTTACTTCATACAAGTTGACAACTGACTCAGTTTCAGTAATGACTATAGCTTCAAATTTCTTCTTTAATCCTAGCAACACCAACACATTTTCAATAACGTGTATTGGGGGGAAGGGAGGGTACTGTATTTCCACCCTAGAAAAATATCGTAATTGTTGTTGACATATCATATTTTAAACAAATACTGATGTATAAGTAGGGCCCTGAACTTCAAAATATTCAATATGACTGTCACTGTGGAAAGTCACATGTCCTATTAACGTGTCAAATTTTTGGGTTAAGTTTAACGACAAAATTTAAAACATTTATGGAATTCAGTTGAAGACTCCATTAAAAAGAATTATCCTTTTCAAAATTTTAAAATATGAAACAGTATCTAATTCCCCCCCACTGGCATCGTCAGGGTTAAAAACAAATGATGCACAGGAATGAGCACTGATACAATCCGCTATCCAATTAGTTACTAATAATTGTGAGACGACAGTTCATATATCACACAGTGGCATTTTATTAGCACTATCGTTATTACACCTGCTACAATAACTTCGAATTAAATAATTAAGTATTCCGGCACCATATGCAACATAATTTAATGTTTGAAAATGTCAAGGCAAACAGGTGCGGTGGTATCGACAGCTTAAGTAGTCACGACAAATGAAAACTTGCGTGTAAAAATGCACAAAGCACCACACTGTATAGCATGCTCTTATCTCTAAAAAATTAGTAAAATAAAAAATAAATCATTATGCGTGCACTGAAATAACCGTAATTGCAATAAATATATTTTTTCCATTACTCACCCAAATCTAGCTCCGAAGGTCTTTGTGAAGAGAAATTCACAATTAAATGTGATTTCTGAAGCTGTTTCTTTAAATTCGTCGTCGTCGTCGATTTGTACGATAATTTCTTACCGCACAAAGTACATTTCGCAAACTCTCGATCAAGAGTTTCGAAATATGACCACATTTCGCTTGTCCTCGACCTCTAGATGTTGGCAACTATTGGTAGTAATAGCAACAACACAAAGAAAAACAAGAACGCGGAACGAAAGTCAATACCCTCTAACGCAACCAAAGGCCGGAAAGAGAGTGACACCTGTTCCAGAACACCAAGAATTGCAGAGAAATGAGACAATAGATTCCCATTATTTGCCAACCCCTCTCCCCGATGGCCCACCGTACGAAAATATTTGTTCGCTCCAGTTACTATCCTCTCTGCAAATATCACTGGGATCTACGACCTTTAACTGAAGTCACTAGAGATGGGCGATCTGCTCCTGAACTGTTTTATACAGTTGAATCTTTCAAAGGAGTGAACAATCAGTGATTCAGAAAAAAAGAACGGTAGCTCCAAACGTTTCACACAGCAGAGACAGAGAGAGAGAGAGAGAGAGAGAGTCGGAGCAGGTCAGCGGGGCCTCTGCTGGCCAGAGCACACTGCACGCCACACAACACAGCCAGCGCCGGCCTCTGCCCTGCTTCTGCCTTGGCTGCCTGCATTGTGCAGTGCCCGATTGGATTTTGTGTTTCACATATGCTTCCTCTGCCGCGTGCAGTGTCTGGCGCACCTTAGCATCGCACTCCATCGGCGATCGTTTCAGTCGCACGTCCTGCCCTCTGGGCAGTTGATGCGAGCAACAGGACAGAGAGCCTCCTAGCGGAGAACATAAGAACTACTTGCAACAACCTGCTCGCAAGAGAACGGACGATTTGTCTCCGAGCGGGTGAGTGGTGGCCGTTCACCGCTCCCCCCACCCTCGGAACTCGCCCGCTCAACGCTCACCCCACTGTTCTCGACTCTAGCCAGAGCGTTGAGCAAAGCAACTCAGGTGTCACTCTGGTCTCTGCGGTCTTAGCTCACGCAGCAATACGGCTCGCGGCTCGACCAGCTTGACTCAGCGCCTCTGCATCGGAGTTCGTCTATTCTGGATATTGTTCTTCGTACTAATACCGATATGTATAATTATGTTATGTATACATCATTTGTTTTTATTTTATTTTTATTTGTTTAAACTGATCAGATGAGGTTCCTGACGACTCCTCTTATTATAGGATTTTTTATTATGGACACTCGAATTTACACTTTAATTACGAGCGAACCAATAAACGTATCGCAAAATGTGATACACCAATATTTTCCTTGTTTTATTCTGCATAAGGCTATATGCAGCACTTTGGTCTTACAGTCAAATTTATATTTTTCTTCTAATTGTAGTACGGATTTTGCGATTTTGGGCGTCTTCGGAAGGAAATGTTCACTTTAAAAATATATGGCTTGGGACGTATTTCTACGAGGTTAATGAAATTTTAATACGTTATAGCCAAATACATTGTTAATGTAAATCTCAAGTTACAACATTTTCCGATCACCCAAAAAACCACGATAGTGCAAAATAAATCGATAATCAAAAACTTTGTCATATCGTGGAAATTTCAATAAACAATACCAAATTCTTACTCATTATCTGTGTTACTTCAAAATAGGATCAAATAAGATCAAAATACAGGTATAGTACTGGAATAAACCAAGTTTAAAGGGCAATGTGCCTTCCATTTATTTTCTATTTTGAATGAGTGGTGAGTCATGAAAAAGACCTAGTTCATTTCAGGGAGTGAACAGTTTTGCCCATCTCTAGAAGTCACCGAGTCAGGAACGTCTAGACACACAGTTATTCCGTTTCCAACTTCCAGGTTATCTGTGGTGGTAGCCCGATAACTGCCAGAGAACTAGAACTGCGAGCCAATAACGATAACTGCCAGAGGAGTCCGCCCCAGTAGCTGAGTGGTCAGCGTGACGGATTGCCGTCCTCTGGGCCCGGGTTCGATTCCCGGCTGGGTCGGAGATTTTCTCCGCTCAGGGACTGGGTGCTGTGTTGTGATCATCATCATTTCATCCCCATCCGGCGTGCAGGTCGCCCAATGTGGCGCCGAATGTAATAAGACCTGCGATATGGCGGCCGGACCTGCCCCGCGAGGGGCCTCCCGGCCAATGACGCCAAACGCTCATTTCCATTTTCATTTCCACTGCCAGAGGAGAATACTGATCTCTGACAGTTATTTCAATAGTCGCTCGAATTCCGTAGTAACTCTCCTAGTACTACCCGTCCAAGCTAAATTAACACGTAAGGCGGTGGCTCAAGGGATCAACTGTACTTCTTAATGCCTGTACTGCAGCTCCTATCAGCCACGGCACTGACATTAACTTTATTTAATTGTTTATGCTAAAAGTAACGAAGGCCCACGAAATAGTACACAGTTCTTATCAACAGATGGTGCGCAGTCTCACAGTTATTCCCATGGTCTATAGAACGCCTTCCAAATGCGCAGTACGATCTTCGGTCAACAGATGGCGCGAGGCACTGTTGACACTAAACAGTTATTGAAATAACTGCCAGAATCAGAGGAACGGTTATCGCAGTAACCGTTACTTCTCAGTAACCGGTTATTTCCATCAGTTACGTTATTTTTTGCCACCTGCTCAGTTGTTACATAAGATATGCTAGCTCACAGACTAAATTTCGATTCAACGACACAATCACCATTAAGTTCGGTTTACCTATGTTCTTCATTTGGCTTTAGTTTAAATTAATGGAACAAGTGTGAAAGTATTGATAGTGTTGTTCTTTTCTTTATTGTGATTTTTATCACCTTACACAAGGCGGGCTGTCAGCAGCTGAGTACGCCGCTCTTCAGCCTTGAGTTTTACAATAAGTAATACATAGAGGGGGCACAGAGAATACAAACAAAACGGCGGTCAAAACAATGTAGACACCAAAAAACCAAAAAAAACATGGAGCCGTTCACGCAGGACGAGAAAACATCACTGACACTAGTTGACACGGCGCACAGAACATGGATAATGGCGACGGTACACGTGAACAGTGGCAGTGTGATGGCGAACAAACACTAAACACAAACGAAGGCACACACACGAGACACTGATGGCGATGACCTCCGGTGCGCGAATGTTCACTGTGCGTGTGCGAGTCTGGAGACCTGCCAAGAGAGGAGGAGGAGGAAGGGGAATGGGAGAGCGAGAGGGGAGAGCAGAGATGTCACGGGCAGGGGAGATAGGGGGAGGGAGGAAGGGGGATGGGAAGCCCGGGGGAAGAGGAGTGGAGGGAGGGGACGGGGGAAAAGGAAAGAGAAGGGAAGAGGAGGGAGGGAGGGTGCCTAAAGGAAAGGACACCGGAAGTGGCGGGTGGGGCAGGGTCAAAGTTGATAGGAGGGGTAGATGGAGAGGAGGAGGACATCATCAGGGAGGGGGAGCTGGCGGAAGCCACCTTGGGAGAGGGTAAGGAGGGTGGAGAGATGGAGACCGGGTGAGATGTGGGAATACTGGCGCGGCAGCGGGCGGGGTGGAAGAGGATCGGGGAGACGAGAGGGTGAGGAGGATCGAGTTTACGGGAGGTGTACAGGGTCCATATCCTTTCAAGGAAAAGGAACAGGTGGGGGAAGGGGATGAGATCGTACAGGATCCGCTTGGGGGAGGGGAGACGGATGCGATAGGCGAGACGGAGAGCATGGTGTTCAAGGATTTGGAGGGATTTATAAAAGGTAGGGGGGCGGAGATCCAAGCTGGATGGGCGTAACAAAGGATACGGCGGATGAGGGATTTATAGGTGTGGAGGATGGTGGAGGGGTCCAGACCCCACGTACAGCCGAAGAGGAGCTTGAGGAGACTGAGTCGGGAGCGTGCCTTGGCTTGGATTGTCCGGAGGTGGGGAGTCCAGGAGAGGCGACGGTCGAGGGTGACACCAAAGCACTTAAGGGTGGGAGTGAGGGCGATAGGACGGCCATAGATGGTAAGATAGAAATCAACTGGAGGAAGGAAGGGGTGGTTTTGCCTACAATGATCGCCTGGGTTGTGGAGGGATTGACCTTGAGCAACCACTGGTTGCACCAAGCGGTGAACCAGTCAAGATGGGATTGGAGAAGGTGTTGGGAGCGCTGCAGGGTGGGGGCAAGGGCTAGGAAGGCGGTGTCATAGGCAAACTGGAGAAGGTGGACGGGGGTGACAGTGGCGGCATGTCCGCCGTGTACAAAAGGTACAGAAGGGGGGAGAGGACGGAGCTTTGGGGCACACCGGCGGAGGGGAAAAAAGGTGTAGGAATCTGTGTTATGGATGGTATCATAGGAAGGACAGCGGGAGAGAAAGGAGCCGATCAGACGGACATAGTTAATGGGAAGGGGAAAGGTTTGGAGCTTGAAGAGGAGACCGGAATGCCATACGCGGTCATAGGTACGTTCGAGGTCCAGGGAGAGGAAGATTGCGGAGCGACAGGAATTAAGCTGGTCGGAAAGGAGATGAGTGAGGTGAAGGAGAAGATCGTCGGAAGAGAAGGACGGCCGAAAGCCACACTGGGTAACGGTAAGGAGGCGGTGCTGGCGGAGATGCTGGTGGATGCGGCGGGTGAGGATAGATTCCAGGACCTTGCTGAAGACCGAGGTAAGGCTTATGGGATGGTAGGAGGAGACGGCGGATGGCGGTTTGCCAGGTTTAAGGAACATGAGGATATGAGAGGTTTTCCACAGGTCGGGGTAGTAACCGGTGGACAGGACTACATTGTAGAGCCTGGCCAGGGTGGAGAGGAAAGAGACAGGAGCTTCACGAAGGTGACGGTAGGTGACACGATCGTGACCAGGAGCGGTGTTGCGTTTTGTGCGGAGTGTAGCAATGAGATCCTGTGTAGTGATAGGGACATTGAGTTCCATGTGTGCAATTTTGTCCAAGTACTGTAAACCAGGAGCGAGGGGGGGACAGAGGTGTCAGTTTGATAGCAGATATCCCGGAAGAGTAAGTAATCGAACTGGGGATCATCAGGGACGGAAAATACATCGGAGAGGTAGGAGGCAAAGTGATTTGCCTTACGAACGGTGTCAGGGAAGGGGTGATCATCATGGAGGAGAGAATAGTAGGGGGAGGGTTTAGTTCCGGTAAGGTGACGGAAGGCTGACCAGAACTTGGACGAGTTGATAGGTAGGGTAGCATTTAAATGGGTGCATGTCTGTCGCCAGTCCTGGCATTTCTTAGCCGCGAGCAAATTACGAATGTGTCGCTGGAGTTGCCGGTGGCGTCGTATAGTGTCCGGGTCACGCGTGTGGAGGAAGGCACGGTAGAGACGGCGGGATTCACGGAGGAGGAGAACAGCCTGTGGGGGTAAGGTAGGACGGTGGGGGTGGACGGTGACAGTAGGGACGTGGGCCTCCATGGCCTCAGACAAGGTCTGCTGGAGAAAGGAGGCGGCATGGGTGACATCATCGGGGTGGTGGTAGGTGAAAGGGTGGCTATCGACCTGGGTGGAGAGGGTATCCCGGTAGGCATTCCAGTTGGCACAGGAATAGTCATGGACGTACTTAGGGGGAGGGTCAGTACGAGGGTCGAGGCGGGGGCGACGACCGTCTGAAACAGTGAGGAGGACAGGGAGATGGTCGCTACCAATAGGCTCCAGGACATCTACCGTTATGCGGCCAAGGAGGTTGGGGGTGGAGAGGATAACATCAGGAGTGGAGTTGGATTCAGGACGGGTGTGCTGGGGGATGGGGATGAGGTCGCCTTGAAGGGAGGAGAGGAACCGATGCCACTGCCGTAACTGGGCAGCGGAACGACTATGGATGTTGAGGTCGGCGGCGATCACGTAGGAGGAGAAGGTACGGTCGGTGTGGGAGAGGAAGGCGAAGGGAATAGGGGCGTTGGGGCTGACATAGATAGTGGCGCAGGTAGCGGTAAGGCTGGGGAAAGAGAGGCTAAGGATCAGGTGTTAGGTGGGGTCGGGATGGAGAGGTTGGAGCCGAACGGGGATCTGGCGGTGGTGACCAACGGCAACTCCGCCACGCGCAATTGGGAGGGGATTATCGGAGCGGTGGAGGAGATGGGGCAAAGTGTGGATTGTGTGGTGGGGTTGGAGGAAGGTTTCATTGAGGATGAAGGCATCCACGCGGTGGGTGGCAAGGGTGTGCAGGAATAGGTTCTTGTTGGCGGGAAGGGAGCGGATATTGTTGAAAAGGATACGTTGCTGTCGCGCCATGACAGGGATTTAGACGAGGGTGTCAAGACAGGAGAAGGTGAAATGGGCCTGGTTGTGGGAGTAGGTGGCGTACATTTTGAGTTGGAAAATGGAACGGGCAGCGAGGGATATCTGTTGGAGGGTGTGGGGGCGCTGAAAGGGATTAACATTCTGAAGGACGATGGTGATGAACCTGATGATGTCCTCAGCGGTGGGGGGGACGAAGGGAATTGCCAGGAGGGGTGGGGGCGTCCAGAGGACGGACAGGGATGGTGAGTTCAGGAGTGGTCGGAGGGGGTCGGGCTTTACACTTTTGGGAGTAGGTAGGATGGGGGAGATTGCAGATATTGCAGGAGGGAGGGGATTGAAGGTTGGGGCACTGCTGGAGGAAGTGCGCTTGCCTACAATGCGGGCAGGTGGGGGCCTCGCGGCACTCGGCTGTTGGGTGTGCGTTATAGCGCAGACACCTCTGGCAGCACAGGGATTGAGGAGGGGAACGGGAGGGGTCGACCTTGTAGCGCTGGTTGAAGAGGAGGGCACCCTCCTTCAGGAGACAGTCACTGTAGGGGGCATCCTCGGAGAAAACCCGCATAAGGCGGGTGGGGCCGGCCGAGTTGAAAATGCGGAGGCCCGCCCGCACCTCCAGCGTGGGATGCGCCTTGAGCTCTGCCAACACCTCCTCCTCCATGATCGACGGACTGAACCGGGTGATCACGGCGGTGAGGGTCGGCTAACGATGCGGGGGTTGGGGTTGGCGGGTAGGAGATGCAGAAGGAGCAGGGGTGAAGGAGGCATTGGAGACAAAACAGGTGATGGGGAGGCGGGAGAGGATGTCAGTATGGAGGGTTGGGCTGGGGGAGTAAATGAGAACGGAATCCCATCTGGGAGTGAGAAGAGAGATGGGGGCACCAGGGAAGTGTTGGCGGAGGAGGAGGGAGAGATTCTGGGCCTCGAGAAGGGAAGTATCGGGGCGGGAGAGGAGGTACTTGTATAAAGAGGGGGGGAGGAGGAGGAGGAGGAGGTGGAGGAAGAGGCGGAAGGAGCAGGGCCACGTGGGGAGACATCCATGGCACACTGGGGGGGGGGGGGGGAGGAGGACGGGGCGGGGCCTTTTTGGGAGCGGAGGAGGTGGTGGTGCCACTAGGGCCTTAAACAGCGGCAGAAGGGCGGGTGGTGATATGAGGGACGGGAGCTATCAGGAGGTGGTGGGAAGGGACAGGTCCCAGCGTGGACGCAGCAGTCGGCGCCGGAGAAGGTGACGGCGATGGTGATGGTGGCGGCGGTGATGGCGAAGGCGACAGGGAGAGTTGGGCATGGACAGTGGCCTGATGGGCCACCACCCTAGCTGGAGCTGCAGTGACAGGCTGGGGGAGTGGGGGGAAAGTATCAGAGGGAGAGGAGCGGGAGGAAGAAGCGGGAGAGGGGGCGACAAAGAGCGAGGGTGAAGGGAGAGTGAGAAGAGGCGGGATGGAAGAAGGGGGTTGTGACTGGGCACACCATGTTGTGGTGGTGGTGGTGGCGGAGGGGGAAGTGTAAACGATGGCTGTAGTGGGAGTGGTGGTAGTGGTGGTGGGGGCTGACATGATGACAGGGAGAAATAAATACGCACAGAACGAAAAAGAAAGTACAAAAACTGGGGACAGACGAAGACGAAAGAGGACGAAGATGGAGGAAGACGAAGATGGACGAAGACCAGAGCCTCACGCTGCCGGCACTGACTCGACGACGGGTGGCAGGAATGCTGTTGCTGCTGCTGTTGCCGCGGCCGGGGCCGCCGCTGCTGCTGCTGCAGCTGCTGTTGGAGGGCTGGCTGTCTGGACCGCTGCTTCTGCTGGAAGGCTGGCTGGCTGGCTGGACCACTGCTGCTGCTGCTGCTGCTGCTGCTGCTGGAGGGCTGGCTGGCTGGCTGCTGTCGGCGGGACCGCTGCTGCTGCTGGAACGCTGGCTGGCTGGCACCTGAAACCTACCGCTTCGATTAGTGCTGGAATGGCACAATCGAAGGGCAGTATCCTTGCGGAGTACCGCCGAAGATGTGTATTGATAGTGCAATATTGAGAATCATATCGCAAATTACCACACAGTACCATAGGAGCTCATATTTTGAATACAGGTTCTAACTAGAGATGGGTCGAACTCGTTGATTCCCGTGAACTACTTCATTCGTTTCACTCTTTGCCGCGATGTGTTCAAATGAAGTAGTTCATTCATGAAGTACAGAAGCCTCGCGAAGTTGCCCAGTTTGCCACTCAGCTGCGGCTACGCTCACTTCGCCTCGCTCGTACAATAAAGCTTTGCAATTCTTCATAATTTTATCAACAGATGGCCAAACTATGCAGTAACGTGCATGCAACGTTTTACGCTCTTACAGCGTCTGAATTAAATAGAGTATGGTCAAAGGGGACAAAGGAAAGATAAACAGAGAAGCCTGTCACATATAAAGAAGGTTATACATTTAATCTTGCTCGACATTTTTTCATGAAGCGCCCAAAAAAGTCTTTATCTGCCAAGTGAAACGTTATTTGTTGTATTCATGGACTGAGAACTAGGGCTACCAACGAAATGCAGTCCAATTTTATGTTCCTTTCAAAATTTAATCCAAAATAGAATGAGTATGTTTACCACTGTCACAAAGTCTATACACCTACGTTAAGTAATTATTCAGAAGTTTTCCTGTAGATTTTATTTTTCTTGAGAATAATAACCCTCCACATTCAAAATGTAAACTGTCACCTGTAGTCATTGGTACGATTTCAAGTAAAATCCGTCTTTCAGTGTTTTTAACAAACCTTTTATTCTCATGTTAGCTGTGCGTGCTCATACAGTCAGCCTCTTCATTTGTATCTTTAATATTCATTTGTCTGCAACCGCTGCCAACGGCAAGCTACCCGTGGATGCGAAGTTTAACTGCACAAATAGTCACGGGTAATGATGCCAGCTAGTGGTGGGCAGGAAATCGCGTATGTTAGAAATCACAGTGATTGAGAAGTCACAGATATCACAATAACAACTTTACAAAATCTAACTGCGATTTCAGTCACAAGTAGCATTTCACATTCAACGCCGTGAGCCATCTGTTGGCCGAATTCCATACTCCTTTATGCGATTTCAGTGACAAGTCGTGGCTAGAAGTCGCAAGTAGCAGCTAAAAAGCGAAGTTAACAGTGCCATCTGTTGGCCAAAGTTCGTACTACGCTCATCTCTGCGACACGCTATCGAGTCCAACTGCGATTTCTGTGACAAGTCGCAACTAACAGTCGCAAGTAGCAACTAAAAAGCGCAGTTAACAGTGCCATCTGTAGGTCAAAGTTCGTACTACGCTCATCTCTGCGACACGCTATCGAGTCAAACTGCGATTTCCGTGACAAGTCGCAACTAAAGCCCGTCTCACACGGAGCAAGGTTCGCCGCAAGTTTGCGAGATGACGTGCATGCCTGCCGGCTTGCAGGGAAAGGAGCCGGCTATCTTCCATGCAAGATCTATCTCCCACGGTGCAAGATCGGCAGCTGGTTGTGTTGTGATCGGCTGCAAGTTGTATCGAACGAAGATGGCTGCTTCAGGTACAGACGTTCAGAGCAAACTGGCTTTATTAGCTGTTTTGGTGCTAAACGATGCAGAAATGCATGCTAATGAGAGAAGAAGAAAGAAAGAAAGAATGGACGAAAAACTGGATTAAGAGGAGAAACGCTGGAAGAGGTTTGCTCTCCATGCTTCACAAAGAATTGAGGTTAGTTCCCATAAACCTACTTTTGCTTGAAAAGTATCACCATTTCATTACTGTTTGACTTAATAAATATACCAACAATGACTGTTATATACGACTTTATTTTATAGGACACAAGATTGTACATCCTTAGCAAATTTTATACGAATGGATGTATTGGTATTTGAAAAACTGCTTTGTATGGTTTCGCCTCTGATTCAGAAGAAAGCTACATCGTAATCCATTACCATTCAAGATTATGTCGTTTCAAAAATCGTGTGAATATTCAGTGTGATATTTCTAGGAAATAGTCTTAAATGTGTCCGATTTTTGCAAGTAGTAGGTTTCTACATTGAACACAAAATTCATAGCTTTGTACTTACGTCGTTCGTCCCAACGCCACTGCTTTTCGATGATTTTACTTTGGCGTGCTCCACTTTAAATTGAGTACGTAAATTGTGCATTTTGCTATAGCACTCCTTGCTCGTCGTATATGGTCGAACAAGACACACGGCACTTGCAACGCTTTCGAGTGCTTCTGCACGCAAGTGTTTATTATAATAGTTTGCGCTTTTCACGACATACAGGCACTGTTCTTCCCTGTAAGTACATATCAATGCTTCAATCGCTTCCTTGCACCACTGCCGGGCCATTATTTATTAATTATAAGAACTTCCTACCGCACCTCACAACCGCAGAAAAGCGACTATCAACAAAGGCTTCCCGCCCAAGCTTTCCGTGTCTGACGTCACAAACGAAACGTCTCATGATTGGACAACGCAGGTAGCACGCAGGGAACCTTACAAGAAAAATAGCACCGGACCTATCCTGGAAATCTTACAAGGTTCCCAGCAAGGCAGCCCGCTAGCAGACGACGGAGCCCGCAAGGTAGCCGTCGCGCGAGCCAGCAAGGAAACTTACAGCGAATCTTGCTCCGTGTGAGACGGCCTTAAGTGACGTCGGACGCCGTGAAGAAACTAAGGTAGGAAACAGTTCACTTCGAAACGTTACTTATTTCGAAGTAAAAGTTAATATCGGAGTTTGTACTCAACCATATCTGCCGCAGCCATGGTCCTGGATTCTAAGACAACAACTGTAAAATTAGACTATAAAGTCAAATGAATATTTAATCACGTATAAAGTTTCAGAATATTGTTTATTGTAATTTTGAAAAATTGTAATATTAGTATCTGTTTTGATCCGTGATCTAGTGAAGCAGAGGATAAAACCCGTCGGCTTTGACCAATGACGTCATACATTAGTCATAGTAATGTCTTCACTCCGAGGCATAGATAATAAAACAGTTCTGTGCTCCGGATAAGCGCTATCATTGTACATTAAAATAATTATTCGTAATGATATTGAGGTAATTTGGAGTATTAGTTTGTTATTGTAGAACAATATTTAGTGTCTTATTTTCATTATAGGAATGAATTTGTCTGTTTGTGGGTATGTAATTTTCGTTACTGTCTGTCTACGCGAGCTTCGGTTATTCCTCTATATTTCCGTGTGGTAAGTTCACTTTTCCATTTGCTTCTTTCACTGTATTTCACTATTTTGACATATTTCACTGTTTTATTCCACCAATATGTGTACTTTCGTGTTGTGAAGTATGTAATAGAAATTTCTCAGCCGTCGATCTTCTTTCGTTTCCCAGCACTAGTATCAGTACGACATTTTCGAATGTGTACTTGCTGTATTACAGGCGAAACCCCCGACACAACTTAAATTTGTATCCCGTCCTTCACTTCGCCTTTACACTGACACTATATATGTCAATTGGCGAGCAAGATACAAATGTTGCGTATAGCTATATAGCCCAAGTAACGAATGGGATACTATTAGCGTCCAAGGCAACAAGAAAACTGTACCCCATAGTGAAGTACGGGATACACATTGTACATGTGTCGTCTTCTTGTTTCCGTGTAGTTCAATTGAGGTACAGGTTTCAAATGTAATGTACGTCTATTTCCACCTTTTCGTTTCCAGTGTACATATATAGAGGTCAACGGAAGTCTGGTATACATACAGGGCCGGCCTTAGCCATCCAGGTGCCCCGGGCGAGTCGTCCATTTGGCGCCCTTTATTGTATAAATAGCGAACCTGGCAGTGCTTTGCAACACGGTATTTGACTGTTTTCTAGAAATCGTCTTAAGTGGTTAATGGCGTCATCTTATGATCATAACATGGTTTTTTCCATCGTAAATTTGAGTATTTTATTTTTTTAAATGGAAATGAAACCCAAATAATCTGAAAGCCCGCTAAGACGCTCCATGTGAGTCTTGTGTAGCCTGTGACGTCAGTCCAGCATGCTGCTGTCGCTGCCGTAACACTCAGTATAGCAGTGATATATTGTTTGGGCATTCACGTTTTGGGAAATTGTCTAAAAATATTGCGTAGTACTGCACTGTACATCTACAACAACTCCAGAAAATTGTTTTTGCGTGTTCCAAACAAAGAAAAGATGCGTAAAATGTGGTTGAAACAGGCTCGTATATCCCAAATATTTCTTTTCTTTTCTGAAGCACCCCTGTACTAAAGCGAACAAAACAAAACAAAAATTATTCAAATTGGTCAAGCCATTTCTTTGTTTTGGTGAGACTAACACACAACAATTGATTTTTATGTATAGGAGGTAATATGTATAACGAAAAAACACTAATTTTGAATTGGGTACCATATTTTTATTGAATTTAATATAACTGTAAGCCATAAACCTATATTTTCTGTCAGTCATCTGAACACAAAACGTATTACGCCTAATGAAAAACAATTATAAATGACTAAAATTTTACTTTTCTCGCTTTTCTGTCGGCAAAGTCTCTGATCAGATTAGCAAAGTCCACGTTTTCTGCAACTTCATTTTCAATGGACAGTGAGGCCAAACTGGTTAGTCTTGTTTGAGACATTGCAGACCGCAAGTACGTTTTTATCAACTTCAGTTTGGAAAAGCTGCGTTCGCCGCTTGCGACCGTCACTGGTATTGTTAGCAAAATACGTAACGTTATCCAGATGTTGGGATATAACTCTTGAAGATTATGCTTTTTTATTAAGTTGAAGGCTTCAATAGGCGTTGCCTGGCTGTCTTCGAGATAGTGTTGCAGGCCTAAAATTTCGTCGCACAGCAAATTTCCATCAATATGTAGGTGGCGCCCCTTGGGCCCGGCGCCCTGGACGACCGCCCGCCCGGCGCTGTATACATATGTTACATACGTAGGTCCTCCTGTCATCAGTAGCACTGATACGTACGTAACAAAAGACTGTTAGTAATAGCGGAGACGAAATGAACAACACATCTACAATTTGTATCCCGTTTTCCACTTAGGATTTGATACATCGTTCGAGTGAAGAACAGGACAGAAATGCTAGTGAAAACGAAGAAATCGACGTACGCTGAACTTGTATCCCGTACTGCACTTAAGCAATACAGTTCGAAAGAGTTTCGAGATACAACTGACATACATGTCATGTAATGTATTCTTTGCTAGTAATATACACTCCTGGAAATGGAAAAAAGAACACAGTGACACCGGTGTGTCAGACCCACCATACTTGCTCCGGACACTGCGAGAGGGCTGTACAAGCAATGATCACACGCACGGCACAGCGGACACACCAGGAACCGCGGTGTTGGCCGTCGAATGGCGCTAGCTGCGCAGCATTTGTGCACCGCCGCCGTCAGTGTCAGCCAGTTTGCCGTGGCATACGGAGCTCCATCGCAGTCTTTAACACTGGTAGCATGCCGCGACAGCGTGGACGTGAACCGTATGTGCAGTTGACGGACTTTGAGCGAGGGCGTATAGTGGGCATGCGGGAGGCCGGGTGGACGTACCGCCGAATTGCTCAACATGTGGGGCGTGAGGTCTCCACAGTACATCGATGTCGGCGGAAGGTGCACGTGCCCGTCGACCTGGGACCGGACCGCAGCGACGCACGGATGCACGCCAAGACCGTAGGATCCTACGCAGTGCCGTAGGGGACCGCACCGCCACTTCCCAGCAAATTAGGGACACTGTTGCTCCTGGGGTATCGGCGAGGACCATTCGCAACCGTCTCCATGAAGCTGGGCTACGGCCCCGCACACCGTTAGGCCGTCTTCCGCTCACGCCCCAACATCGTGCAGCCCGCCTCCAGTGGTGTCGCGACAGGCGTGAATGGAGGGACGAATGGAGACGTGTCGTCTTCAGCGATGAGAGTCGCTTCTGCCTTGGTGCCAATGATGGTCGTATGCGTGTTTGGCGCCGTGCAGGTGAGCGCCACAATCAGGACTGCATACGACCGAGGCACACAGGGCCAACACCCGGCATCATGGTGTGGGGAGCGATCTCCTACACTGGCCGTACACCACTGGTGATCGTCGAGGGGACACTGAATAGTGCACAGTACATCCAAACCGTCATCGAACCCCTCGTTCTACCGTTCCTAGACCGGCAAGGGAACTTGCTGTTCCAACAGGACAATGCACGTCCGCATGTATCCCGTGCCACCCAACGTGCTCTAGAAGGTGTAAGTCAACTACCCTGGCCAGCAAGATCTCCGGATCTGTCCCCCATTGAGCATGTTTGGGACTGGATGAAGCGTCGTCTCACGCGGTCTGCACGTCCAGCACGAACGCTGGTCCAACTGAGGCGCCAGGTGGAAATGGCATGGCAAGCCGCTCCACAGGACTACATCCAGCATCTCTACGATCGTCTCCATGGGAGAATAGCAGCCTGCATTGCTGCGAAAGGTGGATATACACTGTACTAGTGCCGACATTGTGCATGCTCTGTTGCCTGTGTCTATGTGCCTGTGGTTCTGTCAGTGTGATCATGTGATGTATCTGACCCCAGGAATGTGTCAATAAAGTTTCCCCTTCCTGGGACAATGAATTCACGGTGTTCTTATTTCAATTTCCAGGAGTGTATTTCATTTATTTCTTTCCATTGTACTTCGCGGAGAAATACTAACAAGGGAGCCTCCCCATCGCACCCCCCTCAGATTTAGTTATAACTTGGCACAGTGGATAGGCCTTGATAAACTGAACACAGATCAATTGAGAAAACAGGAAGAAGTTGTGTGGAACTGTGAAAAAAAAAAAGCAAAATATACAAACTGAGTAGTCCATGCGCAAGATAGGCAACATCAAGGATAATGTGAGCTCAGGAACGCCGTGGTCCCGTGGGTAGCGTGAGCAACTGCGGAGTGCGAGGTCCTTGGTTCAAGTCTTCCTTCGAGCGAAAAGTTTAATTTTTTGCTTTCAGACAATTATCAAAGTTCAGGCACTCACACATAATCAACTTCGCTCTCCAAAATTAGAGTACGTGTTCAGATTTGCTTGGACATATGCAGGATTTGACGGTCTACACACGTAAAAATTTGAAAACGTTAAAAACATATGTTTTGACAGAGCACAGGGAAAAGTGTGCGACTGTGAAACTGTTGGCTTCATTTGTTGCTGTTTATGTGACAAATCATGTTTTCATCACTTTTTTGGGAGTAATTATCACACCCATAAGAAAACCTAAATCGGGCAACGTAGAAGAATCTTTTTACCCATTCGCCAAGTGTACAAGTTAGATGGGTCGACAACATATTCCTGTCATGTGAAGCACATGCCGTCACCAGTGTCGTATAGAATATATCAGACGTGTTTTACTGTGGAGGAATCGGTTGACCTATGACCTTGCGATCAAATGTTTTCGGTTCCCATTGGAGAGGCACGTCCTTTCGTCTACTAATCGCACGCTTTTGCGATGCAGTCGCAAAACACAGACACTAAACTTATTACAGTGAACAGAGACGTCAATGGACGAATGGACAGATCATAACTTTGCGAAAATAAAGAAAAACTTTTCACTCGAGGGGAGACTTGAACCAAGGACCTCGCACTTCGCAGCTGTTCACGGGACCACGGCGCTCGTCAGCTCAGATTTTCCTTGATGTTTCCAGAATGTTTCATCCTTGATGTTGCCTATCTTCGCATGGACTACGCAGTTTGTATATTTTTCTTATATTTTCATAGTTCCACACAACTTCTTCCTGTTTTCTCGATTGATCTGTGTTCAGTTTTTCAAGGCCTATCCACTGTGCGAACTTATAGTTAAATCTGAGGGGGGTGCGATGGGGAGGTTCCCTTGTAAGATACAAACACGCGATATCGTTAACGTGAAAATACTACTGACCCTTATATATGTGAAGTACAGTTTTTCTCTCTTGCATTCCTTTGTTTCTGAACATTCTTCTTAGCTCTTTCATCTTTGTAATACATGCTCTCTGGCCAATTCTGACGTCATTGCTCAAAGCCGACGGGTTGTATCCCCTGCTAAACTAGACCCTAAAGTCAAATGAATATTTAATCACATATAAAGTTTCAGAATATTGTTTAATGTAATTTTGAAAAATTGTAATATTAGTATCTGTTTCGATAGCGTAGGGCAACAGCCTTGCCACAGTGGATACACCGGTTCCCGCCAGATCACCGAAGTTAAGCGCTGTCGGGCGTGGTCGGCGCTGGGATGGGTGACGCTGTTGCCATTTTTCGGGGTGCACTCAGCCTGGTGATGCCAATTGAGGAGCTACTCGACCGAACAGTAGCGGCTCTGGTCAAAGGAAACCATCGTAACGACCGGGAGAGCGGTGTGCTGACCACACGCCCCTCCTATCCGCATCCTCAGCTGACGATGACATGGCAGTCGGATAGTCCCGGTAGGTCAATCGTGGTCTGAAGACGGAATGCTTCGATAACTTAAATAAACTTGCATTCGATAATCTAACCATGTAGGCTCACAAAAGCCATACAATTTACGTAAAATTTCTTAGCTCGTCGCTGAGCAACGACCACCTGATATTTCAAGGAATATCTTACGCGCCACGGTGCAGATTACGAATTGTTCATAAATTGTATCGATAGAGATATTTTGTTTTTGTTATTTTTTGGCAGCTGAAGAATTGTAATCCTCTTCTGTTACCACAGTCCTGATATGTTTTTTAAAGACGGCGGAGGCGTATATGGCGTGGTCTGCAGTCACTAATCAGTTATTATAAAATATTACTATTGTGCAGTGCTGTGTAAGAATTTATGTGTGCAGCTAAAATGAAATGTCGAAAATGTTAAAGGACTTCATTTAAAGAAACAGCCAGCAAGATATAAAATTGAAATGTACGGAGCCTATTGTCGGCAATACTGACTAAGGAAATTAAATTGGTTATTGTGCTCTCAAATGCTATAGTGCCTGCTTATTACTTAAAGTATTTCTATGCTATCCATCTCCTATTAATGGTAGCAGAAATAAGTTTTTATAGTTTTCATACAGCTACCAGGGACCGACTGCATGTCGGCAAACGTCGTAGTTAAGGCAGAAGGCGCACTGCTATTTACCTTGTTTGTGATTTAAATCCAATTTCTTTTAATGTGTGGTGTAGTACAGCAAAGAAAATTTCCAATTCTGTCTGGTCCCATAGGTTTCTCTGTTCGTAGTTGCTATGTCTCATATCCAGTCTTGATCGAACATGATCATGACACAAAGAAATTAATTGGCAATGCTAACTCTGTCCTTCATCTTGAGAACGCTACGCCTTCTGGAAACTATTTCAGGTGACATATAAACAATCACATGCAGTACTTAAGTTTTTGAAAAGTCTTTGCTTTTCCCGCCAATAAGTGGTGCAAAACTCACAACAGATTTCTGAATCTTCACAAGAGAACAATAATGTAATCAAAACTTCACTTCCTGTTGCGCGGATTTTGGGCTGATTCATAAAATCATTTTGATTCATAAAGCAGTTCTTCGTAGTGCTTATTTAATCATAGCAATGTGTTTGAGCGAGGCAGATCAGCGGCTCAGGAGTCTCATATGTAGTTAGTGCTTTAGTAACAGTGATTTTCATACTTGTGTTCTGTGTAAAGTAACACATCAAAATGAAGCGTACTTATCAGCTGAGGTCCAATCTTGACGTCAACACGTCGGATGTCGAATTCGACGAGGCGTTGTATAGAAAATGTGACAAATCATAATATGAGGGAGATTGAGGAAGCTGAATTGATTAATAGAGATTCGGCTAGTGCAAGAGAGACTAGCTCTCAGAATGAACAAGATCAGCTAGATACTAAACGCGTGCCTAGCGAATCAAACTGTGGGTGTAGACATTGAGTCCTCTGCACCAATAAATATGAAAAGGTTGTTTTAGTTTCTAGTTAAATCTAATAACGAACAAAAGGTTAACACTGTAAATGAACAGAATTTAGAAATAAAGAAATCTATTGATGAACAAGAACGCAGACAGAAAGCTTTGTGGGAACAGAATTTGGAAATAAAGAAGTCTATTAGTGAACAAGAACGTAGGGAGAATACCTTTAAGGAGGAATTGCTCGACTTAGTTAATAAGTTTGAAAATGCCAATTGGGCAAGAGATAAGCAATTGTCAGATGCTTTAAATAAGCTATCATTAATCAACTCATTAAGTTATGTCTGAACTGCCTATGTGGCAGGAAAGTGTCGATTGACAATTAAATAAAGGCGAAATTCCGTGTAGAAAACAGTATTATAGAGACAACTATTCAGATATCAATTCTCATGATCAGTCACCTATAAGAAAACGTAAATGATGTGAAGGATATAATGATAATGAACGTAAAAGCGATGAAATGGATGATGCTGAACAAAGCTGTTTATATCGGGGAGCTACTTCGCCATCAAAGGTTGAACGTAGTATATTTGAATCTAGACAGTTTCAGACGTTTTCTAATGATAAGAATTCCATACAGCCCATGGTTTTTCATAAAAAGTTTTAAAAATGTGTTACCGCGTTCATGGGGAGAACGAGATAAAATTCAGTTCATTGCATCAAAAACGAGTGGTGTAGTATCTTTGTGGGCGTCTGAAGCTGCTGAGAAATGTCGATGGTGTAAAGATTGTGAAAGGTTGTTTGTAGCGAAATATTGGTCGCAAAGCAAACAAAATAGGCTTAGAAGTGAAATTCATAGTCCAGAATTTTTTAATCCCAAGAAGGGGACACTCGGGAAATATTTTGAAAAATACATTAACAAAACCAGATACTGGGATAATCCTGTCAGCCATAGTGAGCACCTTAGAACACTGAACGGAAAATTGCCCATACATTTAAGAGAAAAGTTGGTAAATGTACCGGTAGATGACGTAGATAACTTTCTATCAGTAATTGATTCATTGGATGTCATTATGGAAGACGCAAAAGGTATGGGAAACCAATTTTATACTAATGAGGTTTGCTATTCGCAACAGGGTAACAGTAAAAGTCGCAACGGGAAACCGAAAACTGGTGGGAATGTAATCCATGGTAGGAGCGATCGCGATGAAATCTACAATGATCGTAAAAATAATAATCCGGGAAGTCGAAATTATTGGTCTGATAATTCTGTTGAAAATAAAGATGAGAGTAGAAAATTTACTTACGAACTTAACAACAGAAATTTTTCGAGAGACAGTTCCGACGGAATGAATAGAAAAGAAAATTATGATGAACAGCAGGAAAGTCATGGACCATTTAATGATAGGCGTGTTAATTGGGGAAAGATTCGGAATGCACAGTAGTGGGGGGGGGGGGGGGGGGGGGGTTCCTACGAATGTGATAACGGCAAATAGTCAACATGTGCCAACACCGGTGCTCCCTAACCCAGTCTAATACAATAATAACGCTGAATGGAACCGGCAAGGTTCTGGAGTTGGGTTTAGCTGCTCGATGAGATGGGCAGCCCTCAGCCAAATAATTCAACAAACTAGAATCAGATGCTCTGAGCCTTCCCTGCGTGACAGGTGGAATGTTGGGAGGCCATGACAACATTAATCTGTTTGTTTTAAGGTATAATGAAGGAGCAGACATCCGAGACGAACTGTTGGACAACCCGGGAAAACTACGTAATAGCCGCGCGTTATTAGCCGAGCGGTCTATGGCGCTACAGTCATGGACTGTGCGGCTGATCCCGGCGGAGGTTCGAGTTCTCCCTCGGGGATGGGTGTGTGTGTTTGTCCTTAGGATAATTTAGGTTAAGGAGTGTGTAAGCTTAGGGACTGATGACCTTAGCAGTTAAGTCCCATAAGATTTTACACATATTTGAACATTTGAACTACCTAATAGTCCCGTGGAAGTGGTACATGCTGTTGTTAAGGTCAGAATCATTGATTAAGATGTTGAAATTCTGTTAGACTACGGCGCTGCCTTCGGTGTGATGAATATTGGATTGTTTAAACACTTAGCCACTAAACAAAAGTTATACTGAGTATTGTCTGGTAACTAACTACACCTTGTCTGGAGCGTTGGGATTTTTATTTATTTATTGCCAAATTATAGACCTGTTACCTGATGTTTAAAACAGGTCGTACATCTTACAATTTTCGTTTTTCATCTTTTTACAGTTTTCTTTCCTTTTGTTTTATCTACAACATTTGCAAAGAATGATTCAAAATAACAATAATTTGAGGTTGAAATATAAATAAATTTTTGTTGTTTTTAAGAAGAATAAAAAAGAAGATAGGATAGGTGAGAGATATGTTAGTACCATCACCGAGTGTGATTGACGGTGAATACCTCAGAATGGTTTCATCGAGCCGTTGACCGCCAGTCACACACACACACACACGAATGGTTATTAGTAGAGAAATAATGTTTCTTATCCTATTTGTTACTAATCCTATGTATTAACTACATTAGGTGCGCATCCTTGTACAGCATTTGGTGTTTTCTTGGCTAGATTGTCAGCAATTTGCTTATTTACTGTCACATCTCAGCTTCCTCCTCCTGTTCCTCCTCATTTTCACAATTTTCGCTGTCACTGTGGGTATCGCTGTCCATCCTCTGGAGATTTCTGTTACGCTGCACATAGGCATGTCTGTGATGTCGTGTTTTTGAAATACTGTTTGTCAGTGCGTTTAATTGTGCCCATTGTTCTTCGTCTCTTATTGCTGTGTATATATCTATGTCTGTATCTGTGTAATCTAAGTGTAGCGTATGTCTATTGTTCGTGTATTGCCCGCAGAAAAAGACAGTATGTTCTGGGGAACCTTCTTCCCCGCATGTGCATGAAGGTGTCTGCCTCAGACTCACGCGGTTTAAGTGCGTGGGATAAGGTCCGTGCCCGGTTAAGAAATGTACCATACCGCGGCTGGGATCGATATGTCTCATTCTCAACCGCTCCCTTATGTCAGGGAGGAAGTCGTGCAGCCTACGTCCCTTATCACTTACATCCCACTCACCTTGCCATGTATCCAAACGCCAACTTTTAAGGTGACGTATCGTCTCTATGGGTACACCGGTTATTGTGTGCACCTTATCTAGTCTCCCCACCTTTAACCAGTACCTTGCAGCTCTGTATTTGATCGTGATATCTATGGGGCATATTCCGTGCACCACACACAGTGCATCTGCTGAGGTGGTACCGAAGGCTCCAGATAGCCTAATTAGGACACTTCTCTGCCCTCGTCTCACGGATGCTTTGTTGGTGACCACGTTCAGTCTATGTGCCCACGTGCTAGCTGCAAAGCTGAGAACTGATTCGAAGAGCGCACAGTGGTATGTACGTATGACTGGTAGAGGTAGTCTGTACTGTTTTGAATTTAGCCTCACCAGTTTGTGGAGTATTTTTTCTGCTTTGTCTGTTGTCAGCCTTATGTGTTCGTGGAAATTCAATTTTTCATCTATGTGTACCCCAAGATAGCGCGTAATGCGTGCTCGTTTGATGTTTGTGTCCCCAATTTTACCCGAGGGTTTCCTTTGGAGTGATCCTTTCAGTAAAGTGTATGTTGTTTTGTTTTCGGCTATCCTGAGTTTGTTGTTGTGACACCACTGAGTAATTGTTTGTAGTAATCCACTGGCTTTCTCTTCTAACTGGGCTCTCTTGTTTGCAGTGACTACAACTAATAGGTCATCTGCGTAGGTGACAATTCCGTCTGACCTGTCATCCCCATCCAGAAGTTGTAGCCGGCCGAAGTGGCCGTACGGTTAAAGGCGCTGCAGTCTGGAACCGCAAGACCGCTACGGTCGCAGGTTCGAATCCTGCCTCGGGCATGGATGTTTGTGATGTCCTTAGGTTAGTTAGGTTTAACTAGTTCTAAGTTCTAGGGGACTAATGACCTCAGCAGTTGAGTCCCATAGTGCTCAGAGCCATTTGAACCATTTTTGAACCAGAAGTTGTAGGAGGGGTTCGATTGTTATGTCCCAGAAGATGGGGCCGCAGATCGACCCTTGAGGGCAGCCTTTGGTACTTCTTTTAATTACTTTCCGGCTGTCCATCTGCCATTCGACTACTCGGTCTGTACAGTAGTCCAGAAAACTGTTGTACAGTGATTGCGGTACCTCCAGATGTCTTAGCCTCTGAAACAGTGCTGGCCACCAAAGATTATCAAATGCTCCGGCAATGTCAATCACTATTGCCATGGCGTATTTCTGTTTTGTGGTGTTAACTATGTACAGGGCCTGGTTGATGGCATCATCTATTGATCTGCCAGATCTGAAACCGAACTGGTGTTGGCTCATACCCTTGAGAGCTCTGTGTGTTTGCAGGCGCTTACACAGTAGCTTCTCCTGAATCTTTGCTGGGGTGTTTATTAGGCATATTGTCCTGTACATCTTTGGATCTGAAGGATCCCTGTCCGCTGATTTCTTAATAATGACTGCTTTGGAGGTTTTCCATACTGTAGGTACCCTGCCCAGCCGTAAGGCATCGTTCAGTAACGTTGTTAGGAACGGGGTGATCCGCGGTGCTAGTTTTTTCAGTGTTTCCGAGTGGATACCATCTGGTCCAGGTGCTTTTTTGTTTTTGAGCTCTGAGATTGCTAGCGCAACCTCTTCTTGCTCAAAAGGACAGGTGACAGTTGCAGTGTTGTATGGTGTGTGTAGGTTTTCTCTTAGTGTTGCATGATATTGTGTGTCTGTATCGATAACGTCGTCAGGGAGCAGTTTATACAGCAGAAACTCCGCTGTATTCCTCCATCCCGTCGTCATCGTGCCGTCATCCTGCCTTAGCGTTCCCAGAACTAGTGGGGTTTTTATCTTCTCTGCCAGTATTTTGTATGGTTCCCCCCATATATTTTGCTCTATTTGTGTTGTTACAAATAGCTCCCATTGTTGTCTACGCGTGTTGTATAGGGTCTGTCTGTATAAGTCTTGTGCATGCCTATATGCTTCAAGTCTTATTCGTCGGTCCCTATCGGCTATCGCCCTTTGATATAATTTTCGTTTGCGTCTTGCGTCTTGTTTGAGTCTCGTAAGTTCGTTGGTCCATGGTACTGGTGAGCAATTTGTGTTCTTTGCTGTCGGTATTGATGTGTTTTGTGCATGTTGTATCACCTGTGTTAACTTGTGTGCTCTATAATCGATGCTTCCATTGATGTTTTCTAGATCGTGTCGTTGGATAATTTCCGTTAATTTGTTCCAGTCTGCTTTGTGCAACAGCAAGTGTCTGGTGTGTGATTTGGTCATTGTGTTCTGAGTGTGAGTTAGTGTGTATGTTATGACATTATGATCACTACTGGTTATGTTGTCGTGTACAGTCCAGTTTGTTACGTATGCCATTGCTGCATTATTTGCTAGCGTGAAGTCGATATTACTGCGCGTACCATCGAACCCTGCATATGTTGGTATAGGTCCTTCCGTATTCATTACATGTAATTGTGTTTCTTGTATTAGATCGGTGATTATGCGTCCTCTGTCATCTGTTCTGTCCGAGTTCCAGAGGGTCGATCTGGAATTGATGTCAGCACTTATCACTAATTTTTTGCCTCTGGCATACATTACTAGGTCTCTGATGTAGTCTGCATACGGCTGTATTTGATGGCTGTATTGGGCGTACATGGATGCAATAACCCATGTGACGTTCCCGTTAGTTATCTCTATGGTAACCAAGTGTTGATTGCGTAACTGTGTTACCTTAACTATGTTATAAGTTCTATTTAGAATTATATTGCAGCCTTACAGTCATTGCTGCCTGTTATTGTGGTAGCATGTTTTGGTAGACATATCAGTTGCCCGTTTCTGTTATAGGGTTCTTGTAAGCACATGATGTCTGCCTGCAGGTCTTGTGCTATTTTAGGGATTTCCGCGCTGACTGTCGTACTGTTTTTTGTATTATGTTGTAAGATATTCATTTTTTGTCTATGTGTTCTGGGTGTTTTACGTGTACAAAACATTTACTGCCAGTCTGTGAGTAATCAAAATATGTTCGTCCGTGTGCTCTTACATGATCTACATACACTCCTGGAAATTGAAATAATAACACCATGAATTCATTGTCCCAGGAAGGGGAAACTTTATTGACACATTCCTGGGGTCAGATACATCACATGATCACACTGACAGAACCACAGGCACATAGACACAGGCAACAGAGCATGCACAATGTCGGCACTAGTACAGTGTATATCCACCTTTCGCAGCAATGCAGGCTGCTATTCTCCCATGGAGACGATCGTAGAGATGCTGGATGTAGTCCTGTGGAACGGCTTGCCATGCCATTTCCACCTGGCGCCTCAGTTGGACCAGCGTTCGTGCTGGACGTGCAGACCGCGTGAGACGACGCTTCATCCAGTCCCAAACATGTTCAATGGGGGACAGATCCGGAGATCTTGCTGGCCAGGGTAGTTGACGTACACCTTCTAGAGCATGTTGGGTGGCACGGGATACATGCGGACGTGCATTGTCCTGTTGGAACAGCAAGTTCCCTTGCCGGTCTAGGAATGGTAGAACGATGGGTTCGATGACGGTTTGGATGTACCGTGCACTATTCAGTGTCCCCTCGACGATCACCAGTGGTGTATGGCCAGTGTAGGAGATCGCTCCCCACACCACGATGCCGGGTGTTGGCCCTGTGTGCCTCGGTCGTATGCAGTCCTGATTGTGGCGCTCACCTGCACGGCGCCAAACACGCATACGACCATCATTGGCACCAAGGCAGAAGCGACTCTCATCGCTGAAGACGACACATCTCCATTCGTCCCTCCATTCACGCCTGTCGCGACACCACTGGAGGCGGGCTGCACGATGTTGGGGCGTGAGCGGAAGACGGCCTAACGGTGTGCGGGACCGTAGCCCAGCTTCATGGAGACGGTTGCGAATGGCCCTCGCCGATACCCCAGGAGCAACAGTGTCCCTAATTTGCTGGGAAGTGGCGGTGCGGTCCCCTACGGCACTGCGTAGGATCCTACGGTCTTGGCGTGCATCCGTGCGTCGCTGCGGTCCGGTCCCAGGTCGACGGGCACGTGCACCTTCCGCCGACCACTGGCGACAACATCGATGTACTGTGGAGACCTCACGCCCCACGTGTTGAGCAATTCGGCGGTACGTCCACCCGGCCTCCCGCATGCCCACTATACGCCCTCGCTCAAAGTCCGTCAACTGCACATACGGTTCACGTCCACGCTGTCGCGGCATGCTACCAGTGTTAAAGACTGCGATGGAGCTCCGTATGCCACGGCAAACTGGCTGACACTGACGGCGGCGGTGCACAAATGCTGCGCAGCTAGCGCCATTCGACGGCCAACACCGCGGTTCCTGGTGTGTCCGCTGTGCCGTGCGTGTGATCATTGCTTGTACAGCCCTCCCGCAGTGTCCGGAGCAAGTATGGTGGGTCTGACACACCGGTGTCAATGTGTTCTTTTTTCCATTTCCAGGAGTGTATATTTTGTCCAAGTCGAAAGATTCTGACCTGCCCAGGCAGACCTGGAGCATGAGATCGAGCAGCGGCTCTGCTGATGTAGGAATATTTTCTGTCTTTAGGATGATTCTGTCTGTTTGCTCAGTTACTGGAAAACAGAGAGAATTTCCCTTTGGATGGCACAATCTAAGCAGCATCCGCTGCGCTGTCTGCAGTATCTCTTTTTTCTCTAGCCTACTTAAAAGTAAGTTAAGTTCTAAATTATCATAATTAGGTGCAGCTGGCTTGCTGTTGGTGCTGGTTTCTGTTGCGGTCTCTGAGGTGGTACTGGACGGATTGTGGCTTGGTGATGGCCGCTGATTGGGGGACATTTTAAGACCTCTTTGGGATGTCACACGGTTACGTTTCGTTTTGTCACACGCCTCTTCAATGCTGTTTGCCATCACACGTTTTTCACTGATGTTGGTGGTGCTTGCTGGCGTGGTGTCGGCGAAGGTGGTGATTTGTATGAGACTGACTGTATGTGTTATGTTGTCTTTGTTTGTGTTTGGAGTGGAGGTTGTTGCTAGACGCACGTTAACATCGTTGCAAATGTCACATGTCTCTCCCCCAGATTTGTCCTCATCTAATTGGTCTACTTTTATAAGTCTGGGTCCAGTAGTTTTGAGTTTTGTATTGGTCTGTAGCCTGAGTGTTTCGATGTGTTTTGATTCAGGGACTGCATGCCTGTCTGTTCCTTGTTCCTTTTTCCCGGGGTGAAGAGTGCCTCCCGAGACAAATTTGACTGGTTTGATGTACAGTTCACATTTACGTGTGTCGTAGGGTTTTCGATGTGATGATGATTCTGGTTTGTGTTCATCCTGTGTATGTGTGGTGTGATGTACTTCGGCTGTGAGAAATTGTGAGTATGTCGGTTTTGTTTGTACATTTTCTTGTGCACAATATATGTAAGCTCATCTTCCAACTCATCTATCCTCTGCATTAATGTTATTTGGAAGTTTATCCAGTGGTGTAACTGTCTTTTAATTTGCTTTGCCACCTCGTAGTGGATGGAACCACAAATTGTCATGTCGTCTATATATTCTATCGTATTAATGCAGCTATCCTGTAACGTCGTTGAGTGTGTTAGGGGCGGGATGGGTTCATTATCGACGTAATTCTCCGGCAGAAGATTCATTTGTCTTCTCCAGGAAATTGCTCTTTGGTAGCTTCTCTGTAATGTTGACGGTGATTTGTATTTATGTGTTTTGGGTGATTGGCTTTGGGCGTTCGTGTTTCTTGCGTGTGTGCTGATTTTAGCTGCTATAGTCTATACTGTCCAGGAGCCGGTCATGCAGCTGTTTATAGGTCTGACAATCACCTCCTTTTGTTTTATTGCAGACGCGGCCTCTGTATTTGCAGGGGATACAGACGCAAACCGCGGACCTGCACTCACTGCGCTTGTGTCCTTGGTTGCCGCACTTGGCACACGTGACGTAGGTTTTTCTGCAGGTTTTAGTCGTATGTCCTAGGTCGCAACACTTAAAACACTTGTTTACTACTGTATAGTCTTTCACAGAAAGTGATTCGAAGTCTATGTAGACTCTCTGTCTTCTTGTAAGGACTCTGCGCAGGTGTGGGCTGACCTCCAGTATCTGGTGAGTGAAGCCCCTTCCTCTAGGCCCTGTTTTGAATCTTATTTTGACCTCTCTGTCGAAGTCTTCCTTCTTGGTGTCACTGCTTAGATTCTGCTCGTAAAGGCTTTCTAGAAACTCTTCGTCGGTAAGTGTATCTGGCACGTGATCTACTGCCACGAGTGGCTTGCGTTTTCGCGGTCCTTCACAGACAATGGTGTGCAGGTCTTTTGTCTTTTCTATTATTTTTCGACAGTCCTCCTGTGTTTCCGTTTCTACTATAACTGCAGTCTGTGTGGTTCTGATTGATTTTATATGTATATTCTCTTTCCTGGGATTTATATTCTTGGTGATGGTCTGTCGGACAGCTATGGCGTCTTGATTTTCTGTCGATTTGATATAGAGGGTTGTGGCCTGTTTTGTTTTAGCCTGTTCTATTCTTCGAGCCTCTTTGGTTTTGGGCTCTATAGTTAAGGCGGCAGCATATGTCAGTGTCTGTGCTTGTGTCTGTGCTTGTTGTGTGACTTTATTAGTTAGTTCTCTTATTTGTTGCTGCAAGTCTTGGTTCGCTACACTCAGTTCCCTATTTTCGTTCTCTAATTTCTCAGCCTTCTCTTGCAAAGTTTGTATTTGTAAGTCTTTGACTGGATTCGAGGCTCTCTGTAGTTCTAGTCTTAGTCGCCTATTTTCATCGTTTCGGCAGGACAGTTTAGCTTCGAGGCTAGTTATTTCGAAAGCCAAGGGAAACACTGTGTCTCTAATGACGGTTAACAGGGCAGATGAAACATGCTTAGCTTTTAACTCTGCTCCTACTTCACTCAATATTTTGTCTATGGCTGCTATCTTTTGACTGGAGGACATGGGCACAAGTTCTTCCTCCGTGTGTTCCATACCTGGAGTGACGTTGATGGCTGTAGCTAGCGTCCTACCCCATGCTTTCCTTCCTCTTCCGTCGGCGTCTGGTGTGGTGGTGTCGCTGCTTCGTCGGCTGGAATCCAGGGCAGAAGGTAGGCAGGCGGTTGTCTACCAACAGCAGGGAGCACAGCTGGTGGCCGCTACTGCTGACGTCGACGGCGGGGCGCGGGGCAGTTGGCGGCCGCTGCCGACGCGTCGGATTCCGCTGCGGCTGGCGAGGGGAGGATGCTAAGTTCACCGGACTTGGATACGATGTGACGTCATTATGACGTATACACGCTACATCGAAAACGATAGAAACCGTATATCGACTATTCGACTTTTGTGAACTTTCGAGAGGTAGTGACAGGGTAGCGCTGTGCTCTGCGCCATTCGTTTAAATGTGTCTTGCGTTCCTTGCGTTTAAATCGTGTATTGTACTGTGTTTGTGTCCTGTGCGTTGTTTTTCGTTTGCTCGTCTCTAATTATGTGTTCAGCATTCGAAAGACTAATGAGAGAAAATCTGAAAGAGTTCAGCATCGATGACGACGGGCAATTGCGTGGTTATTGTGAATCTCAAGCAGAAATTGACGTACGTCTGAGCCAGATGAAGTGCGTCGGTTATTCGTACTCGGTGAGAAGAAGCACTCAGCAGCCAAAATCTTTAGATGCGTCAAGACACTAACCTTTGGTTAAGATTACATTGAGAAATCCACTTCCCCTCATATTTCATCTCCGGTCGACGATTTTTTTTTTCAACAATGCCTCATATTTTTCTTTTTAAGTTCGAAATTCAGTCATTCTACACACCAGTCATTACTGGACACTAAGGTACCTGTCTCTGCGGTCCGAGTGTAAAATTACTTGGAATTATGGTTGATAAAAGACTATCTTGAGATGGACATATAAATTACTTAGCTAACAAACTTGCACAAGTTCTCTTTCAGCTATATAAATTAAGAAAAAAAGTCAGCAAGAGTATGCTGCTACAATGTAATATGTACTGACAAGACCAATTGTATGAAACCATACTAAAATATTGATAATAAATAAATATTATTTTCGGCGTAAGCGTTCAACACAACAATCACACAATCAAATCTGGTCGGGACATAAGAAGACTTCACTTTTTTACGAAACGTATTGTCTGTTCTATTAATAGCCAGCTCTTTTATTTTGGCGAAATACATATACGCTGCCACACTGAGCTGTTATCAGAATCGCACGTGTCAAAACAAACCACTAGCTGACGACAGTTTAGAATCTGGAACGTTCGTAAAAGTCGATAGGTGTGTTAATCGACTAAAGCGTATATACGTCATAATGACGTCACATGGTATCCAAGTCCGGTGAACTTAGCATCATCCCTGGCGAGGTGTGGGAGCGCGCGGCGCGGAGTGCTGACGCCCGAGAACCGGCGCGGCTGGCTGGCGGAACCGACGCGCGCTCGGCCAGCGGGAGGGCGACGGCCTCTCCGTTGACGCGCTCCACACGACGAACGCACTAGCAGCACTTTAATCACTCTCTCTGTTTCATTTACAGTATTTAAAGAGTAAACGAGTACGGACTGTGTAAGATAACACGCCCGGTACACGATAATTAAAAATCAGTGTCCACAATCAAATTTTTACCGAGAAAATCTGCATCTGAATGCGGAGCCACATCACACTGCAACCTACTCGGCCGCCATCTTGCGACCCGACTCGTTGGGATTACGCTCCGTTGTCATTAAAGCCCAAGTATTAGTGGATGCATAAGGACAAGGGAATCCTCATCTTTCTTTTCCTTGTATCTGGGGGGCTGACTTTATGCGTGGACGAGACGTAATGCTCGACTTCGGGAAAGAAATGTGTATTCTGAACAATCAGGGTAGGGTAGCTACGTTGCAACTAGTACGGAAACTTGAATACGTGCAAAATATATGTAATATAATAAGAGTTCAGAGTTAAGAAGTAAAATTACTTTACTTGAATAATGATTATCACTTATGTTCATTAGCTGAGGATTCTGTGTCGGAAATAAAAGAATTAGTACGGTATCTCAAAAAACATAAGAGTCCGAATATTTGTCGAACAGAGAAGTAATTTAGCAGCTGTACTTAATGCGTATATTAATGTATTTGATGCTAAACCAGGCCTTATTAAGGATTATGAACACGTTATCGATGTCTATCCGCATCAAACCTATTGTAAATCCTCATACTCAATAACTTGGGCGCATAAAGGAAAAGTGGCCACAGAGATTATAAAGATGTTGGATTGGGGCATAATTGAACCGTCTACTTCACCATCCAGTAGTCCCTTGGTAGCAGTGGGAAAGGCAGATGGTAGTTCACGCCTAGTTTTCGACGCGTGTGATATAAATAAAATCATAAAGCCTGTGTGCACGAAGACTGAAAATTTAGAAAAATTGGTCCAAAGTTTTCATGCGGTGCGTTACCTAACCACATTGGATTTAAAATCTTCATATTGTAAAAAGAAATGCGACAAAAACTAGTAAGAGTATGTACTTATAACATCAACGATAAGGTCTTGCAAAGGAAACGTGCAAAATCGTCAGCTATCGAAAGACCGAACAAGAAATGGCAACATTTGTATATGGGTTCTTATCAAATTATGGACATACTGCATTCTGGTAGCTATTTGCTACGGGATATTGATAATACTGCTTACAAGAGGGGATTATTTCCTCATAAAGATTTGAAAAAAATGTATGAATAAGTTTTAGGGTTTAGAAAATAATTTCAAGATTCTATTCAAGGATTTGTTATTTTCAAGTGTACGTAGTGAAGAGAGTCTTTTCATCGTTGTTGTTTCGAAGTAATAACTTCTCTTGGAATTTATGTATTATAGTTTTAAGTATGCCTCTTTTGTAAAGTCATTTCACGCGGTGTGATTTTGTAAAAGCACTATGATGGACTGGGGGTTTAATAAGAGTATAGCGCGGAAGAATTTTATCCTACAATAGGAATTTAACTGTTTCCTAGCCACAATATTGAGTTGATAGTAAAAAGAGGTAATTGAGATAAGCAGTGACGTGCGCTACCGTGTAGGATGGAAAATACCAGTGTTCAAATGAAAATGAAAAATTTGGATGCATGATGATAGAAGCTAGTAGTTGTAAGAAGGTTTCATGATCCGGAACTTATAAATTTACGTAATCCGGACTTGATGCTTAACAGTTAATCTGTGCATTTAAAGAGAACGTTATGTGTTCCGAACTGACAATGGACGGAATCCGAGCTCGATGTCGAGTGTGAATATGTATCATGTGATCGCATTACTGGTTCGGAACTGCTAAAAACAGAATCTGACCTCGTAGGGAAAACTTAAAGGTACGACACTATAAATGTCTAATTATGTGTGTGGGACAGAACGTAATAATTCATGAAAATATCATTAGTAGGATTTTATCTGTGATGACTGACAAATAGTAATGAACTGAGTAAATGAAATAATCAGTGTTGACAAATCGCTAAAGTGTCACAGGACTTTATATACACTCCTGGAAATGGAAAAAAGAACACATTGACACCGGTGTGTCAGACCCACCATACTTGCTCCGGACACTGCGAGAGGGCTGTACAAGCAATGATCACACGCACGGCACAGCGGACACACCAGGAACCGCGGTGTTGGCCGTCGAATGGCGCTAGCTGCGCAGCATTTGTGCTCCGCCGCCGTCAGTGTCGGCCAGTTTGCCGTGGCATACGGAGCTCCATCGCAGTCTTTAACACTGGTAGCATGCCGCGACAGCGTGGACGTGAACCGTATGTGCAGTTGACGGACTTTGAGCGAGGGCGTATAGTGGGCATGCGGGAGGCCGGGTGGACGTACCGCCGAATTATTGTCGCCAGTGGTCGGCGGAAGGTGCACGTGCCCGTCGACCTGGGACCGGACCGCAGCGACGCACGGATGCACGCCAAGACCGTAGGATCCTACGTAGTGCCGTAGGGAACCGCACCGCCACTTCCCAGCAAATTAGGGACACTGTTGCTCCTGGGGTATCGGCGAGGACCATTCGCAACCGTCTCCATGAAGCTGGGCTACGGTCCCGCACACCGTTAGGCCGTCTTCCACTCACGCCCCAACATCGTGCAGCCCGCCTCCAGTGGTGTCGCGACAGGCGTGAATGGAGGGACGAATGGAGATGTGTCGTCTTCAGCGATGAGAGTCGCTTCTGCCTTGGTGCCAATGATGGTCGTATGCGTGTTTGGCGCCGTGCAGGTGAGCGCCACAATCAGGACTGCATACGACCGAGGCACACAGGGCCAACACCCGGCATCATGGTGTGGGGAGCGATCTCCTACACTGGCCGTACACCACTGGTGATCGTCGAGGGGACACTGAATAGTGCACGGTACATCCAAACCGTCGTCGAACCCATCGTTCTACCATTCCTAGACCGGCAAGGGAACTTGCTGTTCCAACAGGACAATGCACGTCCGCATGTATCCCGTGCCACCCAACGTGCTCTAGAAGGTGTAAGTCAACTACCCTGGCCAGCAAGATCTCCGGATCTGTCCCACATTGAGCATGTTTGGGACTGGATGAAGCGTCGTCTCACGCGGTCTGCACGTCCAGCACGAACGCTGGTCCAACTGAGGCGCCAGGTGGAAATGGCATGGCAAGCCGTTCACAGGACTACATCCAGCATCTCTACGATCGTCTCCATGGGAGAATAGCAGCCTGCATTGCTGCGAAAGGTGGATATACACTGTACTAGTGCCGACATTGTGCATGCTCTGTTGCCTGTGTCTATGTGCCTGTGGTTCTGTCAGTGTGATCATGTGATGTATCGGACCCCAGGAATCTGTCAGTAAAGTTTCCCCTTCCTGGGACAATGAATTCACGGTGTTCTTATTTCAATTTCCAGGAGTGTATATATAGGGTGGTCCATTGATAGTGACCGGGCCAAATATCTCACGAAATAAGCGTCAAATGAAAAAACTACAAAGTACGAAACTTGTCTAGCTTGAAGGGGGAAACCAAATGGCGCTATTGTTGGCCCGCTAGATGGCGCTGCCATAGGTCAAACGGATATCGACTGCGTTTTTTAAAAATAGGAACCCCCATTTTTATTACATATTCGTGTAGTACGTAAAGAAATATGAATTTTGGACCACTTTTTTCGCTTTGTGATAGATGGCGCTGTAATAGTCACAAACATATGGATCACAATTTTAGACAAACAGTTGGTAACAGGTAGATTTTTTAAACTAAAATACAGAACGTAGGTACTATTGAACATTTTATTTCGGTTGTTCCAATGTGATACATGTACCTTTGTGAACTTATCATTTCTGTGAACGCATGCTGTTACAGCGTGATTAACTGTAAATACCACATTAATGCAATAAATGCTGAAAATAATGTCCGTCAACCTCAATGCATTTGGCAATACGTGTTACGATATTCCTCTCAACAGCGAGTAGTTCTCCTTGCGTAATGTTCGCTCATGCATTGACAATGCGGTGACGCATGTTGTCAAGCGTTGTCGGTGGATCACGATAGCAAATATCCTTCAACTTTCTCCACAGAAAGAAATACGGGGATGTCAGATTCGACGAACTTGCGGGCCATGGTATGGTGCTTCGACGACCAATCCACCTGTCATGAAATTTGCTATTCAATACCGCTTCAACCGCACGCGAGCTATGTGTCGCACATCCATCATGATGGAAGTACATTGCCATTCTGTCATGCTGCGAAACATCTTGTTGTAACATCGGTAGAACATTACGTAGGAAATCAGCATACATTGCACCATTTAGATTGCCATGATAAAATGGGGGCCAATTATCCTTCCTCCCATAATGCGGCACCATACATTAACCCGCCAAGGTCGCTGATGTTCCACTTGTCGCAGCCATTGTGCATTTCCCGTTGCCCAATAGTGCATATTATGCCGGTTTACGTAACCGCTTTTTACTTCGTCGCTAAATAGAACGCGTGCAAAATATCTGTCATCGTCCCGTAATTTCTCTTGCGCCCAGTGGCAGAACTGTACACGACGTTCAAAGTCGTCGCCATGCAATTCCTGGTGCATAGAAATATGGTACGGATGCATTTGATTTTGACGTAGCATTCTCAACACCGACGTTTTTGAGATTCCCGATTCTCGCGCAATTTGTCTGTTACTGATGTGCGGATTAGCCGCGACAGCAGCTAAAACACCTACTTGGGCATCATCATTTGTTGCAGGTCGTGGTTGACGTTTCACATGTGGCTGAACACTGTTTCCTCAAATAACGTAACTATCCGGCGAACGGTCCGGACACTTGGATGATGTCGTCCAGGATACCGAGCAGCATACATAGCACACGCCCGTAGGGTATTTTGATCACAATAGCCATACATCAACACGGTATCGACCTTTTCCGCAATTGGTAAATGGTCCATTTTAACACGGGTAATGCTGAAGATTACATGGGTAGATCACATAAATAATGAGGAGGTACTGAATAGAATTGGGGAGAAGAGGAGTTTGTGGCACAACTTGACAAGAAGTAGGGACCGGTTGGTAGGACATGCTCTGAGGCATCAAGGGATCACAAATTTAGCATTGGAGGGCAGTGTGGAGAGTAAAAATCGTAGAGGGAGACCAAGAGATGAATACACTAAGCAGATTCAGAGGGATGTAGGTTGCAGTAGGTACTGGGAGATGAAAAAGCTGGGACAGGATAGAGTTGCATGGAGAGCTGCATCAAACCAGTCTCAGGACTGAAGACCACAACAACAACAAAAATGTATCACGAAGCAAAGCCCGTCCGCACTGGCAGAATGTTACGTGATACCACGTACTTATACATTGTAGTTAGCCAATCAGATCGTCGCGCGCGTAAAGACAGGTTTCAGCTAACGAGACAAAGCACTCGTTGGGCAACACAGCCCCTGGCAGGCCGCTTGAATGCGAGCGCGCGACGCCCCGATTGGCTAAATTCTATGCTAAATAACTCGCAAGCGTAGCAACGTATCGAATTTCTTTCTTAACATTTATGTCTTAGTACAACCTGCCCTGTAACATCCCTACAAGCATTTCACACATTTCCTGAACACCCTGTATACAGGGTGAGTCACCTAACGTTACCGCTGGATATATTTCGTTAACCACATCAAATGCTGACGAATCGATTCCACAGACCGAACGTGAGGAGAGGGGCTAGTGTAACTGGTTAATACAAGCCATAAAAAAATGCACGGAAGTATGATTTTTAACACAAACCTTCCTTTTTTTTAAAAATGGAACCCCGTTAGTTTTGTTAGCACATCTGAACGTATAAACAAATACGTAATCAGTGCCGCTTGTTGCATTGTAAAATGTTAGTTACATCCGGAGATATTGTAACCTAAAGTTGACGCTTGAGTACCACTCCTTCGCTGTTCGATCGTGTGTATTGGAGAGCACCGAATTACGTAGGAATCCAAAGGGAACGGTGATGGACCTTAGGTTCAGAAGAGTCTGGAACAGCACATTACGTCCACCTTCTTATTGGTCTTTTTCACTGACGCACATGTACATTACCATGAGGGGTGAGGTACATGTACACACGTGGTTTCCGTTTTCAGTTACGGAGTGGAATAGAGTGTGTCCCGACATGTCAGGCCAATAGATGTTCAATGTGGTGGCCATCATTTGCTGCACACAATTGCAAATCTCTGGTGTGATGAATGTCGTACACGCTGCAGTATATCTGGTGTAATGTCGCCGCCGGCTGCCACAGTACGTTGTTTCATATCCTCTGGGGTTGTAGGCACATCACGGTACACATTCTCCTTTAACGTACCCCACAGAAAGAAGTCCAGAGGTGTACGATCAGGAGAACGGGCTGGCCAATTTATGCGTCCTCCACGTCCCATGAAACGCCTGTCGAACATCCTGTCAAGGGTCAGCCTAGTGTTAATTGTGGAATGTGCAGGTGCACCATCATGCTGATACCACATACGTCGATGCGTTTCCAGTGGGACATTTTCGAGCAACGTTGGCAGATCATTCTGTAGAAACGCGATGTATGTTGCAGCTGTTTGGGCCCCTGCAATAAAGTGTGGACCAATGAGGTGGTCGCCAATGATTCCGCACCATACATTTACAGTCCACGGTCGCTGTCGCTCTACCTGTCTGAGCCAGCGAGGATTGTCGACGGACCAGTAACGAATGTTCCGTTGATTCACCGCCCCGTGGTTTGTGAAACCCGCTTCATCGGTAAACAGGTAGAACTGCAATGCATTCTCTGTTAATGCCCATTGACAGAATTGCACTCAATGATTAAAGTCATCACCATGTAATTGCTGATGTAGGGACACATGAAACGGGTGAAAGCGGTGACGATGCACTATGCGCATGACACTACTTTGACTCAGTCCACCGGCTCTCGCAATGTCCCGTGTATTCATGTGTGGGTTCATGGCAACAGCAGCTAACACACCAACTGCACCCGCTTCTCCTGTGACGGGCCTGTTACGGACCCGTTTGCGTGCTACGACCATACCTGTTGCATACAGTTGGCGGTAGATGTTTTGCAATGTGCGGCACGTTGGATGCTCTCTGTCCGGGTACCGTTCTGCATACATCCTGCAGGCTTCAGCTGCATTTCGTCGACACTCGCCATAGATGAGTATCATCTCCGCCTTTTCAGAGTTCGAATACACCATGGTCACAGTTCCTACAACACTACACTATCACAGACGTCTGGTAACACGGTGTACTACAGTTGGTCTGCGTGCGGAGACGAATGCAGAATAACAATAGCAGCAAGCGCTACATGCGGACACTGCGACAGCTAGACCAAACCACAACAGTGCACTACAGCCACACTCGTAAACACGGTCGTCATCGTAAACATGTCCCTGCAGATGCTGCTCGCCGACCGTGGCCCGTGTTTGTTACAACACGCAACTGAACGTCGGAGGTTTCAAGCATCAACTTTAGGTTACAATATCTCCGGATGTAATTAACATTTTTACAATGCAACAAGCGGCACTGATTACGTATTTGTTTATATGTTCAGATGTGCTAACAAAACTAACGGGGTTCCATTTAAAAAAACGTAGGTTTGTGTTAAAAATATACTTCCGTGCATTTTTGTATGGTTTGTATTAAATAATTACACTAGCCCCTCTCCTCACGTTCGGTCTGTGGAATCGGTTCGTCAGTATTTCATGTGGTTTACGAAATATATCCAGCGGTAACGTTAGGTGACCCACCCTATATATATATATATATATATATATATATATATATGTTTCTTCAGTTTTATATATATATAAGAAACTGCAAAAAGGTGGGAATTTGAGGAGATGGGACCTGGATAAACTAAAAGAACCAGAGGTTGTAGAGAGCTTCAGGGAGAGCATTATGGAACGTTTGACAAGAATGGGGGACAGAAATACAGTAGAAGAAGAATGGGTAGCTTTGAGAGATGAAATAGTGAAGGTAACAGAGAATCAAGAGGGTCAAAAAACGAGGGCTAATACTATAAATCCTTGGGTGACAGTAGAAATATTGAATTTAATTGATGAAAGGAGAAAATATAAAAATGCAATAAATGAAGCAGGCAAAAAGGAATACAAACGTCCCAAAAATGAGATCGACAGGAAGTGCAAAATGACTAAGCAGGGATGGCTAGAGGACAAACGTAAGAATGTAGAGGCGCATATCACTAGGGGTAAGATGGATATGGCCTACAGGAAAATTAAAGAGACCTTTGGAGAAAAGAGAACCACTTGCGTGAATATCAAGAGCTCAGATGGAAACCCAGTTCTAAGCAAAGAAGGGAAATCAGAAAGGTGGAAGTAGTATATAGAGGGTCCATACAAGGGCGATGTTCTTGACGACAATATTATAGAAATGGAAGAGAATGTAGACAAAGATGAAATAGGAGATATGATACTGTGTGAAGAGTTTGACAGAGCACTGAAAGACCTAAGTCGAAACAAGGCCCCCGGAGTAGACAACATTCCATTAGAACTACTGACAGCCTTGGGAGAGCCAGGCCTAACAAAACTCTACCATTTAATGAGCAAGATGTATGAGACAGGCGAAACACCCTCAGACTTCAAGAAGAAAATAATAATCCCAATCCCAAAGAAAGTAGGTGCTAACAGATGTGAAAATTACCGAACTATTGCTTTAATAAGTCACAGCTGCAAAATACTAACGCGAATTCTTTACAGACAAATGAAAAAACTGGTACAAGCTGACCTCGGGGATGATCAGTTTGGATTCCGTAGAAATGTTGGAACACGTGAGGCAATACTGACCTTAAGACTTATCTTAGAAGAAAGATTAAGGAAAGGCAAACCTACGTATCTAGCATTTGTAGACTTAGAGAAAGCTTTTGACAATGTTGACTGGAATACTCTCTTTCAAATTCTAAAGGTGGCAGGGGTAAAATACAGGGAGCGAAAGGCTATTTACAATTTGTACAGAAACCAGATGGCAGTTATATGAGTCGAGGGGCATGAAAGGGAAGCAGTGATTGGGAAGGGAGTGAGACAGGGTTGTAGCCTATCCCCGATGTTATTTAATCTGTATATTGAGCAAGCAGTTAAGGAAACAAAAGAAAAATTCGGAGTAGGAATTAAAATCCATGGAGAAGAAATAAAAACTTTGAGGTTCGCCGATGACATTGTGATTGTGTCAGAGACAGCAAAAGACCTGGAAGAGCAGCTGAACGGAATGGACAGTGTCTTGAAAGGAGGATATAAGATGAACATCAACAAAAGCAAATGAGTATAATGGAATGTAGTCGAATTCAATCGGGTGATGCTGCGGGGATTAGATTAGGAAATGAGACGCTTAAAGAAGTAAATGAGTTTTGCTATTTGGGGAGCAAAATAACTGATGATGGTCGAAGTAGAGAGGATATAAAATGTAGACTGGGAATCGCAAGGAAAGCGTTTCTGAAGGAGAGAAATTTGTTAACATCGAGCATAGATTTAAGTGTCAGGAAGTCGTTTCCGAGAGTATTTGTATGGAGTGTAGCCATGTATGGAAGTGAAACGTGGACGATAAATAGTTTAGACAAGAAGAGAATAGACGCTTTCGAAATGTGGTGCTACAGAAAAATGCTGAAGATTAGATGGGTAGATCACATAACTAACGAGGAGGTATTGAACAGAATTGTAGAGAAGAGAAATTTGTGGCGCAACTTGACTAGAAGAAGGGATAGGTTGGTAGGGCATATTCTGAGGCATCAAGGGATCACCAATTTAATATTGGAGGGCAGTGTGGAGGGTAAAAATTGTAGAGGGAGACCAAGAGATGAATACACTAAACAGATTCAGAAGGATATAGGTTGCAGTAGGTACTTGCACAGGATAGAGTAGTATGGAGATCTGCATCAAACCAGTCTCTGGACTGAAAACCACAAAAAAATATATATATATATATATATATATATATATATATATATATATATATATATATCTGTGTGTGTGTGTGTGTGTGTGTGTGTGTGTGTGTGTTGTTTATAATAATATTGTTTATTCTTGGGCCTGAGGTGATACCCAGCCGTTGAGCTGTTGCCAAAATATATGCACTTCTTTATGTTTCATATTCTCTATGCTGAGTTGTGATAGACAACTGTTCGTGTACCACCCTGAGGCAACATGCTGTCGCCGCCTAAACAACCCGAAGGAGCGAGAAGCTGCGTCCACGAGGATATTAACACCTCATCGTAGTCAGTCACGTTGCATAGGTTCTGCAATCATCTGGGTGCCACTGCTGTAGGCGAGCGCTGCAGATACACCCTGGCTGAGCGTGTTGGGATGCAGTCGAAGTTGCCTCAACTGACGGAGCCGAACACAAGCCGGCAGATCATCAGAAGACCCAACTGCCAGATTTACGAAGATGGTAAACGGATACGAGAGCTGCAGGGCTTTGGACAACATTTCATCTGCAGCAAGATGAGAAAACTTGCCTTTTGAACTTACGATCAAATGCATGGAGATGACAGGTAATGTGATGTCATTTCCGATTGTTGGTACACCGCAAGTCAAAAGAAGAGGCGGGTACAACCACGAGCAACAATCTCGCCAAAGCTGACGTCAACAGCAAACAACTGAAGCAGAGTAACAAAAAGAATACCAGGATTCATCGAGTCGAGTCGCTAGTTGTTCAAGAGGCGGCTCGAAAAACTTCAAATTTGGAGGGTCGCCATTCGACGTGTTTGGAGATTCGCTGTTCGGCTGGTTTGGAGATCTGCTGCACATCAATGAAGACAACAATGAAGAAGATTGCGAAACATTTTATGAAATAACCCGATGAAATTCTGTACTTTAGGAATAATGAAATCTTCTTTATGATAGGTGGACTTAATCTGCATTAAGATAGCTATGAAATATTTAAGGAATTCTAAAGTATAAAGTGAAATAATTAAGGACTTTAAAATATGATGTGTTCTAGCATAGAAGAAGACTGAACATTTTCCATACTTCATCCATATTAACCCTGCACTTCGGTGCATGAAAAATCGAAGAGGTAGCCCCACCTCACAGCACCCATGAGAAATCCAAAATGAAAAATCTAAGAGGTACTCCAAACTCACAGTTCCCATTAGAAAAATCCACAATAAAAAACCTAAGAGCATTTCTGTTGAAAAATCCAAAAAAGGAAACATCACAGCTCCCTCTGTACAAGACCTAAAGAAAGAGAGTCATTGCCCTATAGTCCAAGAAGAAAGCTAAAGTCTTGTCAAGTCAGAAAAAAGAGATAAATCGCGGTTAAGGGGTAGAATGATAACAGCTGACATAAGAAAGTAACCTGTTATCATTCTGGGGGGCTGTGTAACCGTTCTTTAGAGAGTGGGTATTCAGAAACGAATATTAGATTAAATTCTGTAATACGAAATGACCGAAGAGCCAAAACACGGTAGTTGTATTTCGAAGTAATAGTTAAAATTTTACAAAGAGTAGTATTCGAAATAGAGTAACGCAAAGTAGTACAAAGGGAATCCAAGGAGGACACAACAGAGCTACGTTTTGTTTTGAATACAATATATAAACCAATGCGCAGTATTGTTAGCTCTCTTGAGTTTTTGTTTTCAATGGTGCATGTTCGCAGCCTTCTGTGGCAGTCGGAAGTTAGGGATTGTAAGCCTAATTAAATATCATTCTGATAACTGGATTAGACATTGGAGTGGTGTATAATAGATTATTTTGAGATATTGGGACAGAAAATAGTTGGACCTTATCATACTAATATCTTTGCCGGTCGTTGTCTAGGCCATTCTTTGTTATGTTCAAAACTGTGAGAATTATTCACAAAATGTTAGAGTTCAATACAAGAAACTTATTTTGTCAAATAATAATTGTTTAATTTAACATTTCTACTTTCATTTCGTAGTAGCAATCACAAATTCACAATTTATAAATGTTATACATGTTTTTTACTACTTTTTTTCTTAAGATGCCAACACAATACTCACGAGATTAAATTAAATCATTCTGAATCTCTCACGAGGTGAGTAGCTAGTTAGAAATTTCCATGAGATTACAAAAACACAAATTAAAAGCTTTTCAGCACACTACAAATCTACTGACCTTCACTTCAAGCAATAAAAGGTAAAAAAGGGTAGAATAAACTAAGAAGTGAAGTGATCATCTTACGCATTAGAAAGTATTGTGTGCATTTTCTGATAAAAATAATTTTTGTTCTAAGAACTAAAAAGTGGCTAATGTGAAATGCTTAATTCATTTACTTTTAGTTAATGGTGAGAAGTGATGCCTCTAGTTAATCCACATACTAACAGTTGTGAGTGATATTTAAGTAACAAAAATAACCAGTCTCATGCTCATATTTAAACATAAAAGATTGAGAATAATTGGGATACATGAAGTTGAAGAAATTACCGCTTAATAATCACAAAATGCTAATTTGTCCAAATTACGATAATAACTTAAGCTTTTGTCAATCTACTATTTCGAGATATAATTAGTTTGAAATATTTATTCAATTACTGAATTATTACAAATATATGAATATACTTAAGCTTCTTTTACATCCATTACAATTAACGCTAGGCGAAGCATAAATTTCAATAATTCCATAAACATATACACCTGTATATATAAAATACCTTAGTAAAAGCATTACTATACTGCTTCATACTTTTCAAAGTGAGACACGTTTCCACATATGTGGGGTGAATTTTTCTGTCGATTTTGATGGGCATCCATCCCTTACTCCACAGAAAATGAATTGCACTTTCTTACTTGTATGCCATAGATGTGTGAAGCATAACTGCCATCTTCAACACCTGACAGCAGTACTATGCCATGGAGCTACTGGCACATAAGGCCAGGCTAGTCCAAGAAAATTCCACAACTGGGAATGGATATGTTGACTTTGCCCTTGCAGTGGTAATTTAGCTAAAAAAATCTAAAGGCTGTAAATTCATCTAAATACTAAGGGATTACAATTACAAATAACTAAAACTGGAATGATGATGGAGGTAATGTTGTGGGTAAAGGAAACCAAAGACTGATTTATTGGTAGAACACTTACAAAGTGCAACAGATCTGCTAAAAGGACTGCTTATGTAATGCTTGTCCACCCACTTCTGGTGTATTGCTGTGCAGTGTGGGACCCACATCTGATGGGACTGAAGGAGGACTTTGAAAAAGATTGAAGAAGGGCAGCTCATTTTGTATTACCACGCAATAGGAGTGAGAGTGCCATGGACATGATACTGAATTGGGGTGGAAATTTACTTTTTTGGTTGCTCCACAATCTTCTCATGAAATTTCAATCACCACTCTCTCATACAATTGCTAAAATATTCTGTTGATGCCCACCCACATAAGAAGGAAGGATAATCGTTATAAAATTAGAGAAATAAGAGCTCGCACAGGAAGATATCAGTGTTCGTTTTTCCCACATGCCATTTGAGGGTAAAATGGTAGAGAAATAGCTTGAATGCTATTCAATGAACCATCTGTCATGTACTTAATAGTGAATTGCAGAGTAATTGTGTAGATGTAGATGTAGATGTGAAGGGCAATGGCTTCCTGATTCACTCTAATAAATAAAAATTTATCCAAGGAAAAAGAGTTTATCAGGAAAAATGATTTTACATTAGAATTAAAACTTGTTAGACATTATATGTTAGTAGCCTTCTGACCACAAATTTATGTTGCTGCATATTGAACTGCCTTCTGAGCCACTGACAGCTTCGTTACTGAGTAGTGATGGCGAACTTTTTATCTGTTGTTGTAGGTGTGGGCACTACTATTCTTCTCAGATTATGATGGCTTACTCATTATGAATTTCATTATGCAGTATGTGTATTGTGATAGTACAGTTAAAATTCCTAACTCCTTGAGGAGGTAACTGCAAGAAGACTACTGGTGAAGAGCACACAGTATTCTTACTGTTCCCTGTTGATAGCAATTATAAAAACAGCAAAAGTAGCTGAGCTTAGTTGTTTGAGAAGCTCAGTAATGTGCTTCTTGCAGTTCAAGTTTTCATAAATATGTTCATCCAAAAATTTGTGTATTCTACCCTGTTTACTGATTCCTCTTCATGTGCTACATCAACTATTGGTATGACTCTATTTGTTGTACAGAACCGAATATAGTGTGTTTTCCAAAAATCTCTCTTTGTTCAGTATGATTCAAACCAGTTGTGTGGAAAAACACCAATTCCGTAGAATTTTAAGTTTTTCTGGAGGAGTAGCATGATCAATACCATGAAACACCCTGGAAAGATAAAAAAAACCAACTGGCAATATTTTCATTATTTAAGGCTTGTTATATTTGGCGAGTGAATGTCTAAATAGAATTCTCAGTAAATCAAACCTTTTGTAATACAAACTGTGATGTGCTAAGTAAATTGTTTCTACTTCAGTGTGAGTCTACTCTTCAGAAACTGGACAATAGTTATTGATGTCCACCTTGTCCCCTTTTCTAATAAAGATGAGTAGCAAGTGCACATTTTAATGTCAGGAAAAATGCCCCATGCCAGTGATGTGATACCTATATCATTATTGAAGCTGCTTATTAACTCAGAAGAACTTTCCAGAATTCTGTTTGAATCTCCATCAGCACCATTTCAGGTCTTGCTTTTTAGAATTTTGTTAATTTCACTGAAAGATTTTGGCATTACTTCTATTTGGTTAATGTTTTGGGGAATGAAATTTTTAATATATTCTCTTCCTTCTTCAAATGAATATTGTAAACCTATTTTTGCTGCTACATTTAGAAAATTATTGTTAAAAATACCCTCAACTTAAAAACTATCAGTGAGAACATTTCCATTTAGTTTAATTGTTGTGGTATATTTTACATTGACTGGTTGCCCCAACTCTCATTTCACAATACAATATATGAATTTAATCTTATGATCTGCATTACTAATTTCTGTGGGGATGTGCATATTCCTGGACATCTAAGTGGCTTCCCATAAAATATCACAGTATTGACATTTCTTGTAGAATTCAATTAATGACAGATCTTGACTTATCTGGCATTTATATAAATTTCCCTTTCCATCTTCCACAAGATTTCAATCCCATTTGTTATCCATGGCTTACTTGTTTTGTAATGGGCTTTTTGGATAATATTTTAGGAATGACACTTTCATATATTGATGCAAATTTACAGTGGAATAAAATTAATTTCATAGCAGCATCTAAATTTTATATATATTTTCTCCAATACCAACTCTTTTTAACTTATTCTTAAAATAGTATACATTATCTTGAGTTTGAAGCTCTTCTGTCCATCTGTTTTGTTCAAGGCAGACCCCCTCTAAAAACAAATTTATTATACAGTTATGCGATCAGCAGAAACATCAGCAAGCAGTGACATTGAAACGCGAGCTTTATGCACGGTTGCACCATCTTGTTGAAAGTAACCGTTCAGTGTTTCACTTAACACAAGTTCTCCAATGAATGGGTACAGAATATCACTGCAGTATCGTTGTGCGTTTATTGTTTCGTTGAAAAATATGGGACCCAAAATCCGACGTCTAGATATTGCAATCCAAACTCCTATTTTCACAGAATGAAGTGGTTCCTCATGAATACACAATGGATTTTCAGTACTCCACACACGAGAATTGAGCGAGTTCATGTACCCAGATAAATGAAGCCACACCTCATCAGTGAAAAACGTTTCATTAAGAATATCCCTTCCATTTTGTTGAACGAAACTTTTGAACCATTGATAATAATGCAGTCTCTTGCCATGCTCAGTATTTTTCAACTCTTGCACGACTGTCTCTTTGTATAGGAAAAATTCTAATTTTTTCCTTACAGGTGTGTGGGCCGTTCCGACACTAACATCGATTCCCTGGGCGAGTTTTCTTACTCATTAGTTCGGACTCGTGGACATTTTATCGGAAATGTCGAGTAGTTTACCCTCAGACAAAAAGTTAGGTCGACCGCTTCTCGGTGCATCTGTCACTGAACCCGTACTTCGAAATTTATTAATCAAATCTCGCATAGTATCGCAATGTGGGAGTGTTGTCTCCGGGAAAACTGAATGAAATGTTTGACTCACTGAAACTGTGTATTTACAGCCAGCTTTGAACACTTGTTCGACTAGAAACACACATTCTCCAATGGTTAGCATTTTAACAGTGACAAAAACGAAACAAACGAACAAAGCAACTAAACTTAAAAATTCACGTCAACACGTAACGACACACATCAACGATACTACTGATGCTAGCTGAGATAAACGAAACAGAGGAATGTTGGGAGAGTCCACTTGAAGGGAAATAGCCCAGTCAGGAGGTCAATCTTACGGCGCGCGGGCTAACAGTCGTACGGCACTGCGGAGAAACTTTTTGAACACCCTGTACATTGTTCTCATTAAGAGGTCTTACTAATTTGTATTAACATGTCTCAGAGCTGTAAGGTGCTACATTGTTAATTTCCATTAACTGTATCATGATCAAATAGTACATTAACAATTTAGTGTACATTAATCGTCTCAACCTAAGCACTGTCTATAAGAACTTTATAAATCTGGGTCCTGCATTCTTGCTACAATTAGCTGCTGAAACATTCATTTAAAGATTCCAGGTCATTCTTTCTGTCAGAATCTTTGAGATGTAGCTAAATAAAATGATGCATCTATATTTCTTATAAATTACTGAAAGTTTCTGATAGTGCATCTACGGTTCAGAGGAGCTGTTGTCGGGGGGGGGGGGGGGGGGGGGCTGAAACATTCATTTAAAGATTCCAGGTCATTCTTTCTGTCAGAATCTTTGAGATGTAGCTAAATAAAATGATGCATCTATATTTCTTATAAATTACTGAAAGTTTCCGATAGTGCATCTACGGTTCAGAGGAGCTGTTGTCGGGGGGGGGGGGGGGGGATCAGATGGTACAGGTTGGTAGGCAGATGGAGCACTTTGAGCTCAGTGGCTTGTGCCACTACCAGGTGACCTACTCTGCTCTTGGACACAGCTTGGCCTTGACTGTTTGTTTGGGTTGACAACTGATTGGGGTTGTGCTCACGTAAGTTAGTATGGATGTAAAGTTATTGTCGGGCTTCAGCACAGAGCAGTGACGCACAGCTGAGTTGCTGATAAACTAGCATGAACAATTTGCTAGAAGGAATGATTAAGTGTTGAAAGTATTACATCAATTCGTAGGAGATTAAAATACATGGAGAAGAAATAAAAACTTTGAGGTTCGCCGATGACATTGTGATTCTGTCAGAGACGGGGAAGGACTTGGAAGAGCAGTTGAATGGAATGGATAGTGTCTTGAAAGGAGGATATAAGATGAACATCAACAAAAGCAAAACGAGGATAATGGAATGTAGTAGAATTAAGTCGGGTGATGCTGAGGGTATTAGCTTAGGAAATCAGACACTTAAAGTAGTAAAGGAGTTTTGCTGTTTGGGGAGCAAAATAACTGATGATGGTCGAAGTGGAGAGGATATAAAATGTAGACTGGCAATGGCAAGGAAAGCGTTTCTGAAGAAGAGAAATTTGTTAACATCGAGTATAGATTTAAATGTAAGGAAGTGGTTTCTGAAAGTATTTGTATGGAGTGTAGCCATGTATGGAAGTGAAACATGGACGATAAATAGTTTGGGCAGGAAGAGAATGGACACTTTCGAAATGTGGTGGTACAGAAGAATGCTGAAGATTAGATGGGTGGATCACATAACTAAAAAGGAGGTATTGAACAGAATTGGAGAGAAGAGAAATTTGTGGCGCAACTTGACTAGAAGAAGGGATAGGTTGGTAGGGCATATTCTGAGGCGTTAAGGGACACCAATTTAATATTGGAGGGCAGCGTGGAGGGTAAAAATCGTAGAGGGAGACCAAGAGAATGAATACACTAAACAGATTCAGAAGGATGTAGGTTGCAGTAGGTACTGGTAGATGAAGACGCTTGCACAGGATAGAGTAGTATGGAGAGCTGCATCAAACCAGTCTCTGGACAGAAGACCACAACAACAGGTGTTTGAGTAATTCATTCAATTCGTGTAAAGGTGTGTGGGATTAGTTTTGGTATTTATTGTCAAAAAATTTGTGTTTGTGAATCAGCAACTTTTCTACATCTACATCTATACTCCGCAAGCCACCTCACGGTGTGTGGTGGAGGGTACTTTGAGTACCTCTATCGGTTCTCCCTTCTATTCCAGTCTCGTATTGTTCGTGGAAAGAAAGATTGTCGGTATGTCTCTGTGTGTGCTCTAATCTCTCTGATTTTATCATCACGGTCTCATCGCGAGATATACGTAGGAGGGAGCAATATACCGCTCGACTCCTTGGTGAAGGTATGTTCTCGAAACTTCAACAAAAGCCAATACCGAGCTACTGAGCGTCTCTCTCGCAGTCTTCCACTGGAGTTTATCAATCATCTCCGTAACGCTTTCGCGATTGCTAAATGATCCTGTAACGAAGCGCGCTGCTCTCCATTTGATCTTCTCTCTCTCTTCTATCAACCCTATCTGGTACGGATCCCACATCAGTGAGCAGTATTCAAGCAGTAGCCGAACAAGTGTATTGTAACCTACTTTCTTTGTTTTCGGTTTGAATTTCCTTTGGATTCTTCCAATGAATCTCAGCCTGGCATCTGCTTTACTGACGATTACTTTTATATGATCATTCCATTTTAAATCACTCCTAATGCCTACTCCCAGATAAATTGTGGAATTAACTGCTTCCAGTCGCTGACCTGCTATATTGTAGCGAAATGTTAAAGGATCTTTCTTTCTATGTATTCGCAGCACATTACAGTCATCTACATTGAGATTCAATTGCCATTCCCTGCACCATGTGCCAATCCTCCCGCATTTCAGTACAATTTTCCATTGTTACGACCTCTCGATGTACTACAGCATCACCCGCAAAAAGCCTCAGAGAACTTCTGATGTTATTCACAAGGTCATTTATACAGGGTGGTCAGAAAATAGGTGAAATGCTTGTAGGGATGTTACAGGGCAGGTTGTACTGACAAGAAAGAAATTCAATACGTTGCTCCGTTTGCGAGTTATTTAACATAGAATTTAGCCAATCGGGGCGTCGAGCGCTCGCATTCAAGCGGCCTGCCAGGGGCGGTGTGGCCCTACGAGTGGATTGTCACCTTAGCTGAAACTTGAATATATGCGCGCGGCGATCTGATTGGCTAACTTCAATCCTAAATAACTCGGAAACGGCGCAACGTATCGAATTTCTTTCTTAACATTTATGTCTCGGTACAACCTGCCCTGTAACATCCCTGCAAGCATTTCACACATTTCCTGACCACCCTGTATATGTTGTGAACGGCAACGGTCCTACGACACTCCCCTGCGGCACACCTGAAATCACTATTACTTCGGAAGACTTCTCTCCATTGAGAATGACATGCTGCGTTCTGTAATCTAGGAACTCTTCAATCCAATCGCACAGTTGGTCTTATAGTCCAGATACTCTTACTTTGTTCATTAAACGACTGTGGGGAACTGTATCAAACGCCTTGCGGAAGTCCAGAAACACGGCATCTATCTGGGAACCCGTGTCTATGGCCCTTGTGCACGAGCATATTGAAAATTAAAAGTTTTCCATTATCAGTAATTGTATGTTAAATTAATATGCAAAGAATGTTGCAGTGGATAACTCCGAATGTAGATGAAATGAGCTTATCTGTTTAACACAGGACTGGATGAGTTTAACCATTGTTATGGAAGTGTGTTACATGCTAGAGTGACAATACAACAATGAAATTTGACTTCTACTTCTATTATTTCAAAGTAATATTTTCAATTTTTCAACTGTATAAATCATGTGCAAAGCGATACCTGTGACTGTCCTTGCCAGAATTACTGTTCTCGCAAGAGATACTGCCCTGGCAAGAGTCACATTCAATTTAGGGGAGTGTTGTTGCAGCTGTACCATCTCGTGCACATATAACTGACCCCCAAATGCACACCTTCTGTGTGTTCACATTTCCACGTAGATGAAATTTCAATTCATCACTGAAGAAGACACATTCCAGAAAATCCTCACCATCATGCAACAACATTTTGATTGCAAAATTAGCACATCAACCCCAGTCTGAAGGTTATAGAGCTTGTAATAACTTACTGCAAATGTTAAGGCTATAGTTGTGTCTCATTAAAAGCTTCCACACAGACTTCAGTGGAACTGCTAAATCACCACCAGCCTTCCAAGCTTTTGGACTTTTTGGAGCTATGCACGGAAGACGACTCTCTCACTCATTCAGCATGTTATGCAGTAACTCTTGGTTGTACCATATTTTTCCCTTTTCTCGCGGTAAAATAAAGTGTGTGGGCGCGAAACTTTTTAATGATTGTGATTTGGATCTGATTTTGAATTGAATTGAAATTATTTTTTAAATTTTATTTATACTTTTGAGTTTATGCTTTCAATAACTGGCTGATTAATAAAGATTAAGATGAGCATATTTTTTGTTCACGTTAAAGTTACTTTAATATGAACCATTTTTGAAACAGATTGCATTTAAATTGAAAAATGAAATAATATTTTTGTATTTGCCTAGGTTAATATTATTCACAAACATGAGTTCTTTGTTATAATTTGTAACTGCCCACACACGCGAGATAATTGTTCTTACCGCCGTTGACAAATAATTGAAGTCCGAGTCGTATAAAAAATCTTAAAAAACCATCTTTTCTTCCTCGGCGTCAGGCAGCTGTGGAAAAAATATTTGTTATGTTTTGACCGAGGGATATCTTCGCATTCCGCTAAATTCGTGAATTAAAAGCACCACGTAATGGCGTCTGTTCGTTGCAGCGGCGGCTGCAACTGTTGAGCTGAAAATTACTCACCTATGTACCAACCTTGATTACTCACAACACTGATTTTAAAAGGAAACGGATATGAAACAAGGTTCACCTTCTACAAATAAAAGTGAACAATAATTTTAATGTTATATTATTGAATTAATATCACAAATGAGCTTACATTCGTCAGTAAGTAAAAAACATGTCCGACCTCTACCACATCAGACAAGAGGAAGAAAAATAGTAGAAGAACAACTGAACGCTGTTCTTCTTCACATTAAACTTACATAGATTATATTGTGCATAATTACACTACTGGCCTTTAAAATTGCTACACCACGAATATGACGTGTTACAAACGCGAAATTTAATCGACAGGAAGAAGATGCTGTGATATTCAAATGATTAGCTTTTCAGAGCATTCACACAAGGTTGGCGCCGCTGGCGACACCTACAACGTGCTGACATGGGGAAAGTTTCCAACCGATTTCTCATACACAAACAGCAGTTGACCGGCGTTGCCTGGTGAAACGTTGTTGTGATACCTCGTTAAGGAGCAGATATACGCACCATTACGTTTCCGACTTTGATAAAGGTCGGAAGGTCGGATTGCAGCCTATAGCGATTGCGATTAATCGTATCGCGACATTGCTGCTCGCGTGTGTCGAGATCCAATGACTGTTAGCAGAATATGGAATCGGTGGGTTCAGGAGGGTAATACGGAACGCCGTGCTGGATCCCAACGGCCTCGTATCACTAGCAGTCGTGATGACAGGTATCTTATGTGCATGGCTGTAACGGATCGTGCAGCCACGTCTCGATCCCTGAGTCAACACATGGGGACGTTTGCAAGACAACAACGATCTGAACGAACAGTTGGACGACGATTGCAGCAGCACGAACTATCAGCTCGGAGACCGTGGCTGCGGTTACCCTTGTCGATGCATCACAGACAGGAGCGCCTGCGATGGTGTACTCGACGGCGAACCTGGGTGCACGAATCGCAAAACGTCATTTTTTCGGACGAATCCGGGTTCTGTTTATGGCATCACGATGGTCGCATCCGTATTTGGCGACATCGCGATGAATGCACATTGGAAGTGTATATTCGTAATCGCCATACTGGCGTATCACCTGGCGTGATGGTACGGGGTGCCATTGGTTACACGTCTCGGTCACCTCTTGTTCACATTGACGGCACTTTGAACAGTGAACGTTACATTTCAGATGTGTTACGACCTGTGGCTCTACCCTTCATTGGATCCCTGCGGAACCCTACATTTCAGCAGGACAATGCATGACCGCATGTTGCAGGTCCTGTACGGGCCTTTCTGGATACAGAAAGTTCGACTGCTGCCCTGGCCAGCACAATCTCCAGATCTTTCACCAATTGAAAATGTCTGGTCAATGGTGGCCGAGCAACTGGCTCATCACAATATGCCAGTCACTCCTCTTGATGAACTGTGGTATCGTGTTGAAGCTGCATGGGCAGCTGTGCCTGTACACGCCATCCGAGCTCTGTTTGACTCAATGCCCAGGCGTATCAAGGCCGTTATTACGGCCAGAGGTGGTTGTTCTGGGTACTGATTTCTCAGGATCTATGCACCCAAATTGCGTGAAAATGTATTCACGTGTCAGTTCTAGTTTAATATATTTGTCCAATGAATACCCGTTTATCATCTGCATTTCTACTTGGTGTAGCAATTTTAATGACCACCGCTGTATATTAGTTCGGCAGCTGATGTGAAGTTTTCACCGCGTTTGGAGTATCAAGTCAGCATTGTTTAGCAGAAAAATACGACATGGCTCTTTTTCTTAAAATGCTGTTTATACGTGACACAGTTTTGGTTATATGTCAAACTTTGGTTCTGTTAAGGCCACTTTAATTTCTCCGTTGCACTCACAGGCGCTTTTGAGCGTCCAAATACGAGTACAGTTCTTTGCACAAACATTCGTTGCATCTGCATTCGCTGTGTTTATAACAATCCTCGCATAGCATATCGAACTCTTATTGTTAGACTTAATGAAAACGCAGTCTGTCTCAAAAATATGGGTTGTGGATTCATTTTGCGTTGAAAATTTACCCATTTATAATAACACTCACAGTTTCTTGTGCACAATATTGTCGTTTTGCGTGTTCACAACTACTGAACGTTCAATATCTGCACTTCACTGTCCGTTATCAAAGTTTCACAGTTTTACACTGTTCAAAAGTAACTCTTTCGGCTAGCTAACAAGCACTAACACACTTAGTTCAAACTGGATTTTAGTTCCTATTGTGTTATACCAGTTTCTTTCATAAAATACACTATTCAAACTTTCATTTACATATTCATACTTTCCATCAGATTTTTGACACTGCCATTGTACGAGGGTAATCCCAAAAGTAAGGTCTCCTATTTTTTATAAGTACATAGACCTGTTTATTTCTACAATGGTTTACATCAGTTTACAGCTTGAACATTTAGCTATTTTTCGACATAATCACCATTTCTGACGATGCCTTTTTGTAGACACTGAGGCAGTTTTTGTATGGCCATGCCGGCTTTTGTGGCCGAGCGATTCTAGGCGCTACAGCGTGGAACCGCGCGACCGCTACGGTCGCAGGTTCGAATCCTGCCTCGGGCATGGATGTGTGTCATGTCCTTAGGTTAGTTAGGTTTAAGAAGTTCTAAGATATAGGGGACTGATGACCTCAGATGTTAAGTCCCATAGTGCTCAGAGCCATTTGAACCATTTATATGCCCATGTCATACCAGCTCACAGCCATGATGTTCAGAAAGTTATGAACCTCTTCTTTCACCTCGTCGTCGGACCTGAATCGCTGGGACCACAATTAACGCTGACAGGTACTGTGAGACTCTGAAAAAACTGAAACGGTAAATTCAGAAGAGGAGAAGAGGAATGTTGAGGAAGGGCGTACACATTTTCGATGACAATGCTCGCCCACACATCGCTCAGCAAACTGTTGTTCTCTTGCAACACCATTGTAGAAATAAACAGGTCTATGTACTTATAAAAAAATAGAAGACTTTACTTTTGGGATTACCCTCGTATTTGCATCTGATCTGAGGTAAGTCCCATGTCATGGTTGCTTGTAGGCTGCCTACTTGCCTTCCAGAGCCAGGCTCGACTTTACAAAAACTTTGCCTAAATTATTATTTATTCATTTTACAACCTAGGCCTAATGTGCAAATTCCTAGGCTGTCAGTTGATTATGAATTGAAGTTACTCGATAAACTTGTGAAAATATCTCTGCATTCACAGGTAAAATTACACCTTAGTAGGACCTAGCATTCATTAGTCGTGTTTACTAATTATAAGTCATTCTTTGCCCACAACACATGATGTACCTTTGGTGTTACCCACATCTTACACTCATGTTCTATAGCAACTTAGAGTCAATTGGTGTTTCAGGTTTGGAACACACATAGATACTGGAACAAAATTTACAATATTTGCGTCTACAAGCCTCATTACTATTATAGTTAAAACATTTTATACACACTAATAGAAATTCATTCAGCCTTGTACGCTGTTGCATATTCTTGAATAAGGTTTTAAAACATTCTTTAACCTACGTTTACTATTCCTCCAAAACTGAAGTTATTTTCATGGTAATGGTGTTTTTAACCTCTACATAAATGAATCATATGCCATAACTCGTTGTGCATAACTTTTCTTACATTCTACATTGAAATATTTGACATTTACTAATTAAAAACGTACTACAAACTTAATCTACTATTTACAAATTTGAACACTGCTCTATTGAGCAAATACACTCCTGGAAATTGAAATAGGACACCGTGAATTCATTGTCCCAGGAAGGGGAAACTTTATTGACACATTCTTGAGGTCAGATACATCACATGATCACACTGACAGAACCACAGGCACATAGACACAGGCAACAGAGCATGCACAATGTCGGCACTAGTACAGTGTATATCCACCTTTCGCAGCAATACAGGCTGCTATTCTCCCACGGAGACGATCGTAGAGATGCTGGATGTAGTCCTGTGGAGCGGCTTGCCATGCCATTTCCATCTGGCGCCTCAGTTGAACCAGCGTTCGTGCAGGACGTGCAGACCGCGTGAGACGACGCTTCATCCAGTCCCAAACATGCTCAATGGGGGACAGATCCGGAGATCTTGCTGGCCAGGGTAGTTGACTTACACCTTCTAGAGCACGTTGGGTGGCACGGGATACATGCGGACGTGCATTGTCCTGTTGGAACAGCAAGTTCCCTTGCCGGTCTAGGAATGGTAGAACGATGGGTTCGATGATGTACCGTGCACTATTCAGTGTCCCCTCGACGATCACCAGTGGTGTACGGCCAGTGTAGGAGATCGCTCCCCACACCATGATGCCGGGTGTTGGCCCTGTGTGCCTCGGTCGTATGCAGTCCTGATTGTGGCGCTCACCTGCACGGCGCCAAACACGCATACGACCATCATTGGCACCAAGGCAGAAGCGACTCTCATCGCTGAAGACGACACGTCTCCATTCGTCCCTCCATTCACGCCTGTCGCGACACCACTGGAGGCGGGCTGCACGATGTTGGGGCGTGAGCGGAAGACGGCTTAACGGTGTGCGGGACCGTAGCCCAGCTTCATGGAGACGGTTGCGAATGGTCCTCGCCGATACCCCAGGAGCAACTGTGTCCCTAATTTGCTGGGAAGTGGCGGTGCGGTCCCCTACGGCACTGCGTAGGATCCTACGGTCTTGGCGTGCATCCGTGCGTCGCTGCGGTCCGGTCCCAGGTCGACAGGCACGTGCACCTTCCGCCGACCACAGGCGACAACATCGATGTACTGTGAAGACCTCACGCCCCACGTGTTGAGCAATTCGGCGGTACGTCCACCCGGCCTCCCGCATGCCCACTATACGCCCTCGCTCAAAGTCCGTCAACTGCACATACGGTTCACGTCCACGCTGTCGCGGCATGCTACCAGTGTTAAAGACTGCGATGGAGCTCCGTATGCCACGGCAAACTGGCTGACACTGACGGTGGCGGTGCACAAATGCTGCGCAGCTAGCGCCATTCGACGGCCAACACCGCGGTTACTGGTGTGTCCGCTGTGCCGTGCGTGTGATCATTGCTTGTACAGCCCTCTCGCAGTGTCCGGAGCAAGTATGGTGGGTCTGACACACCGGTGTCAATGTGTTCTTTTTTCCATTTCCAGGAGTGTATTTTCAGATCTTTGTTTGGATATAGTCCTTTTACTACCTCTGATTGGAAATATCCCGAAAAACTTCTGCATTTGTTCCTCCAGGTTCTCGGGTCGTGTCCTTACAGGTACAATGAGTATATTGACATCCTGTGCGTTGAGTACAAGATGCGTGCTATCATCCGCCTTTGCTACTGCAACTGGGGGACTACTATATGTGGATTAAGATGGTTCGATTATCTCCCATTTGAGAATCTTTCTTATCTCCTTATTCACTGCCTAATTTCTGGATCATAGGACGGTGTAGTTGGCATGGCAAAATGTATCATGAGGCACTACCTCAATGTTATAAGTGTAGCCTTTTATAGCACCTGGTTTCTCTGAGAACACATTCTCATAACTTACGAGCAGCTGAGTTAATTCATTCTGTTGTGCCATTTACAAATATTCTGATTCCACGACCTTCATGTTTGAGCCGGCCGCGATGGGCGAGCGGTTCTAGGCGCTTCAGTCCGGAACCGAGCTACTGCTACAGTCGCAGGTTCGAATCCTGTGTCGGGCATGGATATGTGTGATGTCCTTAGGTTAGTTAGGTTTAAGTAGTTTCAAGTTCTAGGGGACTGATGACCTCAGATGTAGAGTCCCATAGTGCTCAGAGCCATTTGAACCATTTTTGAACCTCCATGTTTATCAGACTTATTTTCTCTTCACTGTATTCGGTAATAGATTCATTATAATATTCTTTTATTCCACATAGGTCTGAGTACAAGCTCGTAACCTGTAGGCCCTCAAATATAACCTGAAAGCTACGGCAATACTTTCCATGCTTTTCTTGTGTTCTCGCATTCGGGAGGACGACGGTTCAATCCCGTCTCCGGCCATCCTGATTTAGGTTTGCCGTGATTTCCCTAAATCGCTTCAGGCAAATGCCGGGATGGTTCCTTTGAAAGGGCACGGCCGATTTCCTTGCCCATCCTTCCCTCACCCGAGCTTGCGCTCCGTCTCTAATGACCTCGTTGTCGACGGGACGTTAAACACTAATCTCCTCCTCTTTTCTAGTGTTCGTAACATTGGCAATATCACACGTTACCCTTGTTCATAATGCTCCATTCGGAGGTCGATTTTTGCGTCCCTCTGGCGTAAAAATTCTATTCCCAGAATGCAAGCGACCATCAATCCTTTAACAACCAGGGTCGAACTTTTTATTGTTTCATTTTCTATAACAAATTCAACTAGCACCTTGTGCTTTATGATTTAGAATTGTGCTCCAATTGCACCTGTCACTCAACAACGTTTTACTTGCAGTACAGGTATGTGATTGTTTTGGCATATGTACTCATAAAGTTATAAACTCATGACGACAGTTGACGCACCTGTGTCTACTGTTATTTGAATCGGTGCACCGCATATTTTGGCTTGTAATACCGCTTGCACGACATCTTTATCTGTTTGTTTACATTTTTGAGGTACATTTACTAATTCCTCGTCTATTTTCACCCCGTCATTATACCTCAGCATACAGAAATTGTTGTTGTCATTATAGAATGTGCCAGCCGCGCGGGATTAGCCGAGCGGTCTGTGGCGCTGCAGTCATGGACTGTGCGGCTGGTCCCGGCGGAGGTTCGAGTCCTCCCTCGGGCATGGGTGTGTGTGTTTGTCCTTAGGATAATTTAGGTTAAGTAGTGCGTAGGCTTAGGGACTGATGACATTATGATTTTGGTTGTTGCTACTGTGGTTGGGTTGATTGTCCTGCCTCCCCGATGGTGCAGTTTGATATGTCGCAGTGTGCTGATTATGTGGCGGGCGGTTATAGCCTACAGCCATTCTTTGTTGTGGGCCTGAATTTGTATTCCACTGTGGCGCTGTATTTTGTTGCCAATGTGCTGGTGAATCGTTATATCCACGCCACTGGTTCCGGTTATTCCGCCACTGCGAATTACCGTTACCATTGTAATCATTACTCATGCGCCCGTCATTATGCCTTTTCCTGTTTTGATTAGTATAACCGTTACTATTGTTTGGCCCCCTAGTCGGTTGTCTATATTCTTGTCTGTTCCCATTACCGTTTAGTATCGGGTTATTATTACTACAGTTGTAATCAGCTTTCTGCCGGTTACAACCTGCATGATTCCGCTTATTTTCACTTTTCATATCCTCGATTAACAGATTCACGGAGTCAGCTATGTCCGTGAATAGTTCAATGTCGTACTCGGGTACGTTGATAAAATACACTCCTGGAAATTGAAATAAGAACACCGTGAATTCATTGTCCCAGGAAGGGGAAACTTTATTGACACATTCTTGAGGTCAGATACATCACATGATCACACTGACAGAACCACAGGCACATAGACACAGGCAACAGAGCATCCACAATGTCGGCACTAGTACAGTGTATATCCACCTTTCGCAGCAATGCAGGCTGCTATTCTCCCATGGAGACGATCGTAGAGATGCTGGATGTAGTCCTGTGGAACGGCTTGCCATGCCATTTCCATCTGGCGCCTCAGTTGAACCAGCGTTCGTGCAGGACGTGCAGACCGCGTGAGACGACGCTTCATCCAGTCCCAAACATGCTCAATGGGGGACAGATCCGGAGATCTTGCTGGCCAGGGTAGTTGACTTACACCTTCTAGAGCACGTTGGGTGGCACGGGATACATGCGGACGTGCATTGTCCTGTTGGAACAGCAAGTTCCCTTGCCGGTCTAGGGATGGTAGAACGATGGGTTCGATGACGGTTTGGATGTACCGTGCACTATTCAGTGTCCCCTCGACGATCACCAGTGGTGTACGGCCAGTGTAGGAGATCGCTCCCCACACCATGATGCCGGGTGTTGGCCCTGTGTGCCTCGGTCGTATGCAGTCCTGATTGTGGTGCTCACCTGCACGGCGCCAAACACGCATACGACCATCATTGGCACCAAGGCAGAAGCGACTCTCATCGCTGAAGACGACACGTCTCCATTCGTCCCTCCATTCACGCCTGTCGCGACACCACTGGAGATGGGCTGCACGATGTTGGGGCGTGAGTGGAAGACGGCCTAACGGTGAGCGGGACCGTAGCCCAGCTTCATGGAGACGGTTGCGAATGGTCCTCGCCGATACCCCGGGAGCAACAGTGTCCCTAATTTGCTGGGAAGTGGCGGTGCGGTCCCCTACGGGACTGCGTAGGATCCTACGGTCTTGGCGTGCATCCGTGCGTCGCTGCGGTCCGGTCCCAGGTCGACGGGCACGTGCACCTTCCGCCGACCACTGGCGACAACATCGATGTACTGTGGAGACCTCACGCCCCACGTGTTGAGCAATTCGGCGGTACGTCCACCCGGCCTCCCGCATGCCCACTATATGCCCTCGCTCAAAGTCCGTCAACTGCACATACGATTCACGTCCACGCTGTCGCGGCATGCTACCAGTGTTAAAGACTGCGATGGAGCTCCGTATGCCACGGCAAACTGGCTGACACTGACGGTGGCGGTGCAAAAATGCTGCGCAGCTAGCGCCATTCGACGGCCAACACCGCGGTTCCTGGTGTGTCCGCTGTGCCGTGCGTGTGATCATTGCTTGTACAGCCCTCTCGCAGTGTCCGGAGCAAGTATGGTGGGTCTGACACACCAGTGTCAATGTGTTCTTTTTTCCATTTCCAGGAGTGTATTTCTTAAAATCACTTGGTAATTTCATCTTTATCAGTCTGATCACATCACGATCAGACATGGGTTCGTCCCAATACTTAGTTCTATTTATGTATTTTTGAACGTACTTGCCGAAAGTTCCTAATTTCGGATTGTACATTTCAGGGCTGTATAGTTCTTTACGCAGTCTTTCTTGTACACTGTCTGACCAAAATTTCTGCAAAAGTGCGCAATCGAATTGATGCATAGTGTGGCATTTTTTCAGATACATCTGTTGCCCACAGTGCCGCGTGGCCTTGTATAAAAGAGACTACAAACTGTATGCGTTGCCTTTCTGTCCAACCACTGGGAAAAATATTACTAAGCTCTCGATAAAAACAACTGGATGGACATTACGCTTCTCACTATTGGAAGGCTGAAATGTTCGATGTTTGATTACATCACCCTCCTTCCGGTATGACATAAAGAGTTACACTACAGGCCATTAAAACTGCTACAGCACAAAGATGACGTGCCACAGACGTGAAATTTAACCGACAGGAAGAAGATGCTGTGATATGCAAATGATTAGCTTTTCAGAGCATTCACACAAGGTTGGCGCCGCTGGCGACACTCACAACGTTCTGACATGAGGAAAGTTTCCAAACGATTTCTCATACTCAAACAGCAGTTGACCGGCGTTGCCTGGTCACACGTTGTTGTGATGCCTCTTGTAAGGAAGAGAAATGCGTACCATCACGTTTCCGACTTTGATAAATGTCGGATTGTAGCCTATCGCGATTGCGGTTTATCGTGTCTTGACATTGCTTCTCGCGTCGGTCGAGATCCAATGACTGTTAGCAGAATATGGAATCAGTGGGTTCAGGAGGGTAATAAGGAACGCCGTGCTGGATCCCAACGGCCTCGTATCACTAGCAGTCGAGATGCCAGGCATCTTATCTGCACGGCTGTAACGGATCGTGCAGTCACGTCTCGATCCCTGAGCCAACAGATGGGGACGTTTGCAAGACAACAACCATGTGCACGAACAGTTGGACGACGATTGCAGCAGCACGGACTATCAGCTGGGAGACTTTGGCTCCGGTTGCCCTTGACGCTGCATCACAGGTAGGAGCGCCTGCGATGGTGTACTCAACGACGAACCTGGGTGCACGAATGACAAAACGTCATTTTTTCGGATGAATCCAGGTTCTGTTTACAGCATCATGCTGGTCGCATCCGTGTTTGGCGACATCGGAAGCATGTATTCGTCATCGCCATACTGGTGTATCACTCGGCGTGATGTTATGGGGTGCCATTGCTTACACGTCTCGGTCACCTCTTGTTCGCATTGATGGCATTTGAACAGTGGACGTTACATTTCAGATGTGTTACGACCCGTGGCTCTATCCTTCATTCGATCCATGCGAAACCCTACATTTCAGCAGGATAACGCACGACCGCATGTTGCAGGTCCTGTACAGGGCTTTCTGGATACAGAAAATGTTCGACTGCTGAACTGGCCAGCACATTCTCCCGATCTCACACCAACTGAAAACGTATGGTCAATGGTGGCCGAGCAACTGGCTCATCACAATATGCCAGTCACTACTCTTGATGAACTGTGGTATCGTGTTGAAGCTGCACGGGCAGCTGTACCTGTACTCGCCATCCATGCTCTGTTTGACTCAATGCCCAGGCCTATCGAGGCCGTTATTAGGGCCGGAGGTGGTTGTTCTGGGTACTGATTCCTCAGGATCTATGCACCCAAATTGTGTGAAAATGTAATCACATGTCAGTTCTAGTATAATACATTTGTCCAATGAATACCCGTTTATCATCTGCATTTCTTCTTGGTGTAGCAATTTTAATGGCCAGTAGTGTAGTTAGTTCCCATGTAGACCTCTCACCAACTAAGTTGATATATCGGTGCGCGTCTAGGTCAGATAGTAGAGCGACCGACTGCGTGGTTTAGTGGAGCACTGCAGCTGGCGGTAAAGTCTTGGGAGTGGGAAAGGAGTTTTGATCAGTAGTACCAGTACTTTAATTTGGGTACACTTCGCGGAGGCAGCGTGGCTATTTAGTCTGTTAGGCTCCTGCTCATATACGTGGCTGTGACGGTTGTTTCCTCCCAAAGCTGAGCAACGGAATATACGGATATTCTGTGGGATTTTGTGAATAGTCGCTGGTGATACACCGGTTTTGGCGAATTTAGGTGCACGAGCTATCAATTGATTGCCATCTTGTGAGCAGTTTCGGTCGTAACGTTTGCTGTGGTAAATCCAGCTTGAGCCTGGTTAGAGAGAGAAGTAGATTGTAGGTTCTGAGTTTTTGGGAATCGGTGGAGCCGATATCCTGTCCGTGTTGTGCGATTAGTGGTCGCGGCTCGCCCAGAGGTAATTGGGTTGTTAGCCGTTTTGTTGAAGTGGTTTGGTAGTGGTTGGTGTGTGTGTGTTGAGCAGAGAAAGCCTCAAACACATGTTCGTAGTTGTTTAAATACCACTATCTTACAGCGGACCGAGAATTGGCTCGAATAAATACGAACTGTTTCACTATATTGTGATGGAGTGCACCAGTAATTGAGTGGATAAGCGAAGAGAAAATAAAGGAACCATTTTACGAGCAGCACGCAGCTAAACAAAAACTTGATTAACCAAAGTGACGAGTGGCCGAATTCAAGTAGGGAACTTAGCGGGTCCCGTATTGTCAGCGCCTGAAGAGATTCAAAATTGTTTTAAATTAACACTTAAGCTTAGATTTAAAGTGGCGGGAGCACTTAGGGTTTTTGTTTAATTTTTTTTTACTGAATTTCCGTGTTGGGTGTAGTCTTTGATGGCACTCGCTCACTTATGTGAATGAAATTGTATTGAAATACCTAGAGAAAATAAATTCAAGTTTTCTTGGGTTAACATAAACCTCTTTGGTGAGATCATGCTTGGCTCGCAGCACTACTTCCTCTTTCTGTGCTGCAAACTTCCACTACCACTATCTCTTACCTTATCTGACTTTCTGTTGGATGGTCCTTTTGATGCAGGACCTCCTTGGACTTGGTTCACGAGTTTGGTCTTGATTTCCAGTTTCAATACTGGCACTATCTTCACCTTTAATTAACGATTATATGCCATCTTTTCCAAATTTTGCAAAAGTGCATGTTATGCAGGACAGGACACCCACTGTGGTGTACGCTCTGCCTCTGTGCCCTTCCACCCGGGCATCCTTCCTTCCTGTCATCATAGTACACCTAAAACCTAGCACAGTAGCCATTCTGTTGCGGGTGTGGGGGAGGAGGTGTTGTCAAGTATCTGCACAGTGGTAACCCCCTCACTACACAGAGATCGCACTGGTCATACCAGCGTTGAACAGTCTCCATATATGGCATGGTGTATGTGTCTGTCATGACTGAGGCACAGGGACTCCCAGCAATGGATTACTGGCCAGGTAACCATTGCTGTGGCCGAGTGGTGTACATGTGGAGAGCCCCAGTTCGGAGTGGCTAGCACCGTGGCAGATAGTTTGCACATGAAGCGACTTAAACTTTCTCCTGCTGGAGATCTAACAGTTCTAGCAGAGTCTTTGGATGGAAAGGCCTCATACGATGCAACGAACTATGGTCCCAATGCATTCCCTCTGTGTCCACGTTGTGGAAGGAATGTAGTACTAGACAACAAGGAGAAAATTGACCCCCCCCCCTATAGCTGGTCTGTATAAGAACCGACAGGGACACCTTTTTGGCCACAAAGCCTTTATTTTTTTTTTGTCAAACACATTGAAGACATATATGAGGAAGTTGCAGCCATCTCTAAGATGAAGGGTGGTTCCCTGCTGATTTAAACATCATCTACTGCCGAGTCATACGACCTGCTCTCTTCTGAAAAGAGCCGGCCACGGTGGTCGTGCGGTTCTAGGCACTGCAGTCCGGAACCACGCGACTGCTACGGTCACAGGTTCGAAACCTGCCTCGGGCATGGATGTGTGTGATGTCCTTAGGTTAGTTAGGTTTAAGTAGTTCTAAGTTCTAGGGGACTGATGACCTAAGATGTTAAGTCCCATAGTGCTCAGAGCCATTTGAACCATTTTTTCTGAAAAGTTGAGTGGCATTTCTGTGACTGTCACACTCCACAAGAGTCTCAATAAGATCCAGCACGTCATCTTTCACTGTGATCTTCTTTTGCAATCTGATGAGCTGCAGGCCAACTTAGAGCGACAAGGTGTGCACTTCATCCATAGTGTCCATAGGGGGCTGAGGGAAACCAGAGTTGCTACCAGGGCCTTTGTCTTGGCTTTTGATGGCAATAAGTTGCCTCAGAAGGTCAAGGTGACGGTCTACCAGTGTGATACGAAACTCTATGTTCTTCCTCCTACGAGATGCTGCAGGTGTACGAAGTTTGGACGTGCGTCTTCCTGTTGCACTGCTACCCTTGTCTGCAGGGATGGTGGACGTGTGTTGCATGTGAATGTTCCTTGTGCCCCTTCCCCCATATGTGTAAACTGTGGCGAACTCCACTCTCAATGCTCATCATATTGCTCCATTTTTAAGCATGAGAAGAAAAATCCAGGAGTATAAGATCCTGGACAAGGTCAGGCTAGTAAAAAGTGTGAATGTCATATTCCCATACAGATAACATAATCTTACACTATAGCCACAACCTCATTGCCTTCTCTTTTGGTGGTGCTTTCCTCTGTTGCACCTCTTAGAATGGGCGCTCAAAGTCTAATACCTGGTCCTGGGCAATAGGGGGCCCTTATGGTGCTACCATGTCGCCCACTTTGGGAGCACTGGCTCTCCACCTACTGGGGACACCAGTTCTCATTCCCCAGCCAGAGGCACTTTGTCCTCCTCCAGCTTCTCTAGCTGGTAAGAGGCCCCTCAGAACTCTCCCTTCTATGGTTCCTGCTGGTCCACAGCCATTTGCCAGGCAGTTGCTGAAGGAATCAGAGGCTGCTGGCTGTCAAGTCTTCTCATTCTTAATCTCCCCTGAAACCAATTCAGGGAAACCTTCTCAGACCTCGTCTTTTAAGGAAAAGAAGAATACCGTGGTGGCCCCTACGCCTCCAGACTTAGCATGTACTCCTTCTGTGCCCAAGGTGGATATCCTGGAGGCCCTTGAATGTGCCACAAAACCTAAGTCAGTGGATCACCTGATGTCGCAACTGGTGGCAGCTCATGGCCCTGGGTCATAGCCTGCCCCCTCCTGATCGCTACATTTCCCCACAGTATTCAGACAGTCTGATCCTGTAATGGATTTTTCCACCACCTGACTGAGCTATGGCCGCTTTTAAGCACTTACCCTGCATTCTATATTGACATCCAGGAAACATGGTTAGTAGCAACTCAGACCGCTGCCCTTTGTGGCTACTGAGGTTATTTTAAGTACTGTACCTGCTATGAGACAGTATTGGGTGGAGTCTGTAGACATGTGCTGGACTCTATATCTAATGACCTTGTGCCTCTTGATACATCCTTGGAGGCTGTGGCTGTATGGGCACATCAGGAATTTAACATTTGTAATGTTTATCGCCCTCCAAATGACATGTCACAGTATGTACCGTCTGCATTATTCTCTCAGCTCTCCCCATCTTTCCTTGTCTTGCGTGACTTCAACGTCCATAACCCTGGAAACAATCATCACTGGTGAAGGTAAAGACATCGAAAATTCACTGGCACAGCTCAGTCTTTGCCTTTTGAACCCTGGTGCTTCCACACACTTCAGTGTGGCAAACAGAACCTATTCAGCATTTGATCTTTCCTTTTGCAGCCCTGGTCTTCTACCATCTATCCACTGGAGAGTTCACAGTGACCTGTCTGATAGTAATCACTTCGCTATCTTCCTGGCCCACCCTCAGCGTTGCTCCCTGGATGCCTGTCTAGATGGGTACTCTGTAATACCGACTGGGATGGGCTTACCACTGCTGTCGTCCTTAGTTCCCTATTGCAAGGCAGTATCAATGCAGCTGTTCAGCATACAACGGCCACTCTTCTTTTAGGAACCAACCAAGGCATTCCTTCTTCCTCGGGATCCTCCCATAGGAAGACCCCAGAGATTGCTGTGGCCAGTAGAGATCTGCAACGCCACTAGCGGCACTCTTTGCTGGAGCATCTCATTGCCTTAAAACATCCCCATGCTCACTTCCACTACCTAATGAAAATGATGAAAGCAAGAATCCTGGTACGTTTCCATCATTGGATCACGTTCATCTCCATCACAGGTATGGGCAAATATCAGACAAGTCTATGGCTTCCAGTCCCCTGAAGGAGTACCAAGTATTCCCTTATATGGTGCCATTTATACTGATCCATACACCGTCACTGAACAGTTCACTGTACATACTCATTTATCTGCATCTGAGAACTACCTGTCCCCCTTTTGCTTCATGAAACAGCAGGTAGTGTGAATGTGCTTATGTTTTACTACCTGCCACCAGGAGCCATATAATGCTCCAGTCAGCGAATGGGAATTCGCCAGTGCCATAGTCCCTCGCTCTGATACAGCCCCAGAACTAGACAGCATCAACTACCAAATGCTGAAACATCTCTGAGTGCATTGTCAGTGTCTCACATCCTGTCCTCTTTAACCAGATCTGGAACGATGGGGAGGTCCCATCTCAGTGGCGAGAAACTGGGTAAGAATCCCCTATGAGTGGACATTTATTGCCCAGTCAGCCTTACCAATGTTCTCTGCAAGTTCCTCGAATGCATGGTGGACAAATGGCTGTGTTGGCTCCTCTCAGGGCCTTTTGGCTGCAACTCAGGGCGGTTTTCGCAAAGGCCATTCCACTGCTGATTTGGTTCACATGGAGTTCCGTATCTGGGTGGCCTTTGCATGTCGTTACTACCTCATTGCTGTCTTTTTTCACCTACAGGATGGTTATGACGTGACATGGCATCACCACATCCTTGCTACATTACATGAGTGGAGTATCCAGGGTCAACTCCAAATTTTTCTCAAGAACATCTTGTGAGACCATTCATTCTGGGTTCAAGTGGGTGCTTCAGTCAGTACCCCTCCACATCCAAGAGAACAGGGTCATACAGGGTTCTGTTCTGAGTGTCCCTCTCTTTCTGGTGGCCATCAATTGTCTAGCAATGGCCACAGGGCCTTCAGTATCATGCTCCTTATATGATAACGAATTTTGTTTTTATTATTGCTCCTCTAGTATGGGTATTGCTGACCATCACCTACGGGCACCACACAAAAGCTGCAGTCATGAACTCTCACTCAAGGCTTTTCGTTTTCAGCTGCTAAGAATGGTGTCATGCTCTCCTGTCACTGTTGTACTGTCCATCCACACGCAGAGCTTTGCCTAGACAATCAATTACTTCTTGTAGTTGACATGCACTGCTTTTTGGGACTGATCTTTGATTACTAGCTGATGTGGCATCCCCACCCAACTTAATCGAAAGTCCAGGCAACACTTCAATTCTCTTCACTGCATCAGTGTCCGCCACCAGTAGCTGAGTGGTCAGTGCGACAGACTGTCAATCCTAAGGGCTCGGGTTCGATTCCTGGCTGGGTCAGAGATTATCTCCACTCAGGGACTGGGTGTTGTGTTGTCCTAATCATCATCATTTCATCCTCATCGACGCGCAAGTCGCCGAAGTGGCGTCAAATCGAAAGACTTGCACCAGGCAAGCGGTCCACCCGATGGGAGGCCCTCGTCACACGACATTTCATTCCATTCACTGCATCAGTAACACTATCTGGTGTGGATATCACTCTACCCTTTTGCAGCCCTGCAAAGCCCTGATTGTGTCCTGTCTCGACTGTAAATGTCTTGCATATAGTCCAGGATCACCCTCAGTATAATTGTGGGGTCCGACTTGTGACACAAGTCTTCCAAACTACCCTAGGGACAGCCTACTAGTCGAAGCTGGATTTTCCCATTGTTTACCAGGCGCCAATTACACTACATGCATTTGTAGCTTCCCTAAACATCTCAACTACCAGGACCTTTTCCCTAGAAGGAATCTCCGCCTCCCACAGCAGGGAGAACTGAGTTTACAATTGCTGCATACCTCCAGTGTCTCTGTTCACACTGCAACTTCCTCCACTGTCGCCTCTGGTCAGGGAGACATCGCATCTGCCCCCAAGGCTTGTGCCCCAGCCTGGGATTTGTCTCGGAGTCTCCTTTGCTTCAAAAGATTCCACTGACTCCACGATTTTTCGCCACCTGTTTATAAAATAAATAAAATAAAATAAAATATTAATTATTTTATCTGTATGATAGTGATTGGTTGTAATTAATATTTGCTTATCTGGAACGTGGACGTTTAATTATTTGGTATCAGACGCTTGACAATGGCTTTTTCGTAAATGCAATGTTATTCGTAGTTGACCGTGAAATAAGACTCAAATAATCGGACTTCGTATTTAAATCGTTTCCAAAGACTGCTGCGGTAGGTGCGGACTCAAATCTAAATTCTCAATATTAGAGTAATTTTGCCAGCCATGTCAATACGTTGTACAGAGGTGACTGTCTACTAAACATAGAAAGTTTACACAGTTAGTTAAATCAGATATATTCAACCAATAAGCCTACAGTTAAATAATTCTACTTACTTTCATAAATATAAATTCTTTACAGAATCGAGTGCCTAGTAAGATTGCAACTCGCAGTGTTCTTATATAACATCAAATATGGCGGTGTGCCAGACAATGAAATATACGTGCTTCCCGCACCACTTATCCAAGACCTCTCTCTTCTTAATGAAACATAAGAGTATCGTAATTCTGTTTTTTGTTTTATCAGCGACATAGCGCTGCAGTTCTGTGCCATAGGCTTTATTTATTTGTCAGAGATTAATTATTTAATTAAGATTTCGCGTTTCCGAGGAAACTCACGCACGGCATGCAAATGTGCCTTTATATTGCCCCCTGAATTGCGAGGCGAAAGGACACACCTGTAGGCGAGCAATTCACCTAAAGGCACAAGAAAATCTAAGTTATCTACAACTATTTACATGACATACATTATACAGTATATTATATACAAAATTTGAATGACGCGCGTGCGCCGTAAAAGTTCTTATGTTGGCAAAATAGAGGGCGCGCATGCGCAGAAGCGTCAGTATGCCTCCGGCACTGCCGTTATATCGTAAATTTAGATCACGCGGCACAATATTGCAGTTCATATTGTTCGTGTGCGCGCGCATTTCTTAGTCGTTGCACAAAGAAAATATTCCACCAAGATTACATATGAAGACTACATTCTATGACAGGTAACTTAGTTTTAAAATTACAATGTTTGTTATGATACAGTACAACTTTAGATTGTTGAATGTTCTTAGTTACACAGTATTGCATTGAAATGCTTCAAAGAAAAATGTCTTTATGTTTCAGGTGCGTTGACCTATACACATCGTGTCGTTATTACAGTTTATATTCATCTGCTGCACAATAATTTTTCACAGGTTAGTGTCGTCGTGGTAAAGTTTTTTGATCACAGTAACATCGCTGTATAACAACGTGATTGATACATAAGCATGTCCATTTCCTATTTCCATTATAGTCGTTGTGATGCAGTTCGTTGTGACAAAAGGCATTGTTTATTACAGATCAGACGTGACCCGTCGAGTAATTGGTCCATATGCAGTTCGTTTTCGATATTCCGTGGAAGCTTGGTTGAAGAACCTCAGACGGCACATAGCTGGCGTCGATCCTTGGATAGTCCAGGTAAGTGTGTCCGTCACATTTCGAGAACATTCCATTCCCTGAAGTTCCAACCAAAATTCTTCCACTCGTCGTGTTGTTTTCTGGACAGGCACGTTGTGACCATTTAATCCAGTTAACATCTTGAAGTTAGATACTGTAGTAATGTCACTAGACGATGCACCAATTACGCACTTCACATTTTCAGTTTTTTCTTTTTTTTTTAAATATAGCTCACCTAAATGTTCGTAGTTACTTATCAAGGAAATCGTTCATCGCGTTTACAAAGGTACGATGCATCATGAATGTCATTAACAGTTTCTTTCACATAGGTTTCTGCGTAGTTGCAGACTTAGTAATGTACGTTAATGTCCGTGAACAGTGGTTCACTTTTTCTTTTTTTTTTTTACGTTTTGGCACTCGTTATTGTTCAAATTTTCACATAGTAACAGTTACATTATACATCAGTTAAAAAAACATAAGTAATCATACATATACACGTCACATATTTTCTTAGCATAAACATAATACAGTTACACATAAACATGTTTACATCATCATTACATAGCTATAAATTATTACATTGTGTCACATTTGATTACATGAATTGCAGATATTTACGTCCTCTTTAACGGTTTTGCTGGGATTTTATCGATGTTTTTTTTTTTGTGATGTCATCTGAAATTAAGATAGGTTAGACACAACATTCATTACATCAGTAGGCAAGACCAGGCGTTTTCACTACTCAATAAATATTCAAAATAATAAGAGACGGAAAGCTGTTAGATTCCTCGCGTTTTGTGCGTGTGTGTATAGTGTCTGTGTGGCCTTGGCTACTGGTAGATGCTTTTCTTGCTGAGAGATGTGCGTCTAATCTATTTCTCGAAGTAAAAGATCGCTTCACAGATGACATCTGTCGGTTCGTCAGGTGTCATACCAAGTCAGTGGTACCTACAGTCACAAATGTTCCGTGAAAAATTAATATATCATTCACTGCTACGTAATCATAAATTTTACTTTAATATTCAGTCTTCTCGGTGGAGCCGCGGCGTTGAAAGAAAAGTTCTTCTGTCTTCAACTGCGTCACTGGAACCGCTGAAATGAAAATTTCTATACTACTTATTATCTGTGTTGTAGCAAACAGAGTTTTGCGAGTTGCTTAGCAATGTTTTCATGGGTATGACTTTGACATTATTTTGCATGAAATGCTCTAAGATCCCGGTGTGCGTATAGCCCAATAATTTTGTTAGTTCTAGGATGTTGTAACAGATACGCACCAGGATGTGGTATGTTAACAATTATATAAGGTCCTTCATATAGCAGACGCCACTTAGCATTGCGTCATTTGAGTGCTACAGATTTATGATGAGTACGAAGTAGTACAAGCATTCCTACCTTGAATTTTTGTTTTCTTTTTATTATGTTTGTGTGATGTTTGTTTCGTATCTGCGCGTGATGTGCCAGTGTAGTCAATACTTCTTTTATTTTCTGTTCAGGTGTGATTTCCTTGTCTGACAACTTAGGTAATGGTTCTATCCACTGATCGTTCTGTTTGCAACTGAACATGATCTCGTTAGGTGTGTAATTTGTATTGTAAATATTTAAGTTATTGTGTACATCCTCGAAAAGACTTAGGTACAACACCCAATTAGTATGTTTTGATGAAATATAGGTCCTCATGAATCGGTTTAGTTCTCGGAAAAGTCTTTCAGTCGCGTTACATTGTGGACTAAACTTTGAAATAAATACACTTTTAATGTTATTGGCCTTCAAGAAATTTCTCCATTTGTACCCAGAGTAGTATGCTGCATTATCTGACAGAATTGCTTTAGGTTTTCCCACGTGCGTCAGGTAATCACTTGAGAATCTTCGTATTATAGCATTTGCAGTGGCGGATTTTAAAGCATAAAGTTTTACATGTTTAGAAAATATATCGTAAAAAGCTAAGATATATTTGACACCTCCAGAGCTTGCTGGATGCGGTCCACTGATGTCAGTACATAGAATTTCCAGGGGTTTACTCGGTAAAATAGAATGTAAATCTGTTTTTGTGGATAAATTCTGAGGTTTTGATTTTTGACATATGACACATGTTTTCAGTTCCCTGTAAATTTTTCTTCTCATTTTGCTAAAATAACAGTATGTGCTGAGCTTTGCCAAACACTTTTTCGTCCCATAATGACCCCAAACTAAGTGTGTGTGCCAAATCAGATTATGTTCAGACTCTTTGGGAATGCATACACACCAGTTAGTAGCATTTGGATGTCGGCGATAAAATAACACATCATTGTGTAACTTGTATTACCTAGTCAAAGGATGATTGTGTTTTTCTACCAGTAATGTTATCTTATACCAGTGAGGATCAGATTTTTGTAATTTAGCCATGTTTCTGCACATATCAATATAATATTGGTGATACTGCTTGTCTTGCATTAAGAGAATCCTGTATTCATTTATATTTTCTAAGTCACTGTTGGTTTCATTCGTACCTTGTGGAAGTCTAGACAAAGCGTCGGCAATGGTGTTGTCCTTACCTTTTATGTACTTAATTTCAAAAGAGTAGTTCTGAAGTGTAACTGCCCATCGTGATAGTCTAGGATGTACAAGTTTACAAGTTAACAAAAATGTCAGGGCCTGGTGATCGGTATAAATTACTGTGTTTTCCAAATAAATAATAATTGAATTTCTTGAATGCCCAGACTATGGAAAGTGTTTCTAACTCAGTAGTGGAGTATGTACGCTCACATTCAGTTAGAGTACGACTTGCAAACCCAATAATTCTTATCTGTTCCTTTTCTTTATTCTTTACAACTTGAAATAAGCAACAGCCCAAGCCAGTACGTGAAGCGTCACAAGTCATACAAAAATCTAAATTGAAATCTGGATGGCTCAATATGTTTGCATTCACTAAAGCATGTTTAATTGTATTAAAGCCATTCTGGCACTGTTCCAACCAGATCCAAACTTGATTCTTTCTGAGTAGATTTAGCAGATGTTTACTGTTCAAAAGTGGTTGTGGTAAAAAACGTCTGAAAAATGAACATAGCCCAAGGAATGATTTTAACTGCTTTTTAGTTCGAGGGCTAGGAAAGTTTCTGATAGCATCTAATTTACTGGGATCAGGACGTATGCCCTGTGAATTAATGATATGTCCTAAATATTTTATCTCACTGCAACCAAATTTTGATTTTCTAAGATTGGCTGTGACTCCAGCTTGTGCAAATTTTTCTAAAATTCTTTGAAGTGTGTCAACGTGTTCATTCCAAGACTGTGTAGCTATCAGTATATCATCTACATAGTGTGTGACTGTCTCAACTAAATCATCGCCAAGCACGGTATCCAGGGCTGTAATGAATACCCCAGAACTGACATTCAATCCGAAGGGTAGAACACAAAACTGATAGGTTCGCCCCCCGAACATAAATGCAGTATATTTCCGAGAATCAGGAGTGATACCTACTTGCCAAAATGAATTAGCGAGATCTATGGTGGAAAAATATTTTGCATCTAGAAATTTCTGTAATTGCTCTTCTAAATTTTCGGGTTTTGTGTGAACCGGTAAAATTATTTCATTAATTGCTCTTGCGTCTAACACTAGCCTAATGCTACCATTTGATTTTTTGACAACAAGTAGAGGACTACAGTAAGGTGAGATGGATGGTTCAATGACCTTCCAGTCTAACATTTGTTTTAATTCTTGCCACACAGCAGGTCGTTGAGATAACGGTACGTTATATGTCTTGTGGTAGAAGATCTTGTGAGGCTTAACTTCAATCTTGTACACATACGTGTTGATAACACCTAATCGTTTGGTAAAAACTTGTAAATATTTGGATAACACTTCCTGTAGTTTTATACGTTCATGTACACTGAGAGCTGTAGCTTCATTTATCTTATGATCAAGCAATGTTTTCAAGTCCATTAGCTCTGTGTCAGATGAGTGTGTGTGCGTGTCTTGAATGTCATTGTCAAGTACTAACTGAACCTTGTACCCTGTACAGTGTTTGTCATGCTTTAGAGTTCTCCTGTCCAAATCAATAATAATTACACTGCCTTTATCATTTAAAATGCATTTACCTTTGGAGAAGTCTATAATGCAGTCCTTCTCGCTCATAATATCTATTCCTAATATGCAATTTGTCACAAGGTTTTGTACAACCAGGAATGGCCATTGTACGGTTCCATTCCCTATTTTAATGTTTACAAAAACTTGCTTCGTAACCCTACATGACTTATTACCTAGAGCAGTAGTTATTTTACAGTTTTGGGCAGGAAACTCAGGCACAGGCTCCAATTCACACATCTTTTTATAGAAATTAAAAGACAAAACGCTCACAGCTGCACCTGTATCTAAGATAATAGTAGTTGGAATCCCACCTACTACACCAGTAGTAGATGCTAAAACAATTTCATTTGTGTTTGAACGACATTGTGTACTGTCTTGCAAAAGTTCATCTGATATATTGTCATTGTGGTTGTATCTTATAAATAAAACAGGTAGTTTTTGTTTAGAATTATTAGGCATATCAATATTTTGTTGTTCAATTGTGGTGTCAAATAACTGATTAACATTGAAGTCGCCCTCCAAGAATTCTTCAGCCACGACCCGGGGCATAGAAGTGACTGTTTCTAGTTTGTTGGATTAGCATTTGTATTAGGTACTGACACAGATTGAGGTTGTGTATCAGGTGTCATTTCTATTATATTCACATTCGGATATTGCCTGTTGTGATCTCCAAACTTTTGCGGTTGTTGTTGCTGTTGCGCATTATAACTTACCCGTCGGTCGTAAGGTATGCTCCAATTTTGTCCTGGTGGCTGCTGTGGTAAAGCAGTGTTTGAATGAAAGTATTGATCGCTACTAGTCCAGCCTTGATGCTGTCTTGGCTCGTAGTTATTATTATTTCTATTTCTGTTTGTGTTTTTGTTGTTACATTTGTATCCATTGTTACCGTTGTTGTTATTACCGCGGTGCTTTTTGTATGGATTGCCGCATGGAGTGTTATTACTGTTGTAACTGTTGTTCGTATTGGAATACGCGTGTTGATTTTGATTTCCGTATTGAGACGGCATGTGAGTTTGCTGTTTTTGCTGTACCGCGTATCCAACCGTGGGCGCGCCAGAATTGAGTTGGCAAGCCTGCATGTTTTGCATACCACTAGTATAAACATTGTGGCTGCTGTTTTGCCGCGCGAAGCGCTGATCTTCTAGTAACATGTCGACCGAATCTAAAGCTGTTAAAAAATAATCTGGATCGTCATCCGGAATATGTAAGAGTTTTTCTTTAATGTTGAAAGGCAATTTGGCCTTCAACACACGGAGTATATCACGTGTTGCGACTGGTTCGTCTAAAAAATGTCCCATGTTCAAGTATTTTTCAAAATATCTGCGTAAGTTACCATTTTTACTGTTAAAAGTTTCAGGTTCTAAAATTTGTCTCCTGAGTCGCTCCTGGACGGATTGCGACCAGAATTTGTTCAGAAAGGCACGCTCAAACTCACTGTACGTGGTACATACGTCAGCTTGACTGTATGCCCAGACAGCTGCATCGCCTTGGATGTAACCGATAATATATGAAATCTTTTTCCGGTCACTCCAAGTGCGTGGAAATGCGTTACTAAAAGATTTAAGAAAAATCACCGGATGAATGGTTCGTTTTTCTGGGATAAAAGCCTGAAATTGCCTGTGTTTTATTAAGCTTTCTTCTTCCTTTGCATTATGATATGGATTTCTTCCACTGTAATTACTGCAATGTTCAGCTGGCGAGTAATTACGATAATGTTGCTGTGGTTTACCATGATAATAGCTCGTGTTTGTGGTTGCACGTCGTGGTATGTGTTGTAGTCGTGGTGTGTTTTGTTCTTGTGTGTTTGTCGTGTGCGGTATGTGTGCGTCATACTCGAATGTATATTGGTTTCTGAACTGTACATTTTGACTGATATCTTCGTTACATTCAGACTGTGGTTGATCGGTGAATTGTCTCATGGGTGCAGTGACGGATTGTACTGCGTCACTAATCAGCTGTTTGTTATTAATGATGTATTCCGCTACGGAGTCGTGCACAATTGTTGGTAAATTTTCACGTATGCATCTATCAAAATGTTTGTCTTTGTTCTCTACCCAATCATGAAATTCTTTATTAATATTTTGAAAATGAGCTGTGGCATCAGATTGTAAGATGTCAGTCAGGTGTTGTTCAACATCGTCAAATTTATTCTGCACGTCAGTAATTCGTTTTTCAAGGTTGTCGTGTACTGAAGGATATGTTTGAATTTGTTCAGTAAGAGCTTCACACGTGACATTAAGGTTTTTTAATTGTGTCTGTAAAAGTGCTACGTCATTTTTAGTCTTTTCTTGTATCGTATTAAGCTTGGAAAATTTCGTACTGAGCTCAGTCATCTGTTTGGTCAGTGTGGCGTCTATAAGTTCTACACGTTTACATAAAGTGTCATTACCTGTCTTGATTGCTATGAGATCAGATTTAATTTCGTCATTTTGTGTCTTTAACTGTGTCTTTAAGGTTGCCATGTTTTCCGCGTTCTGTTTCATTAGCATTTGTAACATGTTGGCAATGTTTACTGTTTGCAAGGTCTCTGCCCCCGTCGCGTCATTAGACGTGACGTCATGTATTAACATGGGCTCTGACTGAGACTTTGAAATTTTTGTGGTGGACGGCCTATTGTCAAAATTTCCGTTAACACTTGCGTCAATATTTGATGAATCGTCACTACCGGTTGCTGTCGTAAAGTCATTTTCTAACACTTGTCTCTCGTCCGAGTCGGATTGCGTCTGAATAGTATGTCTTTGCTGTTCCATCTTTGCGTATTGTTTTCTAGTTATGACCATGCCACACGTGATATATGTTTAAAGAAAATAATGTTTGACACTGGTTTTAAAATAAAATGCAGTTGAGCATGAATCGCTCGTAGCAACAATGGCTGTTCGTTAATTTATAAATGTAAACTGAATATGGGATTATTGTTAATGGCTGCTGTCCGTGTTACAACGTATCGTACAGAAGTCGGCCATATTGTACACTCGTGTATTGGTATTGTTGCAGAAGTTATTGTTTAAGGAAAAGTACTGAGAATGAAATTTATCACTGAAAACTGCTATGCGCGAAAGAAATACTACAGAATCTACTGAAGAGCTAATACACTGAATTATGCGTCTGGTCAAGCCTGCCAATGCAAAGATGCTGTGTCTTACCTTATTTTGCTGGAAGCTTCATTGCGTCTTTCCGCAAAATTTTATAATTGGCAAATATCTTCAGATTTTTGTTATTTCTCATATAGTCAAGTCCAGGTCCAGAAAGTTGATTTTTCACATGAAACAAAGAGAACAATGTAACAAATGACAAAATAACAAGTCCGACACGCAGTCGCCAATATAAAATAAATAAAATAAAATAAAATATTAATTATTTTATCTGTATGATAGTGATTGGTTGTAATTAATATTTGCTTATCTGGAACGTGGACGTTTAATTATTTGGTATCAGACGCTTGACAATGGCTTTTTCGTAAATGCAATGTTATTCGTAGTTGACCGTGAAATAAGATTCAAATAATCGGACTTCGTATTTAAATCGTTTCCAAAGACTGCTGCGGTAGGTGCGGACTCAAATCTAAATTCTCAATATTAGAGTAATTTTGCCAGCCATGTCAATACGTCGTACAGAGGTGACTGTCTACTAAACATAAAAAGTTTACACAGTTAGCTAAATCAGATATATTCAACCAATAAGCCTACAGTTAAATAATTCTACTTACTTTCATAAATATAAATTCTTTACAGAATCGAGTGCCTAGTAAGATTGCAACTCGCAGTGTTCTTATATAACATCAAATATGGCGGTGTGCCAGACAATGAAATATACGTGCTTCCCGCACCACTTATCCAAGACCTCTCTCTTCTTAATGAAACATAAGAGTATCGTAATTCTGTTTTTTGTTTTATCAGCGACATAGCGCTGCAGTTCTGTGCCATAGGCTTTATTTATTTGTCAGAGATTAATTATTTAATTAAGATTTCGCGTTTCCGAGGAAACTCACGCACGGCATGCAAATGTGCCTTTATATGTTCCTGGCTGTCCTTGAGATGTATCCAGGTTCAGAGGTTGTAGTCTCCAATGGCTCAATAGTCGACGGATGAACAGGCTTTGGCCGGAGTGGCTGAGCGGTTAAAGGCACTACAGTCTGGAACTGCACGACCACTAGGGTCGCAGGTTCGAATCCTGCCTCGGGCATGGACGTGTGTGATGTCCTTAGGTTAGTTAGGTTTAAGTAGTTCTAAGTTCTAGGGGACTTATGACCACAGCAGTTGAGTCCCATAGTGCTCAGAGCCATTTTTTTGAACAGGCTTTGCATACACACATACATGGTACAGTGAACTCCACTCTCTGCCAAACAGCTGCAGTGTCTTCACAGCTGAATTGATGACCATTAAACTAGCACATACCCATGTTCGTTCTTGCACTGGAAAAAGAATTCTAATCTGTAGTGACTCCCTTAGCAGCCTTCAGGCTACAGACCAGTGCTACTCCCCCCACCCGTTGGTTACAACTATCCAGGATCTTGTCCCTGACCTGCATCAATCTAGACAGTCAGTCATTTTCGTTTGGACTCCCTGTCATGTTGAGATATTGGGGAATAAAAGTCCCACAGGTGGACCTTCATTTATACGCCATTGATTCCTGGAAGTCTGGAACTCAGAATGGCCTGCCCTGGACCCCAGAAATAAACTGAGGGCAATTAAGAAGCCACGACTATGTGGCAGTCTTCCCTGCGTGTTTCCCACAGGGAATCCACCGTCCTCTGTCAACTCCACATTGGCCACACTTCCACATTGTACTTACTCACTGACTGCCCTAATTTAGCTGTTTTGAGGCGGATTCTTAATCTTACTGAGACACTAGCTCTGGTGCTAGCAGACGAAGCCAAAGCAGCTGACCTGGTGTTACGTTTTGCCTGCAAAGGTAGTTTGTATTTGTCCCTGTAAGATAGGGCTTTTTGGCCTCATTCGTTGTATGAGGGATTGTGGGGGGGGGGGGGGGCTCCCCTCTCCTGCTCCCTCCACAAGGGCTCCTTGGCGGTCCCACCGTTTTGCTCTCTTTATTCTTTTTCATTTCTCACTTTTAATGCTTTATCTTGACTGACATTTTAAAGAATTGTCTGTGCTGTTTTTTTTTTTTTTTTTTGCTTTTATCTCTTTTTTATTGAATTAATTACACCAAGGCTTTCTAGAATTTGTATTTTGCTACCTTCCTTTGGCGACCACTCCTGTTTTACCATTTAAAGGATGAAGGGACTGATGACCTTGCAGTTTAGTCCCTTTCACTCCAAACCACCCATCCACATTGTGCGATGAACATTGGTTTTGCACTACTATGGATGACCATTGTTGGTGAGTATGGTGGTGACCAGGCGAGAATCCCTTTCTTCCAATGTTTAGTAGAGCCACAGCAGTGTTACACCTCGAACAATGCTTTGAGAAGCCATCGGTTCTGACTTCAGGCTGACGCTAGTACTGATTGATTGAACTCTGGTGGCACAAGAGTATGTCACAGACAACATGCATCCCCATGTGTCGTTCTGCCTCAACAGTATTTTCTATAGCACAAGTTCATCCACACATGACATATGTGTCTGTAAACCGTTTTCTTAACCTTTAGGTACTACTGTGGCCAGCAAGATCCCAAGATCTTTTTGTCGCTGAATATGTATAGGAGCAGCTTGGACATCACTTCCAATCCAGTGCCAGTATCTGTTATATCGAGTACTGTTTCCGACAGCTGTGGGCCACCATGCCTCAGGAGAGGATAAAACACCTTTATGACACACCTCCCAACTGTATTACTGCGCATTCTGTCCAGATGGGATGCTAGTTCATGCTGATAAGTGTGCTCATACTGACAAATTGTAAATTTTACTCAGTTTTATACCTAACATATTAACATCAAATTCAGTCTCAACCTGTGAAGTTTCATTTCATTTCCTCCTCCCTTTCTGGACACTTCACTGTTTCCGTCAGGCAGTGTATGCAGTACTAATAAGTGGCTGCAAATGAATAACTGTAGAATTGTTTTCTTTCACCCTTCTTTATTTAAAGAATGCAGGAATGGAACTAGCACAGGATTGTTTCTTGCCATATGTGTTGTTAGAGAGGAGGTTTCATGACAGAAACTCCACCATGTCCAAATGGTTTGCCCGCCTGATGAGGTCCAGCGGCGTGCTGCCGCAGTCGTCCTGGGCGCCCAGGTCAGCCCCCGCCTCCAGCAGCCTGGCTGCCGTGTCTGCGTGGCCGCACAGCGCCGCCCAGTGCAGCGGCGTCATCCCGTATTTACCCCTGACGTTGGGGTCAGCCGAGGCGTCCACCAGCAGCTGCACCACTGCCGCGTGACCCTTGCCTGCTGCCCAGTGCAGGGGTGTGTCCTGGTTGCGGTCCCTCGCATCCGTGTTGGCTCCGTTGTCCAACAGACACTTCACGGCCTCCAGATGTCCGTTGCACGCCGCAAAGTGCAATGCAGTGTTTCTCCACTCGTCCGTCAGCCCCGTGTCCACCCCTGCTGCCAGTAACGCCTGCAGTTCCTCTACTGCCCCCTTCTGAGCTGCCTCGAGCAGCCTCCCACTGAGCTCCTCTTTGGACAAACTCCTGAACAAAATGACACAATTCTTACACTTTGCTGCAAACACATTCAGGACACATGATCTGATCAGACATGTGCTGCGGTAAAAAGAGCGATCCATGAAGCATTCAAGCACTGCCACTGTCATACCTTAGCAAAAGATCTTGCTGAAAACCCAAGGAAATTCTGGTCTTACGTAAAATCGGTAAGCGGGTCAAAGGCTTCCATCCAGTCACTCACTGACCAGTCTGGCCTGGCAACGGAAGACAGCAAAACGAAAGCTGAAATTTTAAATTTAGCATTTGAGAAATCTTTCACGCAGGAGGGTCGTACAATTATACTGCCATTTGTGTCTCATACAGATTCCCGTGTGGAGGACATAGTGATAGACATCTCTGGGGATGTGAAGCAGCTGAATGCGTTGAAAATAAATAAATCGCCAGGTCCTGATGGGATTCCAATTCGGTTTTACAGAAAGTACTCTACTGCATTGGCTCCTTACTTAGCTTGCATTTATCGCGAATCTCTTGCCCAACATAAAGTCCTGAGCGACTGGAAAAAAGCGCAGGTGACGCCTGTATATAAGAAAGGTAGAAGGACGGATCGTCAAAATTACAGACCAATATCCTTAACATCGGTTTGTTGCAGGATTCTCGAACATATTCTCAGTTAGAATATAATGAATTTCCTTGAGACAGAGAAGATGCTGTCCGTGCATCAGCACGGCTTTAGAAAGCATCACTCCTGCGAAATGCAACTCGCCCTTTTTTCACATGATATCTTGCGAACCATGAATGAAGGGTATCAGAAGGATGCCATATTCCTTGACTTCCGGAAAGCGTTTGAATTGGTGCCCCACTGCAGACTCCTAACTAAGGTATGAGCATATGGGATTGGTTCCCAAGTATGTGAGTGGCTCGAAGACTTCTTAAGTAATAGAACCCAGTACGTTGTCCTCGATGGTGAGTGTTCATCAGAGGTGAGGGTATCATCTGGAGTGCCCCAGGGAAGTGTGGCAGGTCCGCTGTTGTTTTCTATCTACATAAATGGTCTTTTGGATAGGGTGGATGGGTGGATAGCAATGTGCGGCTGTTTGCTGATGATGCTGTGGTGTACGGGAAGGTGTTGTTGTTGAGTGACTGTAGGAGGATACGAGATGACTTGGACAGGATTTGTGATTGGTGTAAAGAATGGCAGCTAACTCTAAACATAGATAAATGTAAATTAATGCAGATGAATAGGAAAAAGAATCCTGTAATGTTTGAATACTCCATTATTAGTTTAGCGCTTGACACAGTCACGTCGATTAAATATTTGGGCGTAACATATCAGAGAGATATGAAGTGGGACAAGCATGTAATGGCAGTTGTCGGGAAGGCGGATAGTCGTCTTCGGTTCACTGGTAGAATTTTGGGAAGATGTGGTTCATCTGTAAGGGAGGCCACTTATAAAACACTAATACAACCTATTCTTGAGTACTGCTCGAGCGTTTGGGATCCCTATCAGGTCTGATTGAGGGAGGGCATAGAGGCAATTCAGAGGCGGGCTGCTAGATTTGTTACTGGTATGTTTGATCATCACGCGAGTTTTATGGAAATGCTTCAGGAACTCGGGTGGGAGTCTCTAGAGGAAAGGAGGCGTTCTTTTCGTGAATCGCTACTGAGGAAGTTTAGAGAACCAGCATTTGAGGTTCAAATGGTTCAAATGGCTGTGAGCACTATGGGACTTAACTTCTAAGGTCATCAGTCCCCTAGAACTTAGAACTACTTAAACCTAACTAATCTAAGAACATCACACACATCCATGCCCGAGGCAGGATTCGAACCTGCGGTCGTAGCGGTCGCCCAGTTCCGGATTGTAGCGCCTAGAACCGCTCGGCCAGCATTTGAGGCCGACTGCAGTACAATTCTACTGCCGCCAATTTACATTTCGCGGAAAGACCACAAAGATAAGAGAGATTAGGACTCGTACAGAGGCATATAGGCAGTCATTTTTCCCTCGTTCTGTTTGGGAGTGGAACAGGGAGAGAAGATGCTAGTTGTGGTACGAGGTACCTTCCGCCACGCACCGTATGGTGGATTGCGGAGTATGTATGTAGATGTAGATATAGATGTAGATGTCTGACCACCTCTTTTTAATATGGTATTGAACATTAGAGCTGTTCTAGGCGCTTCAGTCCGGAACCACGCGACTGCTACGGTCGCAGGTTCGAAACCTGCCTCGAGCATGGATGTGTGTGATGTCCTTAGGTTAGTTAGGTTTAAGTAGTTCTAAGTTCTAGGGAACTGATGTCCTCAGATGTTAAGTCCCATAGTGCTCAGAGCCATTTGAACGTTTGAACATTAGATGTCAGAAGAGTGAAATTCATTAATATAAAAAGGAAGGAAGGAGCGTTGTCTTGTCAGTACAGAAGCATTAACAGCAGATGGCTGAGTGAGTTCGAACATGCAATAATCATGGGATGTGACCTGAACAACAAATCAAGCAGGGACATTACAATACTTCTATGGCTACTGAAGTCGACTGATAATGACGTGACTGTGAGGAAATGCAAACAAACTGCCACACTTTAACTGAATCCAGCCAGACCTCATGCACTGAGAGACACGGACCACAGGGCACTGGACAGAGTGAGGGTAAGAAATCGCATGAAATCAGTGGAAGGAGCCGCTCATGGATACAAAATCCTACCAGGAGTCCAGCCACCAGAATGACCCTGGATTGCGAGTTAAAAGGAAATGTGTACAATAGTCGAGTTGCTCCTCATAAATGACACATTTTTGTAGACGACTACAAGCAACGCTTGTAGTAGTCTAAAGTGCAATGCCACTGGATAGTGGATGTCTGCAGACAAGTGATTTGAAGCGATGGACCATTTTTTTTCCCTGTGGCAGTCTGACGGAAGTGGCTGGATTCAGTGATGCCTGTGAGAACGTTATCTGCCGCTGTATGAAGTGCTAATGGTGATATATTGGAGGGGACGGTGTTATGGTTGTGAAGATTGTTACGACGTGGTTCTCTTATCGTACTTAAGAAATCGCTAAATGTAGAAGAATGCAAACACATTTAATAAAACATTCTCAGTTTTCAAGCTGCGTCAAGTGGTTTACTACCCGCGAGCTTTCGTCAGGGATTTCCTCTGACATTGTCAAGTGGATGACTGTTGCGTGGCTGTCATTGCCGTGCTTATATAGCGGCGCCGTGACGTCGCTAACGACGTCACTGGTGCTCGGTCCCGCGCCATATAACGTAATGTTTTGGCCGTGCGACCCCCGCGCCCGCTCCAACTCCCTCAACACCGGATCCCACGCTGTACTCAGTTGCAATCCACCGTCTCTATTGAAGGTGTTGTCAGAAATTCTAAGGCCGGTATTACACTATCAAATTTCTTTGTCAAAGATTTGATCAAAGATGTGATCCAATATTCCGTCCAATATATTTGACAAAGATCTTTGACGTAGCGCTAGAAGGGGTATTACACTGTCATCAAATTTTCCGTCAAAGTTCAAGATGGCTGACAACAACTTGTTATTTAACCGCAGCAGTTCTACGTACTCCAGTTACATTGTGTGCACATGCGGAAAAGAAGTGGGGGAAAAAATGGAACCATACATACGAGGTTGACAGTCTTAAAAGTCCTGGGATTACAACTTGATAATAAATTCAGTTGGGAGGAGCACACCACAGAACTGCAGAAACGCCTTAACAAATCTGTATTTGCAATTCGAGTGTTAGCAGACATAGGCAACATAAAAATGAAAAAGCTTGCATACTTTGCCTCTTTCATTCCATAATGTCATATGGGATAATATTTTGGGGTAAAACTTGAAGTCAAACAAAAGTTTCCAGAGTCTAAACGCGTGTAATACGAATTATTTGTGGAGTAAATTCACGGACGTCCTGCAGAAACCTCTTCAAAGAACTGGGTATACTAACTACTGCCTCTCAGTATATTTACTTCTTAATGAAATTTGTCGTAAATAATATATCTCTTTTTCCAACAAACAACTCAGTTCATACATACAATACCAGGAACAAAAATGATCTGCACAAGGACTTAAAAGCACTTACTTTAGTTCAAAAAGGGGTCCACTACTCAGGAACACTCATCTTCAATAATTTGCCAGGAAACATAAAAAATTTAGTTAGAAATAAAGATCAGTTTAAAAGGAGCCTGAAAGACTTACTACTGGCCAACTCCTTCTACTCCATTGGCGAAATTTTTAATAGAAACAGATGATATATTGTATTTATTCAGACTATTAGTATTGTTATTTCAGCTTTTAAAAAAATCGACATGTTCCACATCCACGAGGATCTCCTCAGCACAGATCTATGGAACGAAAAACTAATCTAATCTGGGTGAAGCCATGGGTTTTACGACGACACGATAAAAGCATTCAACAAAACTTGTTACGTGAGCTTACAGTGGAAGACGTCAAGTCGTACATCAATTACTTAAGAATGGATGAGCATACATTTCTGTATGTGCTTAGTGAAGTGTATCCTCATATCACAAAGCACAATATTCACTTAAGAACTGCTACATCTTCAGAAGACAGGCTCACTGTAACACTCCGATTCCTTGCTACAGGAGAGGGTTATGTTATGTTAGGTTAGGTCAGGTCAGGTCTCCAATCTTCTTAATCTATTTTTGTATTCAGGGTGCCTCACGTTGTAAAGCGCCTCATCAGCTTCAGACATCTCTATTAATTTTGTAGTTGTCGGTAGACACCAATTGTATTTACTGGCAATGGTTATAAAAACACTACAGACGACAGAACGCTGCAGCGATGCTAGCGCTCCATGTGGTAACATGTCACATTGCAGTGAACAGAAGACAAGCGGTTTCTTTGATCAAATATACAGCGAGGCCCTAGATTTGATCAAATATTGGACGACATTTGACAAAGTCCCTATTACACTATCAAATATCTTTGACAAAGATATTGGACAAAGATATTTGATAGTGTAATACCGGCCTAATCTCTATGGCCTCGTTTAGAGCAATGTCGACGACACCATCGTCATTTGCCCACATGGACAAGAAAAGTTAGAAGAGTTCCTGCAGCACCTCAACAGCATCCACGACCCCATCAGCTTCACAATCGAAGTAGATAAGGAGGGTTTCCTGCCGTTCTTGGACGTGCTTGTCCGCCGTAAACCCAATGAGTCTCTAGGTCATAGCGTTTACCGCAAGCCCACCCATATGGATCAGTATCTGCAGGCCACCAGCTTCCGTGCCAGGACTCACCGACTGACACCGATACCTCTCGTCAGTGCGGTACTCTATGAAGAATGGGCTGCCATTCCCCCAAGAAACTTTCCGACACCTGATTGAATGCATGCCTGTGGGAGTGGAAGCTGACATCAAGGCCAACGGTGGGCAAACACCATGTTGAATTCCAGCATTACCGATGGAGAGCACCATGAACTTGTAAGTAATTTTCAGCCATGTGTCCGGATACTTTTGATCAGATAGTGTACCTTCTACAGTCTGCAGAAGGGCAATGTGCCAAAAGCTTTCTGGAATATGTAATGTGCCTTTTGCCACTGACCCACAGTTTGCAGGATATCGGGTAAGAAAAGAGCAGGCCGAGTTCCGCACGAGTGAACTGCGCCGTGTGGCTGCACCGTGACCAGATGGCATTCAGTATCGCAGTGGGCAGTGGTCGTAATGCTTTGAGCTCGTCAGTGTATTGCATTCTCCTTTGCAGTGGCGTGCAAACTGAATTGGGCCAGTACTCCTGGATTTTCCTCTGTAAAGGGCGATTTGAGTACGTAGAGTACTGTTAAGCTGGAACTCACCCGACGAGAGAGGAGCGAGCGGCGCTGCCAGGCAGGCTGGAGCGGCGGGGGGGCGGAGTCGGCGCAGCAGCTTCTGGAGGCCAGCCATTGCCAGGGTGTTGCCGGGACACGGAGGTCTGCCGGCTGGTTGCGGCTTCCAGCGCACTGCAACAGAGGCGCCGTGGGGCAGCCGCTTTCACATGTGCACCAGTGCGGCAAGTACCGGCAGGAGGCTTAACTTCTCACACACAGGCATGTAAGGGGGGCAGGATGTCAAACGGGTCGACTTGGACCAGGAGAGGCACCATGGGACATTTTAATTTCCACTTACAAATAAATTCACAAAACTTTGCCACCATGACCAAGGAGGATTCAGGATTCACGCTCACAGTAGTGGAAGGTCAAAACATGGGAAAATAAACTTTTTTTCATGTGAAATTTAATGATTTTTTTCATTTACTGTTGGCTGCATTTTTTGCTACAGGTACACTTTTCTTCATAAGTAAGAGAGATTCTTCGATGAATTTCTTGCAGCATACAAACCATAATTTCAGGTGTCTGAAACTCTAGAATTTATTTCATTTATGAAAAAGTAAATGAGCTGTTACATTTTAAACTTCACATTTAGAAGAAATTGAAATTTTACAGTTAATTATCTCAATTTTTACCACAGTTTTTAATAGATCTCGAAAATTCTAGAGATTTGCATTAAGGAGTTCGTGAAACTTCCTGGCAGATTAAAACTGTGTGCTGGACCGAGACTCGAAATCGCAGAAGAGCTTCTGTGAAGTTTGGAAGGTAGGAGACGAGGTACTGGCAGAATTGAAGCTGTGGGGACGGGTCATGAGTCGTACTTGGGTAGCTCAGTGGCAGAGCACTTGCCCCCAAAAAGCAAAGGTCCCGAGTTCGAGTCTCTGTCCGCACACAGTTTTAATCTGCCAGGAACTTTCATATCAGCGCACACTCCGCTGCGGAGTGAAAATCTCATTAAGGAGTTCATGTTTAATAAGCAGACCAAGTTTGAAAGTAACAGGATATTTATTTTGGATGTTACCTAAGTCCAGAAATATGTTCTGCAGAAAATGCCCATTAAAGTGTCTGCTTGTATTTGGCATTCTTTTAGAACTGTCCAGCACCCTAAGCAGGTTCTTTTTCGTTTTCTAAATCAGTTTTCTTCAATTTCAAATTCCTATAACCCACTCTTCTTGATTTTATCACCTCCAAAAATAATGTATCTGCTTTCACTACACGCTCTCTGTCTACAGCATACAAAGCTTTGATGCAGTTCACTCTGGGCTTAATTCCCATTTCCTGTAAAACATATTTCTTGCTTTGCACACCATCATTAAACCATGAAACTGCATCATAAACAACAAAAGCAAGTGCATTTCTTCCCACAAAAATGGTTTTTGGCAATCTTCCCCATACACATGGGTTAAAAACCTTCATTTGGGTTTTGGGTACCCCCATGAAGACATTTCTTCAAAGCAAGTATCGATATCAATAGTCCTTTGTTTCACGTGTGACAATCTCTGGCGCAAATATAAACAATCGAATTCTACAGAGCGAAATTTACTTAAGTGTGGCAGAAGAATGCTGTGCAAAGGGTTATGGCGCTATATCTTGGTTCTCTTAAGACCAAATAACATGCCTTATGATCTCTCAAATATATATGTTTTATACATCAAACTGTTCAGGAAGATGTGCACTACAAAATAGTCGTATTTTTGAAAAATTGACATTTTAAATTTTTTTTGACGTTCTACCCCCCTTAAAAGGGAAGTAGAATTGATGACTTGGCAATGTAAAATTGTATATGGTGTAACGTACAGTTTTTTACAATCTATCTTAGCCAGAGAGCAATTTTTTTTACAGTTTAAAATGTATCCTGCCAGTGTTGAAACAACAATATTTTAAAATCTTTTGTTTCATGACTCAAATATTTTGTTCTGTGTGAGCTAGTTTATAAAAAAATATTTGTCGCACATAAATTTTTTACTGTGCAAGTAATGGGCGTAATATTGTTCTAGCACACTGACATTACCTGTCTAATCACTCATAGAAAATAATACAGTTCTACTTTTAGTGAAAGCTGAGAAAGGTACATTAAATGTGAAAAAAGGAAACTTATGGTAAAAATGACTTCAGAGTTGAAGCAGCTCTACTGCATAGCTGTAGTCCTCATCTTCATCCTCAAATGTGACATGGGGTCTTCTCACAGTACCTCTTTTCATGTGCTATGCTTTCTTTACTAAACGTTTGAGAGAGGAGTTTCCACTTTATAGCCTAGACTGATCGAAGGCCAACATGATAATCATCATCGCAGGGCCAGCCAGAAATCCTAGTAACTCAAGAACCCGTCATTTTGTAGTTTTACCTTGGTTAAATGGTACCACAGCGTCATATACACCACAATGACGTGTTATAATACCCACAGATGGTTACCATTTACTACTTCATCATTAATGTACATTTACAATTACTTTTGACACTTCATGTCACCACTAAAAATATTTCAACAACTTTTTTTGTTTACAGTCTGTCCACTAATCCATCTCCAAAATTATGGCTATACTCAAATGAGATACTATTAAAAAAATTGCACCAGAGTAATGCACCTCACTTCAGATCTCAAAAGTATTCGATGTTTCACCATTTAATTCAGTTTCCCACTAGCTCCCAAAGTTTTTAATCTGGACACAGTTCTGTCTGTAACCTCATTATACCTTTTATAGTATAAAAATGTTTCGAAATCTGCACTAATTTCAGTCCCTGTGTCTAAAAAGAGCTTTGTCCTCACACCGCATTTAAATAAAAGTTCAAACAATGAGTGAGAATGTTCTAGAAACAACTGTTGCATTCACCACATATAAACAAGCACTGGAATCAAAGATATAAACAGAGAACAACAGAGCATATTTTCCAGGCCGGCAAACAGTTAAACTTCATGTCTGTCACATACCACAAAAACGAATTACTGGAGTATAGAAGTCTTGAAATCTTGATGAAAGAGTGACAGATATCCAGCCACCCACAACACTTTGCAGCAACAAGAACTGCGTGCACCAACATGGAAAATTGGTAGATTAATATGGTTACAACCACGTGCAATACATGATTTCAAAAAGGAAGGGTCATAAAATATTTTAAGGCGCTAAAAAAATTAGTTATTTTCATCGAAAATACGATTCCGTGTTCCCTTAAGGTGTGTTTGCTGGGGCTGTATTTTACGGCAACATGTGGCCACAATAGTGTTGCTGTCAACATTGCTTAAATGTGCACATCATACACGATACTACTGTGACACTTCCAGGCAGTACTGTTTATGGGTCATGTTGTTGCAGGTAGTAGCTGATGTGTTGGTGAGGTGCTGCTGACCTGTGGTGGAGATTATTTCACATGGCCAGGCCACATCTGTAAATGCTTCCTTTTCCGTCCTTTGCACGCCCGCAATGCTGCAGGGCCAAGTTACATAATCTGAACAACAAAACAATATTATTTTACTTCAGTTCAGAAGATGGAGCAGGTGCTTTCAAGCATTCAGTTTCTTTGTTGTCTACAGGAATGCAGAAGTGGGCAATTGAAAGATGCATTAATTTCATAAATATTGTGCGGACATCCACAACCACCGCTATGGAATAAATACTAAGACGCAATCTGGAAAGAGGACGTTCTTGATGCTACCATCGTAGTAGGAGGTCTGCAGTAGCGAGCCATAATTTTATCCTACATAGTCTCTTAAGAATTCTATATTTTTTAAAACTTTATCTCATGTGATTCTGTGTTCGTGGGCAGAAATTTGCCAACATTCTTCTTTTATCTTTATGATCTTTGTAAACATTACTTTTCAGGTCCCATAACTCCGGTTCTAGATCTACAGAATTTATGAAATTGATATATGTCTCACGGTACTGTGGATTATAGTAATATTTTGACATAAAAATTTAATTATTATTTCAACAGCTTTATTAAATTTCCTGAGTCCTCCCAGCAAAATCTTACAAACGTCTGGTCCCCAGAGACTTATTGATGAGAAGTCAGCCTACACTTTAAAGAGAAATATCAAACTTATTTATCAACTGCCAGTAGGCAAAACTGAAGGGCTATCGCCAATCTTGTTCCAACTAGTATACATTATTTCATATATGGACGAATTGCTTTTAGACAGTACATTCAAAATCGCATTCTGGATGTGGTATATTTCCAGAATCACTTTAGGAGTTAAGAGATTGAGAAGCAATTCGCTCATTAAAAAACGAAGCACCTACGATGCCTGATTTCTCTCTTTCTTGCTAACTCTTTCCCGTGTGGAAAGAATACGTGACGGAAGAGCGAAATGCACTTCTACAAGTCTGCTTTCGTCCATTATGCAGTATGTGCAAATACTTCTAGGCCGGAAATGTATTGCCGCAACTATTGCCAGGTAACAGTCAGTGGCAATGTTGCCAAACATAGGACTGCAATTTCATATGACAGTAAATGATACCAGACAGTACTGTCGGGCTGTCTTGTTGACAATAAGCAATTTTTATGGCCTGGTTTGCTTTCCCCTCAGCATTATGTATGTGATCGTCCTAATTTCAATTGTTCGTAATTGTAATTCCTAGGTATTTAGCCAATTGATAGCCTTTAAATTTGTATGATTTATTGTGTAATCGAAATTTAATGGGTTTCTTTTCGTACTCATTTGAGTGACCTCGCACTTTTCCGTATTCAGAAACAATTGCCACGTTTTGCTCCATTCAGGTATCCTGTCTAGTCATTTTGTAATCGGTTTTCATTTTATGATGATTTTACTGGTTCGTAAATGACATCATCATTTGCAAATAATCTAAGATTATCTCCTAAATCGTTTATGTAGATTAGGAACAGTAGAGAATCCCTAACATTTCCAAGGGAAACGTCAGATACTACTTCTGTTTTACTCGATGTTTTTCTGTCGATTACTACACACTGTGACCTTTCTGAGAAGAAATCGCGGATCCAGTCACACAACAGAAGTGATAATTCACAGGCACGCAATTTGATTAGAAGTGCCTTGTGAGGAGCGGTGTCAAAAGCTTGTGGAATCCAGGAATATGGAATGAATGTGAGATCCACTATCGATAGCAGCCATTACTTCACGTGAATTGAAGTGTCCATACTAACTGTGTGCGTGATAATTCATAATGTTCAAACACAGGAGTATTGGTATGATCTCCTTTCCAATTTTTTGGTACGGATCTTTTGTCGAGCGAGCGGTTGCGTGTAACTGCTAAGTCTTGGCCTGTTGTGTCAGCATACTGTGAAACGAACTTCATTGGCATGCTATATCGGCCAGAAGAGTTGCCTTTGTTAAGCTGCTCTGCTACACCGAGGATATCTACTTCCAAGTTACACACTTTTTAGCAGAAGTTCTTGATTCGAATTCTGGAATATTTACTACGTCTTCTTGATGAAGGAATTTCGGAAAACCGAACTTAACAACTCTCCTTTAGTGTCACCGTCGTCGGTAACATTACCATTGCTATCATGCTATAAAAGTTTTGTTTTGATTTGTTTTAGGGCGCAAAAACAACTAAGGTCATGCGTGGCCATGCCAGAACCGTAGAACACGAAGACGAAAATGGAGTGAAAAGCGACGGAAGGAGTGACAGCTAAAAGCAGGGAGATAACGGAGGTTTTTTTTATTTTTTTGTGGTTTTAGGGCGCACAACTACAATGGTCATTAGCGCCCAGACTAAGTTAGGAATGCATTGCGAGGCGCAAGGTTAAAACAGCAACTTAAAGGGACAACACTATAAAAGACATATTAACAGGCAAGGGATTAAAAGAAAACAGCATAATCAAATGTCCTTAGACAGGTTTGTCAAGTGGATAAAACGAAGAACGCGAGCAGCTGCTCCTGGGTCATCCGCTAAAATTTCATCCAGAGTACATGGCAGGCCAAGATCAACGCGCAGTGTGTTGAAGTTCGGACAGGACGTTAAAATGTGGCGTACCGTCAGCAATTGCCCACACGGGCAGAACGGCGCCGGCGCAGCCGTCAGCAGATGGCGGTGGCTGAACCGGCAGTGTCCAATTCGTAACCGGGCCAAAACGACCTCCTCCTGCCGAGAAGGGCGTGAAGAAGTCGTCCGAGCCGTGGGAAGAGGTTTCGAGGCCCGAAGCTTGTTGTCCGTAAGTGTAGCCCAATCGGCATGCCACAGCGATAAAATGCGCTGACAAATAAATGACCCTGCTAAAATCAGATGAAGGCACACAACAACAAGCTGTCCGAGGCTGGAGGACCGCAGCCTTGGCCGCGGCATCTGCAGCTTCGTTCCCAGGGATACCGACATGGCCAGATCTTGAACTAAAGAGTAAATGTCCTTCGCCATGTTGCTACGACGGATAAAAAGGAAAACGCGGTCGACAGCCCGCGTGTCGTTCGCTAAAACGGCTTTTGTGTACTGTACACACAACCAGAATCTCTTTGAATATCCAGTCAAATTTCGAGCATCTCGCATTCGTGTAACTTTCGAGCTTCAGTAAGACATCGCCAATCTTAGAAATTCTGTTTTCTTTTACATTTGGCGTTCTCTTCTCCTTGCTTCAGCAACGGTTTCCTGACCCGTTTCATGTACCATGGGGAATCCGCAACATCTGTTATTAATTTATTTGGTATAAATATCTCAATTGGTTCCGATACTATTTCTTTGAAGTTAAGCAGCATCTCATCTGCACTAACATAGTTGGGAAGAAGTAGAGGCTATCTCTTAGCTGCTTATCCGCTTTTGGTGGGTTTGGATGTTGCGATGGTCAGTCTTGCTAAAACGATCTTGTGGTCATTAATCCCTGTACCCATCACAATGTTCTCTATTTGCTCAGGGTTACTAGTTGCTAAAAGTCAAGTATGTTTTTGCAGACGAGTCGGCTCGTCAACTAACTACTGAAAATAATTTTTTGAGTAAGCATTTAGTGCAGTTCCTGACGATTTTTATACCTAGGATGGGCTTCGAATAGACGGTTTTGCCAACAAATCGAGGATAGATAGAAGTTACGATTGACTGTAATTGTGTGAGTGGGGTACCTATTTGTGACAAGTTTTTTTTTAACTGTTCGGCAACTGTGCCACGTGAGTTGGGGGGGTTGGTGAAAGAAACCAATTACACTAGTTAACAAGTTTAAACATTTTTCTGCATCTGGTTTGTAAATGGGTGGATTTACGTAATTTTGGAGTGCTGGATACACTGGTATAATCAGTTTTTCTGTATGACGCCACACTTCCTAGATAAACAGCAGAATTAAAGATGGTAATAGTGAAATTGACACAATTATGTCAGACAAAAATACCCATTCAGAACGTTTGAGATCAATACTATTTTGCATGTATGTATGAGCATGATGCCAATAAAAGGTCCAAATTAGTTCAGAAGATATTTTCACCTTTAATCGTCTTTGGTTTTTGAAAAATGCCGACGACAGAGCTCTTCTTTTGTTTGTCGCTTCATCATTATGTTAGAGAAATTACAAGTCTATGGTATAAATGGAACAGCATATGAGTGGTTTAAGTCATATCTACAGAAAAGGAAGCAAAAAGTCTCTTTATATGCTTCAAGTGATTCAAAGGAGTTTGCCACTTCATCTAACTGGGGTGAAATTACATGAGGTGTTCCACAAGGTTCGACCATGTTCTTGATATATGTGAATGACTTCCCTTCTTATGTGAAACAAGATGCTGAACTGACACTGTTTGCTGATGACACAAGCATGATTATTAATCCAGTAAAAGAAGGTCCGATAGAAAATGATACAAATAAGGTCTTTGGAAAACTCATAAATTGGTTTTCTGCGAATGGGCTTGCTCTGAACTTTGAAAAAACCCAGTACATCCAATTTTCTGCTGCAAAAAGTATAATTCCTTTAATAAACATAACACATCAAAAGAAGTCAGTAGCCAGGGTACAGCATACTAAGTTTTTGAGTGTACATATAGATGAGAATCTTAATTGAAAAATTCATATTTTGGATATCCTAAAGCGACTAGGTTCAGCAACTTTTGCAATCGGAATAATTGTCAATTTTGAGGATGTAGAAACTAGTAAGCTAACATACTTTACATACTTCCACTCTCTGATGTCATACAGAATAATATTCTGGGGCAACTCAACACTTAGGCAAAAGGTATTCACAGCTCAAAAAAAAAAGTAGTTAGAATAATGTGTGGGGTTCATAGTCGCACATCTTGTAGGCATCTGTTTAAAAGGTTAGGAATTCTTACAACTGCTTCACAGTACATTTACTCAGTAATGAAATTTTTTCTCAACAACATGGACGAGTTTAAAATCAACAGCGACATTCATGATTACAATACCAGAAAAAAAGAATGACCTACACTATCCTTTACTTAACCTATCTTTGGCACAGGAAGGGGTAAAATATGCTGCTATAAAACTTTTTGATAAATCACCAGATGAAATAAAATGCCTGACAGACAGCAGTAATAGTTTCAAAAACAAATTGAAAACATACCTCCTTGACAACTGCTTCTAGACCATATATGAATTCTTGAATATGAGTAAGTAATTCTAGAAATATAATATACGCATTTTGTGCCATTTAATGGAATGGCATAGATAACAGAAATATTTGGTATAACACTATAATGTAAAAAAAAGGGTTCCTGTGTGCATTTCTTGTGCATTTGACACATTCCACATCATAACTGTTTTCTGTGCTATTGATAAATAGAATACGTAACTAACTAACTAATTAACTCACTCTCCCTAACAAGACCCCAGCAGTAGTCACCCATCATCGAAGGGTTCCAATGGCCTTGGCAACGGTGTTCCATGGTAAGAATGTCTTGGTGAAAGCATTCACCATGCTCATGGGTTACGGCTTCCAAATTTTCTGGGAGGAAATCAAGTTGAGAATGTAAAGAGTGAATTTTAAGCGACATTCCACACCTCATGTTCTTATAGTTGTCCAACAGATTATTCACAATAGTAACATAGTTCTTGTCTTTTCTGTTACCCAAGAAGGCCTTCACAATTGCTTTAAAAGAAGACCAAGAGGCTAATTGGATATCTGTGAGTTTGGTATCAAAGGTTGGATCTTTAGGCAATTTTTTTATTTGTTGTCCAAAAAATATACCCTCTTTCAGCTTTGCCTCACTTAATTTGGGAAACTTTTCTTTTAAGTGATTGAATGCCTCACCTTCTTTATCCAGAGATTGTACAAAATTCTTGATAAAGCCCAACTTGATATGAAGGGGAGGACATATATTTTATCAGGCACAACCAGTGTGGTTTTGTTCACATTTGCGTTTCCAGGAACATATGACTTCCTTATTGGCCTCTCCTTGACTGTATAGTGATTCTTGGTGTCACGGTTGCGAAATCAGCAGTATTTCGTGAATCCAGCCTGTAAACCTATAAGGAGTGTAACAGCTCTTAAATCACAGCAAAGCTGCCACTCATGATCCTTATATTTGATTACCTCTAGCAGCAAAGCCATGGTTTCGTAATCTTCTTTCATGTCTACTGCGTAAGCCAAAGCTGCCGATGGAAATGCATTGCCATTATGCAGTAGTACTACATTCAAGCTGGTATTACTGGAGTCAGTAAATAGTCGCCACTCCTGTGGATTATGTTGTATATCCAGCTGCATCATCAGACCACTGACATCTGTACACACACACTCATTGAATTCTGCATATCGAAATATTGAGCTAAGGAAGCACCTCTTGATCTGAAACAGGAAATTTTTGTCCCTGAAGCTAGAAGGTTCTGTTGTTGCAGTCTCGATCCCAAGAGTTCAGATTTCAGTTTCGAAAGTTTTAGATCGCGAACAAAATCGTTCAATTCCTTTTGATTAAAGAGCTGAGGCAAAAGTGTTATGATATTGAGGGCAGTATTCTTCTATATGTTCAATCCTTTCTGATTCACATGGTGACTGTTTCCGTGGCTTTCAAGTTACAGACAGGAACAGGCAACCACTCATCATGGGGCACAGACAAATGCACAGAAGATACATTTGGATACTTTATTTTATGTCTAGTTTTGCTTGAATGTCCCGAAATATTTGTAAGACAGGAGTAACAGTCTGAATAATGGCCATTACGCTCACACCACACCATCAGAATAGCGAATGGCATGGCTCGGCGTTTCCCTTTCGACCATTCGGTTAAGGTTGTAGTACTGGTTATGCAGGCAGTATGAGGTGCAAAATTTATATCTTGATTACCAACAGGACAATCAAAATAAATTTATATGCCTTATCAAGCAAATCAGTGATTGGTTTTCTTTGGGATTTTGGAGTGAATTTCCCTCATGCGTAACAAAAACTGTCAGTGTGGTTTAGACAGCAACGAAATTTACTAGTTGTCATTTTTCTTAGCGTAAGTTTTAAACACAAAAAGTTTGCACTATCTTTCACAGGAAACAGTCACTGAGGATCTCTTTCACACCACTGGATTACCACACCAACCATTTACTGACGATTTGTAGATCTTCTAGCTCTCCTCTGCAAATCAAAAACAAGAGTAGTAACTGTCGTTGTTGCTCGGCCACCATTGACCAGACGTTTTCAGTTAGTGAGAGATGTAGAGAATGTGTTGACCAGGGCAGCAGTCAAACATTTTCTGTATCCAGAAAGGCCCATACAGGACCTGCAACATGCTGTCGGCCATTACCCTGCTGAAATGTAGGGTTTCGCAGGGAGCAAATGAAGGGTAGAGCCACGGGTCGTAAGACATCTGAAATGTAACGTCCACTGGTCAAAGTGCCGTCAATGCGAAGAAGAGGTAACCGAGACGTGTAACCAATGGAACCCCATACCATCACGCCGGGTGATACGCCAGTACGGTGATGACGAATACACGCTTCCAATGTGCGTTCACCGCGATGTCGCCAAACACAGATGCGACCATCACGATGCTGTAAACAGAACCTGGATCCGTCCGAAAAAATGACGTTTTGCCAATCGTGCACCCAGGTTCGTCGTTCAGTACACCATCGCAGGTGCTCCTGTCTGTGATGCAGCGTCAAGGGTAACTACAGCCGTGGTCTCCGAGCTGATAGTCCGTGCTGCTGAAAACGTCGTCGAACTGTTCGTGCAGATGGTTGTTGTCTTGCAAACGTCCCCATCTGTTGACTCAGGACGTGACTGCACGATCCGCTACAGCCGTGCGGATAAGATGTCTGTCATCTCGACTGCTAGTGATACGAGGCCGTTGGGATCCAGCACGGCGTTCCGTATTACCCTCCTGAACCCACCGATTCCATATTCTGCTAACAGTCATTGGAACTCGACCAATACGAGCAGGAATGTCGCGATACGATAAATCACAAACGCGAAAGGCTACAGTCCGACCTTTATCAAAGTCGGAAACGTGATTGTACGCATTTCTCCTCCTTACACGAGGCATCACAACAACGTTTCACCAGGCCACGCCGGTCAACTGCTGTTTGTGTATGAGAAATCGGTTTTGAAACTTTCCTCATGTCAGTACGTTGTAGGTGTCACCACAGGCGCCAACCTTGTGTGAATGCTCCGAAAAGCTAATCATTTGCATATAACAGCATCTTCTTCCTGTCGGTTAAATTTCGCTGCTTTAGCACGCCATCTTCGTGGTGTAGCAAATTTAATGGCCAGTAATGTAAATGAATGTAAGATGGTACATTATACTAATTTAGAAAATAAAAACATTTTTTCTCTATACATCCAGATTTACTTTTTATTGCTCGTTAAAACTGCTTAGCCGGTTCTGCCACACCCTGTATATAAGCACGAAATACATAAAGGGAGAGCAGATAGTGCGGAATTGCATGCACAGCTTTCCCTAGCATTATTCCAGACCTTTTCACAAGTAGGTCATTAGTAACAGTACGAGACAGTTTTACCCAAGTATCAGGTTACACTTCTGGTGTCAGGTAACACCTGAGGCAACTGGGGAGGCCCACCCCACACCTTTCTCCCTACAGACCCTGCTGCCAGCTCACGCACCCGCAGCTACTGCACAGGTTATATTCAGTCTCCCAGAGGAACCCTTCCATGTACCAGTCTTTCCCCCTCCCCTCCCTCACCCCTCTGGACCAATATGTTCCAAACTCAGAAACAGACATTAGAACAGAATTTACAACAGAAAGTTGAGCTTGTTATCACTACAGCTAATTGACAAATACAGTAATACACCTAATAGAATTTCGAGACCACAGGGGGTGTACTTATATTCGAAAAATATTTATGCTGTAGTGACATGAAAGTGACGAAGTTTTATTGCACTACATGTTTATGAAGGAGACGTACAAGTAAAGATATTATTAGGTACACCAAAATTAAGCTTTGTGGTCCTAAGTGTCGAAAAGCAAACGAGTATTTAAAAGAAGTTTAAAGCTATACTTAGGTTATAAATGCAGAATTCAACTTTGAATGTAATTAGTTTTGGAAAGGACAACCGCAATTGAAAATGCACTAGTATTTACTGGTCTTAAGCCTGATTGCAGTAGGCATATGACCATTCATCTATACGTAAATGGACTAATAAGTCGTAAATACATGTTGAGTTAATTACCAGGTCATTTGCTGTTTGTTGAGAAGTTTACGCTTACTGATGGGAGACTCTGGTAGTATTAGGCGTCCTGCATGATGTAAATGTACTGAATCTCACAGTAAGAATTGTATTGTCTAATGGATCGATGAGAAACGAAGATATATGTACAGTCCAGACCCCAGCGGTGACTATGTGACCTTCTATTGAGTGCACATAGGATCATTGTTGATGAAGTGTTACTCATGAAATCCGTGCCTCAACAGAAAACACCTTTGAAAGATGAAGAAACAGCAGGACAGTTGCTTAATACACAATCTTTTGTTGTGTACATGGCTGGTTTCAAGAAGCACAGCATACATTTGACGTTGATCAGAAATTTTTTGCAGGTGCTAAGGCGTTGCTGTGGATTATATTTGATAGTACATCTGTTAAAAAGAATAATAAATAATTATTACAAATATTTCAGATGAACAGTAGTTTTGAATAAGGCCCTCTTTATGTAAGAATGCTGTGTTAGTGTGGACTGTACATGGTATTCACTTTGTTGTAGAAGCATATCACCTAAATGTTAGAAATGTTAGATAATATTCCAGTAAGGTGCAAGATACACTACATGATACAACACAGATGTGTATGATAAATTTAACCACAAGGAGAATTTGTAAACTTTGCAAATTCGATGGATTGATGACTCTCACTTCTTAGTTAATTGCTTTATTACTTCATATTTAGTTTACCATGGAGCAGTTTCTTCTTCTTTAATCATCATATTATCTATAGTCTACATTTTCTCATACTGTCCTATTATACAGTATGGGTGCAAAATGTAGTATACAAATGTGAATAACATACTTTACCAAAAACTATGAAAAACAATTGTTAAACTCCTTTATCAAATCTATTTATTAATATCTTTCTCTAAAACATTCGAAAAAGTAATGTACTGAAGAGAAATCTCAGGCTTGAGTACAAACAATTTACTTAGTGTATCATAGTTTGGCTTGAGTACAAACAATTTACTTAGTGTATCATAGTTTGGCTATCAGAGGGGTTGCTCGACTGAGAATGCTATTTATACAATCACTCATTATATAGTACAGGCCTTAAATAATAAAATATCGATAACTGAATACAGCCAGTTAGTATATTTAGTCGTCTTTCCAAGATATTTGATTGTGCAGATCATGTTACTCTTTCAGAAAAACTCGTGTTTTCTGGAATTGATGGCTTTACATATTGTTTGTTTGAATCATACTCAACAAACTGTAAAAATTAGTTTTGAATTGTTGAAACGAGATTAGTAGCGTAGAAAATTGTAGTGACTGGGGAGAAATCACAGAGAGAGTCCCCAATGCTTCAATTTTGGGCTCACATATATTCCTTATATATGTGAACAACCTTCTCCACATAACATTCAAAAAACAGAATTGGTATTTTCTGCAGATGATATGAGTGTTATAATAAATCCCATTAGAGAGGAAACAATGGAAGCGATTGTAAATGACATTATGTAAAGAATTAATAGCTGGTTCTCAGAAAATGGACTCTTCTTAAATTTTGAACAAACTAACTATATTCAATTCTGTACCGCAAATCATACCACTACCAACAACTGATACAGCACACAAGCAGGAGCCAGTAAATAGGGTAGAATGCTCCAAATTTTCTGGTGTATATATAAATGAAAACTTGAACTGGAAGAAGAATATTACTGAGCTTTTCGCACCATTAAGTTCAACTAGTTTTTCTCTTCATATAATTGTTAATCACGGACACAGATGAATTAATCTCCTGACTTACTGTTTTTGCACATTTCCACTAGATAATGTCTTATGGAATAATATTCTGGAGTAACTCACCACTGAGAAAGGAAGTACCAATTCCACAAAAGTGCAGTAAGAACAATATGTGGTGTTCACCAGCAGATGTCATATAGGTACCTCTTTATGGTGTAAGATATTTTAACTGTGCTGTCACGATACATATATTTGCTAATGTAATCCGACCTAAATAATCTATCACAATTTGAGAACAGTGAAAACCACATCTTCATTACCAGAGGCAAAAATACCAGCATTAACCATTATTCAAGCTGTCAGTGGCTCAGAATGGAGTACAATGTGCAGCAATATATTTCATCATTTGCTCAATAAAATAAAATGTATAGGAGATAGCAAAATAAATTTTCAATTGAACATACAGTCGTATCTGTTGGAAAACTCCTTATATTCCATGAACGAATTTGCATATAAAAAATGGTAGCCAGTACAAAGAACCAAAAGAAACTTTTTTTAAGTGTAGCTGCATGAATATGACTAAAAGATAATGTGTTACTTAATGTTAGATATCTAAAAAGCAATGCCCAGACTGATGGCTCATCATTGTCCCGCCCCAACTGCTACGGGTACAAACTTGTAATTTGCAGAGAGTACTGATCTTATATGGAGGGCATCGTTTAAAAATGGATTATTCGAAACTCTACTCCTAAGGGGTGTGTGAAATAGACAATGAATTTTTTTTAAAATATGTTGTTATTAAGGCAGTTTTGAAGCTGTAAGTATGAAAACTGGTATTTGGTTTCTTGGTCAGAAATAAAGAAATAGATGTTTGGGAATTCTAAGGAATTAACCCCTATGGGTATGAAAAAGAGGATGAAAGCTCGTTTTTAATAATTCATTATGAAAGAACTATTAAAGCATTTTTACAGTTACATCTACAGAAACTGGTATTTGAATTCTTAGATAGAAATAAAAAGTGTGTGTCTTGGTGGATTTGGAAACTCAGTCCTGAGAGAGTGAAACAGGGGATACAAATTTTTATTATAAAAGTATTCTTAAAGCTAAATCTACGAAAATTTGAATTAACTTCACAGATACAAATAAAAAATTTAATTTTTAATTATTTTTGGAAATTAAAATCAGAGGGGTGAAATTTGGCCCAGCCCGAACTGATAAGGATAGAAGCTTCAAATTTAGAGATGGCATTGATCAAATATAGTAGGCATCACTTAAGAAGGGATTATTCGAAATTCCATCCCTTGGGGTGAGAAGTAGGGGATGATAAATATTTTGTAAATAAGTCGCTAGTAAGGCAATTTTTGAGCTGTTGTTGTTGTTGTTGATGTTTTTGTTGTGCTCTTCTGTCCAGTGACTGGTTTGATGCAGCTCTCCATGCTACTCTGTTCCATGCAGGCTTCTTCATCTCCCAGTACCTACTGCAACCTACATCCTTCTGAATCTGCTAGAACTACGAGATTAGTGTTTGGTTTCTTGGTAAAAAATAAAGAAATACATGCTTGTGCATTTTTGGAAACTCAACCATTAAGGGGTTAAAATATTCGGTTAAAGTTTTATTGAAAATAAATCATTATTAAAATACTACTGAAGCATTTGTGAAAATTGGTATTTAACTTCTCAGTTTTACCATTTTTAGAAATTCAACCTTTATGGGGGTGGAATAGAGAATGAAAATTTTTGTGAATATGTATAATTACGAAAGCATTATTAAAGCTAAATCTAAGAAAATTTGTATTTTGCTTCTTGATTAGAAATAAAAAATACAATGTTAGTGTTTTTGGAAATTCAGTACATAAGGGAATGAAATTTTTTATGGAGAATTTCATAAGAAAGTAGTTTTGAAACTAAATCTCTGGAAATTTGTGTTTTTTTCTCAGTTTGAAATAAAAGAAATAGGTGTTTTAGTATTTTTTCCGAAATTAAGCCCTTAAAGGGGTAAAACAGAGGATGAAAGTTTTTATGGAAACATTTCTTTACAAAAGCATTTTTTAATCTAAATCTCAGAAAATTTGTTTCTAGTTTCTTGGATAGAAATTAAAAAATAGATATTTCAGTGTTTTTTAGAAATTCAGTCCCTAAGGGGCTGAAATAGTACATGAAAATTTGTATAAAAATATTTTGTTTTATTAAAACATTTTTAAAGCCAAATCAACAAAAACTTGTATTTCACTCGTAAAGAAATGTGTGTTTAGGTAATGAAGTTTTCCATGGAAATATCACCACAAGAACTCAAAAGACAGGATTAAAAGAAAGCGCCATCTCCAGCTACCAGAGTCACTTTTTGGTCAGAAGTTCATTTGAGAAAAATCATGCCTCTACGGCCTCACTTAGAATCAAAGATATAGAAGATGTTAAAATTTGTGACCGAAATACAAATTCGATTAAAGAAAACAAAAAAAAAGTCTGTGCAGATCATACTGCCTACATGAACAAAGCAGTGTCCTCTGAGGTAGTCATGTATATACATCCTCAAATTGACTCAGCATCATTTCAGCAAAAGATTCGCTCAAGTGACCTAAATCATCTGTGGAATATGTAACTAACTAACTAACTATTCTGTGCATAGACCTGGCGCTACCTTTCTCTAGAAACCAACCAAGGAGTCCCATGCAGACAGCCTACTGTACTGTACTCAAGGTGTACCAACGTGCTATTAAGTAGATGGTCGTTCATTTTTCGGTTCGTTTATGTATGTGAAGGGTGAGTGTGTGGTTGTGGATGTGTATGTGGATGTGGGTGTGCATGTGTTGGTGTGTTGTGTGTTGGTGGCTGGGTGGGTGTTTTGTTTGGGTAGGTGTAAGTGTGGGTAGGTGTTTGCATGGGTGGGTGTTTGTGTGGGTGGATGTTTGTGTGAGTGGGTGGGCATGTGGGTGGGTGGGCATGTGGATGGGTGACTGTGTGGGTGGGTGGGCATGTGTGTCTGTGTGGGTCTAGTTGTTTGGGTTTGCATATTTGTGAGGGTGTGGGTATGTGGGTGGGTGTGTTTGTGTGTGTTTTAGTGAGTGTGTGTGTGTGTGTGTTTGTGTGTGTGTGTATGTGTGTGTGTGTGAGAGAGAGATAGAGAGAGAGAGAGAGAGAGAGAGAGAGAGAGTGTGAAAAAGTGTGTATATCAGATAGAAATGCAGACAGACAGAGAGGGCTAGAGATCGTGCTACCTGATTTCCGAATATAACTGGTTTGATGACGGCGCAGCTATCAGACGGGAAACCTCTGTGGCCATCTCTGGGTGTGTGCACAGATCCCGCTGCCAGCCCTCGGTGGCCATCACGTCCAGAGGGTGTGCCCTGATGAGTTGGATGGCACGCTCCTTCAGCTGGGGACACTTATACCGCAGCGCCAGCACCACCGCAGAGGCCGCATTCTCCACAGTCAGTGACGTCACCAGCTGTTGCTCGCACTTCCGCTTCAGCAGAGGGAGGCCGTACTTGTCACTAGCAGCAAGCAGCTGAGGCGCCAAGCTGTGCAGATAGGGCACCTTGTCGGTGTACATGAAGTAGAGCAGTTGGCACGCCACATCCTCGTCCATATCACCGATCTCCAAGAGGCGGCCAGAGGTGCCCGAGGTGTCGTGCCGCAGCATCGTTGCAAACACGGGGCTCCGGGCAGAGAGTATGAAACTGTGGACCTGCAGCTGTGCACTACCCACCACCAGAGTGAGGTCGGCGCCCTCGCCGGACGCCATTTTCTTCGTCAGGTCGTCCACAAGGCTGCCCTCGTCATCAAGACTGTGCACCATCTCAGCTGGACCTGAAATGTAGTTTACAATGGACTGCACCATCATACAATGCAATACGGTTCAAAAAAATGGTTCAAATGGCTCTGAGCACTATGGGACTCAACTGCTGTGGTCATAAGTCCCCTAGAACTTAGAACTACTTAAACCTAACTAACCTAAGGACAACACACAACACCCAGCCATCACGAGGCAGAGAAAATCCCTGACCCCGCCGGGAATCGAACCCGGGAACCCGGGCGTGGGTAGCGAGAACGCTACCGCACGACCACGAGATGCGGGACAATGCAATACGGCTGTAGTGAACTTCTGGTAGTGGAAGCACCTGTGCCGCCACCTGAGAGACGACAGACAGGTATTAGACTGAGCCCCAAGCATTATGGTTTCAGGAAAGGAAAATCCAGTGAGGACGCAATAAATCATGCAGAGAATATTGCACTCACCTCAGATGAAAAGTACTTTATAGGCGTAATCACTGATATAGATTATGTAATCAAAAGTGTCTGGACACTCCCAAAAATATACATTTCTCATTTAGGTGCATTTTGCTGCCACCTACAGCCAGGTACTCCATATCAGCGACCTCAGTAGTCATTAGACATCGTGAGAGAGCAGAATGGGGAGCTGCGCAGAACTCACGGACTTCGAACGTGGTCAGGTGATCGGGTGTCACTTGTGTCATACTTCTGTACGCGACATTTCCACATTCCTAAACATCCCTAGGTCCAATGTTTTCTATGTGATAGTGAAATGGAAACGTGAAGGAGCACGTACAGCACAAAAGCATACAGGGCGACCTTGTCTGTTGACTGACAGTGACCGCCGACAGTTGAAGAGGGTCGTAATGTGTAATAGGCAGACATCTATCCAGACCATCACACAGGAATTCCAAACTGCATCAGTATCCACTGCAAGTACTACACAGTTAGGCGGGAGGTGAGAAAACTTGGATTTCATGGTCGAGCGGCTGCTCATAAGCCACACATCACGCCAGTAAATGCCAAACGACGCCTCGCTTGGTGTAAGGAGCGTAAACACTGGCCGATTGAACAGTGGAAAAACGTTGTGTGGAGTGAATAATCACGGTGCACAATGTGGCGATCCAATGGCAGGTTCTGGGTATGGCGAATGCCCGGTGAACGTCATCTGCCAGTATGTGTAATGCCAACAGTAAAATTCGGAGACAGTGGTGTTATGGTGTGGTCGTGTTTTTCATGGAGGGGGCTTCCATCCCTTGTTGTTTTGCGTGGCACTATCACAGCACAAGCCTACATTGATGTTTTAAGCACCTTCTTGCTTCCCACTGTTGAGAAGCAATTCGGGGATGGCGATCGCATCTTTCAACACGATCGAGCACCTGTTCATAATGCACGACCAGTGACGGAGTAGTTACACGAGAATAAGATCCCTGTAATAGACTGGCCTGCACAGAGTTCTGACCTGAATCCTATAGAACACCTTTGGGATGTTTTGGATCGCCGACTTCGTTCGAGGGCTCACCGACCGTCGTCGATACCTCTCCTCAGTGCTGCACGTCGGTGAATAATGGGCTGCTATTCCCCAAGAAACCTTCATGCATCTGACTGAACGTATGCCTGCGAGAGCAGATGCTGCTATCAAAGCTAAAAGTGGGCCAACACCATATTGAATTCCAGTATTACCAATGGAGGGCGCCACGAACTTGTAAGTCATTTTCAGCCAGGTGTCCGGATACTTTTGATCACATAGTATAGCTGGGGTATTTGATAATTTGTAGGTGCCTACCTGTGCAAAAGAGTGAAACAGATGGACTGTGTCAGGTGTTTCTATAACGTTCTATGAAATTTTTGCACAAACAGGCAGGTGCAATTAGAATGTCCTGGAAAGAAAATTGTGAAATACATCACCATAGGCTGCCCACAGGGCTGTGTTTGTGGTCCAGAACTCAGGAATGTTGGCATAGAGCTCTTACCGAAGCAATTTCAGAATATAACAAACACTACAGGCAGCATCACCTATGCAGACGATCTGCTAATCACAGTATCTGCCAACACAAGGGCTGTAGTGAAGTAAACTAGCACGGCAGTTCTTGAAGGACATAGGTTTGGTCAGTAGGAAACAAATTAACGATAGCAGCACGCTAAACAGTTTTATATTAATTAAAGCAACACTGTCAAGAACGAAAAAATCCTACAAACACGTTAAGTGACCAGCCTGTGAAAACAAGAGAAATATATAGGTACCTTGGAATTAACATGAGTGAAAAACCAAACTTTCATCCACATATACACTACCGGCCATTAAAATTGCTACACCAAGAAGAAATGCAGATGACAAACGGGTATTCATTGGACAAATATATTATACTAGAATTGACATGTGATTACATTTTCACACAATTTGGGTGCATAGATTCTGATAAATCAGTACCCAGAACAACCACCTCTGGCCGTAATAACTGCCTTGATACGCCTGGGCATTGAGTCAAACAGAGCTTGGATGGTGTGTACAGGTACAGCTGCCCACGCAGCTTCAACACGATACAACAGTTCGTCGATAGTAGTGACTTGCGTATTGTGACGAGCCAGTTGCCCGGCTACCATTGACCAGACGGTTTCAATTAGTGAGAGATCTGGAGAACGTGCTGGCCAGGGTAGCAGTCGAACATTTTCTGTATCCAGAAAGGCCCCCTGCAACAAGCGGTTGCGCATTATCCTGCTGAAATGTAGGGTTTTGCTGGGATCGAATGAAGGGTAAAGCCACGGGTCGTAACACATCTGAAATGTAACGTCCACTGTTCAAAGTGCCGTCAATGCCAACACGAGGTGACCGAGACGTGTAACCATGACGCTGGGTGGCGATGACGAATACACGCTTCCAATGTGCGTTCACCGCGATGTCGCCAAACACGGATGCGACCATCGTGATGCTGTAAACAGAACCTGGATTCATCCGAAAAAATGACGTTTTGCCATTCGTGCACCCAGGTTCGTCGTCGAGTACACCATCGCAGGTGCTCCTGTCTGTGATGCAGCGTCAAGGGTAACCGCAGCCACGGTCTCCGAGCTGATAGTCCATGCTGTTGCAAACGTCGTCGAACTGTTCGTGCAGATGGTTGTTGTCTTGCAAACGTCCCCATCTGTTGACTCAGGGATCGAGACGTGGCTGCACGATCCGTTATAGCCATGCAGATAAGATGCCTGTCATCTCGACTGCTAGTGATACGAGTCCGTTGGGATCCAGCACGACGTTCCGTATTACCCTCCTGAACCCACCGATTCCATATTCTGTGAACAGCCATTGGATCTCGACCAACGCGAGCAGCAGTGTCGCGATACGATGAACCGCAGTCGCGATAGGCTACAATCCGACCTTTATCAAAGTCGGAAACGTGATTGTACGCATTTCTCCTCCTTACACGAGGCATCACAACAACGTTTCACAAGGCAACGTCGGTCAACTGTTGTTTGTGTATGAGAAATCGGTTGGAAACTTTCCTCGTGTTAGCACGTTGTAGGTGTCACCACAGGCGCCAACCTTGTGTGAATGCTCTGAAAAGCTAATCATTTGCATATCACAGCATCTTCTTCCTGTCGGTTAAATTTCGCGTCTGCAGCACGTCATGTTCCTGGTGTAGCAATTTTAATGGCCAGTAGTGTAGAAATCGCCTTCCAGAGAGAATAAAATCCTAAATAAAATAGCAACATTTGGCCAAATACGTTTTCAGCTGCCACTAAGTGCAATAAGGCCGTACCACAAAGCAATGTTACTCGCCATTGTGGGCTATGGATCGAACGTTTGATCTCAGAGCCTGAAAGGTTAGGTCGGCACAGGTTCTATGGCGAGCACAGAGAAGTGTTCTCTTAAGCCTACCAGGTATACACAGAACAACATCGATTGAGGCATTGCTGGTGATATTAGGCTTGCTACCTCTAGACCTTGCCATAAGAAAGAAAGGTGCACAACATTGGCTCAAAATGGTTCAAACGGCTCTGAGCACTATGGGACTCAACTGCTGTGGTTATCAGTCCCCTAGAACTTAGAACTACTTAAACCTAACTAACCTAAGGACATCACACACATCCATGCCCGAGGCAGGATTCGAACCTGCGACCGTAGCAGTCCTACGAACATTGGCTCAAAAAATACGAATATGTGAAGGTAAAGGAGATGCTGGGCACAAGATCTGTATCGAAATAAAGGCATGCATTGATGAAGGATGGCAAGAAATCTGGGACAGGGCGGAAGTTAAGAGAAAGAACAAGGATGACATACTTCCTTTCGATCAAGGTAGCTATACACTACCTGTTAGGACACGGTATGTATCCCACTTACTTACTAAAATACGAAAGCGCAACACAGACTGTTGTGAATGTGAAGCAATAGACATCCCGTATCACATTGTCTGGGCCTTCAGACAAAATGTCACAGACAGGACAGGAGTGCATTTAGTAATGCAACAGTCTATGATATAATAAGGAGTAAGGAACTGTGGTATAAGCTCAACTTGCAGACAGCTAAGATATCAACTTAGGAACTGTAAGCTTACATGCCTGAGATACAACCAATAAGAAGCCATACATCACGATAACGAGACATGCCTTGACAGAACATCCACCTACGGTAACCTTCTGGAAGCAGTGAGGAGATAGGCCTTGGGGCGGACCAGAAAGGACATTCAAAGGCCTTGACAGCCATCTCCCAATCTCTAGATCTTGAATATCACAGCAGCATAGCTCCTATGAATCCTCAGTTGCACCTTAGTGTGCCTGGGGGTAACCATACACACAAATGAAAAATCCAGCTTGGTTCTGATACCAAGTAGAGTAGTGTAGTGCAGTGCTGTGTAGTGCAGCGCCATGTAGTGTAGTGTTGTATAGTAGTGTAGTCCAGAATTATAAATTACAAAATTTGTGATCTACCAATGCTGCTTAGTATAACTGACCAGTGGTGTGTGCCTTCTGGATTCTGGATGAATTGGTGTCTATGTGCCTGATGGCCATACTAGACTTTTTCTTCTTTTAGTTATTATTATTATTTTACTGCGAATAGGCCATCGGAGGACCACGTTTTAATTTCAATTCTTCGGTCTTTATTCATTTTGAACCAGTCTTTTTAGCTACCCTGCCTTGGAATACTTCCATTTTCAAAACTTTGTCCTGAAAGGCTTCTCTGTTATTTATATCGTCTATTTTCATATTGTTCCTTTCTAAATCCTTTTTTACTTCTTTTACCTAGGTTGTCGACCTCTTACCTCACAAATATTTGAAAATTTTATTTGTTAATCTAGTGTCTTGCATTCGAAATAGACGTCCAAACAACATGTGTCTTTTTTTTCTCATTACATTAGAAATATTTTCTATATTTTGTTGTATTTCAGCATTACTTCATTTCCAACCTTCTTCTGTTTTTTTGTGGACTTAATAGTTTCCTTACAATTCGCCTTTCTAGTACTTCTAATTTATCGAAATTATAGTTTAATGCTAGGGATTCGCTTGCATATAGGCATAGGCATTCGGCTTTACTACTGTGCTGTAATGCCTTATTTTTGCATCTTTGTATAGGCACTTTTTATTATAGAGGCCTTTGGTGATACAATATGCTCTCCCCATTTTAAACTACTTTCCTCTATTGCAAATTTTTCCAAAGCTTATTCTTGGATTATCTCCCGTGGATGGTTAAATTTTATTACTCTCCCTATTTCGCCAACACCTTTTTCCAGACATTTTAGAGATGCTTAACGTTTGTCACAAATTTTGTGTTTTCTGCAGAAATTCTTAAGCCAGTTCTGCTGGCTATTTCTTCCTGGATATTTATTTGTGTTATAGCAGATTGCACATTTTCGGAAAGTATAGCAAAATCATCTGCAAATGCAACACAGTTGATTTCAATTCTTTTGCTTCCTCTTCCTAACCTGATAATGCGATGTTGAGTTCAATAAGTTTTTCGTTCCAAATTCTTTCTGTTTTCTCTAACACACTATTAAAAAGAATTGAGGATAGGCCATCACCTTGTCGTATGCCTGTTTTTATTTTGAAAGACTGAAATTTCTGCCATAGATTTTACTTTACAGACTCTATCTGTAAGTGTTTCACGGATTAGGTTTGCCAGTTTAGACTTTACGTCAATTTTTTGAATTCTTTTATCTATCGTTTCTCTGTCAACAGAATCAAAAGCCATTTTAAAATGCACCAACATTACTACAATATACTTTGAATCTGTGGCAATTTCCTGACTTGAGATTAAATATTTGTTCTGAACATGACCTTTCTTTTCTTAAACCACACCGAGCGGGGTGGCGCAGTGGTTAGACACTGGACTCGCATTCGGGAGGACGACGGTTCAATCCCGCGTCCGGCCATCCTGATTTAGGTTTTCCGTGATTTCCCTAAATCACTCCAGGCAAATGCCGGGATGGTTCCTCTGAAAGGGCATGGCCGACTTCCTTCCCAATCCTTCCCTAATCCGATGAGACCGATGACCACGCTGTCTGGTCTCCTTCCCCAAACCAACCAACCAACCTTAAACCACGATGATATTCACCTAAATGACTGTCTATCATTGTTTCTGTTCTGTTTAATAAAGTCTCGGAAATTACTTTATACACCACTGGCAGTAAAGAGACTACTCTGTAGCTATTTACATCCTATTTATTACCTTTTTTGTGGAATGGGTGCACCAAGGCATATTTACATTCCTCTGGGATCTTATTTTCCAGATTTCTTCAAAGAGTAAATTTAGCTCCTTTGCTATATTTGGCAAGGACTACATCAAGAGTTCGGCTGTAGTAGAATCTTCTCCACTAGCTTTGTTGTTTTTGAGGGTCTGAATTACTTCTTGAACTTTTTCTATAGTAGGTGGTAAATCTTCTTCCATATTTCATTAATAACTGAGAATTCCAATTGATGACTTGGTTCAGGACTGTTTACAAGCTGATGAAAATATCTTGCTAGTATTTCACACTTTTCAGTATTGCTTAACCCAATTTTGTGGTTTTCATTTTTGAAACAGACATTTGAAATTTGGTACCACTTTAATTTGTTCTTCAAAATTTTGATAAAAGTAATGAATATTATTTTTTTACAAAATTTTTGTCTATTTTAAAAAGTTTCTCCTGTTCAAAGGCTCATTTGCTATTTCTGATTAACCTGTTTATTTCCTTTCTTTGTTGATTAAATTGATCATAATTTTCAATTTCTTTGAGCACATTTTAGTCATCTCTGCTATGGCTTCTTTACATATCTCATGCCACCATCTTTTCCTTTTATTTTTATTGACTCAAATATTTTCTGTGGGGCATTATTAATGCCTTTGAATATTTCTTACCAGTTGCCATGTTTAGCCACTTTAATTTCGCCTAGTTAGTTATTAATTGAGTCTTTTGTTATAGTAAGCCTGTCTGTATTATACTTTGTTAACCTGTGTGACTTTCTTTGTTCTTTATTAGATAGGAGTTTGACTTTAATCTCAGAGAGGTAATGATGAAAATCAAATTCGCCATTCCTAACTACTTTCACATTCATAATTTCTATTGTACTTTTTTGTGAAATAACCACATGATTTAACTGAATTTCTCCTAACATAGGTTTGGGAGATATCCACGTTTTAGCTTTTCTTGGTAGTTTCCTGCAGAAGGTTATCATTGATTTCAGGTTAGAGCTTTGAAACAAGCTGATTTTTATTATTATTGTTTTTATGTAGATATTCCCCTTTAATAGCATATTGCTTAGTTATTAATAACACATCTAAAATTATATTATATGCTATATTCTTGCCAATTCATGTTCAACATTCAGTGTATTCTTTTGTGTAGATAACAGACTAAAAGAAAATAGCACTTAAATAAATAAAGTGGAAGCATTGAAAAATATGGATAAAGGCCATGCACATATTGGGATCAATATCCCACTGGTGAATTGATACACCACCTGCCTAATAACCTTTGGGTCCATCTTTCGAATGTAACACAGCATGCATTGGGCATGGCATGTATTGGATAAGTCCTTGGTAGATTTCTGGATGAAAGTGCCACCAGATGTCTATGCTTAGATCATGCAGTTTTCATAAATTATGGCTGGTGGTTTGTGAACCTGATAGCATCCACTGGGTTGAGATCACGCCAATTTGTTGCCAGAGACATCAATTTGAGCTCTTTAAAATCCTACTCAAACCACAGTAGCACCAATTTTGCCCTGTGACATGGACAGTTACCCTGTTGAAAAATGCTGTCACCATCAGAGAAGACATCATCCAGGAAGGGAGCAGGTGTCTGTAATATTGGTCACGTAGTCCACAGATGTTATAGGTCTTCGATTACTTGCACAGATCACGTGGAATGATAGGTGGATGTAGTACAATACTACCCCCACCAGTCTGCATCTTTGTGCACTGTATGTTTTGAACAACTATTGCCCTTAATAACTATATGTCTGGACACAACCACTGATCTGGCGTAAAAGAAACGTAATCCATTCAACTAGGCAACACATTTCCTGTGAGTCACAGACCAGTCACATAAATCTGTGTCCACTGCAATGGTAACTGAGCCAACATGGGAATACATATGGGCCACCCTTCGTGGAACCCCAAGTGTGGCAATGTTCACTGTATGGTGTGCTCCAAAATACTTATGGCTTCTTCACCATTCTCATCAGTTCAGCAACAGATTGTTTCCTGTCCTGTTTTATTTACACAGCATGAAATCGTCCACTCTTCACATTTTGTGATGAGGCCTGGATGTCGTACAGCTTGATGGCGACTTGCTGTTTCACTGACCTTCAACCACTTATGATAGACGATCATGGCAATAGCATGCAAACAGCGAATATGCCACACCGTTTCTGAGAAGCTCTTTCCCATGTGCCATGCTATAAGAATCTGCCTTTTCTCAAAGTCACTTGTCACAGCTGATCTCCCCATTTACGGTTTTCTCACTTGAGTGATCTTCTATTCCTCTCTGCTATCTAGTACTGATGATAATGATGTTGGACTTAGGGAGTATTACAGTGTGCTTGTCAGTGCACTTAGTGGATATCGAGAAACATATCCTGTGGTTTGAAGAATGACAGCCCCCACAACTGAAACTGCTGTGATGGTTCCTCAAGCACACACGTTAGCAGATTTCTTCAGAATATGTGGTGGTGGCAGCACAGGTACATGGTTTGTATGTATTAAAAATCTTCCAGTAGTTTGGAAAAACTACTTAATGCTACATTGTGTATTGTATACTAAACTGCAGACCTGGAAACGACGGAGGGGCTTCGTCCCGCTGTAGTCGTCAGTGGTTCACATGACCACAATAGGTCACAGCAGTCCACCCACCCCAACGCCACCCCACAACTAAACCAGGGTTATTGTGCAGTTTGGCCCCCAGTGGACCGCCCCCCCACCCCACGAGAACGTCTCATACTAGACGAGTGTAACCCCAAATCTTTGTGTGGTAGAGTAATTATGGTGTACGTGTACATGGAGACAGTGTTTGCACAGCGATCACCAACATAATATAGCTGAGGCAGAGTAAGGGGAACCAGCTTGCATTCGCCGAGGTCGATGAAAAATCGCTTTAAGATCCATCCCAAGCTGACTGGCATATCAGACCTCGACACTAATCTGCTGGGCGGCATCGTGCCAGGGAACAGCACGCCTTCCTACTTGGGAAGCAGTGTGTTAGACTGTGCAACTAGCCTGGCAGGCCTTAATGCTACATTACTTCCTATATAGATGGCTATACTAATAACCAAAAAAACAGGAACCGAAAATTCCACTCAGAGCTCATTCACTTCCACTTACCAACAGTTTAGGTAGATGTCCTGACCTTCACAACATTTTTAGAATGGTGTTACATAAGTGCCATCACCAGCTATGATGGTGAATAGGTCCCTGGCCAAGCAGAAAATTGCACTCATATCAGTATGTGAAACACATGCTAAAATGTTTTTTTATCGAATGGGGAATTCGACAGGCTTCCAACATTGGCAGATGATACTGCCGGAGAAGGAAACTGACTGTCACCAGACAACATTCTATTCTTAGCCTGGTGAGCAGCACTTTGTTCCATCCACATGGCTTGGATGGGATCATGACACCTGATTGGTCGATCTGACTGTCTGTAATTTGTGGTTTATCAGGTCCAGTCACTCGTCATTCCGCTGACGCATGATCTTTCTGCCCAATAACGAGATGATAGCGTTGCTACTACTCAACGCACACTACAAATGAAATACTTCAAGTAGTCTGGTACCTCATTTCGGGGATTTACTCACGTTTCAACGTATACAGTACGATATCCAGGTTAGGCAACAGTGGGCTACACTAACACATGATAAGCAGCAGTCCACCCACCATGATCAACCAGAACTGCAGAGATCCACTGGAATAGAAAGTGGAATAGTGAAGGAAGTTTAAAAAAGACCAACAACTTCACAAATTAAGTTGTGTCACCATAGGTAATACATCGTAAGACACCCAGTCTTTCTGAAAATTTTATTTATGGCTCATGTTCTGTCATTTTGATTCAGCATCAGACTAATACAGTCAGTATTATCAGATTCACAGTCTACTACTTCCACTCGTCACTATAAGTGACTCAATAAACATTCTATGATTAGATTGAGGCAATTCACCATTACGAGAAAAAGTATTCATTGCACAAACGCGTGTAATCAGAATAATAGCTGGAGCCCATCCAAGATCACCTTGCAGACATTTATTTAAGGAACTCGGGATATTCACAGTACCTTCGCAATACATATATTCACTTATGAAATTTGTCATTAATAACCCACCCCAATTCAAAAACAACAGCGAAGTGTATAGCTACGACACTAGAAGAAAGGATGATATTCACTATTCAGGATTAAATCTCACTTTTGCACAGAAAGGGGTGAATTAAGCTGCCACAAAAATCTTTGGTCATTTGCCAAATAGTATTAAAAGTCTGACAGATAGCCAACCAACATTTAAAAGTAAGTTAAAAGAATTTCTGAATGACAACTCCCTCTACTCAATAGATGAATTCTTAGATATGAAGTAGTAACTGTAAAAAAATTTAATTAATTAATTAATTTGTGTACAGGAAACTTACGTTAAGGTGACACGTTCCACATCATTACAAAATGTCGTATTTATGATCTATGGAACAAGGATTGATGTATGTATGTATGTATGTATAAGTGCTTATGAAATAAAATAGTTTATGAATAACACTGGCTTCATTATATTTTGACTTCAGAAGAGTTTTTGTGGAGTTTGAAAAAATTTTTACTTGCGATATCCTTGTATTTCTCTTATCCAGAAACTCACACAATTCATTGTACACAGTGCAACTTAAAAACAATAATGCCTAATAACAGACAGTGTAAACACACTTTCCAGACTTTTGGCTGTAACCACCCTTGTAATATAAGCTTAATGTATTTCCTTATTTCATTTTTAAATGATAGCATTCACTTTATGTGATTTAGTCATTTTCTTAAATTACAAAAATTATTCCAGAAAAGTAAAGTTTTCAGAATGTCAAACGCTGTTCCAAGGTACAATATAGTCATCTACCTAGGAACAAATATTCTACTGAAATTTAAAAGTCTTGCAATGCCAAAAATCTTGTCAGTACTGTATTTAATAGTCTAAGTGTTACATCATTATTCCACTATCTGCCAGTAATCACTAAGTGAAATCGAATTAAGTACAACTATTATCAGAAACCATTTACAAGTGAAATACCTTTTGAAATAGAACACATTGGAAAGCAACACAAGTTTATATTTTCAAGACAGGAAAAACTGTTAAGACGTTAATGTTACATGCCTGGTTTTAACAATATACTCAGTTTTTACTCTCCATAGAATTCTGTATGAGAAGACTTAACAATATCTGCTAGATAACTTTAGTATATTATACAGCATTTAAATTCTAGAACTCAAAATACATACAAATGCTGCTCAAAATACAGCCTAATCTCACTGTGGCGACAAAGACAGTAGCAAATACTGGAAACTGCGTATGGACATCTCTAGTCCACATTCCCAATTGTACTCTTGGTACAATATAGACCTTTGCAGCTAGAGTCAAACTTAAAAATTCGCAAAATATGTTAGTCAGCTAATGAGATAAAACTAATGGTACAGGTATGGATTTTATGGGGTTTTGGGGCAGAAGCAAACTAAAAAACACCGTGAAACTAATTCCAAATTAGCCCAAAAATGCAAAACTAAAACACACAAATTCCTCCAGTACATTGAAATCGAATATTTCGCTTGATTATACAGCTGAAACCAAGACAGCAATACCAAAAACTTCAAACACAAGAAGAAAAACCAGTATCGTAATTTTAACTAGACGTGTATACCTGAAATATAGACATTGATACAACTCCCATCCCCTCATCCTCCCCCCCACAATGAAACTAACCAAACAGAAATTCGAAAACCATCATTTCAAGCCGGCCGAAGTGGCCGTGCGGTTAAAGGCGCTGCAGTCTGGAACCGCGAGACCGCTACGGTCGCAGGTTCGAATCCTGCCTCGGGCATGGATGTTTGTGATGTCCTTAGGTTAGTTAGGTTTAAGTAGTTCTAAGTTCTAGGGGACTAATGACCTCAGCAGTTGAGTCCCATAGTGCTCAGAGCCATTTGAACCATCATTTCCAAGAGATTTCTCTTCCACAATCGAACTGCAGTGTCACCAATAAATGAGAAAGCTAACAGAGACGTACTTACGAACTACAGATAATTCCAAATTAATCCAGCCTGACCACAAATCATGCTAGACACACACCCCCAGACGGACACATCAAAACCATACCGCAAACAACAAAATATTCCAACTACTCCAAAGCAAACGACAAAGGGAAACATTCAGTCTAAAAAAAAAACAACACTCTGCAAACGACAACTAACAGCTCAGAAACCGAGGACAAATAAATAACTAATTACTACCAAAGACTAGGACCCATTCAACTTAATGTTCCTTACAAACCACATCACAAACACAAACATCCACGAAAAGGGTGAGCCACCACTTATAACAACATAAGCCCTATAAAAACAATCCATTTCAAATAAATCACATGTCTGTGACGCCAAATTCGGAAAGAAGCAACCAAATATCATAATCATAAGTAGTTCCTCTGTTCGTTTCAGTGGCAACCATTTGAGTAATGCACTTAGGTTACCATCTAACCTCACTCTTAACAAGCGTGGCATACTACAAAAAGAACCAAATAATTGTAAGAAACAATATTAAGACAATAATTACTAACCATTTCGCTCACAACAATTTCGATTGTTCTTTTAGACTCGGAGTTCTGAGACACAAACGAGAGTTGGTAGGTGTGTTTCTACCTCTGAAAAACAGTGTCTACTCAAGTTCCTCGTCAGTCGCGTAAGAGTGGCGCTATAATCCGTTCATCATAAGAATAAACCTATGTTACAGGCCTGGAGAAAACTCATTTTCGAGATGGGATCAAGGCACTGGAACATCGTTGCACCAAGTGCATTAATCTACAAGGAGACTACACTGAAAAATAAAAAAAGTTTCAGTGATGTAAGTACTTTTTTTCTATTCCGTTCCGAGAACTTTTCAAACCACCCTCACACTTTGAGAGATGAAATAGTGAAAGCAGCAGAGGAACAAGTAGATAAAAGGACGGGGGCTAGTAGAAATCTTTGGGTAACACAAGCAATACTGAATTTAACTGATGAAAGTAGAAAACATAAAAATGCAGTAAATGAAGGAGGCGAAAAGGAATAAAACAAGTCTCGAACATGAGATCGACAGGAAGTGCAAAACTGCCAAGTGGGAATGGCTAGAGAGCAAATGTAAAGACGTAGAAGCATACATCACTAGGGGTAAGATAGATGCCGTCTACAGGAAAATTAATGAGACCTTTGGACAAAAGAGAACCACATGTATGAATATCGAGAGCTCAGATGGTAAACCAGCCGTAAGCAAAGAAGGGAAAGCCGGAAGGTGGAAGAAGCATATACAGGGTCTATACAAGGGCGATGTACTTGAGGACATATTATGGAAATGGAGGAGGACTTAGATGAAGATGAGATGGGAGAACTGATACTGCGAGAAGAATTTAACAGAACACTGAAAGACCTAAGTAGAAACAAAGCCACAGGAATAGATGACATTCTGTTAGAACTACTGATAGCCTTGGGAGAGGTATGAGGCAGGTGAAGTACTTTCAGACTTCAAGAAGAATATAATAATTTCAATTCCAAAGAAAGCAGGTGCTGACAGGTGTGAAAACTACCGAATTATCAGTTTAAGAAGTCACCGTTGCAAAATACTGACACAAATTCTTTACAGACGAATGGAAGAACTGGTAGAAGCTGACCTCAGGGAAGATCAGTTTCGATTCCGTATAAATGTAGGAACACGCGAGGCAATACTGACCCTATGACTTATCTTAAAAGCTAGGTTAAGGAAAGGCAAACCTACGTTTATAGCATTTGTAGACTTAGAGAAAGGTTTTGACAATGTTGACTGCAATACTCCATTTCAAATTTTGAAGGTACCAGGCGTAAAATATGGGGAAGGAAAGTCTATTTATAATTTGTACAGAAACTACAAGGCAGTTATAAGAGTCGAGTGGCATGAAAGGGAAGCAGTGGTTGAGAAAGGCGTGAGACAGGGTTGTAGCCTACCCCTAGTGTTATTCAATCTGTGCATAGAACAAGTACAAACCAAAGAAACATTTGCAACAGGAATTAAAATCCAGTGAGAAGAAATAAAAACATTGAGGTTTGGCGATGACATTGTAATTCTGTCGGAGACAGCAAAGGACTTGGAAGAACAGTTGAAAGGAATGGACAGTGTCTTGAAAGGAAGATATAAGATGAACCTCAGCAAAAGCAAAACGAGACTAATGGAATGTAGTCGAATTAAATCGGGTGATGCTGCGGGAATTAGATTAGGAAATGAGACGCTTAAAGTAGTAAATGAATTTTGCTATTTGGGGAGCAAAATAACTGATGATGGTCGAAGTAGAGAGGATATAAAATGTAGACTGGCGATGGCAAAGAAATCGTTTCTGAAGAAGATAAATTTGTTAACATCTAGCATAGATTTAAGTGTCAGCAAGTCTTTTCTGAAAGTATTTGTGTGGAATGTATGGAAGTGAAACATGGACGATAAACAGTTTGGACAAGAAGAGAATAGAAACTTTCGAAATGTGGTGCTACGGAAGAATGCTGAAGATCAGATGGATAGATCACCTAACCAATGAGGAGGTACTGAACGGAATTGGGGAGAAGAGAAATTTGTGGCACAGCTTGACTAGAAGAAGGGATCGGTTGGTAGGACATATTCTGAGGCGTCAGGGAATCACCAGTTTAGTATTGGAGGGCAGCTTGGAGGGTAAACATCGTAGAGGGAGACCAAGAGATAGACTAAGCAGATTCAGAGGGATGTAGGTTGCAGTAGTTCCCCGGAGATGAAGAAGCTTGGAGAGGATACAGTAGCATGGAAAACTGAATCAAACCAGTCTTTGGACTGAAGACCACAACGACAACAACATTGTCGTTTTCCCCGCACTGTTTCCAAATATTTCGTTGTATAATGTTTCGTCCTTCTGAACACTCCATGAATCAACAGGTAACAAAAAATCATTTTCTTTAATTTATGGTTTCATTACAGATTGCAAATATTGGCTGTACAGCTCTTTCGTCAACTTTCCTGATTCTGAGCAGGTGACGACCACATTTCCGTATTCTGACTCCAAACGTACAATTTCTTTAGCAACCCTAGGTCGGAATTTATTTCCGACCTCCTGTATACATAAGAACAAGTGTGGCACCAGTTCACCGGCGAATGCCAACGCATGTACAGCTTCCGCCAAGTTTCTCTTTTGCACCAAAACTGTTTTTGATCCCTGAAACTCCTGTGATCGATGATACGTTGATTCGCAATTGCTACCCATCTGATCGGTATTAACAACAAGGTTTGGACTGTAAACGCCCATTATCAGCACTACTTGTTTTCTGAACCGTTCTGCTGCCGCTACACTTTCTTCAAGTGTTGCGACGTCATTTTCAGCAACGAATTTAGTCACTTTTCTCTGACGTATTTCCTGTTTTATTTTAAAATTCTTTGCCCACTTCCCACTTGCCGAGAATGAAAAGTTTTCCGGTAGGTACAGAACGGCGATAACCATGCCCATTGTTGCAGTGTACGCGTTGTCACTCGTTCGTGGCACATCCGAGCATCCTTAAATTTTTCAAATGTTTCGGTATCAATCAGGCACAGTTCATCGAATTTAGTTCCTCCCTGTTTGATATATTGTTTGCATTTCCTCAAGTATACTTCTCCGCATATACGAGAGAAACCACTTTGTTGAACACTTTTCAATGAGTAATTGGGTTCATCTTCAGCGAAGATAAACCCAATTTTATGGGAATAAATGGAATTTTAATGGAATGTATATCGAGGATGTGACTACCAATTGGATAGGTTAAAACATTCATCCGCTCCTACATCGTCGAGCAATGCAAAGAACAAATTTTTCATGTTAACAGCGCACGAGGAAACCCGAAAATTGACAGATAATACTATGGAAAGGCTTACCCCTTCATACAAGCCATCTTTACCAGTCTCGCTGTTTCAAATGAGTCATCTACCTGAATAATAACCTTTTCCATCAAGGGTCGGATCGTTTCCTCTGCGATTCGTTCGCACATCACAGCTGGGTTTGCATTTATAAAATCGAGAGCGTTTTTCAGAAAGCAGAATCTCTCCTCGTATACAGACAATGCATTGTGTAAGGTACTCGTGAAAGTTCTCCTCATTTCTTCATCAAATTCCTGCCTTCCTTCGTCATAACATTTGCCGGTTGACGAATTTCCGTTGTCGAACTTTTAAATGCCGCACACTAACCAAACAAATGCATCAGGAAGACGGAAAAAAGTAAACAAAAAAGAAATGTATATATGAAGATAGTAACTGTTCTCGAAAGAACAGATACCATAGATGACCGTGGGTGGCACACATTTTCAGCTGTCCCCATCGAGGTATATCAACAACACTTGTTGGCAGCTGAGGGTTTCAGTTAATTATCATTTATTCTAGAGAAGCTTCACGGTCATCAATGGTGTCTGTTCTTTCGAGAACAATTACTGTCTTCATATATATAGTTAAAGGCTAAGCAAATATCTATTAGGAACATTACGTATGTAGATTGTGGGCAGTTGGGAATGTGGGTCTCACGGGAAGCGTGCAAGGTGTAAATCCCTGCAGTCGAGCTATTCATCTGTGTCCTCGTTGGCTCAGATGGACAGAGCGTCTGCCATGTAAGCAGGAGATCCCTGGTTCGGGTCCCGGTCGTGGCACACATCTTCAGCTGTCCCCATCGAGGTATATCAACAACACCAGTCGGCAACTGAGGATTTCAATTAATTATCATTTAAAAATAATTGATTTGTGATTGGTAGCTGCAAACCTACCAATGATTATGAACCCACAGGAGAAACGAGAGCAAACAAAAAAGTTAATACAATGGTTAAAATGACTTGGCAAAGGATTACAAAGTTTAAAGATATTACATTTGAAGCAAATAACTCAAGAAAAACAAAAATTAAAAAAGGGAAATTAATGCCACCATGACACGAATCGAACCCACCACCATCAGCTTGTTACATTACCCATTACGCTACGACGGCAGTCGAAAATCTGCCGTTAATTTACTGTTGTAGAGAAACAGGCTAAATTGTCTTTCAGCTTTTACTCGTACACGAGGGCCCATCAGGATGAACGGCTTCAGGGTGTGATGCGTGGGTTCTTAACGTACAGCTCCATATAGATGGCTGCAGAAATCGACTGCATCTCTGGGGACCTCTCCTTGTAAGAAGAACGACAAATCATCCGACAGTTCCCTAACACATAGTGCTGCTCCGCCTCATCTAGCAGCAAGCTGCGCAGTATGAGAAACCATTCACCCTTAAAACTTCCTGGCAGATTAAAACTGCGTGCCAGACCGAGAATCGAACTCGAGACCTTTGCCTTTCGCAGGCAATGCTGAGGCAATTGGTAGAGCCCTTGCCCGCGAAAGGCAAAGGTCCCGAGTTCGATTCTCGGTCTGGCACGCAGTTTTAATCTGCCAGGAAGTTCCATATCAGCGCACACTCCGCTGCAGTGTGAAAATCTCATTCTGGCATTCACCCTTAATTTTAGTTGAAACAAAAAGAACGAGAAGACAGTCATCATTATTAAAAAATAAATGTGAATGCATGATTGGAACTTGTTGCAAGATGATAGGAAACAGCCTACGTATTTTCACTGTTCCTCAGATTAAAATTTAGTAGCCTTACTTTCTTCAAACGTTGGTAGCTCCTTACCGTGTCTATAGGTTTTCATATCAACAGTACTGGACGTGCATATGGTGAAACTTGGAACATGCATTTTGTATCTAAAACCTAGTAAGTAGTAGTAGCGATTAACTGATCAGTGAAGTATATTTCAATGTGTCCTGTCACGTGTCAGGAGTCGTCTCCAATTTGTGTTGTCATTGTGTTATGGAAAGGGAAACTAAGATGTCTAACATTTAAATTATTATGTTGTATGGCATGGTATTGCTGACTACCTCAAACTACCATGGACTCGTTTATTTCATCGGAAGATCCACTGAATTTCTTAATTGAAAACCCTGCCTCCTTCTCTCGTCTTTCTTTGGAAGATAAACTACTGGTGAAAGAGCGAAAGCCGACGCCAAGTCCGTCTATTAAAAATCTTATGGAAAATTTGTAAGTCGTTTCCAAACACAATGGTGCGATTCAAAACCGTGGTTAAGTGGCAGCGTTGTAAGGAACAAACTTTCGTTTGATAATTGTGTACTATTTGGAATGGTTAATGACGGATTCGAATGGCGTAAGGGGGAAGTAGGTCAAGAGAGTCTTCGAAATTCCGTTTAGAAAGTTAAAAAGCATGGATGTTCCATTTCACATATCACACCAGCTGTTAAATATAGTCAGCTAGGTACTGTAAGAAGTGACCATGGTCTTTCAGAGGCAACATGCCTAGAAGCTTTGAAACCTAACGAGAAGGCTGATCGAAACACAAGTATAACGAAGAGACTTATTTCGACTACCTACTTTTTACCACAGCAAGAGTTAGCTCTTCGAGGTCATGACGTATCTGAGGTTTCAGCAAATAAAGGAAATTATTTACAACTTTTGGATTTCTTGTCAGAGGAAGAAACATACATGAAAGATCACTTAGCATCCGATGGAGTTTTTTAAGGCGCTGTCTGACACCCAGAATGTATCAATAGCTTGTATTATAGATGTTGTTAAAGAACAAATTCCGAGCGAAGTTAGAAATGGTCCCTTTGCTGTATATCAGCAAATACCGACAATACAAAGGATGTCTCACCTCTAAGTCAAACGAGGGTATTTTTTTTTTTTTTTTCATACGAGTCAGGAGGAATACAAGAGAGATTCGTAGGGTTTGATGACATATCCAAAGCCCGTGGTGCACAAGGCATAGCCACTGTTTTGTTGCTATTGTCAAGCAGTTGAGCAGTTGGAATATTGATAAAAACGAATTAGTATCGCAAACATAACGACGGCTTCAGTGCAACGGCAGGGAATAATTATGGTGTCCATTCTACTGTGAACCAAGCAAATCCTCATGTTCTCTATACCCACTGTTACGCACATCAGTTGAACTTAGTCCTCCTCCATGCTTGTAAAAACAACACAAGAAGTGAACTTCTGAGGGAAAGGGGTTTAAAACTACAGAGGCCGTCTAAAACAAGGTGTAATTTTTCATTCCGCGCTGTACAAACCATTATTCTTCGCTATACAGATCTAAGAGCAGCATTTAATGATATGATAAACAATGAAGGGCCGTGAGGGGAAGCCACGTGGTCTGAGGCACCTTGTCACGGTTCGCGCGGCTGCCCCCGTCGGAGGTTCGAGTCCTCCCTCGGGCATGGGTGTGTGTGTTGTCCTTAGCGTAAGTTAGATTAAGTTAAATTAAGGGGCTCCGGAAAGGCTCAAAATCATGAAAAGTTCAATTTTTACTTTTTTGCGTTTTCTGAATCTGCAGACTATTACCTTTTAATAGATATATAATTTATTCAATTCCGAAGACTACAACTATTTTTAATTTTTTTTTGAAATGTGTTCTACATGGGCGTGACCCACTGTGGCGCTGTTAAACTGCTGTCAAATGGTGTTATTATTAACGTCCGTGTTCATCAGGTACATTTTAGTGATGTGAGATAAAGTATGTGTTGTGGCTAACCTGTGATGGTTCAATATATATCACTGGTGTGATTGTCGATTGTTTCATGTTTATTTACTCCGTTGTTATCTCGAAAATATTCGTAATTAATTCTGTTTCTTGAGTCTCTGTTTTGTTGAAGTATAATAATGAGTAAAAGTAAAGTTATTAGAAATCCTCTGAAGGCTTTTAAGAAAAGGAGAAATGTTGGAAAGCCAAAGTATGTGTTATTACTGTAAACAATAAAGACAATAACCAAGTGAGTGAACCTAACCTCTCAAGTACACCTGCCCATAGCAGTCAAAGTGGGAAAGAAAATACTTCACAGAAGAAACTTGGTTCAATGAGTGAAAACTATGAATGTTTTATGGGCGAATCGGATGTGAATGAAATATTTGATATGTCGGTTCTCAAAGGAATTTTTTCAAACTGTGTAAGATGTATTCATTGTAGTGAAGTTGTCTGGAACTCTCCATAATAAAGCACGTAGGACTTACTAGTGAAATACAACTGAAATGTGATAAGTGTTCATACATGACCACCTTCTGGAACAGAGTTGCAGTAACTGCAACTGAAGAAAATGGTAGCAAAATCTATGAACACAACAACGAGCGATGCTTGCTTTAGACAAGGAACGCCTTCGGGCGGAGACAGGGCTGTAAAGAGTCTAGAAATACAAGCAAGAGTAAACAGGAGGAGGAACAAGAGGAAACTGGAGGAGGAGTTTGCAGAGGATGAAGATAATCTATCCTATGGACCTGGAATGCACTAAAAAGTTAATCCAATCTTTGTCGCTCGATTCCCAAAACTTTTATTTTCTCATACTAATTACATGTTTTCTAAGGATCTTCCAAACATATTTGTTTCAAACTTTCAGTAAATGTTACACAGTGCCTTCTGCATAATTTAACACAGCCTTTTTCCAAAAAACTGTATATTTTTGAATATATAAATAAAAAATTGCAAAAAAATGTTGTGAATTTTCATTACAATTGAAAAAAAGTCATCTTTAATAACTGAACTAAAATTTTGTAAAATCCCTGTGTTAAGTTGTAGCCCATATTCCAATAAATAATCTGTAAAAAGTTCAACTTCCTACCTCAAATACTTTGTGAGGAAAGATGTAATTTATAAGCGTTATTTTAACATTGCAAGTATAGGGCGTTCCGGAGCCCCTTAAATAGTGTGTAAGCTTAGGGACCGATGACCTCAGCAGTTTGGTCCCATAGGCTCTTACAAAAAAAACAATGAAGAGTGGGATGACATTTCTTTATATTAAGCAATTCGGCTAAATACTGTACTGGATGATCAAACTTTTCTCCTTCAGTGCAGCCGTGCAGTCTGATCTACCAACGTACAAGTATCTTGTTTGACATCGTCCGAAGTAAAACTGTGGACATACGACGCTGTAAGCTCGTGATTGAAAACTGCATTAAGGCTATTGAAAGACTAAGGCGTGAGAAAATTATTCTGAAATGCATAATGGAAACTAAGAGCCCTATAAATTCAGCGGGAGTATCTGAAATTAATTTTAATGAAACAGTATTCAGAAATTGAGAAGGCTAGCATTCGGAATAATTGGCACAGTAGTAGTAAATGTGAAAACTAGATTCCAGGACTTTCGTGAAACAGATTTTACAGAACCTGTAAATGAGAAAATGTTCTCAGCACGCCAAATAATTTCGTGATACGTGAGGTTGAAAAGCTAAAATATATCCTTTCTTTGACAGTGAAAAACTGAAAGGCGAACCTAACGTTTATTTACAGCAGCGGTGATAAACGCCTGAAGCCTCGGGGCCTCCTTAAATTCCTTATAAACAATGGATTAAAAAACGTTCTTTAAACGTGTGAAATTACTGTCGTTGGTTCTTGCAATTCCAAAAACCATCAGGTTTTGCGCAAGGAGCATGAGTACATTAAAACGCGTTAAAAACTACCTTCGCAACACAATGTCAAATGACAGACTGTTAAACTTGGCGATTTTGGCTACCGAGAAGGAAACCATGAAATTTTCAACGAAATTGCAGCCGCGCGGGATTAGCCGAGCGGTCTGGGGCGCTGCAGTCATGGACTGTGCGGCCGGTCCCGGCGGAGGTTCGAGTCCTCCCTCGGGCATGGGTGTGTGTGTTTGTCCTTAGAATAATTTAGGTTAAGTAGTGTGTAAGCTTAGGGACTGGTGACCTTAGCAGTTAAGTCACATAAGATTTCGAACACATTTGAACATTTTTGAACCAAATTGCAGGAGTTCATATCTCGTGTTGTCGATGTTTACGCCCAGAAAAAGTTCAGGAGAATAGAACTAATTTATAAAAAAATAAAAGAAAAGAAGAAGAAGGATGTAACGGTTGAGGCGTAGCGCCGCATACCGATCCTGCCTTGGAGGCGGAGATGTCTCTCAGAGCTGGAGAGTGACAGATGGTGACGCGAGACTGGACGCGCACGTAGTTTATGTATCAGCCGATAGAGGACAGTATTGGATAGGGGACTGTGATTTAGTTTCGATTGTGCCCACTAGAGTGCACTAAAGTAACAGAATGTGATTCTTGAGTTTCTCCCGGCGTATTTGATAATCAAAATATCCACGGGTGTGCTGCCGGTCTATAGTGTCCAACGGGCACAATATTTCGGCGATCATACATGTCGCCATCATCAGGTGAATTGACGGACTGAGCTCCTGTGAACGTGCCGGCACGGAGATCCGTACGCTATGGCTGCTCAGAGGGAACTGGGTTCGGTCGCTTTTTTTTTTTTTTTTTCGCGGCGGCGGCCGATTTAAATACCCTCCGCCCGCGGTGCGCTCCCTCCGCCGTCCGCGCCCCGCGCCACGGTCGCGCGGTGGAACAGATTGCGACGGCGTCTGAGATGACGTCGGTGTGATGGCTCTGTCCGCCGCGGTAGATTAGATTAGATTAGATTAGATTAGATTAATACTAGTTCCATGGATCATGAATACGATATTTCGTAATGATGTGGAACGAGTCGAATTTTCCAATACATGACATAATTAGGTTAATTTAACAACATACTTAAGTTAATATAACAACTTTATTTTTTTGTGTTTTTTTATTTTTATTTTTTTATTTTTTTTATTTTTTTAATATTTTTTTTTCTTAATTTATATCTAAAAATTCCTCTATGGAGTAGAAGGAGTTGTCATTCAGAAATTCTTTTAATTTCTTCTCAAATACTTGTTGGTTATATGTCAGACTTTTGATACTATTTGGTAAGTGACCAAAGACTTTAGTGCCAGTATAATTCACCCCTTTCTGTGCCAAAGTTAGATTTAATCTTAAATAGTGAAGATCGACCTTTCTCCTAGTATTGTAGTTATGCACACTGCTATTACTTTTGAATTGGGTTTGGTTGTTAATAACAAATTTCATAAGAGAGTATATATACTGAGAAGCTACTGTGAATATCCCTAGATCCTTAAATAAATGTCTGCAGGATGATCTTGGGTGGACTCCAGCTATTATTCTGATTACACGCTTCTGTGCAATAAATACTTTATTCCTCAGTGATGAATTCCCCCAAAATATGATGCCATATGAAAGCAATGAGTGAAAATAGGCGTAGTAAGCTAATTTACTAAGATGTTTATCACCAAAATTTGCAATGACCCTTATTGCATAAGTAACTGAACTCAAACGTTTCAGCAGATCATCAATGTGTTTCTTCCAATTTAATCTCTCATCAATGGACATACCTAAAAATTTGGAATATACTACCTTAGCTATATGCTTCTGATTAAGGTCTATATTTATTGATGGCGTCATACCATTCACTGTACGGAACTGTATGTACTGTGTCTTATCAAAATTCAGTGAGAGTACGTTTACAAGGAACCACTTAGTAATTTTCTGAAAGACAGTATTGACAATTTCATCAGTTAATTCTTGTTTCTCAGGTGTGATTACTATACTTGTATCATCAGCAAAGAGAACTAACTTTGCCTCTTCATGAATATAGAATGGCAAGTCATTAATATATAATAAGAACAACAAAGGACCCAAGACTGACCCTTGTGGAACCCCATTCTTGATAGTTCCCCAGTTTGAGGAATGTGCTGATCTTTGCATGTTACGAGAACTACTTATTTCAACTTTCTGCACTCTTCCAGTTAGGTACGAATTAAACCATATGTGCACTGTCCCACTCATGCCACAATACTTGAGCTTGTCTAGCAGAATTTCATGATTTACACAATCAAAAGCCTTTGAGAGATCACAAAAAATCCCAATGGGTGGTGTTCGGTTATTCAGATCATTCAAAATTTGACTGGTGAAAGCATATATGGCATTTTCTGTTGAAAAACCTTTCTGGAAACCAAACTGACATTTTGTTAGTACTTCATTTTTACAGATATGTGAAGCTACTCTTGAATACATTACTTTCTCAAAAATTTTGGATAAAGCTGTTAGAAGGGAGATTGGACGGTAATTGTTGACATCAGATCTATCCCCCTTTTTATGCAAAGGTATAACAGTAGCATATTTCAGTCTATCAGGGAAAATGCCTTGTTCCAGAGAGCTATTACACAGGTGGCTGAGAATCTTACTTATCTGTTGAGAACAAGCTTTTAGTATTTTGCTGGAAATGCCATCAATTCCATGTGAGTTTTTGCTTTTAAGCAAGTTTATTATTTTCCTAATTTCAGAGGGAGAAGTGGGTGAGATTTCAATTGTATCAAATTGCATAGGTATGGCCTCTTCCATTAACAGCCTAGCATCTTCTAATGAACACCTGGATCCTACTATATCCACAACATTTAGAAAATGGTTATTAAAAATATTTTCAACTTCTGACTTTTTGTTCGTAAAGTTTTCATTCAATTTGATGGTAATACTGTCTTCCTCTGCTCTTGGTTGACCTGTTTCTCTTTTAATAATATTCTAAATTGTTTTAATTTTATTATCAGAGTTGCTGATTTCAGACATGATACACATACTCCTGGATTTTTTAATAACTTTTCTTAATATAACACAGTAGTTTTTATAATTTTTGATAGTTTCTGGGTCACTACTCTTTCTTGCTGTCAGATACATTTCCCTTTTCCGCTTACAAGATATTTTTATACCCTTAGTAAGCCATGGTTTGTTACAAGGTGTCTTACGAGTATATTTAACTATTTTCTTGGGGAAGCAGTTTTCAAATGCATTTACAAAAATGTCATGAAATAAATTATATTTTAAATTGGCATCAGGTTCACGGTACACCTCATCCCAGTCTAACTGCTGTAGGCTTTCCCTGAAATTTGCAATTGTTAAATCGTTGACTGAACGTACTACTTTGGAGGACTGTTTAGTATTGCTGAATGGAGCTATGTCATATATTGTAACTAGCTGTGCACCATGATCAGAAAGACCATTCTCAACAGGCTGAGCATTTATCTGGTTAAACTTATCTTGGTCTATAAAGAAGTTATCTATCAGTGAGCTGCTATCCTTTACCACCCGAGTAGGAAAATCAATAACAGGTGTCAAATTGAAAGAACCGAGTAATACTTCAAGGTCATTTTTCCTATTACCCTCTTTCAGAGAATCTACATTGAAGTCCCTACAAATAATAATTTGCTTCCCCCTGTCTGACAGATAGCACAACAAGGAGTCCAAATTTTTCAGAAATAGATGAAAATTTCTTGATGTGGACCTATATACAGTTACAATTATAAATGTGCCTTTATTTAATTTAAGCTCACAGGCACATGCTTCTAAATGTTTCTCTACACAAAACTTTTTTGTTTCTATACTTTTTGCACAATGATAACTTTTGACATAGATGGCAACTCCTCCTTTCTCCATATTTTCTCTCATTACATGTGCAGAGAGCTTATAACCACTTACATTTACCCTATCCATATCAGTAACAATGTGATGCTCAGACAGGCATAGTATATCTATTTCATTCTCAGCTTCTAAATCTGCTAAACAAACCAGAAGCTCATCTACTTTATTCATTAAACTCCCAATATTTTGATGAAATATACTTACATTATTTTTAATTATACTTTTATGAGAACCTTTCCTTATTCTAACATTTGCAGTACTCTCCTGTCTGAGTTTCTCATTGTGCTTAGGCCTAGTTCCTATACCAGTGGTCACATGGTGTTCAGAGAGGCAGGTTGTGTCAACTGGGTTGGGTGACTTTAATTCATCAATGGAATTACCTAGGACTGAGATACAACTTGGTGGAGATAAAATTTCTGGTGATTGGTGAAAATTTATAATTGATAGCTGTGATTGGTGATCCAATGTGCTAGAATTGTGCTGTTTAATTTCTTTCCTAAACTGAAGATTTGTTTCAATCCTGACCTCTCGTAGAACTTGACATCTTTCTGTCTTACCTATCCTAAAAAAGGTGCTGCTCCAACACCTGTAACCACTGGTATTTTACCATTCATGGCAGTGTCTCCCCCCCTTAAATTTCCTGCTATTTCCCCAGCCAGTTTCCCCTTCCCTTTCCTGTTGAGATGTAGGCCGTGCCTGGTATAGTCCCACCTACTGAGATAATCAACAGGAACCACACCAATATGAGCCCCCGCACCCGATCCAAGCAGCCGTTCCAACTCCAAATTAACTCTCCCAACAGAAGAGTTCAAATGAGGCCGGTCATGGCGTCTCAGGACAGATACGTCACAACTATACGTTTGCTCGATTTACTCTTGATTAACCCGATCGCTGGTTCCCTAGCCTTGCTAAGATTATAGCCAGTCACGGTTTATGAGGTCGTCATTGGTGCGAATTTCGATGGCCTCTCTAACAACGCTGTCCCAGTATCTCGACGTCTGTACCAGAATCCTCGTGCGGTCATACTCCATGGCGTGATTTTCCGACAAACAATGTTCAGCGACCGCCGACTTGCTCGGATACATCAGTCGGGTGTGCCTCTGGTGTTCACGGCATCGATCCTCGACGGTGCGCATCGTCTGACCAACATACGACTTGCCACATTGACACGGAATATGGTACACGCCGGCCTTCCTCAAACCGAGGCCATCTTTGGCGCTCCCCACCAGTGCACGAGTTTTATTCGGAGGACAAAACACAGTTCCGACCCGGTGTTTCTTCACAATGCGGGCGATTTTCCCCGAGAGTGCGCCTGTGTATGGAATAAATGCAGTGCCTACCTCCTCCCTCGTGACTTCATCCATCTCAACAGGTTGTGCTACAGTGGTTAGGCGGAGAGCACGTTGAATCTGCCACTCTGAGTACCCATTTTTTCGAAATACAGTTCTCAGATGTTCCAATTCCTGGGGTAGACTCTAGTACATAGGGCGCGCACTATCTCTGATGCAGAGTGTCTACCCCAGTCCCTCAGAGCACACATAGCGTACGGATCTCCGTGCCGGCACGTTCACAGGAGCTCAGTCCGTCAGTTCACCTGATGATGGCGACATGTATGATAGCCGAAATATTGTGCCCGTTAGACACTATAGACCGGCAGCACACCCGTGGATATTTTGAAAGTAATAGAATGTTTTTCATAAACTATTCTAGTATTTTTCATAAAGTGTTATTGTGTCTTTTTGTGTATGTAAAATTTTATAAATGTGTTTTAGCTGTATGAATGATGCGCGTGAGTGTGGTTTAAGGTTAATATGAAGATAATTGTTTAACGAGTTATGTAGTGGGATTTAGTGTGGGAACATTTCGAAGAAGTATGGATGTGGACAAAGGGGATTCTAGTAGAATAGATTTGTAAAGTGAGTTTATGGTAAAGGGACAGTTAATTCAGGTATAAATAACAATAGTAAAAAACTTTATGCACAAACAAAACTTCGGCACATTAGATAATTACGTCGGTAAGAAGTGCAGTCGTTAGGTTTACTATTTTGCGATTGGTTATTGATGAAAAGCGCGGACTGACGCGGGAGAATGTTGTTTTTCCATTGGCTGTTCAAAGAACTGAGCAATGGTAAAGCAATATTCTTCGCGCGCCTTTCTCTGCTGTTAGAGATGAGTTAGAGTATTCTAGAGAGGAGTCGGAGCCTAGCCATGAAACAGTTCGGACGTGTGTAATAGTAGTTCCGATGGAAATGATAAGTTGCCGGATCTAGCAGTGTTTCATACATCAAAAGTGTTGGAAAGTGACGGCGTAATTGTTCTGGTGGGTGTGTAGAAATTACGGAATTTTTAAGTGAATTTTGTGACGAGAAAATGCATAAATTCCGCGTTGCGTATTGAGCAGGTCGGTGGCTAAAAACTATGACTGCATTAGGTACCGACAGACTTAATATTTGGCGAGCATTCTCAATCAAAAACAATCCCTATTTTTGTAGCTATTACGTTTTCGGGAAATGCAACACTATAAACTTGCTAACGTGAGTGAAAGGAATTGTGAGTGACTGTGTTAAGACTAGCACACGCTTGGCAGCGATACTTGTTCAGTTTCAGAATACATTAATTAAAGGCAAAATTTCCAACCTTTCATTTCGTGTGAAAACTTTCTCCCGAAACGAAGATTTAGTGACTTCAAATTGCAGCCTGGTTCACGTCGAAGTACAGTAGGTTTCGCTCGGCTTTCCTGCTGATGATCTGCTGAGACAATGTTCACAGGTAGGTGCAGGTTCGTCGTAAAGGGACGGAAGGAACCGCGCCGCCGCACCGTGAGTTTCTACGAGTTATATTTTTTTAATGTGTCGCAGTTTAACATTTTATGAAATTATTTATAACAATTTCTGTAGTAGTTTCAATCTTAGTAGACGTAACTAAGTTACGTTTGCAGTGTTTCTGTTTCACAAGTTTTTGTTTTACGACTTTTTCTTTTTTCGAAATTCGTAACTCTCGTCCTACCCTACAAAAAACGCCACACTTCGCCACTGGTCAAGAATGCTTTTAGGGTGACAAAGACACCATTACCAACACCTCACTGAATTTGAACGAGGTCTTGTGATAAGGCTACGAAAAGCTGGACGTTCCTTCTGTGTTATTGCAGAAAGACTTAGAAGGAATGCAGCCACTGTACATGATTGCTGGCATGGGTGCTCACGAGAATGCACGGTCGCAAGAAGGCCGGGCTTCGGGCGGCCACGTGGCACTACCGAGGGGGGAAGACCGTGTTTTGCGTATAGCTGTGGCGATTTGTACTGCATCTGCACAACGGCACAACGAACTGGTACAAATCGGATAACTGAAGGACAGCTCTAAACTACACACCCTTAGCAGGCTTTTCATTAGCCCCAAACAAACACCATTTCCAACTTCAGTGGTGTCAAGCAGTAACTCATTAGGGAAGCGTGGAGGTTTGTTGTGTTTTCTGACGAAAGCCAGTTCTGCCTCGGTACCAGTGTATTGCTTAGAAACAGCCCAGCTGAGGGCCTGCCTACAGTCTCTCTGCATGCTAGACATGCTCGACCTAAACCTGGAGTTATGGTCCAAAGTGCTATTTTGTACAAGGGTCACACCAAAAGAAATGCACACTATTTTTTTAAAAAATCCATCTATTATTCTACATGTCTGAAAGTTTTACAGTGTGTAGATACATCCTTCAGGAACAATATTTTCATTTCTCCACATAACTTCCATCCCTCTCAACTGCCTTACACCATTTTGGAGCCAGCACCTTTATACCCGCACCGTAAAATTCTGGACCAACCTGTTGGAGTCACTGTTTGGCAGCGTGCAGAAGGGAATCATCATCTTCAAACTTTGTTCCAAGAAGAGAGTCTTTCAGTTTCCCAAAGAGATGATAGTCACATGGAGCCAGGTCAGGCGGGTGTTTCAGTGTTGTCCATCCGAGTTTTGTGATCGCTTCCATGGTTTTTTGACTCACATGTGGCCGTGCATTGTCGTGCAACAGCAAAACATCCTACTTTTGCGCATTTGGTCGAACATGACTCAGTCGAGCTTGAATTTTCTTCAGTGTCGTCACATATGCATCAGAATTTGTGGTGGTTCCACTTGGCACGATGTCCACAAGCAAGAGTCCTTCGGAATCGAAAAACACCATAGCCATAACTTTTCCAGCAGAAGGTATGGTTTTGAATTATTTTTTTCTCGGGTGAATTTGCATGATGCCACTCCATTGATTGCCTCTTCGTCTCTGGTGAAAAGTGATGGAGCCACGTTTCATCACCTGTCACACTTCTTCCAAGAAATTCATCCCCACCATTCTCGTACTGTTCCAAAAGTTCGCTGCATACCGTTTTTCTTGTTTCTTTGTGAGCCACTGTCAACATCCTGGGAACCCACCTGGCACAAACCTTTTCTAATGCCAACACTTTCATCATTGTGCAAACACTTCCTTCCCCTATCCCAGCATAGCGTGACAATTCGTTCACTGTCATGCGTCTGTCAGCAGTCAGTAATTCGTTAACTCTCTGCATATTGTCTGGAGTGCGTGCAGTGCGAGGCCTGCTACTGCGAGGACAATCCTCAATATTGCAGTGCCCGCTTTCATCATGTAACCTGCTTGCCCACCGACTAACTGTACTGCGATCGACAGCAGCATCTCCGTACACCTTTTTCAACCTCTTGTGGATGTTTCTCACTGTCTCTTTTTCACAGCATAGGAATTCTATGACAGCACGTTCCTTCTGACGAACGTACATTAAAAAATTGTACAAGCTACAACATCCTTCAGTGTGTATATTATGCAGTTGTACACTCTCACCTCCGGTATGGGATTATGTTCTGGGGAAATTCTGGAGATGCATTCAAAACATTCAAAATTTTAAAAAAATTATAAGAATAATGGAAGGGGTAGATAATCGCAAATCATGTAGACCATTGTTTCAAAAAAGGATGATCCTGCCACTTCCTTGCATATATATACTTGAAAATATAATGTATTTAAAGCAAAACTTACATACAAAAAGACCACTCATCACTCAAAATCACACAATACACAGCTATGATACAAGACCAAAATTGGATGTACATATTCAAAGCGCCAACACAAAGTTATTTCAAAACAGCCTTAACCATCCTAGTATCAAATTGTACAATGCCTTAGCAGATACCATTAAACACATACAAAACATTGCTCACTTCAAATATAAACTGAAGTCGTACTTGGTTGATCACTGCTTTTACACAGTAAATGAATACCTACAAAACTAAATTTTTGTGTGTTTACCCAATGTTTGGTTCAAATGACTTTGAGTACTATGGGACTTAACATCTATGGTCATCAGTCCCCTAGAACTTAGAACTACTTAAACCTAACTAACCTAAGGACATCACACAACACCCAGTCATCACGAGGCAGAGAAAATCCCTGACCCCGCCGGGAATCGAACTCGGGAACCCGGGCGTGGGAAGCAAGAACGCATCCGCACGACCACGAGCTGCGGACTTACTCAATGTTTACCCAATGTAGTCTCATAATGTGTGTTATTATGTACAAAGGTATATTGTATGTAAAACTGTTAATATTAACAAAAAAATCCAAATATCTCTTGCACATTGTGCAGCTGTAGATGAAATGGATCAATAAATCAAAATCAAAGTCAAGTGTAGCAGCCATCTTGAAGACATGCTGTGACGGTGCCCATCACGGGAACAGCTTGAACTATGTTTGAAAACAAGCGGGAATGACGTATCTATACACTGTAAGACTTTTCACACATGCAGAATGAAAACTGTATTTTTACAGAAATAGTGTGCATTTCTTTTGGAGTGACCGTCGTATGTCAGCAGGAGCACTCTCATTGTTATCCCATGCATCCTGACTGCGACTTTGTACATCAGTCTAGTGGTTCGATCTGTTGTGCTTCCATTCGTGAGCAGCATTCCAGGGGTGTTTTCGAACAGGATAACGCTCTCCCAAATACCGCTGTTGTTCTGGAGAGTGTGGACATGTTGCCTTGGCCTGCTCCATCACGATACCTGTCTCCAATAGGATACATACGTGACATCAACCAATGACAACTCTGGCGTCTCACACAAACAGCATTATCCGACCCTGTATTGACAAAGCACTACAGACGTGCAACTCCATCCCACAAACTGACATCTGGTACCTGTACCACACGTACAGTTGCAACCTTGCATTCAACATTCTGTCCACCCCCGGTAGCTGAATGGTCAGCGTGACGGATTGTCAATCCTCTGGGCCCGGGTTCGATTCCCGGCTGGGTCGGGGAATTTTCTCCTTCCAGGGAATTGGTGTTGTGCTGTCCTCATTATCATCCTGTCACCCTCATCGACTCCAGGTTGCCACAGTGGCGTCACATCGAAAGACCGGCACCAGGCGAACGGTCTGCCCGACGAGGGGCCATAGGCATACGATTAAATAAAAAAAATAAAATTCAACATTCTAGCAGTTGCACCGGTTATTAATACATAGAATTTCACATTTGCAATAGCTTATCTTGTGCTTACATTAACCTGTGACCTTGCAATGTTAATCACTTAAATGTGTTAGGTAGACAAAAATCAATGTGTTCCCGAAACTTCATTACTCTATATTTATTATTCTCTGTTGCTGCGTTTTTTTTTTCTGCCAGTGTACAACCACTGCTAGTTTGTTAAGCAACAATTTAAGCTGTGGTCTCAGGTTCCACCTTAGCTGCACCCTCAAAAATTATGATATATTTGCGAAAATATCCACAAATAACATTTAATAACAGCAACTTACATCCCTTGCATTGTAAACTCATGACATCATATAAGACACCATAGGTCAAAGCAGACGGGTCGAATCGAACCGTGACCTTGACCTATAACATCACAGAAATTACACTCCTGCTCATAAATTAAGGAAAATTGCAGAATGCACTACCCAAAACTGGCGCTAATACCATAGGGAGGCACATAGGGAACACACACAACATAGATCTGCAAGTCCACAGTATTGGTCATTAGTTGACAGAACCGTCCCAAAACACATGTGCTACAAAACGCCACTGTTTCCTGTACATGTACCCCGACATCAATATGGGATATGATCACCATGTACATGTACCCAGGCCGCACAACGGGTTGGCATACTCTGGATAAGGTGGTCGAGCAGTTGCTGGAGTGTATCCTCCCATTCTTGCACCAGTGACTGTCGGAGGTCCTGAAGTGTCCTAAGGGTTTGAAGACGTGCAGCGATACGTCGACCGAGAGCATCCCAGACGTGCTCGATGGGGTTTAGGTCTGGAGAACAGGCAGGCCACTCCATTCGCCTGATATCTTCTGTTTGAAGGTACTCCTCCACGATGGCACCTTGGTGGGGCTGTGCGTTATCATCCATCAGTAGGAAGGTGGGACCCACTGCAGCCCTGAAAAATGCCAAATGACGTCCCGATACACCTGACCTGTTACAGTTCCTCTGTCAAAGACATGCAGTGGTGTACGTGCACCAATCATAATCCAACCCCACACCATCAAACCACAACCTCCATACAGGTCCCTTTGAAGGACATTAAGGGGTTGGTATCTGGTTCCTGGTTCACGCCAGACGAAAACCTGGCGAGAATCACTGTTCAGACTATACCTGGACTCATCCGTGAACATAACCTGGGACAACTGTTTCAATGAGCATGAACTGTGTTCTTGACACCAGGCTTTACGGGCTATCATGTGACCAGGGGTCAGTGGAATGCACCTTGCAGGTCTCCGGGCGAATAAACCGTGTCTGTTCAGTCGTCTGTAGACTGTGTGTCTGGAGACAACTGTTCCAGTGGCTGCGGTAAGGTCCCGAGCGAGGCTACCTGCAGTACTCCGTGGCCATCTGCGGGCACTGATGGTGAGATATCGGTCTTCTTGTGGCGCTGTACGCTGTGGACGTCCCGTACTGTAGCGCCTGGACACGTTTCCTGTCTGCTGGAATAGTTGCCATAATCATGAAATCACACTTTGTGGCACATGGAGGGCCCATGCTACGACCTGCTGTTTGACCAGCCTCCAGTAGCCCTAGTATTCTACCCCTCATAACGTCATCAATATGCACTTTGAGCCATTTTCAACACACAGTCATCATTAGCACGTCTGGAAACGTCTGCACGCTTACTCGCTGCACCGTACTCTGACATGCACCAACAAACATATGTGTATGTTGACTGCTGCCAGCGCCACCGTGCGACGACCGCAGGTCAAATACACCGCATGGTCATACCCCGAGGTGATTTAAACCCGCCAACCACCCATCAGAGTGTTGTTTCACCATGTGTCAGCATTATCCTTAATTTATGAGCATTAGTGTAGATTGACGTTGTTGTTACAATTCCTGGTCCTCCATGACGGTTAACATCTCACGTTCCTCTTGACCCTCCACATTCACTAAAGTTTAGTGACTTGTAGTAACTACAAGATGTTTCACTGCATGACAAAATGTCGATGTACTTCCAACATTATGGATGTCCGGCACATAGCTCGCGTGCGTTTGAAGCGGTATTGAATAGCATATTTCATGACAGGTGGATTGGTCGTCGAAGCACCATACCGTGGCCCGCACGTTCACCGGAACTGTCGTCCCCGGCTTTCTTTATATGGGGAAAGTTGAAGGATATTTGCTATCGTGATCCGCCGACAACGCCTGACAACATGCGTCAGCGCATTAGCAATGCATGTGCGAACATTATGGAAGGCGAACTACTCGCTGTTGAGAGGAATGTCGTTACACGTATTGCCAAATGCATTGAGGTTGACGGACATCATTTTGAGCATTTACTGCATTAATGTGGTATTTACAGGTAATCACACTGTAACAGCATGCGTTCTCAGAAATGATAAGTTCACAAAGGTACATGTATCACCTTGGAACAACCGAAATAAAATGTTCAAGCGTACCTACGTTCTGTATTTTAATTTAAAAAACCTACCTGTTACCAACTGTTCGTCTAAAATTGTGATCCATATGTTTGTGACTATTACAGTGCCATCTGTCAGAAAGCGAAAAAAGTGGTCCAACTAAAACATTCATATTTCTTTACGTACTACACGAATATGTAATAAAAATGGGGGTTCCTATTTAAAAAAAAACGCAGTTGATATCCGTTTGACCTTATGGCAGCGCCATCTAACGGGCCAACCATAGCGTCATCTGCTTTCCCCCTTCAAGCTAGACAAGTTTCGTTCTTTGTAATGTTTTTCGATTTAGACGCTGCGCAGATTTATCCTACGCACTCTCAAGCATGCTTGGGCAAGCACGATTGCGCAAGCTACTTGCCAAGCACGTGTGGAGCCGCCTTGACGTGACTGGAGACACCAACCTTAGGTCAGACAGTTAAAAGGTAATTTAATTGGAAATAAATACGCCTGAATAAAGTTTTCTTTAGGTTGGGACGAGATAACCTCCATTATGCAAACCTGCCCCCTATCGATATGGCCCTGTCAGAATAATCTGTGCAACATAATAAAATATATTAATGGAACTTACATTAGTATCTAATTACCATTGCCGATCTGTTGCAGGTTGAGAGGCATCACTCTTACATAGACCTTGGGCTGCGCTACATGTCACTCCAGCAACATAAACAGTTTTTCAGCTTTCCCGTTCGTTGCGTTCGCAAACTCACAAACCTAGTGTTGTCTTCTAACCTAGCCTAGGCCTCGGGCTACGCTACAGGTCAGACTGTCACCACAATCACTTTTTTTTGCTTTCACACTCACACTTTTGTCTTCCAACCTAACCTATGCTTTGGGTAATGCTACAGATCAGACTGTCACCACAACTAGGTTTTTTGCTTTCTCATTTGTTGGCTGCGCCAACTCACAATCAGACTGTTACATTCCCACCTAATCTAGACATCGCTAGGCTGCAAGTCATAATAAAAACGCCAATATGCCGTAACAGTAAAAAGTAAAGAAAGGGTTATCTACAAAACGTACGTAATTCATCTTTCAACGCAACCATAATTCACTACTCTATACAATTTACTTCCGATCAGAATGTCAGAAAACAAAAATATCCATATTTTGGACGTATGTCGTAATAACTTTTACACAAAAAACGCCAGTCTGCCTACATACATCGATAACATAAACGCTAAAATGCAGCAGAAGTAGACCCACCCGTAAAACGTGAATGATTCGTACCATTCCGTCACATTCCATATTCCACAATTTAATTATTAATAATATTTCACCTTAGAAAGTGCTATATACACTAATAATATAAATGCCAGAAACGGAAGAACTGGGCGTCTACACAACGTATGTAATTCGTCTCTTGTAGGAACAAAAATTCACCATTGTACACAAATTATTTGAGAGTATACTTCCATATAACAAATTTCCGTAATTTAGACAGTCCCCGTAAAAACTACTTGACATAAGAAACGCCAAACTGGCTATATACATCGATAATAGAAAAGCTAAAATGCAGAAGTAGACAATTATTAATGCGCCTGTCCTTAAAACGTGGATTATTTGTAGCAGTCCGTCACCAACACAACATTCCACAACGAATTATTAAAAATACTTCACCCCAGAAAGTGCTGTATATGTGAATAATAGAAACAGCAATATACTGTAACAGCATAAACGGAAGAACGGGCCGTCTATACAATGTATGTAATTCGTTTCTCATCGGAACAAAAATTCACTATTGTAGACAAATTACTTGCCATCAGACTTTCACATAACGAATTTCCGTAATTGAGACAGACCCAGTAATAACTGCTTCAACATTAAAAATGCCAAACTGCCTACATACACCGACAACAGAAAAAGCAAAATGCAGCGGACATAGAAATTAATAATGGGCCGTCCCTAAAACGTGAATAATTTGTAGCAGTCCGAACCATCACGAATATTCCACAATGAAAAAATGTTCAAATGGCTCTGAGCAATACACAACTCAGCATCTGAGGGCATCAGTCCCCTAGACTTAGAACTACTTAAACCTAACTAACCTAAGGACATCACACACATCCATGCCCGAGGCAGGATTCGAACCTGCGACCGTAGCAACAGCGCGGTTCCGGACTGAAGCGCCCTAGAACCACTCGGCCACAGTGGCCGGCTATTCCAGATTGAATTATTAATATTTCACCATAGAAAATGCGAATATCAGAAACGGCGATATACTGTAACGGCAGAAACGGAACATACACAACATATGTAATTCGTCTTTCACTAGAACAAAAATTCACTATTGTATACAAATTACTTGCGATCAGACTTCCACATAACAAATTTCCATAAATTAGACAGACCGAGTAATAACTGCTTCAACATAAAAAGCGTCGAACTGCTTAAATGTATATAAACTATAATGGAAACGCCAAATGCAAGATAAGTAAAAAATTAGTAATAAGCCGTCCATAAAACGCGAATAATCCATTGCTGTCCGTCACCAAAAAAACACAACAATCCACATTTAATAAAAAAAATGTTTGATACTATTTCACCGTACAAATTGCTAGATATATCAATAATACGAACGTCAGTACGCTGCAACAGAAAATCTTAAAGAAAGGCCCACTACACAACGCGAATAATTCTTGCGCTCCCGTCACCGCAAATGAAACATCTTATTCTGATCTTTATTTAGACCATAAACGTAGATAGCTGACCAAAAACGTATGCGTAAAAATAACGTGATTCTTTCGTATTTTCTCATTTTCTGGATAATTAATTACACTATTTGATCAAAAGTATCCGGACGCCCCCAAAAACATACGTTTTTCATATTAGGTGCATTGTGCTGCCACGTACTGCCAGGTACTCCATATCAGCGACCTCAGTAATCGTTAGACATCGTGAGAGAGCAGAATGGGGCGCTCCGCGGAACTTAAGGACTTCAAATGTGGTCAGGTGATTGGGTGTCACTTGTGTCATACGTCTGTACGCGAGATTTCCACACTCCTAAACATCCCTAGGTTCATTGTATCTGATGCGATAGTGAAGTGGAAACGTGAAGGGACACGTACAGCACGAAAGTGTACAGGTCGACCTCGTCTGTTGACTGACAGAGACCGCCGGCAGTTGAAGAGGGTCGTAATGTGTAATAGGCAGACATCTATCCAGACCATCACACAGGAATTCCAAACTGCATCACGATCCACTGCAAGTACAATGACAGTTAGGCGGGAGGTGAGAAAACTTGGATTTCATGGTGAGCGGCTGCTCATAAGCCACACATCACGGCAGTAAATGCCAAACGACGCCTCGCTTGTTGTAAGGAGCGTAAACATTGGCCGATTGAACAGTGGAAAAACGTTGTGTGAAGAAGCATGGTACACAATGTGGCGATCCGATGGCAGGATGTGTGTATGGCGAATGACGGGTGAACGTCATCTGCCAGCATGTGTGGTGCCAACAGTAAAATCCGGAGGCGGTGGTGTTACGGTGTGGTCGTGTTTTTCATGGAGGGGGCTTCCATCCCTTGTTGTTTTGCGTGGCACTATCACAGCACAGGCCTACATTGATGTTTTAAGCACCTTCTTGCTTCCCACTGTTGGGAAGCAATTCGGGGATGGCGATCGCATCTTTCAACACGATCGAGCACCTGTTCATAATGCACGACCAGTGACGGAGTAGTTACACGAGAATAAGATCCCTGTAATAGACTGGCCTGCACAGAGTTCTGACCTGAATCCTATAGAACACCTTTGGGATGTTTTGGATCGCCGACTTCGTTCGAGGGCTCACCGACCGTCGTCGATACCTCTCCTCAGTGCTGCACGTCGGTGAATAATGGGCTGCTATTCCCCAAGAAACCTTCGAGCGCCTGACTGAACGTATGCCTGCGAGAGTGGAAGCTGTCATTAAGACTAAGGGTGGGCCAACACCAATGTGTCCGGATAAAAAAAAATGGCTCTGAGCACTATGGGACTTAACATCTGTGGTCATCAGTCCCCTAGAACTTAGAACTACTTAAACCTAACTAACCTAAGGACACCACACACATCCATGCCCGAGGCAGGATTCGAACCTGCGACCGTAGCGGTCACGCGGTTCCAGACTGAAGCGCCTAGAACCACACGGCCACACCGGCCGGCGTGTCCGGATACTTTTGATCACATAGTGTAGCTCTACACTAGTATGCCAACTGGCTGACACCAATGATACAAGCACAGGCGTTGCGAAGATCTGCACTATACCACAAACAAGAGCAGCCCGAGGGCGGCTCATACTAAACTTTAGCAGACTAAACATACACGTCTGTGGTAATTTATGTTGTGTGAATAGTCGATTTGACGCCAGTGTTTTGAGAGCCTCAAATTGTCAGGTCTCAGATATTTACTGATGGCTTACCTTGTGACTGCCGTTGCTGCTCTGAGCTCTTACTGCATTTTGCCGTTTACTGACGATTTTACTGAATGGGAATGGAAGCATCCATGTTGTCCGCCCGCCATCTGGGTCATCTCAAACTGTTGCTAAGCGACAGCACGTGCCTCTGCAGAGGGCCCTGTACTGTTGAGAGCTGCATCAACGCTGTCAAGTATACGAATAATAATCACCACACGATTAATAGGATCCAACCCAGCAAAAGACGGAAATTGCGTTTTTTTTGTGGGGGAGGGGGTAGTGTTGTACCTAGGGGATAGTGTACCTGGGAACACACGATGTTTTTTTCGTTCAGCACTTCAGTCTAGTGAATGATTTTCGAATCACTTTAAGGGATGTGCACTACAGTCCACTGCAACACTACCTTTCCTACCTATAGTTCTTCTTGTCGTCAGATATGAGGCCATGCTCTGATCAGCGTTCGTAAATATTTCACATTCTACACATTAAGTGTTGCACAACACACACTACTGGCCATTAAAATTGCTACACCACGAAGATGACGTCTACAGACGCGAAGATGCTGTGATACGCAAATGATTAGCTTTTCAGAGCATTCACACAAGGCTGGCGCCGGTGGCGACACCTACAAAGTGCTGACATGAGGAAAGTTTCCAACCGATTTCTCACACACAAACAGCAGTTCACCGGCGTTGCCAGGTGAAACGTTGTAATGCCTCGTGTAAGGAGGAGAAATACGTACCATCACGTTTCCGACTATGATAAAGGTCAGATTGTAGCCTATCGCGATTGCGGTTTATCGTATCGCGACATTGCTGCTCGCGTTGGTCGAGATACAATGACTATTAGTAGAGTATGGAATCGGTAGGTTGAGGACGGTAATACGGAACGCCGTGCTGGATCCCAACAGCCTCGTATCACTAGCAGTCGAGATGACTGGCATCTTATCCGCATGGCTCTAACCGATCGTGCAGCCATGTCTCGATCCCTAAGTCAACAGATGGGGACGTTTGCAAGACAACAACCATCTGCACGAACAGTTCGACGACGTTTGCAGCAGCATGGACTATCAGCTCAGAGACCGTGGCTGCGGTTACCCTTGACGCTGCATCACAGACAGGAGCGCCAGCGATGGTGTACTCGACAACGAACCTGGGTGCACGAATGGCAAAACGTCATTTTTTCGGATGATTCCAAGTTCTGTTTACAGCATCGTGATGGTCGCATCCGTGTTTGGCGACATCGCGGTGAACGCACATTGGAAGCGTGTATTCGTCATCGCCATACTGGGGTGATGGTATGGGCTACCATTGGTTACACGTCTCGGTTACCTTTTGTGCGCGTTGACTGCACTTTGAACAGTGGACGTTACATTTCAGATGTGTTACAACCCGTGGCTCCACCCTTCATTCGATCCCTGCGAAACCCTACATTTCAGCAAGATAATGCACGACCGCATGTTGCAGGTCCTATACGGGCCTTTCTGGATACAGAAAATGTTCGACTGCTGCCCTGGCCAGCATATTCTCCAGATCTGTCACCAATTGAAAACGTCTGGTCAATAGTAGCCGAGCAACTGGCTCGTCACAATACGCCAGTCACTACTCTTGATGAACTGTGCTGTCGTGTTGAAGCTGCATGGGCAGCTGTACGTGTACACGCCATCCAAGCTCTGTTTGACTCAATGCCCAGGCATATCAAGGCCGTTATTACGGCCAGAGGTGCTTGTTCTGGGTACCGATTTCTCTGGATCTATGCACCCAAATTGCGTGAAAATGTTATCACAAATCAGTTCTAGTATAATATATTTGTCCAATGAATACCTGTTTATCATCTACATTTCTTCTTGGTGCAAAAATTTTAATTGCCAGTAGTGTATCAAAGTTATTTGGCATATAAAGGTAATTCTAGTGCTGCAGAAGATAATGGTGGGTAAAATGCCATATATTTTAGAAGTAATTATATAACATGTAGACAGTCAAGCCATACTTGATTGGTCATTCACCATCTTGTACATTGAAACTGAAGCAGGTCTGTTACAATGGACCATGTGATACTTGCATTCGAACTGAGTTTGTGTAATGTCTTATCAATTTTACCTATCTTGAAGATGTGAAGTTGTGATAGTTTCAGATAGCTTCGATTTTAAAATATGTTTAACTTGTAGCAGGTTTTTGATTAGACTATACTTCTGAAGCATTTGATTTCACTTACTGATTATTGGTGTTTAGTAGAGTACTAACGTGACACTGTAGTTCCCAACCCTGGTAATTCCAACTTTGGTTTCTATAAATTCTACATCTGCCTTAAAAAGTAATTCCAAATTATCTTCAAAGGATGACATGAGGCTCTTGAGGGATCGTCTTGGTATTTGTAATGTACACAGGTTGTGAAACTCTTCAGGTATACAGTGGTGCAAAGACATGAGTTTATCAGCCTCCAACTGCGATGTTAATGTGTTTCCCATTTAGCTTGTTTTATTCTGGTCCTCTTGCACTCTCCTTGTGGTAGCATATATATGTAACTTTGTGTACCAGTGCTAGTGTTGTATAGAAGCACCTTCACCACTTCAAATAAACCGAGTGACAGCAGGCACTTTTATCTATTAGTCACACATACTACAAATCCTGGACTAAGCAAAATTCTGTAGTCCCAATGTCTTATCACAGAAAAAAGCAGAGCTAGATTGGATGTCTCCTGTCAAGAAGAAAGTGACAACAGTGAGACAATAGGTAAAACTTTAATTGATATCTACTGAAGTTCAGGCAGAATAGGAACATTGAGTCCCCAACGACGAGGGACGAGAAAATTGTCATAATAACAACTTGGTTATGTTTAGATATAAATAGAAAATAAAATATTAGTAGATTTTCAGAGTTATGACGCTCAAAATTATAAATATCTACCAAATGCTAACATAACAACTGTTTTTGAATGTCTGGTAGTAGTATTTATAAGCCCATTATTAAACATTATCTACAGGACTTGTAAAACAAATAAAACCTTTTGTAAAGAAAGCAGAGATGATCATATTAAAGAATTTAACATCAAAGTACACATAAATTTGAAGCAAAAGAATTATGGACTAGATTAGGTGTACTTTCCTTCCCAATAGATCGATAGTGAGCGATCCACCAGGATGTTGAACATGTCAGAAAAACAGGAATACATAATGAATATTTACAAAGAAAAACAATATACAAATGTACCCTCCACAGCTCCCAAGTGAAATGGCCCTGATGGATGTGAAATAAGTAAAAAAAAATTCTTAACATATTTTCACTTAAAAGGTACCAAATAACTTGTCACAAAATATGTGAGTGTTTAAAACACTGAGGCGTAATAATTCGAAGGTTGTGTTTAGCCATTCGTCATCAAATAGAAATATCACTTACAGCACTTACTTACAATGATCACATTATTGCGATGTATTTGTGTAGAAGTCAGATTTTACGCACACTATTTGATGGTATTTGTTACTTGTACACATTAGTTGGTTATACTTAGAAATTTATCGGTAGAGTAGAGCCCTCTTAAACTGAACTTTATCAGAGGTTAAAATTTTTATGGCTGCCGGAAAGATATCGAAATTCTATGTTCATGAATAACAGAAACCTATCTGGACCAAAGTAAGTGATTTTAAATATTTGAGGAGATTATTCTCATTTCTAGTATTGATTCTATAGACTGAGTTGTTGGTCTGCAAAAGAGATGTATTTTCAGTGACAAACTTCATTAACAGATACATGTAAGACATCTGCAGGATGTTCTTGAGTTAACATCCCAAATAATTCGTATTACACAGTTTTGGATGTGGAATACTTAAGTTTGGTTTGACAGCCTACCCCAAAAAATAATCCCATATGTCATCATAGAATGAAAGTAACTTTTTTGTTTTTATATCATCTATGCCTGACAACATTTGCATCAAATAGAGATTTCTTTAGGCACTAGAACAGTTCTGTGATATGCTCATCTGAGTTTAACTTATCGTTAAGCTGTAATCCCCAGAATTTCAAACTGTCAGCTTCTTCTAATGGAAAACCTCTTACAAGTTCTTACTTCAAAGAAATAACTTCAAAGTTTCTTGAAAGTTTATTGACAAAGAACTAGCTAGGAACCACTTATTAATATATATAAAATTTCATTAATCGATCTTTCTAAGATTATATCTAATTGGCTATTTATTTCAATGATGAAAATGTGTCATCTGCAAAGAAAAGAAACTTGGCAAGTGGTAATATTACAGATAAAGAATAATTGGTGTACATAACAAAAAGTAAGGGCTCTAACATGGAACTTTGTGGGACACTGCATGTAATTATTTCCCAGTTGCAAGATGTCTGATAGCTTAATACATATGTTTCCTAATTACACTCTTTGTTTCCTGTCATTTTGCAGCCATCAAGTGGAAGCCTCCTAAAACCTTGAATTTTTGTATCTTGGACTCAAAGTTTGATCCGCTTATTTTCATTCTATTGGGAAAATCTGCTCCAAATTTCATTCAATTGGGAGGTGATTAAGTGACGCTGACTGCTGAAATTGGCTTGCTTGATGTGGAATGACCCAATATCTGATTGTTTTCAGATGAATGACTGGACAAGTTTATACTTTATATGCAGTAGAAACTTGTTTTATAAATTTTTGCAGGGTGTGGAAGCAAGTGGAATCCTACCTACAGTGTATTCTGCCATTACAATTCGTCCATCCAAAGTTACAGCAAGATTGCAAGATTCTTCGCCGTTTTTGATGCATAACTGTGGCACCCTCAAGAATAATAATATGCAAAAATACTTGGACTTTAGGCCTCATAATTTCGCATGAAGTATTAAAATCACCTGGTACCTGATCATGAAAAAATAATCTACGGAATTTTTGCAAGCAAGGTGCTACCTGATCATGCAAAAATAATCTACTGAATTTTTGCAAGTAAGTTGCTAAATATGACGATTTTAAAGGTTCTTTTGAATTTAAGTAATGTGATTATTATGAACTCATAAGAGTCTACAGTGTATTTTGAATCATACCTCCAATATCCTCACAGATTAAACAAAGGCAATAGCAAATCATTCTCATTAAAATCTTTACAGAATGCGTTCCAGTATACTTACATTATTTATCCCTCAGATAGACGATATTTTTCGTGACTGTGTAATGTTCTTTATAAAAAGAAAGAGAAAGATTACGATTACGTTGAATGAAAGTCTGATCTATGGAATGAGTATTGAACTCGAATTGTCGTGTTGAGTGTTGTAAGGGCAAGTGGTGTAGTTACTCTGTGTTATTTTTTGCAAAAGTTTACATGAATCGGTTGAGCATTGTATCTCCCAGTACCAATAAAGAAATGCAGTCACTGCAAAATAAATTCATACCCTTGAGCACTGAATCCTTAGGTCCTGTTCAAAAATAATAACTTTGGTCTGTGTGCACATAACAAATAAATTAAATTGTCTTACATCCAAAGCAGCAATGTAGAATGCATATATTCTGGTCTCTCACTAAAAAATATATAAATATTCCAACTACAGGCTCAGTATTGTGCAGTGCTGGCCATAATACTTGAAATACACATTAATTTTCATTGGCTGATAAACTAGAACATTTAAGAAAATCCAAATTCTTTGAAAATTATATGACCTGCATTGGGAGGCAGTACTGATTATGGAGAATTACTAACACTCAGTTTTTTTAGCAATATTATATTGCAAGTCAAGTTTGTCTTTTCAAAAACATCTGACAATGGAAGTTACATTACTCACAATTTATTCACAACAATGAAATTTTGACAGCAAGTATTATCTAACTTCATTAATCCAACATAAATGCAGATCATCAAATTACACATATCTCTGTTAACAAATCTTAAAAACCTTACAGAAATGAAATATCTAACTAGCATTTGTATCAAAACCATTTATGAACATTCTGGGGTTACTCAACAATTAGAAATTATCAGCTAACTCATCTATACTAACGCACTGGCAATAACAGACATCATAATTATTGAACATCTTTACCTTATTTGCGTGAAGACTTCTGCTTCCATGAACAATATTGACATACCTACATTAACCTAACTCTTGGTGGCTTCACAAAGCACACCTCAAAAACTGCTTCCTGCATCGTCTTTGCCTCACGGACAGCTACCTACAACTATGCGCCCAGTGCTCTCTTACTCCAACACTATAATAATCTCAGACCGGAGATCTTTGGATTTGCAGTCGTGCACAGTCAGCGATCCGCATTATCGAGCCTATCAGAGGCAATCATCGTTTATAGTTACTAGTTTTGATTTAAATTTATTAATAATCTTATCTTGCTCTGGTGCCACATACAAGTGCACCCCAGTATACTCCTTTCAACTGATCCTAGTTTAGTTTAGTTCAGTTATACGCATGTTCGCTGGATCTTGATTATGACCTTTCACTATGCTGTCGAACAAATCAGTTTTTATAATTGCAAAACTTTCTCGCAGTGAAAACAATGGAACATGTAAATGATTTTATTAAGCATTTTTTACACATGTTGAGAAAATCGCTTTCGGTTTTCCTGTTCTTCCGCTAGTCACGTTTCTGCCCTATCCCTAGAATTCTCAGGCTGCTTTTGGGAGTGTAGGCTTACAACCCACTGATAGGGCCCAGTTCTTCTTAGAGCCCTGTGCTAGACATCCCTAAAGCCATTGTCACATGGACTATGCATTCAAAGGTCAACGTTGAGCATGCCAAATTCCTGATGTCATAGCATGGAAAAACCACACTGCCGGCCGGTGTGGCCGAGTGGTTCTAGACGCTTTAGTCTAGAACCGCATGACTGCTACAGTCACACGTTCGAATCCTGCCTCGGGCATGGATGTGTGTGATGTCCTTAGGTTAGTCAGGTTTCAGTAGTTCTAAGTCTAGGTGACTGATGACCTCAGATGTTAAGCCCCATAGTGCTCAGAGCCATTTGAACCATTTGAAAAACCACAATGGGGAATCTTGCTGAACATGGGGAGCAATGGCAAACATGTCAGATAGTCTGAATGCGCATTTGAACGTAGACCAATGAAATGGAAGAACACCACCTACATCACAGACAGACCAGCTCCCTTTTCAGTACAGATTTGGAATATCCCATACTGGACATACTGGATATCAGTTGAGGCCCATATTTGTTGAATTTTGTATTATAATTTATGTCCTACGAATATATCTCAGTTCAAAGCACCACAGAATTGAGGATATCTCGAAAATGCGTCGTTATGCGTTTTGTTCCGTCAGAATGACGAGAAATGCTATATTGGTGATTAAGGAATTTTTGCATTATAACTTGTGTGTTATGAAAGTACGGCATTTGACGGCATCTGCAAACTGAAGATCCATCAAGAACACATTGTTCTTGGTACTATATGTTATAATTAAATGTCAGTTAATAACACATTGGGGTTTAAAGCCTTCAGGAAATGGTAAAATACAAGATATGATTGTAAACACATCAAAAAAGGTTTTTGCATCACCCCAGTCCCCAGCTCCCAGAACTCCTGAAGATAGATGTTGACAGGGGGGGGGGGCGGGCGCGGGGGAGGATATTGTATCACAGACACAATCCGTCCGACTGTTCAGAGATGTCACTAAACGCGCCCAAAGATGTAAACAACCACGCACGAGCAGCGCCTATTAGACGGAGGGGATACAACAGCCGATCAGTTGCAGTCATTCCACCAGGAGGGAGGTACACGGCGCGTGATGTCTGTAGTTAGCCATGTCTACATGGTCAATACCGCGGTTCGATGTGTCCGCATTGTTACTTTGTGCCAGGAAGAGCTCTCAACAAGGGAAGTGTCCAGGCGTCTCAGAGTGAGCGAAGGCGATGTTGTTCAGACATGGAGGAGATACGGAGAGACAGGAACTCTCAATGGCGTGCCTCACTCAGGCTGCCCTACGGCTATTACTGCAGTCGATTACCGCTACCTACGGATTATGGCTCGGAGGAACTCTAACAACGAAGCCACTATGTTGAATGACTCTTTTCGTGCAGCTACAGGATGTCGTGTTACGACTCAAACTGTGCGCAGTAGGCTGCATGATTTGCAATTTCACTCCCAACGTCTGTGGCCGGGTCCATCTTTGCAACCACGACACCATGCAGCATGCTATAAATGGGCCCAACAACATGCCAAATGGTCTGCTCAGGATTGGCATATGTTCTCTTCACCGATGAGTGTAGCATATGCCTTCAACCAGACAATCGTCTGAGACGTGTTTGGAGGCAACGCAGTCAGGCTTGAACGCCTTAGACACACTCTCCAGCGAGTGCAACAAGGTGCGTTTGGGGCGGCATTATGTGGGGCCGACGTACGCTGCTGGTGGTCATGGAAGGTGCCGTAACGGCTGTACAATACGTGAATGCCATCTTCCGACCAATAGTGCAACCATAACGGCAGCATATTGGCGAGACATTCGTCTTCATGGACAACAATTCGCACCCCATCGTGCACATCTTGTGACGACTTCCTTCAGGATAACGACATCGTTCGACTAGAGTGGCCAGCATGTTCTCCAGACAGGAACCCTATCGCACATGCCTGGGATAGATTGTAAAAGGCTGTTTACGGTCGACGTGACCCACCAACCATTCTGAGGGATCTACGCCGAATCTCCATTGAGGAGTGGGACAGTCTGGACCAACAGTTCCTTGATGAACTTGTGGATAGTATGGCACGACGAACAGCGCAATGCATCAATGCAAGAGAATGTGCTACTGCGTATTATAGGTAAAAGGTTCTAAGACTTTCTTAGTAGTTTAACATATGTATGTACTGCAATATTCGATGCTATGTAAATATAAGTGCACTCTTAGGTGTGAGTTTGTTCAGTCAGCATTATCCACAAGAGAGCTTGCACTACATGCAATGAGACATTTTGCGCTTTCTTGCTCTAAGTCTTGAATTTGACATATTCTAAAGATTGTGCTACTGAATAAAAACAACGATCAAGTAAGAATGGCGTTAGGGTTTTACTAAAAAGTGAGAATGATGGAATAATTTTTATGCTGTTTTGAAAATTATTGTAAATTTTTACCGCCCTATTTGTAACAAAACTTCTGCAGTCTGAAGTCGTTACTGACTGGACATGGAACGTCCTTTTTACCTTGTAACATGTTCATAGATTCTGAAGTTTTTATTTATGTATACTACAGACAGAACATCAAGACCACCATATAGACACGGTAAGCAATTTGCGTTTTAACACAGTTAGTATAGAAATTTTAAGCCGTTCCGTCGGCAGCGATGGCCGAGCGGTTCTAGGCGCTACAGTCTGGAGCCGCGCGACCGCTACGGTCGCAGGTTCAAATCCTGCCTCGGGCATGGATGTGTGTGATGTTCTTAGGTTAGTTAGGTTTAAGTATTTCTACGTTCTAGGGGACTGATGACCTCAGAAGTTATGTCTCCTAGTGCTGAGAGCCATTTGAACCATTTTTAAGCCTTTCCACTTTCATAAAGAAACTGTGCGATTTGCAAGCATAATACAGACTACAACTGCAGCTGGAGAGCTCTGAAGTTGTTTTTCATTTCGAAAACTTATATGTGCGTGCATGATACCTGTACAACTGGCTCTTTCGTAGTGACTCCATACAGTGACGTGGCCAATGTTACCTTGTACAGCAGCAACTTCTCTGACGCTGACATTAGGGTTATTGTCAACTGCACGAAGAATTGCCTCGTCCATTGCAGGTGTCCTCGTCGTTCTAGGTCTTCCCCAGTCGCGAGTCATAGGCTGGAATGTTCCGTGCTCTCTAAGACGCCGATCAATTGCTTCGAACGTCTTCCTGTCGGGACACCTTCGTTCCGGAAATCTGTCTCGATGCAAACGTACCGCGCCACGGCTATTGCCCCGTGCTAATCCGTACATCAAATGGGCATCTGCCAACTCCGCATTTGTAAACATTGCACTGACTGCAAAACCACGTTCATGATGAACACTAACCTGTTGATGCTACGTACTGATGTGCTTGATGCTACTGTAGAGCAATGAGTCGCATGTCAACACAAGCACCGAAGTCAACATTACCTTCCTTCAATTGGGCCAACTGGCGGTGAATCGAGGAAGTACAGTACATACTGACGAAACTAAAATGAGCTACAACATGGAAATTAAACGTTTCCGGACACATGTCCACATAACACCTTTTCTTTATTTGTGTGTGAGGAATGTTTCCTTAAGGTTTGGCCGTACCTTTTTGTGACACCCTGTAGATGTAGCCCTCGATAGCACAGGGGTTTTTCCGAGAACACGTTCTCATAATCTACAAGTAGCTGAGTCAATTCGGTTTGTTGTGGTGCAGTCGAGTATTCTGACTCAATGACTTTCATGGTTATTAGCTTCCTTTTTTCCTCCCTGTCTCTTTATAATATACTTGTCTTACACTCAAGTCAGAATATAAGTTCATCACCTGTAGGCCTTCGAATCTAATGTGAAAGCTCCTGCAATATTTCCCGTGTACTCGACAATGGCAAAGTTATACGTCTACCCTCATTCATAATGCTTACTTCCCCGCACAAGATATCGATTTTTGCGTCCCTCTGGCATAAAAATTCTATCCCCAGGATGCAAGCGACTCCTAATCCTTTAACTACTAGGAACGAGGTTTTCATTACTTCATCTCCTATCGTGAATTCGACTTACACCTGGAGCTTTATGACATGCGATTGTGCACCAGTTGCACCTGACTCACTTCACTGGCAGTACAGGTATTTTATTATTTTGACTCAAATGCTTGTAAAGGTCTACACTCATGACATTGGTTGACGCACCGGTATCTACAGGGCTATTACAAATGATTGAAGCGATTTCATAAATTCACTGTAGCTCCATTCATTGACATATGGTCACGACACACTACAGATACGTAGAAAAACTCATAAAGTTTTGTTCGGCTGAAGCCGCAATTCAGGTTTCTGCCGCCAGAGCGCTCGAGAACGAAGTGAGACAAAATGGCGACAGGAGACTAGAAAGCGTATGTCGTGCTTGAAATGCACTCACATCAGTCAGTCATAACAGTGCAACGACACTTCAGGACGAAGTTCAACAAAGATCCACCAACTGCTAACTCCATTCGGCGATGGTATGCACAGTTTGAAGCTTCTGGATGCCTCTGTAAGGGGAAATCGACGGGTCGGCCTGCAGTGAGCGAAGAAACGGTTGAACGCGTGCGGGCAAGTTTCACGCGTAGCCCGCGGAAGTCGACGAATAAAGCAAGCAGGGAGCTAAACGTACCACAGCCGACGGTTTGTAAAATCTTACGGGAAAGGCTAAAGCAGAAGCCTTACCGTTTACAATTGCTACAAGCCCTGACACCTGATGACAAAGTCAAACGCTTTGAATTTTCGGCGCGGTTGCAACAGCTCGTGGAAGAGGATGCGTTCAGTGCGAAGCTTGTTTTCAGTGATGAAGCAACAATTTTTGTGAACAGACACAATGTGCGAATCTGGGCGGTAGAGAATCCTCACGCATTCGTGCAGCAAATTCGCAATTCACCAAAAGTTATCGTGTTTTGTGCAATCTCACGGTTTAAAGTTTACGGCCCCTTTTTCTACTGCAAAAAAGACGTTACAGGACACGTGTATCTGGACATGCTGGAAAATTGGCTCATGCCACAACTGGAGACCGACAGCGCCGACTTCATCTTTCAACAGGATGGTGCTCCACTGCACTTCCATCGTGATGTTCGACATTTCTTAAACAGGAGATCGGAAGACCGATGGATCGGTCGTGGTGGAGATCATGATCAGCAATTTGTGTCATGGCCTCCACGCTCTCCCGACTTAACCCCATGCGATTTCTTTCTGTGGGGTTATGTGAAAGATTCAGTGTTTAAACCTCCTCTACCAATAAACGTACCAGAACTGCGAGCTCGCATCAACGATGGTTTCGAACTCATTGATGGGGACATGCTGCGCCGAGTGTGGGAGGATCTTGATTATCGGCTTGATGTCTGCCGAATCACTAAAGGGGCACATATCGAACATCTGTGAATGCCTAAAAAAACTTTTTGAGTTTTTGTATGTGTGTGCAAAGCATTGTGAAAATATCTCAAATAATAAAGTTATTGTAGAGCTGTGAAATCGCTTCAATCATTTGTAATAACCCTGTACTATTATCTGTATTGGTGCTCCATACATTTCTGCTTGTAATATAGCTTGCACAACATTTTTGTCTGTTCAGTTACATTTTTGAGGTACGTTTACCAGTTCCTTCTCGCTTTTATCCCTTCATTGTATCTCAGCATACAAAGCTTATTACTGTCATCATTAAATGTGCCCTCACTACACCATCTCGCAGCCAACAATGGAGAGCGGATTGCGGCTGTTTTTAGTTTAACGGGTGAGCGACAGTAGGTTGACAGTTATCCGTCACCTCCACTATCCTCACATTGTGACTCTGGTTGTTGTTACTATGGTTGGGTTGGCTGACCTGCTTCCCCAATGGTGTATTCTCATATGGTGCATGGTTCTGGTTTTGTGGCGGTCGGTTATAACCTCCTGACATATTTTGTGATGGTCCTAGGTTGGTGTTCCATTGTGGTGCTGTGTTTTGTTGCCACTGTGGTTGTGGTTCATTATAACCACGCCACTGGTTTCGATTACTCCACCATTTTGGATTGCCGTTACCGTTACACCCATTAGTAATGCGTCCATCATGACGTCTTTTTCGATTTTGATGGTCATAACCATTGCCATTATAACTGTTGCCATTGTTTGTGCCTCGATTCTGTTGCCTGCACTACATCATCTCATAGCCAACAATGGAGAGCGGATTGTGGCTGTTTTTAGTTTAACGGGTGAGCGACAATAGGTTGACAGTTATCAGTCACCTCCACTATCCTCACATTGTGACTCTGGTTGTTGTTACTACGGTTGGGTTGGCTGACCTGCTTCCCCGATGGTGTATTTTGACACGGTGCATGGTTCTGGTTTTGCAGCAGTTGGTTATAACCTCCTGACATATTTTGTGATGGACGTGGGTTGGCGTTCCATTGTGGCGCTGTCTTTTGTTGCCACTGTGGTGGTGATTCATTATATCCCTTGCCACCCTGAACACCTCTTTTTTTTTTTTAAATGGTGAATAAAGTTGAATCCCCTGTATATTTAGGCATAGTAGACACTGGAAAAAATAATAAAAAACTCTTCCATGAAAAATGTAGCGGGAAAACAACTAGCACAATCGGGAGGGTCAGGTTTTATTTCACCAAAATTATTCTCTGACTTCCCGCTATTTGTTTGATATTATAAGTTACCTGAGGAACAGTTATGAATAAAAAAATTGTTCTTTCATTACTTTTATTTATTAGTTATTATAAAAAATGTTACATAGATTGCAAATCATATTCTGTGGCAAAAAAATTAATAATATTTTTTTTTTATTTGTTTTGTAACACAAAGTCATGGTTCAGACTGCTTCACTTTTTGTGATATAATTTGAAACAATCCTTTCCTTTTGCAAGACATAAGTACTGATTGCATTTTGTGCATTTTGTCTTTGTTCTGGAACTGCAGCACTCATACTGACATGTTTGTGGTGACAAAATATCATCCACTGTCGGCCAGTGATCATACCCTTCATATCACTTGTCCAAACCTGGTTTCGGATGGGGCTTGTAAACTTTTGCCTTTGTGGAGGTCCTTAACGTATCATCTAACAGTGTAACAAACTCTTCAGCTCTCCTCTTTCTGTCTGGACATGACAGAAGAGCCTCAGCTAGAGACATTCTAAATTTCAACAGATCCATAATGCTCTTTTTGACAGTCTGGTTTTCACGACAGTGCTCTCTGTAGAGAAACCAGCAGTTGACCACTGAAAGGTCTATGAAATGCAGCAAGCACTTGAGTGTCCATTTTCTGGTTCTGAACCATGTTCGGTAACATTCAACCTGCTGGTCATGAATGTCTACGCCACCCATATTGGCATTGTACTGCTGAATTACAAAAGGGCAATCTGCATCAAGATAGTGACCCTCCTGTTACACCACCTTTCAGTTTTACATTTTGGCTCAGTGCCAGCACAAGTGGATGCCATCATGACCCTCTGACTGTCCTGCCACTCAGTAATTACTACAGCTTCATCTGCTCTAACATATGAATGACACTCTCCTCTTTTCATTCTTCCCTCTTTCAAATTAACATTCTTAATTCTGTTTACCATTATTGTGCCAGTACCCTCAATTCCTTTCTCCTTAAGTTTTGCTAAGAGAGGAATTGTGGAAAAATACCTATCAAAATAAACAAAACTTCCCTGTGGGAGAGTCTGTGTTAGTCGTAAAATAACAGAAGGGCCTAATCCTAATGACTTATCACCCACAGGTGTAGTAGCCCCCTGCTAATTTCAGAATCCAACACTATACCTGACGCTGAGGCCATGATAAAGTTTTTAAGATCTACAGGCCTTCACTTCAAACGAAGAATTGATAGCCAGAGTTGACAACTATTTTGCACGCCTGGAGATGGCATCAAGGCACTGAAACACCGTTGGACCAAGTGTATTAATCTACAAGGAGACTAGGCCGGCCGGGTATGGCCGAGCGGTTCTAGGCGCTACAGTCTGGAACCGCGCGACCGCTACGGTCGCAGATTCGAATCCTGCCTCGGGCATGAATGTGTGTGATGTCCTTAGGTTAGTTAGGTTTAAGTAGTTCTAAGTTCTAGGGGACTGATGACCTAAGATGTTAAGTCCCATAGTGCTCAGAGCCATTTTTTTGCAACGTCCAGTAAAAGGGATCATTTGCTCATTAATACTGTAGTAGTTAAAGCTACGAGGCAAACTGTGACATCTTCTTCTTACTGTGTCGATCACTGGCTGAACTTTCCACAGTCAATTAGTTTTAGCCCCTTCAGGTGGTTTTATAGTATCAACAAAGTGCACATTATTCCTGAGTGCAAGGAACCGGTCTCTAGACATAGTGTCACTAATAGCTGATAAAGAAATAGATTTCTTCCAGTACATGGGTAGCCTAGAATACCTTATGAACCCTACCATTAAATTTATCCCAAGAAACACCTTCAGTTCATGTGCTGTAGTCCCTAGGGATTTCCCTGTCTTTGCAACACTATACATATTTGTATATTTCGCTGCCTCTTCAAAAAACTTTTCACTGAAATATTCACAGACATATTCAGCGGGAGTTCCAATTGGTGAAGGACTCTAGAATTAAAAAGAAGATATTTTAGTAAGAAAATGGGAATGATACACGAAATAGGTAACTCAGATCGCACCTCTTTTGTCACTGACCTCAACAGCACTGTAATTAATGTTTGGTGGATGAAACTTCTGAACAAAATTTGATCTCCGAAAAAGCAGTGGTCTGACACCTTCTGTGACACTGTGTGAACTCCTGCGCTCTTCACAAACTTCAGAAACTTCTTCGGCACTCAAATCAGCATCAGACGAGTCGTCTGCCTGCTGAATATTTGAAGGAGAAGGTACAAACTCGTCAACTTCATCTGACGAAATGCCACTCAAATCGGAATCCTCTAATCGAGAACGGATTTGACTGTCTGATAAACCTGCATACAATAACGGGAATGTGCATAAAAACTTTCCCATTCAAAACTGTATGAAAAGCAGTAATATAGGGAGGCCAATGTCACAATCAACAACACCCACTGGAGGATGAAGTTACACAGTCAACACCTAACATGCACAATCGCGCTAGTACAAATTTAACGCACATTTACTGTGCAAAGATCTGAAGTTACTAATAATTATCAATATCAAAACGTTATACACACTATTACAAATAACCAGATCCAGCAAATCGCCGAAACAATTCAATTTAACTTAATTATGAGCTACTAACCAGGTGCCAGCATAATGCTCACTTCTCGATCAACTTAAACAACATGTGCTGCAATCTGTTGGCGCCGAATGGCAACATAAACAAGAGAAACGCGTAGCGCACAACCTGCACGATCGTTGCAGGGCGGTTGGAAGCAAGGCAAGAGATTCAGTTAGTCGTAAAAAAATAAAAACTGAGCCCGCACTATCGTGTGGAAACGGATAACCATGCCACTGGTTTCGGTTATTCCACCATTACAGATTGCAGTTACCATTATACCAATTAGTCATGCATCCATCATGACGTCGTTTTCGATTTTGATGGTTACAACCACTACCATTGTTTGTGCCTCGATTTTGTTGCCTGCACTACACCATCTTGCAGCCAACAATGGAGAGCGGATTGATGCTGTTTTTAGTTTAACGGGTGAGCGACAGTAGATTGACAGTTATCCGTCACCTCTACTATCCCCACATTGTGACTCTGGTTGTTGTTACTACGGTTGGGTTGGCTGACTTGCTTGCCCGATGGTGTATTTTGATACGGTACATGGTTCTAGTTTTGCGGTGGTCAGTTATAAACTCCTGACATATTTTGTGACGAACGTGGGTTGGCGTTCCATTGTGGCACTGTGTTTTGTTGCCACTGTGGTGGTGATTCATTATAACCACGCCACTGGTTTCGGTTATTTCGCCATTTTGGATTGCCATTACCATTATACCCATTAGTCGTGCGTCCATCATGACATCCTTTTCGATTTTGATGGTTATAACCGTTGCCATTATAACCATTGCCACTGTTTGTGCCTCGATTCTGTTGTGTGTACTCCTGCCTACTCCCATCACCATTTGGTACTGAATTGTTATTGTTACTATTGCTGCCACTGTAATCAGCTTTTTGTTGATTACAACCTGCATGATTCAACTTGTTTTCGGTCTTCAATTAACAGGTCAACAAAATCCACTATATCCATGAACTATTCGATATCATATTCAGGTACATTAATGAAATATTTTTTAATCTCACTGGGTAATTTCATATTTATTAACCTGAATTCATCCGATCCGACATGGGTTCATCCCAGTACCGAGTTTTGCTTATGTTGTTGTTGTGGTCTTCAGTCCTGAGACTGGTTTGATGCAGCTCTCCATGCTACTCTATCCTGTGCAAGCTTTTTCATCTCCCAGTACCTACTGCAACCTACATCCTTCTGAATCCGCTTAGTGTATTCATCTCTTGGTCTCCCTCTACGATTTTTACCCTCCACGCTGCCCTCCAATACTAAATTTGTGATCCCTTGATGCCTCAGAACATGTCCTACCAACCGATCCCTTCTTCTGGTCAAGTTGTGCCACAAACTTCTCTTCTCCCCAATTCTATTCAATACTTCCTCATTAGTTATGTGATCTACCCATCTAATCTTCAGCATTCTTCTGTAGCACCACATTTCAAAAGCTTCTATTCTCTTCTTGTCCAAACTATTTATCGTCCATGTTTCACTTCCATACATGGCTACACTCCATACGAATACTTTCAGAAATGACTTCCTGACACTTAAATCTATACTCGATGTTAACAAATTTCTCTTCTTCAGAAACGCTTTCCTTGCCATTGCCAGCCTACATTTTATATCCTCTCTACTTCGACCATCATCAGTTGTTTTGCTTATATACTTTTCGAAATATTTGCGTAAAGTTCCTACCTTTGGGTTGTATATTTCAGGAATGTACAATTCCTTGCATAGTGTTTCTAGAACGCTATCGGGGAATCCACACTCAAATTCCTGCATCGTAAGGCATTTTTCGGACATGTCTGTTGCCCACAGTGCCTCGTCACCTTGGACAAAGGAGACCACGAACTGTATTCTTTGTCTTTCCGTCCAACTTCTGGGAGACACATTTCTAAAGGTCTTAATGAACACTACAGGGTGAAAATTTCGTTTTTTTTTGCTGTTACAGGGTTGAAATATTCTGTGTTTTATTACATTGTCCTCTTTCTTATACATCAGATTACTACTTTCTGTTTCATTCTTTACCTCATGATGTGCACTGCACGATACTGCGTACTGCTCGTGCCCGTAATTCACATCTGGTTGCGTTTGCGCACATGTGCCTTGCATACCGTTTGCGTTATTAATGTAGTTAGTGCGCGGAGTCGGATTCATTATCGGTCCTCTACCATTTACATGCTTTTCTAACACCGACAGTCTCCGCGCGACCTCTTAATAGCCAATTTTTTCTCCTGCTCATGTAGCATCTGAGCCAGTTTTTCGTCCCTTTCTCTTTCTTTTTGTTCTAACCTTCGTTCCCTTTCTCTTTCTCTTCCTTCGAGACTGCAGAGAAATTCAGCAGAATGCTGCCACACGGGATTTTTATCTGTTTTAGTTCAGCTTGCATCGCGGCAGCGCTGGCGTCAATATTTACACTCACCGACGCTGTCGCCTGTTCTACACCCGATTTCTCCTCGCTTTCTATCTTCGTAGTAATATCATGATCCTTTAACTCTAACCATTCTTTAAATTCTTTTTCCACTTTTTGAGCTTGTACTTCCAAATATGTACCAATACTTTTTCGTGCTTCTAGCTATACATTATCTACGCGATTTGTTAAGGTTTGGACATTATCTTCAAGCTTAGCCTGCGATGTCTGTAATTTTTGTTTCTCGCCGGCCAAGCTTTGCACAAGCCGGGTATTGCTTTGCAAGCGTCCCGCATCTCGGCAGGTTCGTTTTGGATACTGTCTAGTTTCGCTTCACTGCGGTGCTCTTGCTCACTGAGCTTTTGCGTTAATTTTTTCTCCTGCTCATGTAGCATCTGAGCCAGTTTCTCGCCCCTTTCTTTTTGTTCTAACCTTCGTTCCCTTTCTCTATCTCTTTCTTCGAGCCTACGCAGAAATTCAGCAAAAGGGTCTGCAATTGGTGAGCATACTGGTGCCCAACTAATCTAGTACTCGTCTGACCCCCTGCCCATGCAGTGGAGTTGTTATTCTATTCCCATCCTGCTGTGGAGCGTCATGTTATCCGAGGCAGTGGCTTGGGATTGTACATGATTCTCACTTTCCATGTTCACAAAATTTTGTTCGTCTGGTACAGACGCTTTAGGTTGTCCTATCTCACCCATAATAAATTCACTTTAACACAATTACAAATCCTAACATTGACACATTAAGTCGGGTGATGTTGAGGGCATTAGATTAGGAAATGAGACACTTAAATTAGTAAAGGAGTTTTGCTATTTGGGGAGCAAAATAACTGATGATGGTCGAAGTAGAGAGGATATAAAATGGAGACTGGCAATGGCAAGGAAGGCGTTTCTTAAGAAGAGAAATTTGTTAACATCGAGTATAGATTTAAGTGTCAGGAAGTCATTTCTGAAAGTATTTGTATGGAGTGCAGCCATGTATGGAAGTGAAACATGGACGGTAAATAGTTTGGACAAGAAGAGAATAGAAGCTTTCGAAATGTGGTGCTACAGAAGAATGCTGAAGATTAGATGGGTAGATCATGTAACTAATGAGGAGGTACTGAATAGAATTGGGGAGAAGAGGAGTTTGTGGCACAACTTGACTAGAAGAAGGGATCGGTTGGTAGGACATGTTCTGAGGCATCAAGGGATCACCAATTTAGTATTGGAGGGCAGCGTGGAGGGTAAAAATCGTAGAGGGAGACCAAGAGATGAATACACTAAGCAGATTCAGAAGGATGTAGGTTGCAGTAGGTACTGGGAGATGAAGAAGCTTGCACAGGATAGAGTAGCATGGAGAGCTGTATCAAACCAGTCTCAGGACTGAAGACCACAACAACAGCAACATTGACACATACAAACAATTATCCCCTCCAAAAATAAACACGTAAATACACACACTTTAGTTTGCACTCTACTTGTTGTTCATGTAAAAGAGTTCACATAAGCATTAATATATTACAATAATTACGCACATACATAATTATATTCATTACAGTAACATGCACTTCAAATCAATATATAATTCGAGCTCCGAGTTTGAAGCATTAATCTCGCATTTGTACTTATTTCGGGCCCCACGTTTGGGGTGCCAATCTCGCGTGAACATGTGATTTATTATTTTTTACACAAATTATGCACTGATAATGATGGAGTATTGTTGTCGTCACGTGGTGGGCTTTGCTCAAAATAACTGATAATTTGGTTTTGATTTTGAGTTACATTCAATTGCTTTTGTGGAAATTGTCCGTTTAGTCAAAGTTAATCTTTAGCACAATTATTTGTCACTTTACTAACTGTAAAACACACTGATCTTAGAACATGGACATATACGTCGAAAAATGAAATAAACTTTTTCAGTTTATTGCCTCAGCTAATCAGGTTTTTTAATCAAGCGTGAGATCTGTAATTATTATTTGCCTATTTGCCCACACACGCACGAGAGAATTATTTCTTACCACTTTAGAGTTTGCATTGTAGCCTGGGTCGTGGCTCTGGATTTCGGCTATTGAATTGAAAATAGAAATTTTAAAACTACGTGCTCTGCTGCAACGTCTGGCGGCTGTGAAAAAAAAAAAGTTTTTCGCTTCCATTACTTTTGTAAGTTAAGATTGCCACGTTTGCTGCAACGGCCGCCGCAGTTGTTGCTCTGTAAATTGTTTAAAATGCAGGTTATTTCAAGGAAGCGGATATGAGATAGAGCACACCTCTTACAAAGTAAAAGTGAATAATAACGTGAAACTAATATATTATCTGATTAAAGATACAGTATTGCTTACATTCAACGGCACTAGCCAAGATGTCCGTCTACTCGCAACGGAGACAAGAGAAGTGATAACGGCTAATATAAGACAAATGATAGCTCCTTTTTCAGCTATCTCGTGCATTCTTGTTTCGAGTGCATCTTTTTATTCTCTGTACTCGAAAATGATTCACAGAATTTTATATAATAATACAGTAAAACTTCGTTAACACGACTCCAAAGGGACCGAAAAATCAGGAGTTCGTGTAAAATAAAATTCGTGTTAAGTGAAAAACACAGCTTTTAATAAGTATGCATGTACAGCAGTACACTAATGTGTAATACACTACACTATCAATCACGTTATTGTACACTTATAATACTATAAAGTGATTGTAAAATCCAAGTACTCACAAATTATGTACGTTACTTTCTTGGAAAAAATTCGGTCTTGGTTCGCTGACATTCATGGGAACCCTAATATTTTGTAATTTCACAACCAGCTGTAATGATAGCGTCCGTAAACCCAGCAGTGACGTCGGATGTTGAAGCGAACCGTTCTAAACAGTTCAAGGCTGTAAACATCTCCTGACGGGTAGGTGGAATGGTATCTGCATTCTCTTCACTTTCTTCTGATGGCCCTTCTTGCACCTCGTTCACAGCTTTTGGCACATCCAATTCTACAGAAGCACACACGGCAACATCGTCGCCTAGACTAATGAATTTTTAGAAACTAATCCCAGGGTTCGCAACGTCCTGCAGAACTGTCCATTCATCATGTGAAGTGGCATCTTCTAACTCGTGGGCATCTTCAGTGTTGCTATGTCTCCAAGTTCTGTTAAAGCATTCCCCTATATGATGTGGCGATACTGAGTTACAGGCTGCCGCTATGGCTTTTATTACGTCAAGCAGATTCCAATTTGGGATTGCACTATTGTTTTCAGCAGCACGAATTGCAGCTCTTACCAGTCGCTTACGATAAGCTCTCTTTATGAGAGAGAGAATGCTTTGGTCCAAAGGCTGAAGGTGGCTTGTGCCGTTGGGTGGAAAAACTGAACCTTTATGCTGGATAGGTTCAGATCATGAACGTTATGGGCAGTACATCTGTCCAATGTAAGAAGAACATGTCTATTTTGAGTAACCATTCGACTGTTGAAACGAAGAAGCCACTTGCGAAATGATGTGCCATCGATCCAAGCTTTCTTGTGGTGAGAGTAATGCAAGGTAAAGTGTCCATATTTATGTTTTTAAAACAACGTGGTTTCTCGAATTTACCAATAATCCAGGGACGAAACTTCTCACTGCCGTCAGCATTGCAGCACAGTACAACAGTCACACGTTGTTTGCTTCGTTCTCCACCGTGACACTTTTCACCCTTTTATCCTTAGGGTGTCATTTGGAAAAAGATTGTAGAAAAATCCAGTTTCATCCATGTTAAACATTTTCCCTCACTCGGTTGAATTCATGCAACCAGCTGTTCGCACTTCCTTCATCAACTTCATTTGCTTCACCACAAATTTGTACAGGTGAAATTGAATGTCTCTTTTGGAACCGATACAACCAACCAGCAGAACAACGAAAGTCTTCGATGCCCATATCTTTAGCAATACCATTTGCTTTTGACTGAATCACAGGGCCAGTTAAAGGTATGTTAGGTGCACGCATATGACTGAACCATTCTAGCAGTAACGTCTCGATGACTTCATACTTGGCGGAACGAAGTCGTTTAGATTTGTTTCCAGAACCTGATGCCGCAGCATTAATAATTTTTTCTCGATTCTTAATAATCGTAGATAAAGTAGATTTAGGTATTCCAAACTGCTCTGCAATTGCTGTTTTCTTGGTACCACGGTCCACTTCGTCTAGAATCTTAAGCTCCTCTTTGCCATTTTCGCGTGCTACGGTACCGGCTGTAGCTGTAGTTTTTATTCAGTATTCCAACTCGATAAGGCTACGACTAACAGAACACCTGTCAAATCTGGCACATTCTTAAATGCTGCTGCACACATTATTGAATGTCTTACAATGTACAGCATAGGCTGATTGTTGAGGTGATAATTGCGGCTACTGACCTACAATACGTTTAAAACGAGTCAACTAATTAGCTTTGTAGCTACATTTCCCACATTCATTTCGGGAAAAAAATTACGCTTTAGAATACTTCAGGGTCGGAAGGCTGTGTTACAGCGAAATTTAATTACACTAGGAAATGAAACAGAGTTCGTAATTCGCGTTAACCGAAATTCGTGTTAACCGATGAAACATACCATAAGAACTAATGTATTCCTGGCGGGACCAATATTTTTTCGCGTTAACCGAGAGGTCGTCTTATGCGAGTTCGCGCTAACGAGGTTGTACTGGAATAATACGCTTGAGAGAAAATTGTATCTCGCCTGAGCGGTTAGTGTTCACTTATAATCTAATATTAATTTTTTTTCTTTCAATGTCATTTCCAGGTTGTTTGTAATATTTCACTGGGGACGGTACAAAGGCCTTTGTCCAAAACAGGTGACACACACACACACACACACACACACACACACGATCACGATCACGAGCGATCAGTTTGCTTGAGTGTGTGTATGTCTGTCGACTATTTGACACACACACATATGTGCTTGTGTACTGCGTTTGTGCGAGAGTGTCTGTGTGTCTGTCATCAATTTTTGACACAGGTCTTGCTGGCCGAAAGCTTATTTCGTGACAGTATTTTTGTTGTGCCTATCTGTGACTCAGCATCTCCGCTGTATGGTAGCAATTATCTTTTTCATAATATTGTTAGATTCCATCCTGGATTTTCCATTGTTTGACAACACACTGAAACATATGCATACATCATATACAAACAAAAGGAAAATGCAATTACAATTAATAATGCGTCCAGTCACCCACAGTGTCGATAAATGCTTGGCATATCAGAGACATGCTTGTAACCAAGTTTTCGGCATATTTACAAGAGAGACACCCCAAAATGGATCAAATTTTCGTTGACAGCTGTTTCAAAGTGCAGATATTTCTTCCTTGCAACTTCATTTAGATGTAAGACCATACATTTTCAATAGGATTAGCTTAGTGTAAGGCAAGTGTGAGGGCCGATCCAGTACCAGCACCCCTTTCTTCTTTTTCCAGTCGCTGCAATGCCTGCTACAGTGCTTCAAATCATTGTCCTCCTGCATATCCAGTCTTCCATTTTTGTCGATGAACCAACATTTGACAGTCGGCATTCAAACATGTTTTATAAATGTGATGCATATGCTACATTCGTGTCTCTTCTTGTGTATCTCAGTCACGAGTTCAAAATAAACTAATGCTTTATGGACATTGCATGAAGGACAAAGGTTCCCTTTATTGCGCTGTGAAAGAAGTAAGTCGATATTTTTTACCATGTGTGTGTAATGTTGAACACACTCTTATTTAGCAGATTGTCTATGTACATTCATGCTCATAAAGTAAGGATAATTGTAGAATGTGGTGCCACACGACGTGGCACTACACAAAACTGGCGCTAATACCATAGGCACACTGGGAACACACACGATACAGATCTGTAAGGCCACAGTATTTGTGATAAGCTGAGAAAACCGTCCCAAAACACATGTGCTACAAGACTCCACTGTTTGCTCCGCATGTACCCCAACATCAATATTGGATATAATCACCGTGCACACGTACACAGGCCGCACAATGGGTTGGCATACTCTGGATCAGGTGGTCGAGCAGCTGCTGGGGTATAGCCTCCCATTCTTGCACCAGTGCCTGTCGGAGCTCCTGAAGTGTCGTAGGGGTTTGAAGACGTGCAGCGATACGTCGACCGAGAGCATCCCAGACGTGCTCGATGGGGTTTAGGTCTGGAGAACAGGCAGGCCACTCCATTCGCCTGATATCTTCTGTTTCAAGGTACTCCTCTACGATGGCACCTCGGAAGGGCCGTGTGTTATCATTCATCAGGAGGAAGGTGGTATCCACTGCACCCCTGAAAAGGCGGACATACTGGCGCAAAATGACATCCTGATACACCATAATCCAACCCCACACCATCAAACTACGACCTCCCTACAGGTCCCTTTCATGGACATTAAGGGGTTGGTATCTGGTTCCTGGTTCTCGCCAGATGAATAGCTGGTGAGAATCACTGTTCAGACTATACCTGGACTCATCTGTGAACATAACCTGGGGCCACTGTTCCAAAGGACCACTGTTCCAATCACCATGTACTGTGTTCTTGACACTAGGCTTTACGGGCTCTCCTGAGACCAGGGGTCAGTGGAATGCACCTTGCAGGTCTCTGGGCGAATAAACTATGTCTGTTCAGTCGTCTGTAGACTGTGTGTCTGGAGACAACTGTTCCATTGGCTGCGATAAGGTCCCGAGCGGGGTTACCTGCAGTACTCCGTGGCCGTCTGCGGGTAATGATGATGAGATATCGGTCAACTTGTGGTGTTGTACACTGTGGACATCCTGTACTGTAGCGCCTGGACACGTTTCCTGTCTGCTGGAATCGTTGCCATAACCTTGAGATCTCACTTTGTGGCACAGGGAGGGCCCGTACTAAGACCTGCTGTGTTTGACCAGTCACCAGTCACCTGAGTACTCTGCCCCTCATAACGCAATCAATATGTGTTCTTTGAGCCATTTTCAACACAGTTACCATTAGCACGTCTGAAAACATGTGCACACTTACTCGCTACAGCATACTCTGACATGCACCAATACACCTCTGCATATGTGGACTGCTGCCAGCACCACTGTGTGACGACTGCAGGTCAAATGCACCACATGGTCATACCCTGAGGTGATTTAAACCCGGAAATCGTCCACCAGAACGTTATTTTATCATGTATCAGCATTATCCTTAACCCTAGAAACACCAAGCACAGACAAAAATTAACCATACATTTCTATTTTTTAAAAATATCATGGCAAATATCTTTCTATGTTTTTGGGTCTTTTTCTATTTGTCTGTTACCTTATAATACACTATGCTGTACGTTTCTACGGTTAAATTTTCATAATTGCAAGTACAAAATAGGAACACATTTTGCCTGGGGTTGGTACTCCACACGACCATAATTCTTATCATCTTCCCTACAACCACCAAGCATGGCCGAAATTTGCCCGTACGTTTTTCTTTCTTTTATTCAGTTGTCAACCTCGAACATATTACAGTGGTTTGTTGAGCGTCTAATTGATGAGTTTCACTTTCATTGTTGATTTTAGACTTGCCATTATTAATATTAGCAGTTTGTCACAATAGATTCAAATGGTTCAAATGGCTCTGAGCACTATGGGACTCAACATCTGTGGTCATCAGTCCCCTAGAACTTGGAACTACTTAAACCTAACTAACCTAAGGACTTCACACACATCCATGCCTGAGGCAGGATTCGAACCTGCGACCGTAGCAGTAGCGTGGTTCCGGACTGAGCGCCTAGAACCGCTAGACCACCGCGACCGGCTGTCACAATAGAGCGACACCTTTATTGTAAAGTAGATTTTGTAAGATGAGTTATAGAGGCTTGAACGACGCAGAAGTTCTTGCAGAACTGTTACTCGACGACGAATTATCAGATTTAAGTGATTTTGAGTCAGATCATACAGAAGTAGAGCAGGATTCCAGTGAAAAAGCGGAGGACAGTGAAGAAGAAACAAACCATGGCAGGTAACGCTCCAAATAAATATGTTACAAGTTCTGGCAGCGTCTATCTTGCAGAAGCTCCGAGACATAGTAAAAGGAATTTTGGTAACATAGTCCGTGAACGTCAACGAATAGCCAGTGCTGGGAAAGTAAGAAGCATGTGTGAATCATTTAAAAAAAATTTCACTCCTGAATTAGTACGGAAAATACTTGACCATACAAATGAAGAACCTGAAAGAGAAAACGTATCTCCCGTTAACGTTTCTGAAATATATGCATTGATGGGAATTTTAATTATAATGGGAGTTTACAAGGACACCAATATTGCTTTATCTGATTTATGGTCAAATGTATTGGGAAGAGCGATTTATAGAGGAGCTATGGCTAAGACAAGAGCATATCAGTTATTGAAAATTCTTCGCTTTGATGGTAAAGGCATCAGGTCAAAAAGACGTGTACGTGACAAATCTGCGCCGCTGCATGAAGTATTGAATGAAATATTTCCACGGTACTTCAGAAGTGGACCTGACAATACAATTGATGAAATCTTGTGTCTTTTCAGAGGTCGTTGTCCTGTCCTTTCAAAGTTTTCCTCAAAGACAAAACTGGAAAATATGGAACATTAGTCAGAATGCTTCGTAGTGCAACTGAACGATACGTAACAAAAATGGAAGGGTATGCTGGAAAACACAGTAGATCTGCCAGTGAACGACGTCCTCTTGAGATTGTGAAGGGACTGGTGGAGCCAATAAAGAATACAGGCTACAATGTCACAACTTACCGCTTCTACACTTCTGTGGAGTTGGCGGAAATTCTCTATCAAGACTACAAACTTACATTGGTTGGGACACTCAAATCAAACAGAAAACATGTACCGCAGGAACTTAAGACCCATCTTCTAAGAAGCTGCCAGTAACAATTGTCTCTTACATCACAAAGAAAAAACCAAAGACAAATCTGTTGATGTTGTCAACACAACATCGTAATGCAGGAGTAGAAATTGATACACCAATAAAGAAAACGCACATAAACTTGTATTACGAGGTGCATTCAAGTTCTAAGGCCTCTGATTTTCTTTCTAATTAACTACTCACCCGAAATCGATGAAACTGGCGTTACTTCTCGACGTAATCGCCCTGCAGACGTACACATTTTTCACAACGCTGACGCCACGATTCCATGGCAGCGGCGAAGGCCCCTTTAGGAGTCTGTTTTGACCACTGGAAAATCGCTGAGGCAAAGCAGCACGGCTGGTGAATGTGCGCCCACGGAGAGTGTCTTTCATCGTTGGAAAAAGCCAAAAGTCACTAGGAGCCAGGTCAGGTGAGTAGTGAGCATGAGCAATCACTACAAAGTTATCACGAACAAACTGTTGTGTAACGCTAGCTCGATGTGCGGGTGCGTTGTCTTGGTGAAACAGCACACGCGCAGCCCTACCCGGACGTTTTTGTTGCAGTGCAGGAAGGAATTTGTTCTTCAAAACATTTTCGTAGGATGCACCTGTTACCGTAGTGCCCTTTGGAACGCAATGCGTAAGGATTACGTCCTCGCTGTCCTAGAACATGGACACCATCGTTTTTTCAGCACTGGCGGTTACCCGAAATTTTTTTGGTGGCGGTGAATCTGTGTGCTTCCATTGAGTTGACTGGCGCTTTGTTTCTGGATTGAAAAATGGCATCCACGTCTCATCCATTGTCACAACCGACGAAAAGAAAGTCCCATTCGTGCTGTCGTTGCGCGTCAACATTGCTTGGCAACATGCCACACGGGCAGCCGTGTGGTCATCCGTCAGCATTCGTGGCACCCACCTGGAGGACACCTTTCGCATTTTCAGGTCGTCATGCAGGATTGTGTGCACAGAACCCACAGAAATGCCAACTCTGGAGGCGATCTGTTCAACAGTCATTTGGCGATCCCCCAAAACAATTCTCTCCACTTTCTCGATCGTGTCGTCAGACCGGCTTCTGCGAGCCCGAGGTTGTTTCGGTTTGTTGTCACACGATGTTCTGCCTTCATTAAACTGTTGCACCCACGAACGCACTTTCGACACATCCATAACTCCATCACCACATGTCTCCTTCAACTGTCGATGAATTTCAATTGGTTTCACACCACGAGAATTCAGAAAACGAATGATTGCACGCTGTTCAAGTAAGGAAAACGTCGCCATTTTAAGTATTTAAAACAGTTCTCATTCTCGCCACTGGCGGTAAAATTACATCTGCCATACGGTGCTGCCATCTCTGGGACGTATTGACAATGAACGCGGCCTCATTTTAAAACAATGCGCATGTTTCTATCTCTTTCCAGTCTGGAGAAGAAAATTCGGAGGCCTTAGAATTTGAATGCTTCTCGTATAATTCCACTAAGGGAGGAGTGGATGTCGGAGATCAAATGGTTAGGACATACTCTACAAATGTTCTACAGCCCACTTGATATAGCTGCAGTTAACTCATACAAGCTGTTCAAGATGAATGCACCTAAATGGAATGGAGGGAAAACTTGTATCTCCATGAATTAGGCGACGGACTTTTGAAACCATACATAGAAGAGTGAGCCATCGATTTGAAAGGACTCCAGTTGCCTATTATTTGCGCGATGGGAGAGATCCTAGCAAAGAAACTAGAGGTAAACAAAATTGCTGCAAATTAAGAACCAACTAGGAAAGCAAGGTGTCAGGCTTGAAGTATGCAAGTAATCAGAGAGCAAGAGACAACATCACAAAAACCAAGTTAACATGTGGAAGCTGTGGGCGCCATCTGTGTAAGACTCATTCAGAATGAACTATTTTGTGTGTAGGAGGTAAATGTCATCTGTAAGTGAAAATATTCTCTCCAAGTGAAAAGTGTTTTCCGAGAATTTTCAATGTACAGTAACGTGTATTTTCGCAAGTGTTTTCATTTCGGTTTTTGAAACTTTCTCTCGATGACTTAGTTGTATTATTCAGTTAATAGATCAAAGAGTGCATAGGAACTTTAGACAGCCTTTGTATTCAATTACAAACCTTCTTATCTTGTTTACACGAACTTTCATTGACCATGATTTCACCATTCTTCGTTGTTACATTCATCCTATGAGTGTTAAAAAATTAAACCTTCAATTGTGTTGTCACTGTTTCCTGTTAAACTAATATCTCAATGGAAACAGAATTACATAAACTAAATACATATCACAACAAATTTCAAGATTTACAACTTATTGTAACATGGGCAAAATTTGCCCTTGGTTGGTGCTCCGTGTAACCTAAAATACCTTGGTGTTTCTAGGGTTAATTTATGAGCGTGAGTGTATACGGAAGTTTACTAGCATAATAATAAGATGACATTTTACAGTGTATTAACTTTCTCTATAGCTTTATGACTAATTCCCATATATTTAGATTTACTTAGATATACAAGTATACGGTGAGGTGACAAAAGTCATGGGATACCTCCTAATGTAGTATCGTACCTCCTTTTGCCCAGTGTAGTGCAGCAACTCGGTGTAGCATGGACTCAACAACTCGTTGGAAGCCCCTGCAGAAACAATGAGCTGTGCAGCCCCTATAGTTGCCCACAACTGCGATAGTGTTTCTAGTGCAGGACTTTCTGTACGAACTAACTTCTCAATTATGTTCCATAAATATTTGATGGGATCCACGTCAGATGATCTAGGTGGCCAAATCATTTGCTCCAATTATCCAGAATCTTCTACAAACCAACTGTGAACAGTTGTGGCCTGGTATCATGGTGCATCATTGTTTGGGAACATGAAGCCCATGAATGGCTGCAAATGGTCTCCAAAGTAGCCGAACATAACCATTTCCAGTCAATGATTAGTTCAGTTGAACCAAAGGCTAAGTACTTTTCGTATAAACAGAGCTCACACCATTATGGAGCCACCATCAGCTTGCACAGTACCTTGTTCACACCTTGGGTCCATGTCTTTGTGGGGACTGCACCAGACTCGAATCCTACCATCAGCTTTTACCTACTGAAATTGGGATTTACCTGACCAGGCCACAGTATTCCAGTCATTTAGGGTCTGACCAAAATGGTATCAAGCCCAGGAGAGGCACTGCAGTGATGTAGTGCTGCTAGAAAAGGTACTACTGTCAGTAATCTGGTGCCACAGGCCATTAATGACAAATTTCGTTGCACTGTCCTAATGGATATGTCCATCATACACTCCACATTGATTTCTGCAGTTATTTCGCAGTGTTGCTTATCTGTTAACACTGACGACTACGCAAATGCCAATGTTCTCAGTCAGTACGAGGTACGACAATAAAGTAATGAGACATGTGAAAAAGGTTGCTTACTGTATTAGTCAAGTTTAGTGTTGTCTCCTTCAAAGTAGTTCCCTTCTGATTCCACACACTTTTTTCCAGTGCTTCTGCCATTGATGGTAACATTTCCGGAACCCATCTTCTGTAATATCCTCCAAGACCCTCGTCACAGCTTTTGGGACATCTTGTGTTATTTGAAAGTGGTGTCCCTTGACTGCCGTCTTAACTCTTGGAGGCCAAGCAGTTCTAGGCACTTAAGTCTGGAACCACGCGACCAGTACGATCGCAGGTTCGAATCCTGCCTCGGGCATGGACGTGTGTGACGTCCTTAGGTTAGTTAGGTTTAAGTAGTAGTTCTAAGTTCTAGGGGACTGATGACCTCAGACGTTAAGTTCCATAGTGCTCAGAGCCATTTGACCATTTTTGTCTCTTGGAAACAGAAAAAAGTCGCACAGAGCGATATCTGGTGAATAAGGTGGCTGTGGTAGTACTGAAATTTGTTTTGAGGTACTGTCAGAGCAGTATTGGATGACGTATTATCGTGATGCAGAATCCTATTATCAGCAATGTTGGTACAGACACGAAAACTCTTTTACAAAGTCTTTCTAAAACTTCTTTGTAGTAATATAGGTTAACTGTTTGTCCAGGAGACACACACTCTTTATGAACAATTCCCTTGGAAACAAAGCACACTAGCATGCATTTCACTTTGACACGCCAGCCTTGTTTGGTCTGGGTGATCCCTTTGAGCACCATTGCGAACTTTGGCGTTTTGTCTCTGGATCGTACTGAAAAAACTAACTTTCACCACCAGTGGTAACACAGCTCAAAAATTCTCGATTGATTAACCGTTTGCTCTAACAGATCCGCTGCCAGATTTTTCTGTGTTTCTCGCTGTTGTGGTGTGAGATTTTTGGGGACCATTTTTGCACAAATGTTTCTCATACTGAGATATTCAGTTTTTATTAGACGAACCGTTTCTCGATTGATGTTCAGTGCTTCTGCAATCATTTTCACGGAGAATCTTCGATCAGATCATACGAATTCATGCACCCTGGAAGAGTTGACATCTATCTGTGAGGTTGACGGTCGTCCACTGCAGTCTTCATCATTCGTTCTGCCTTCACTAAACATTTTATGTCAAGGAAAAACTTGAGCTCTTGACATAACCTCATCTCCAAAGCCTTCTGTAGCTTACTATAAGTTGTCGTCGCGTTTTCACCCAATTTAACACAAAAAGAAATGGCATACCGTTGCACAATATTATGCAATTCCATTTCCGTTACGAGAGACACAAACACATGTTAACTTATTACAGCACAACTGACGACTGAGCAGTTGCATCGAAACAGCTTATAGACCAAGGTCAAAGATATTGTGCCTACGCAAGCCTGCAGGGTTGCCACATCTTGCAAAGAAAATCAGTCTCATTACTTTACTGTTGCACCTCGTAAGTGAAGACCATCAGCCATTGTGCTGTATGTGGTGAGAGTTAATGCCTGAAATTTTGTATTCTTGGCACACTCTAGACACAGTGGATCTCATGCTATTGAATGCCTAATAATTTCCAAAATGGAATCTCCCATGCGTCTAGTTCGAGCTACCATCTCATGTTCAGAATCTGTTATCCCTGTTATGCTGCCATAATCACATCGGAAACCTTATCACATGTATCACCTGAGTAGAAATGACAGCTCCACCAATGCAATTTCCTTTGATGTGTTGTGAACGCGATACTACCTCCATCTGTACACGTGTACAACACTATCGTGTGACTTGTTGGATACTTACATTTTGTATCACACCTTTGGCTTTATCTTCCAGTAATCTGAAAATTAATTTAAGGAATAAAATCAATTTTTCTCCAATATTTATCTGACTATGGGCTTAAGTCATTAATGTTCTTAATATGGCTGACAATGTTTGGAAGTCAGCTAAATAGGTACATCCCCATGTATGTTGTCTCATAACGACTTGTCCTGTGTTGAAATGTTCTTAGTTTTATTGGTGAACATCCTCTTTTTTCTTAAACTGACTAATGTTCTTCTAAGTGCTTACAGTATTTTGTGTAGTATTTGTGTGCAGTTGTTACGAATGAAATATTTAGCATTTTGAATCTTGGACTTTCTTATTGGTCATTATGTGAGCAGTTCTTTTCAGAATTATAAGTGCCTTCTTTGTGTTTACTGGGATTACCACAGCTCTGTTTCGTATGACAATCAATTCGAACTGTGGAAACTAACTCTTTTAAGGATTCGAATTTATGATATAATTATAGAAACCGTATCAGTGCCAAAGTTGGCGTGGCCATGGGACAGAATTCGTCTTTATCGGCCAGGTTTCTGATCATCGTACTTGCAGAGCTAGAAGTCTGTCGGTAGAACTTCTGCATAGAATCTCAATAGGATTGTTTCAGTGGTGGAAGATGCAGATCTCATGACAGGTAGTACTGAGGAAAGCAGAGAGCTAGTCGCAGTGCCCTGGCAACCACAGGATGCCAGGGTGTATTGCTTTGACCAAGCAACTGACTGAGGAGAGGCCGTGATATTATTTGTCTGCTACAAACAGCAACCCAATTGTCAAACTGCAGTTTTGTTTATTTGACTGAGGTATACAATCGATTGGTCACTTCCGTCTTTGCAGTCCCCTTTCGGAGACTCGAATGGGGGACTATCCCAGGACCGTACGAATGAATGCATGGCTTCGCAGCGATATGAATTAATAAAATTTTCTCGGACTTCCAGCCGTGTCAGGTGGTTAAAATCCCACTAGCTATCGACCGAGCTCTCCTCAGTCATTGTCAAGTGGTAAGACTGACTGCTGTGTCACTGTGGCCACGTCGTTATATAGCCGCACTGCTGCCTGTGACGTCACTAGTGCTGTCTTCCTCCCCATATATGGTAATGTTTTCAATCCGCGCCCGTTTTGACCTCGCGATGGCCGGGTCCCAGGCTGTGCTGAGCTGCAAACCGCCGTCCTTGTTGATGGTGTTTTCAGAGGTTTTTATTTCAATAGCTTCTTTTATAACGCTATCTCAAAATCCCTTCATCCTCATAACAGGACGAAGGGATTTTGGGATAGCGTTATAAAAGAAGCTATTGAAATAAAAACCACTGAAAACACCATCAACAAGGACGGCGGTTTGCAGCTCGGCACAGCCAGGGACCCGGCCATCGCGAGGTTAAAACGGGCGCGCCAGACGCGGGATGCAAACATTACCATATATGGCGAGGAAGACAGCACTGGTGACGTCACAGCCAGCAGTGCGGCTATATAACGACGCGGCCACGGCGACACAGCAGTCAGTCTTACCACCTGACAATGACTGAGGAGAGCTCGGTCGAAAGCTCGTGGGATTTTAACCACCTGACGCGGCTGGAAGTCCGAGAAAATTTTATTATCCCGAGACCTTTTGTTAATCGACATCATCTTCATAATGAAGTTAAGGAATTCTGACACCTAGGCAGCAAAATAACCCGTGACAGACAGAGCAAGAAGGACATCAAAAGCAGACTACCACTGCCAACAAAGGCATCCCTGGCCAGCAGAAGTCTACTAGTATCAAACATAGGCCTTAATTTGAGGATGAAATTTCTGAGAATGTACGTTTGGAGCACAGCACTGTCTGGTAATAAACATGGTCTCTGTGAAAACCAGAACAGAAGATAATTGAAGCATTTGAAATGTGGCGCAAACAGACAAATGTTGAAAATAGATAAGGAATGAGGAGATTCTCTGCAGAATCGGAGAGGAAATGAATATATGGAAAACACTGACAAGAAGAAGGGACAGGGTGATAGGACATCTGCGAAAACATGAGGGAATAGCTTCATGGTACTAGAGGCAGCTGCAGAGGGCAAAAACGGTAAAGACGGAGATCGGAATACATTCAGCAAATAATTTGACGACATGGGTTGCAGTGCTCTTAGACGACGAGCTTGACACAGGAGAGGTATTTGTGGAGGGCCCCAATGAATCAGTCAGAAAACTGATGACTTCAGAATAAATACAGTCGATACACTTAATAGCGACATCGCTTCTAACAAAGTATTGACTACAACATTGAAATCTGATGGTCCTATCTAAATCCTACATAAATGCTACATTTAAAATAAATTGCTTACTACGAGATGGCTTATTGACACTTGTATAAAATGAGGTATTTCTTAAAACATTAGCGGAGAAATACATCGGCTGTCACATCCACTTTTGTTTCTGACATGTTTGGGGATTACTAACAACACCCTAACACTTATTTTCGAACTCTTGTTTTCTACAGATTGTTAGTTTCAGATTAGTCATTAAAACGAATGTATTGTCAGATGAAAAATGCGTATGCAAAATTCTCCAGCGCTCCTCCCAGCGTCCACCTTGGACCCGGCGTCAATGGCGTCGTTGCCATCGTCATCGCCGCCGCCCTCTCCGTTTTTCGTCAGACCAGCTCAGGAAGAGGGTGGGTACCTTTGCACGGTTTATCTAGCCGACATTACCCTTATGCTCGGTTTACACTAGCAAGTTATTGCAGCAATTTACTTGCGTGGAGGAACTTGCCGCGCGATTTGCTAGTGTAAACATTTCGCCAAGTCGACTTGCGACCGTAGCAATTTATTGCAGAAGTGACTTGCTGCACGTTTTCCGCTTCCAGTGTGAACACCACGCAAGAGGTATCTGCAAGTAACTTGCAGCTTTTAGGATTTATTTCTATTTCCTGCAAGAAGGAAGTGCAAGTTATAGTAAGTATGTCGTCTGCATAACACTAATATTTAACATTTTACTTAATGTGGTGACTTAATTTTATGCAACCATCTTACGTATTATGTGCTAACAAATTTCAGAAATGGAGGAGAAACAGGAATGGATGAAGCAGGATACAGAACATTTTATTGAAGCCGTGGAGAGATACCCCGAAATACGGAACTTGCGTAACCGAGACTTTAACGATAGAGTGAAGATGAGCGCATAAAATGAAATCTCGTCGATATTCGACACATCTATAAAAGTACATAGAAAGTAGCAGAACTTCAAGACACAACCCCTTTGCCACCTGCATCCACTCGCTTGTTGCTTTAGGAGTCTAGAAAAAGACGATGTGTAATTATTACATGTTCTATTTACTTAGCTTGGCACTTTCCATTTTATGAGCATTAGAAAAAAAAACATTTATATAAGCATATCATTCTGTAAAATGCAGTTCATTTCGATAAAAATTTAATTTCATTGTTGTGTTTTCACACACCTTCAAATAATTTTCCCTTTTCAAGACGTTAAAAATGGCTCTACATACATCGGATACGATCAGAGAAATTGTGCTGACGGGAATATGAAATAAGTACATTATGAGTCTCCTACAAAGAAAAGATTTCAAAATTCAAACTTTTTTTGGTTGTATGTTTTATATAAATAAATGAAATGCCTATTTTATTAGTAGCTCACCGGTAGCTATAAATCATAGAGTGACTAGCAAACGTTCCTTTGCTGAAATAGCAGTACCGAAGTTTGTGTCTCGTTTTGATATGATGGGCGCTATTAACATCAACAAATACTCCAGATCATTTGAGGACATTCTGCAAAAGTTTTCAAAAGTATCCATGCTCTCGATACTAAGTTCAGGCACCATTTGCGATCTTCTCATTATCTACTCTCTAACCCAAATACTTCTCTTTTTCTTTTCACGTTTTGCATTACAATTACAAGAGCTGCAGCATATCTCACCCACCTACTTGTCATTTTACACTTCAGCTGACACTCGTAGTGGTACTGAAAGCGTATGTAAACAGTATCAGCAAGTTGTTGACTCAAGTTTCTTGCCAAAGAACTTGCGGAAGAATCTTGCTTAATTCTTGCGCTGCTGTGTAAACACAGCTGCAAGCGGCTAGCAATAACTTGCAGCAATAACTTCTGCAAGCGACTTGCTAGTGTAAACCCAGCTTTAGAACGCAGGACAGGTGTCAGGGCGCGGACAGAAGCTCAGCATCGGTCCCAGTTTTTTCTCGTACGATGACAATGTTGTGTTGCATTTTTGGGAACATGACTGTGTAGTCATAAAGCATCGGCTGCGAACCGACCAGGGCAGCGCCACAAAATGGCATCGAGAAAGCGCTGACCTGCGCGCCTGTGGAAATAGAAGGCAGTGCCCCACCTCCAGGCAAACAGAGTTCAGCGCCCCCTGTCAACGCTGATTTAACCTACTGCCCATCGCTAGTCGGCCCCAGATCGGTAACAGACTTTGAGAGCATCAGTATTGAGTAATAGGAAGATGATACTTAGCCTGTGTTCTGCGAGTATAATAGGGTATACAAGTAACTGCATATAGGAGGCACAGGAGCACATCTTTCTTCCCCTTTTAGAAATAAAAAGTTTTGTACAGATCCTCTTGGATTCCTGCCACCAGCCAACACAACTTCTCTCCTTCCTCGTTTGTGTCAGTGCTGACTTGCACAGGAGCTGACACAACAATTAGGATGTATATTCTCTTTTAATAGTTCTAATCTATACATAACTGAACACACTGGAGGAAAGTCAGAGAACACTACTTAGAATTAGGTTCAGTAATACATGAAAAGAAAGATGCATAGATGACATAGTTGATTTAGATTGAAGTAAAAATCTTGGGATCATGTCAAGGAGAATGAACAAAATTACTGGAAACCAATATGACATAAAAATAGTAAAATCGAAAACAAAAGTAAATGTCTTTGCGAAGTAGACTAATCCATAGTTGGAGTACACATAGCTGCTGACCTACATGAACAGATTTGCTCACTTACTCATCTAGGAGATAAGATTGCTGAAATGGAGCAAAAGGTGCCTTCTGTAAAAACAACAGTCTGCTAATCAGATAAGCCTTGTGAAAAGATATGTTGGGAGTCACATTTTATGCTTCAGAGTCCTGGGATTCTTCATAGATTTGGTGTTATATGCACACTCTCATAATCAAAAGGACTGAGATGATCACATATGATGTCCCCATAACAGCACATAAAATGTTTATAGAAATCAATTATACATAGAAGTGAGCAAATCATTGGTTATTACGTGCATATGAAGGTAAGGGCCATAACAGTGGGATGCACTGCTGGAAAAAGAACTGAAAGAATATGACCACTTTGGAACATGAATCAAATTATGGAAGATGTCAGGTGTAAAAGAAAGAAGAGTCGTAAATATACATGAGAATCTGAGACTTCTGTTAATCATATTGACTAGGTTATTATCAATCAGGACTACAATTTTCACTGTAGTAAGGAAACTAGCAATTACTGCAGACTTTTTAATTTAAATGATCGACTTTGATCATTTCATTCCTGCAATTTAGTTGTGTAATATAACCGACTGTAATATCTCTTCTATGAATCTATCTCTATATTCTATGCTTTAGTAACGAAGGTTCTTCATTAGTATGAAGCAGGAGCTTCAAAACAGCTGCATAAAGCAAAATAATAACTTTGGAGAATTGTTTGATTGTACTTTTCCAAGGATCTCCCATTGTCTAAAATTAATAAAATTCCTGTGGTTTTATAATTTGTGTGCAGAGTTGATAAAGCTACAGCATGTGTAGGCAGTGATAAATTCAGTCAAAAATCAATGGCGTAAATATGTAAACTTTTAACATATTCTCACGATTCTTCTTACGCTGATAAGAAGGAAATATAAACACACACTTTCCTCATAGAAGATATGAAGCAGTATTCTTTAATAAACAGGCATATGGGTTATAACAAATGACAGAGATAACAATACACATCACAAGTCCATAATCTGTAAAAAAATATATAAGTTCAACATGTTACAAAAACTAACATTAGTTATGTTTAAAATTACGTAATAACTGAAAATTGAAAACAAGAAATTATGTAAATGTCTCCTTTTTGCCTTCCTCATCAACATAACTAGTCCAGCAACACATGGCACAGTTCTTGTTAAGTATCAAGGTTCATACACACATTAAATCACAGTTAAGTAATGCAGATCTACCGCAGAGGAAGCAATACTCCTAACCCGTCAGTCTATTGGACTGCACTAGAGAGTCTGACATATTCACCTCACGCTAGAAAGTGGACTAATTAAATTCTTTTTTTTCCATTTGACACTGTGCCCATATATCATTTGCGACCTTTGTAATACATAATAAAAGATAAATGAATTAACTGAAACTTATATCAAAAGACTAACAATTAGTTAAATATTTGGTACAGATGGGAACTGAAATGGCAGTAAACTTAGCAATAACGCCTCTGAAAGCTTGTGTTACACATAATGGAGAACTACTGCTAATAAATCTGTCCGCTGGCGATGCAGGACAATTCTTGTCAGCAATTTGATGGCGACAGACTTATAATGATCCAATAGTAAAGGGATGTACATTGGTTCTCACCGGATTATGCACTGCAAATATCTGGAGCACAGCCATCATGGCTTAGTTTTGTATTTGGAAGACAGACATCTGTCAATGAAATGGTTGGTACACATTGTTTAATGGGTTGTGTGTCACAATATTAAAAGTATTTTGCTTGATGATAAACAGAAAATAAAAGCAAATGAGGAAAGGGAAACCATGATGTAATTAATTATACCAATTATAACGTGTCTCAAATCAATTTCAACTGTGTTCCATGAGTCTGGCAGATACATCACTAACCATGTACAGAAACGGAAACACTGCACAAAATATTGACATTTAGTACGAAAAGCTTAAAGTTGATTGAGCGTCAGTTGTTAGTCACACACAGAAATGCAGATTCTTTGCATTTAGTCTTTAAATACACTTTCGTTCTTCATGTCACACTCTTCATTTAATGCAGTGTGCGTCTAGTCAGATTTAATACGAATGAATCATTGGTTCAGTTCTCAGAAAAAGTGGCAACATGATAGCCTCAATTCAGTGTATACACACCCCCGAGTGAAACACACTTGCCATAATGCGTCAAAACACTTCATAAAATAGCAGTCATTCAGAGAGGTTGATAATTATGGTCTCACATAAAGCAGGCAACAGTTGGGACTAGTTGTGATGTGTATTTACAAAAAGTCTTGTGCCTATGTCAAGTTATCTCCAAATATTGCTACGTCAGAGATGTCACCTAGTCGAAGAGCTCGAGTCGATGTCACTGGTTCTCGGCAGAGGTCGACGTTTTATATACTTTATCGGCAACCTCACCAATCCTGACGAGGGCTCTTTCTGAAACCCCGACACTCCTGTCGCCGAAGAACTCGTAGTGGAGCTCCACGCAGCTGGTCGAGAACGTGACCACGAGACTGCAGGTTCCGACTGTGGAAGGGGTGTCTGAACCACTGCGGACACTACCGGTCCTTTGGAGGAGGGTACTGTTGTTGGCAACTGTGGTGTGGAGGCTGCCCACGTTGCTGGGGACCGTGTAGCAGCTAGAGCAGGTGCTGACGTCATCAGATGCACTGTGCTTGAGGTGCACAAAGGGCTTGCCAACTGCACTGGCATCCACAACGGACCACTCGATATCCAATCGAACATCGGAAGCTTTGGTTCTGTTGTAGTACCAGTAATAGGTGGGAAAACAGACGCCGCTGCAGACCACGATGGTGCCGGCAGTCGAGCTGAGGCGCTAGTATATGTCACAGATGAAACTGGAAATGAGTCTGAAGCGCGTGAACTGAACTGTGAATGCATGTTACCTGATGCCACAGGCTGGTTTGGACAAGTGTTTGATGCCCACGATACCACATTCGGTTCTGAGCACGGTGGCAGTGACTTCCTCCGCGATGAAGACCGCGGGATCTCGAGCTGATGTGTCCACATACTCTGCGGCACCAGCGGTCTTGCACCACGCGAGACTCCCGGCACGGCCTCTGATTTGTCTGTCATGTTTTTACACAATGGTGCTGACGGTACAGTCTGGACAGTGACACTACCAGAGGGAGCAATTGGTGTGTGTCTCGAATGTGAGGTCGAGCATATCGGTACCTGTGATGTGACAGGTTTTTCTAAGTTTCCACATATCCAGCCAGCAGACGACTGTGTTTGTGTTACACAGCATGAAACAGAAGGTGAAGATGAATACACCACGGGGAAACTGGCTGTTGTATGTACAATAGTCATAGGACTGAGAAATGAAGTTGGTTGAAATGAAGGCGAATGTGGTGTGAGAGACAATGAGGATTGTCTCGAAGAAGGCGCCAGTGATCTTTGTGGAATTTCTTCAGATTCTGCATGTATTGGCTGTGAAGACATTTTTGGTGCCTGCAACACTGTCGATGGCACGGGAAATGATGGATTTCTTGACTGCGTGTAAAATCCATTTTGTGCACCAGTTACTGCTAAATGTGAGGCACACGGTTTATGTTCCATTAGGCAGCTTGTTGCCTCTGTCTGACGTCTGTCATACTGTCCCAGAGAAGTCATCATCGAGTGTGTGTGTGGAGGTAGTGATGGCCAAGATGGAGATATTGACGTGTGTGCCAGTTGTATCTCTGAACTCGATTCAAAGAAGACCGATCTCGACTGAAACTTGGTTGAAAGCGTCGGTGCCATCATTGCACGTGTATTTCTTTTCAGTACCCTCACTGACGACGACTCTGAAAGTGGCAGAATTCCCGATGGCAAACTTTGTGGCACAGGCGAAGACTTTTTTAACATTCTTGGCGGAGTTTTTTCAGTTTCTTGTGACACTGGTGGTTGTTCTGCTGACAATGACAGCTGTGTCACTGAGGAAGTCAGACGAGAAGTTGAATATTTCGGTAACCTGTCTACCGATATTCCTCGACTCGGCCACAATTTGGATGACTCAAATGAGGACAGTGGAAAGTCCACCGGCCGCACCCCTGTGTGTTCTGGAGCTGTGCCTAATATTGCTGCGCCTGCACTGACTGTAGCTTGAGATCTTATTGTTTCAGGAGACACCGCCAATACTGGTACCGATTTCCCAGCCGTACTCGGCATCTGTGGCCATACTTGTGATCTCTCTGAAGATCTTCGGAAATTCCACGAACCTCCCTGGGTTGCTGTCGGAGTCACGCCTGGTGTTCTCGGTGTCGGCAACGACTTATTAGGCCACACTAATAGCACTGGTGCATTTTCTGTGGGCTCGTTTATTTCTTTTGTTGATATCTGTGATCCGGATAGAGATGCTGTTGTCATTTTAACTAAATTCGATGAGACTACTGAAGGACTAGTGCCATTAAGCGATGGTGGCATTGTTGAAGGTGATGTTAACACTGCTGAATGTCTCTGCAATGTTGGTGGCGACAAAGGCGTTCTCACTACTTCTAGTCCCGAAACGCATTTTGACGAGTTGCTCGGCAGTCTCTCTGTCATCTCAGATGGCTCAGGTAATATCGAAGAATTTTCCAACCTTGTTGAAGAGCCAGATGATTGCGTGAATCGATGTTCTGACATATACGGTTCTATTATTGGTGAGAATAATGGAACATCTGGAGCTCTTTTTCTTTCCCGGTTAGCAGGTGACTTCTTCGGTAGTGATATTGCACCCACAGAACTCGACTGTCTCAAATGCTTATACAGCATCCTCTGACTCGTAGAGGGTGGTTCAGAATCCTTTTTTGTTAAGTACTCTGGCAACAAATGGGTTCTCTTTGTCTGCAGTTTTAATTCAGTTGGCCAAGTTGCTGACCGGGTCAGTTTTACATCCAACTTTAAAAATCTCGTCGAGCTAAATGGCGGTGTTGGCGATAGTGATTTTGGTGTGGATTCTATCGAAGAACTTGTATCAACTGCTGGAGATTTTGAAAATTCTGAGCGTTTCCACTCTAATCTCTTTGCTGACAATGAAACAGCTGGTCTGAGTGGTGGCTGCCCTTGTAATTTTCTCAACTTGACAGACTGGCCTGTAGATCGTATTGACGAACTGTGAGACTTTTCTGGTGTCTGAAATGACGAAACCGACGAATTTGTCGATCTCGGAGTACATTTTTGGGCCGCTGACTTCGTTTCCGACTTTCTAGGTTCCTTACTTCGCGATACTGCTCCCGCTAACTGCTCTTTCAAAACGGGCAAAGACATAGCCAGCTCTGTCGGTGATGAGAGAGATGCTGATGATGACTGTGTAGATCTTGTAGGTGATATGCCTGATGTCTCCAAAGAATCTGTCCACTGTGATGATCTTTCACTCAGTGGTGACGAGTCTGCTGAACTCTCTAGTGAGCTTTCCATATTTTTTGATACACTTGTCGTCTTTGTGGGCAAGCTTTCTAAAACCTGATGTTGCACAGAGTTCCCCTGCACTCTCGGAGGCGGTCTCGATATTTGTGTCGATGTAACTTGCTTGGGCATCAATGGCCATACTGTCAACTTGGTATCTGAGGCCACTGAAGTCGAATCTGTTGATCTTGCAGAGGAATCGGAAGACAATTGTGAGAATTTATTCCGTCGGTTTGGCCACTTCACTGATCGAGGTGGCCATCTCATTGACTGTTGAGACTGTCCCAGACCAGTTGTAGACTTCCTTACTGTTTTCGATGAACTGTTTCGCACCTCTGGATTCACTGCAAAGTTTTTTGAAGTATTTCCACAAGCTGTTGGCTTTCCACATGAAGCGAACGTGGCACCTGACGTAACTGGCTTACTGTATGACGCAGTATACAACTTCACAGATGACACAGATGTGCCATGCGATCCTTTTGACAACATTTCAGCTTGGGGCGCTCCTGTAATTTGTGCTGAAGACAGTACCACCTGATTTTGCGAATGTGTTGGTGTCTGCACAGTTGGTGTTGAAAATGTCGTGACTGAGACTGGTAGCCACATTTCTGAACAGGCAGCCGGTTGACACTTACTTGTTACTGTCAGTGGTGCATTTGATGCCAATGACGAATCCCAACATTTCGGCCATCTCAGAGACCTCGGGGGCCACACTGGCACTCCCGGAGGTCTCATCGACACGGAGGACGATTTCTGTGAGGGCTTCCTCTCGATCAGGCTACCCGTACGTATTTTCTCAGACGGTGGAAACTTGCTGGACGAGGAGGGTGATTCTCGCAGCGAGCAAACTGGTCTATTTCGTGACCAAACATATCTCGTTAGAAAAACGGCTGGTTGCTTTGTTGTCATGGTCGGTGGTGATTTCAAAAGTCTTGGCGACAACTTCCCTGACCGAGTTGCTGACACATTACTTAGCCGTGCCTGTGACATCGCCAATGGCAGCTGGCAACCGACATGCAAGGTTGCCCAGAACACTTGACTCCACTGACTTTTTTATGTGAATTCTTGCCTGTACCATCTGGAAAACAGAAAAGGGCATTTTACTTAAATGAACTTGGTTAGATTTTCTAAAATGTAACAAAATCATACTGATCGAAATTTAGACTGTCATTTACATAAATGCATTAATTGGTCGTTGAGGATTACAAAGTTGAATAAAGTCACGTCATTGAAAGAAGGAACTTATGTTAAAAAAAATTGCAGTGATACTAATGCAGAAAGTGATTTGAGTGACTAGGGTTTTCTTGATTATTGCAACAAAAGTAGTTACAAATAATTACTTCAGAGTTCAAAGTAACAATACCTATACCAAACGGATGTTGTTTTGGTTTTGGGTACATAGTAGGCTACACTTCAAAATATATAATATACAAAGAATTTATATACCTCATACCCTGTTAATAATATCACTGAAGATAATTCAGATTTAATAAAATTTTCTCAGCTCAATTAACATGTTCATAGACTTACAGAAACTTATAATTAATCTGTAGCTGAATGTAGAAAACATGAGATATCACTATCACCCCTCTAGCAAAACGCCATGTTACAATATACATTACTGTCAAATAATGTGGCTGTAAAGTAAGTACTGGAAGAAGATCAGTAACAGTCCACAAGTAAAACTTCTACAGATGAAATCGTTCTTGACAGTGTATCCGACATATGAGTGTGAGTAGTTTCCTATGATTTATTTATATTTATCATGTCAAGTATTACTGCTGCAACTGTATAGGTTCGATGTTTTGCACCTAGTTACACTGTTTTACAGTCTTTAGCATCTGCCAACAGCCACTATCATCTTTCCTAAAGATTAATAAATAAGTGAATAGTACACTTGACCTGCTTAATGACGACGCCTTAACGTTCACAAAACTTTATTGTGAAGTACAAATTTTATAGTTGCTAGTAAAGTATATATACTTATTTATCATTAACCATTCACGAAATTTATTTGCAACTGTGGGACATTTCTGATGGTCAATCCTGGAAGTGTGCTCCGATGGCCAGAGTGATGAGTCCCAGTCTGCCACAAAAATTTTCATGTGTCCCCAACAGAATCTGCAGTTGCAATTAAATTTTTTGTTAAATTTCGTACAGCTGCAAGATCGTCACCAATGTCTGTTTCTACAGACACTCTCAATAGTAGGTATTACAAAATTAACAATAGTTATGCTAATATTGAATACATCTGTCTCATTGAAACCTTGTGGCACAAATGGAAGTTGTGAGCGATGAGATTCTACATAGTTATGGCACATGGGAGTTAGGACCGGTCCTGGAAGCATGCTCAAATAGCCAAAAGTGTTTAGGTGACTGGGAAATCTGTGTTTGAGTCCCAGTCCAGCACAAAATTTTATTTGTCACCAATAGGTAATATTTTCATTCCTAATGCAGTTAATATCGGAAAGATTCGGCAATTATGAATAAATCTCCTAAATTTAGTAGAGCTCGAAGATAGTGACCAATGTCTGTTTCTTCAGAAATAGTTAAAAATATACAGATTATTCATTGTCATGAATGTCATTACATTGTAAAGTTATGTTTACGCAATCAATTCTGGGGGCACTGGCATCATGAAAAAAAAGTAGAGAAATAAAGAGGGCTTGGGCGTCAAATGGGAAATATTCAAAAGTAAATTCAAATGCACTTGAAACCACCATATGCCACCATTGAAAGGCAGCAAGGAAGGAAGAGTACAGTTTTGTGTTCTATCAACAGTGGGATTCAAAATAGTTCAAATGGCTCTGAGCACTATGGGACTTAATATCTGAGGTCATCAGTCCCATAGAACTTAGAACTACTTAAACCTAACTAACCTAAGGACATCATACACATCCATGCCCGAAGCAGGATTCGAACCTGCGACCGTAGCAGTTGCGGGGTTCCGGACTGAAGCGCCTAGAACCGCACGGCCACCGCAGCTGGCAACAGTGGGATTATTGGAGACAGAAAACAAACATATGACTGAACAAGGATGAGAATGGACACAGTCCTTTTCAAAGGAACCACTTCAGCATCTTAGTCCATTTAGGGAAACCGTGGAAATCCCAAATCTATATGGCAGGACACGGATATGAATACTGATCTTTCAAAATGTGAGTATAATGCCTTAACCACTGCGCTATCTAGCTCACAAACTGAGGCAGCAATTAAATATAAAAGTCAAAAGCAGGAAACGCAGGAAAATACGATCTCACACCATGTTACTCTGCTAACCATTAAAATTTGAAATACAAGAAATATCAAATTGGCATGAAGTGTACTACACACTTGGGCATGCGAATTATTTGCACTTTAGTGCAAGTGAACAAAAAAGGCAACACTAACATTATCTACATTCTTGATGTAAGTAGAGAATACATAGCAGTTTGAAGGGTTCTCAGGTGTCCAGCCGAATACTATCTTCCAATGCCCACGATATTTTGGCGAATAACCAGCAGGTAGTGCTGATACAATCGTCTGTCCGCTCTGCCGCTAGAATCTACCCCTCGTGGGTTGAGGTGCAATTCCTTGCGCCGATGACATGCTGTCTGTCCGGCAGTGGGGGAAGCGGAGGTTGGGGGCCACAGTGTCTTTGGCGGCCATGGCGGAATGATCTCGCCTCCACTTTCACTGTTGCTCCTTGATAGAGCTTAGTATTGTTTCCCAGGCCTTACTGAGATGGTAACCAGTATCCATGTTGACGAGGGTGTCTGTTACGCAAATTTCTATGGCTTCTTTGAAGCTGTAGACCCAGTAGTTATTTGTAGAGGTTATTATCTTTGTCTAGTCATAATTCACTGTGTGACCAACGCTTATGCAATGTTCTGCTAGGACATATGGGCTCGGTTGTCCATGGCAGGTGTAGCATTGGTGTTCTTTGCAGTGATCACAGGGAGCCCTGTCTCTCTGATATGTGGACCACATATTCAGTACCGGCCGTTAAAATTGCTACACCAAGAAGAAATGCAGATGATAACGGGTCTTCATTGCACAAATATATTATAGTAGAACTGACATGTGATTACATTTGCACGAAGTTTGGGTGCATAGATCCTGAGAAATCAGTACCCAGAACAACCACCTCTGGACGTAATAACGGCCTTGATATGCCTGGGAATTGAGTCAAACAGAGCTTGGATGGAGTGTACAGGTACAGCTGCTCATGCAGCTTCAACGCAATACCACAGTTCATCGAGAGTAGTAACTGGCGTATTGTGATGAGCCAGTTGCTCGGCCACCATTGGCCAGACATTTTCAATTGGTGAGAGATCTGGAGAATGTGCTGGCCAGGGCAGCAGTCGAATATTTTCTGTATCCAGAAAGACCCATACAGGACCTGCAACATGCTGTCGTGCATTATCCTGCTGAAAAGTAGGGTTTCGCAGGGATTGAATGAAGGGTAGAGCCACGGGCCATAACACATCTGAAATGTAATGTCCACTGTTCAAAGTGCCGTCAATGTGAACAAGTGGTGACCGAGACCTGTAACCAATGGCAGTATGGCGATGACGAATACACGTTTCCAATGTGCGTTGACCGCGATGTCGCCAAACACCGATGCGACCATAATGATGCTGTAAACAGAACCTGGATTTATCCGAAAAAATGACGTTTTGGCATTCGTGCAACCAGGTTTGTCGTCGAGTACACCATCGCAGGCACTCCTGTCTGTGAAGCAGCGTCAAGGGAAACCGCAGCCGTGGTCTCTGAGCTGATGGTCCGTGCTGCTGCAAACGTCGTCGAACTGTTCGTGCAGATGGTTGTTGTCTTGCAAACGTCCCCATCTGTTGACTCAGGAATCGAGACGTGGCTGCACGATCTGTTACAGCCATGCGGATAAGATGCCTGTCATCTCGACAGCTAATGATACGAGGTCGTTGGGATCCATCACGGCGTTCCGTATTATCCTCCTGAACCCACCTATTCCATATTCTGCTAACACTCATTGGATCTCGACCAACGCGAGCAGCAACGTCGCGATACGATAAACTGCAATCGTGGTAGGCTACAATCCGACCTTTATCAAAGCCGGAAAGGTGATGGTACGTATTTCTCCTCCTTACACGAGGCATCACAACAACGTTTCACCAGGCAACGCCAGTGAAGTGCTGTTTGTGAATAAGAAAGTTTCCTTATGTCAGCACGTTGTATGTGTCGCCACCGGCGCCAACCTTGTATGAATGCTCTGAAAAGCTAATCATTTGCATACCGCAGCGTTTTCTTCCTGTCGGTTAAATACCGCGTCTGTAGCACGTATTTTAATGGCCAGTGGTGTAATTAAAACACATATAACAACCTTATTGACAATAGAGTTTAAGACAATACTAGCAACATATTCAACACATATTTTATACCAGAAAGAATGTACGTGTGGGAGAAGTAAAGGTACAATAAAGGTGTCTCCCAAATTCTTCATCACTACCACAAGCTTCTGAGTATCGTCTGTTGTTCTGTAACTCTGTAGAATCAGTTCGACAATTTGACACCAAGTCTGAGGTTGGTTTGGCTGGAATGGTGGTAATTCAGGAATGATTCCTGAACTCAGTGGCTTGTCAACGAATACTTATTGGTAGGGTACTGTTTTGCCAGATTCAGATGGTAAAAGTTCTTGACACACTCGTGGCGCAATAGTATACTGCAGCAGGAGAGTGACAAGAACTTTCGCTGTCCGAACCAGGCAGAATGATACCACGCCGACAAGCCACTGAGATCAGAAATCTTTCCTAAATTACCACTTTTCCCGTCGAACCAACCTCAGAATTGGTTTCAAATTGTCGAATTAATTGTACAGAGTTACGGAATAACAGACGACAATCTAAAGTTCGTGACAGTACTGAAGAATTTGGCAGACGCCTTTATTGTACCTTTACTTCTCTCACAGGTACAGCCATCCTGGTATAAACTATGTGTTGATTCTGTTGCCGCTATTACGAGGGTGGTTTGAAAAGTTCTCGGAATCACCACAAGAGGTCAGCGCTAGCGCAATGAGTTGTTCACGTGATATTCATTCGACTGTTGTCTGTAAACACGTGCCACGTCAGTGCTCTTGGAAGAGAGCTGTAGCGGTGACGTGGCTCTGTTGTTGTTTCTGCCTAGTGATTTGCGAAGGTGGAAAAAAAGAATCGAGATTCAAGCAGTGATTAAGTACTTCGTAAAGAAAGGTATGAAGGCAAAGGACACTCATGTCGATTTCCAGAATACACTGGGGCACTCTGCTCCTTCATATTCAACTGCTGTCAAGTGGACAAATGAATTTAAAGTTGGTCGGGAGAGCTTAGGTGGTGATCCGCACAGTGGTCGACCAAGTGTGTCACTACTCCAGAAATCATTGCAAAAGTACACATAATGGACACAGAGGATTGCTGATTGAAAGTGCGTGAAATTGCTCACACTTGCCAGATATCATCTGAAAGGGTGTCCGCCCCGATAGCTGAGTGGTCAGCATGATGGATTGCCGTCCTACAGGCCCGGGTTCGATTCCCGGCTGGGTCGGAGATTTTCTCCGCTCAGGGACTGGGTGTTGTGCTGTCTTCATCATTTCATCCCCATCCGGCGCGCAGGTCGCCCAATGTGGCGTCGAATGTAATGAGACCTGCACCGAGGCGGCCGGACCTGCCCCGCAAGGGGCCTTCCGGTCAATGACGCCAAACACACATTCCATTCCATCTGAAAGGGTATATTACGTTTTAACTGAAGAATTAGAAACTAAAAAATTATCTGCAGGATGGGTGCCGTGACTCTTGACGCTGAGTCAAAAACGCATGTGCTATCGCCAAGGCAAAATTACATGAACTAAGGTATGAATTGTTGCCACGCCCACCTTATTCACCTGATATGGCTCCATCAGGCTTCCAACTCTTCCTAAGACTGAAAATTTTTCTTGGTGGACGAAGATTCACTTCAAACGAATAATTGATAGCCAGAGTTGACACCTCATTTTCGAGATGGGATCAAGGCACTGGAACATCGCTGGGCCACGTGCATTCATCTACAAGGAGACTAAATTGAAAAATAAAAAATGTTTCAGTCATGTAAGTACTTTTTTCTATTCCATTCCGAAAACTTTTCAAACCACCCTCGTATCATATCTCACTCAGGTGTGTGATTACAACCGGAGCATTAGTAAAATCGCAGCACCCACCACGCACCTCGAACGGCGTAGTGGTATAGTAGGATGTGAGTGGAAAAGTTAGGTTATGATGTGGCGTGGCTGAGTAATGTAATCGAACAGACTGATGGTGAAAGTATTCCACGTGTGCCAGCTTGTAAAAGGTTTGATGGTTTGTAGCACAATTTGGCATGTTTGCTCCCACACTGCTTGGTCTGCTAAGCAGCTATAGTCTGTGGAGTTTGTAAGTACACAATCCTGTATCTTCCAAATGTTTTTCATCCTATGCTGATGGAATGAGAATGGCGTGCAACTCGCCATCTGAGTCTGTGTCCTGAGTGGCAATTTCCACTATTTGTTGGTGCTGTAAGTTAAAGCCCATACCGAGCTACTGAGCGTCTCTCTTGCAGAGTTTTCCACTGGAGTTTATCTCTCATCTGTGTAACGCTTTCGCGATTACTAAATGATCCTGTAACGAAGTGCGCTGCTCTCCGTTGGATCTTCTCTACCTCTTCTATCAACCCTATCTGGTATGGATCCCACACTGGCGAGCAGTATTCAAGCAGTGGGCGAACAAGTGTACTGCAACATACTTCCTCTGTTTTCAGATTGCATTTCCTTATAATTCTTCCAATGAATCTCAGTCTGGCATCTGATTTACGGACGATTAATTTTATATGGTCATTCCATTTTAAATCACTACTAATGCCTAATCCCAGATAATTTATGGAATTAACTGCTTCCAGTTGCTGACCTGCGATATTGTAGCTAAATTATCAAGGATCTTTCTTTCTATGTATTCGCAGCACATTACATTTGTCTACATTGAGATTCAATTGCCATTCTCTGCACCATGCGTCAATTCGTTGCAGATCCAAATGCATTTCAGTACAATTTTCCATTGTTACAACCTCTCGATATACTACAGCATCATCCGCAAAATGCCTCAATGAACTTGCGATGTTATCCACAAGGTCATTTATATATATTATGAATAGCAACGGTCCTACGACACTCCCCTGCGGCACACCTGAAATCACTCTTACTTCGGAAGACTTCTCTCCATTGAGAATGACATGCTGCGTTCTCTTATCTAGGAACTCTTCAATCCAATCACACGATTGGTCTGATAGTCAATATGCTCTCACTTTGTTCATTAAACGACTGTGAGGAACTGTATCAAACGCCTTGCGAAAGTCGAGAAACACAGCATCTACCTGGGAACCCGTGCCCAAGGCCCTCCGAGTCTCGTGGACGAATGGCGCGAGCTGGGTTTCACACGATCGACGTTTTCGAAACCCATGCTGATCCTTATAGAGTAGATTTCTAGTCTCCAGAAAAGTCATTACACACGAACATAATACGTGTTCCAAAATTCTACAACTGATCGACGTTAGAGATATAGGTCTATAGTTCCGCACATCTGGTCGACGTCCCTTCTTGAAAACGGGGATGACCTGTGCCCTTTTCCAATCCTTTGGAACGCTACGCTCTTCTAGAGACCTACGGTTCACCGCTGCAAGGAGGGGGGCAAGTTCCTTTGCGTACTCTGCGTAAAATCAAACTGGTATCCCATCAGGTTCAGTGGTCTTTTCTCTTTTGAGCGAATGGAGCTAATGAGAGTCGAAAACCGCTTAACGAATAATAATTACTTTATTGCATATTCCTTTGAAAGGGTACAGTACCGCCCGACATTGAAAATAGGTACAACATTCTTCGTTATTCTTGTCAGTACAACATATTTTTTTCTAATAATAACTCAATTTCAATTAATACAGCGAAGCCGGATACCAGTGTGGGAAAGAATGGCAATTTATTTATTTAATTGATCACATGTGCACTCCCACAAAATAAATCCCTACATCCAGTTTGGTGAGATTTGTGAAATGAAAGAATGTATGGTCGTCTGCTAACCGCAGATGTGAATGTGAATACATGATCATCTTTGAGACGATCCTTTGGCCACCTTTGGTGGAACCAAAGAGATGAAATTTACCGGAGCTTTGAGTGCCTGAAATGTGGCTGACCAATGGGTAGCATGGTCTTCCCCCACCTCGACGGAGGTGCGAGATGACCTGAAGAACGGCCATGTTTCAGCACTCTGCCGCTGGATCTAGTGTTGGTAAGACCTGTCTTAGGTGTGCTCTGTAAAGACAAAAGAGTGGAGACATGGTATGCATGTGAAATACTTAAGAGTAGTTTGGAATAATAATTTCTCTATCTCAGGAACTTTTGTGGGGAGAATTAAATGTCAGGCAGGTAATATTAAGGGGATCGTAGTAATCTTCGGAAGTGACCAACGGTCACAATGAAACCAGGTGTAGCAATAAGTTGAAATACTTCCGAGTGCTAGCATGTGTACTATAAGTTGGAAATATTTAAGAAATGGCGTGTGCAGGACTTGAAATTAGAGACGAGCACTTCCACGCGGTGAGTACTGTGAGTCTCAATCTGTGTATGACACAAAAGATAAAGAGAAGTACTCGTCCATGGTATCAGTTGAGGACTCGCGTGTGTGATGAATATGTTCTTAATATTACTTTGCGTGTTATATTTCCGTGTGACGCTTGATTCAAACTATAATACTCTGAGAGAGAAGCAAGGTGAGTCAGCCACCTATCCAGCAACGCCACTTGGCTTGCATTGCACAGGAAGACGTCCATATATCCTCCAGAGTTCATAGTAGGAAAGAAAAATTACGAAGTGGGGCAGTGTCGTGAGAAACTGGGATAAATACTAATTGAAGTGGGAAAGCTGATAGTGATGTGATTATAACGTTGTGACTATTCTTTGTATTGTATGTTGCCAGTGTGATGTATTTCATGAAATTTAAGTATGTGTGGTTGGCATGGGAAAGTAACAAGATAGTTTCAGAGGCAGTGGGTTATGCATGTTCCTTTTTGTACCGCTCAGCCTGGAGGAAATTTTCGTAATGATGGGTGTGAGAGTCGAAGTGTGAGATATAGAAAAAGATCCACCATCCTATCCAGAAAGTGCACTGTAGCGTTAAATAATTACGAGACCATAAGATAGAGAATCACCAATGTAAAGCCATGCCCACTGGGCGGAATTTCTCATGTGTTATTGTTGTAGGTTATAGAATTTGTGTGTTAAGGTTATATAATTTATCGGAATAAATAAGATAGTGAAAAGAAAAAGATTGGTGGCCTTTTCCTTCGAATAGTATGTTGTCACGATACCCAGAATTTATAATGTGTGCGCCATTCATATTCAGTGCGATGGCGACGTGTTGATCTAAGCCGTTAAATAAGAAAGAAAATGTGGTATTGCCAGTGTGTAGTGAACAGAGTTGTGTAAATTACTAATAGTCAGATGTGCGTTTCCGTACCTGTTGCGTGCCGGCCGAAGTGGCCGTGCGGTTCTATACGCTGCAGTCTGGAACTGCGTGACCGCTACGGTCGCAGGTTCGAATCCTGCCTCGGGCATGGTTGTGTGTGATGTCCTTAGGTTAGTTAGGTTTAACTAGTTCTAAGTTCTAGGGGACTAATGACCTCAGGAGTTGAGTCCCATAGTGCTCAGAACCATATGAACGTACCCGTTGCGTAATATTCAAACAGGAGAATAACTAGTAACTTAATTGTGAGTACTAGAGTTCATGTTACTCGATAAATAAGAATGTGTCCACTCGCTTGGCAGACCACTCATCTTGCAGGCCTGACTGCTTGATGCCACAGTATGAGTCAGGCATGTGGGTGCCTCTCACCTTCACACAACATAAATCAACTACAAACACATTGCATTACCAGAGCACACTGACCCTCTTTTCTCCCAACGAACCAACATTTTTCAATCTTTCGTGTGGGGAAGTTTGTTTGCTCACTCTTAACAGTCCTGACTGGTGCGACTGTCTTTAATTCTTGAGGTTACTGTTCTTGCCTCTGCTACAGGTTCTGGCCGTGCGGGTCTAGGCGCTTCAGTCTGGAACCGCATGACTGCTACTGTAATGGTACTTGAATTACGCAACCATTACGGCACCTCAACTCAACCTCTCGAGACCAGCAATATTCTACTGTGTTTCTGTTAACTACTTAACATATTTCTGAGACAACATTCAGATTTGATTTCATTTTTGATACATCGATATGTTTATGTTGCAATGATATTATTCTTATGTATGTTCTTTCTTTTGTCACTTGATCTTTGACGTACTTGTAACTCTGATTTTTGTGCGCGTAAGCGATTATTAGTTAGTTAGTTGTTAGAGAGTTGGACCTTGAAAAAGTCAAGTCTTGGACGTCATGTTGGAAAGACGCATATTGTAGCCAGCTTATAAAATGTGAACTTTAGCAGTGACTGTGAGGAAGATGTTTTCAAGTACGTTTTGTATTGTGAAGTGATGTTTTGTGTGTTACGTGATATCGCAACAAAAGCAATAAAAAAGAAATGTCACTTAAATTCGGAGTGCTGATTATTTTTTTACATCACCATTGTGCTAACTTTGAAAGGTTTAATCTTCAAGAATGGTTTGTGAAGCGCAGCCAGAAAACTTTTGAATATAGCAGAATAAAACCTAGGCCTCTTTGCAACCGAGCTTGGAATCATCACCACTTAGATTTTCGACGATTGAGCCACGATTTTACAACGAGACCAGCGTGGGAAACATGAAAAGATGAGTGCCTAGTTTATCCATTATTTCATGAAATGACTTCATTAACTGTGCTCTAATGACACGTGCCACATAATAACTTTGTTGTTGCCCGAAAATGCAATATTTAGCAGCGTGAGCAACACCACAATCATTGTTAAATTTTGACCTTTGTTATGGTAGGGTTGTTAGACTATGGTCGCACGTTCGAATCTTGCCTCGGGCATGGATGTGTGATGTCCTTAGGTTAGGTAGGTTTAAGTAGTTCTAAGTCTAGGGGACTGATGGCCACAGATGTTAAGTCCCATAGTGCTCAGAGCCATTTGAACCATTTTTTGCTACAGGTTGAAGTGGGTCTTCATCACTGTCATGAGGGATCTTAGGCGTCCACAAGGGGGAGGAGGGCAAGAGCGGGCATTTACTCCATCCTGGAATCTATAGAAAGCTTTTTGTTAGTTTCAAAATTCTCACATATTTCTAGAAATGTTTGTTTCTGATCCTACTCAGTCACATGCAAGGAGTGTAAGGTGCCAGGACGTGGTCACTTACACGTTAGCTTACCAACATCAATATTAATAATAAAGGGCATCAGATCATGACTCTATTGAATTATAAATATGAGGCACTCTCGAGCAGCATTCCCTGCATGATTGAGCCACTAACTTAAAGCGTTGATGAAAAGTGTCGGAAGTTGGGAATTGTGGAATGTAAAGTCTGCAGCTGGCCGTAGCTTGCCGGGCCACCGTGGGCTGTTGCCATTTTTCAGGGTGCACTCAGCCTTGTGATGCCAATTGAGGAGCTACTCGACCGAATAGTAGCGGCTCCGGTCAAAGGAAACCATCGTAATGACCAGGAGAGCGATGTGCTGATCACACGCCCTCCTATCAGCATCCTCAAATGATGGTGTCCCAGCGGTCGGTTGGTCCCGGTGGGCCACTTGTGGCCTGAAGACGGAGTGTTGCTGCTGCTGCTACATTTAATTAAGTTACCTACATACTACTGATCATATTGTCAAGTAGTGTGTTAAAATTTAATTTGTACTCCAAGAGCAATATCTAGGATGTATCAAAAAGAATTATCCCATTTTAAAAAATCATAACTATTATGCTATTTTCATAACTATTATGTTATTTGAGATATGTGCGTGAACAACGTGCTGTTGGAAAGAGCAAACTCTCGAGTTTTAGATGGTCCCCACTAAGTAGCAGCAGTGTGCGCACAAGTCAGTTCCTGTAAAAATGGTGTCGGGGCAACAAAAAGCGTGTTCTACGTTTTGCGCAGTGCAGGTCAGTAATAATAGTTTAGCGTCACTTTCGTACTAGGTATGGTGTGGGTCCTGCTATAGCACAGAGCATTAGATGATGCCATGAACAATTCCGAGTAGCAGGTCGTTTATATGAAGGCAAGTCGCCGGGCTATCCCCGAGTGTCTGACACGGACGTGAAACGCATCCGCCATAGTTTCACAGGGAGTCGGCAGAAATCCGTTCGCCGTGCAGCTCGACAGCTCATCATTACTCCAATGTCCGTCTGGCGTGTGTTACGCCGACATTTACACACGAAACCGTACAGAATTCAGCTACTGCAGCTCTTCGTGTGGAGTTCTGTAATTTCGTTCTTGGCAAGATGGAGGATAACAGTTTTCTTCCACACTTACTGTTCACTGAGGAGGCAACATTCCGTTTACATGGAAAAGTGAACCGTCATAATGTGAGAATATGGGGTAGGGAACAACGACATGAAGCTGTACAACTTGAGAGGGACACTCCAAAATTTAATGTGTTTTGCGCAGTTTCACGGGTAAGGATCTATGCTCCATTTTTCTTTGCCGAAAACACCGTTACAGGAGGCACATATCTCTATATGCTTCAGAATGACGGGTTTATAAGTAAAATGAAATACAAGCAAAATGAGAAATAGATGTAATGAACGCAACAATGTGGACAGGAAAAGCAGGGCGATAAAACAAAAGAAATCAAATCGAAATTAATACATAAAATTAATTAAAAACATATGAACAAAGATTGCAATTGGAGAAAGAATGATAGGAAATGAGAGCAAATGAAGAAGTTGATACTGTGATTAAAATTATGTGACGAAGGAATGGATTTAAAAAATTACATTTTAACCAATTAATTGCAAAACATTATGATCAAAATCATTTCGATAGAGATTTAAAAATAAAAAGAAATTAATGCACTTGATGAGACTTGAACCCACTATCTCCGGCATCTGACGTTGTTATCCTATCGATTATATCACACAAATAGACTAAATAACGTCACTTTTCTTAACGCTACTGTCACACAAAATTTTGATATATTTTTTTCCTTTGTCACTTATTCGCAAACAAGGGCCTACCATGGTGAATGGCTACATTGTGTGATACGTGGGATCTTGACCTACATCACTGTTCAGATAGTTTCAAAAACTCTATTGCACTACTAGGAACCTCTCCTTGTTAGTGAAACGGAACTCTGTTGATTTTTTACAAAATTCTCGGCTCAATAACTTTCAAATTTTAACCTCCAGAATTTTTCAAACGGAACGAAGGATAGTTAGTGACCTATGAATTGTCTGTTTTATAATTTGTGTACCTTTGTTAAATTACATTATCATTTTGAAAATTGGTATAACTTCATCACGACATACATCAAATATAATACTGTCAGTTTTGTATGTTGTCTATTAAGGTAATGTAATAACTCGTTTTACCGTTTTTGGGACGAGACTTGGTTTTTATCTAATAATTCAAAAAAGTAAAGGAGATAGTTTCATGAAAATCTCTACAGAATTAAAAGAGAATTGGTTTTGTCTAATAATTCAAAAAAGTAAAAGAGATAGCTTCATGAAAATTTCTACAGAATGTTTTTTATGATAAACTGAAATAAATCCTGAATTTCAACTTTCTAAGTTCATAGCCATCAAGTTGAAATAGCTGTTTAACATTAATAATATGACAAAAAATTCCTCCAATAATAGTCCTTTTACAATCACATAAAAAGTGGACTTCTGAGAAAACCAATCAACATGTCATGCTGAGATTCAAAATATTTTAGATTGAAACAGTTGTACGTACTCTGGCCACTTTTGTAACAATATTTAGACATTTAATTTCATGACTGCACGAGTCTCTGTTCTGTGCACAGCATGTGTGATGGCTGACCTCGACTGAGTGGACGGGAAAAACTCTCTCACTCCCCACAGTAGACATACCGATAAGGTCTCGCTTCCCCACAAGGGATAATATCACTTTGGAGGACGTGACGTGATCGCATTTCCCTCAGTCTCTCTGACAAAGGACAGTCGTGTCCTCAAGCAAACTCCTTGTTATAAATTACAGTGATCACAAAAATGGCAGCTAAATTGCTATACGTTGAAAACAGTGACAAAAACGAAAAGTGCAAACCCTCAACCAGTTTGCCACCAGAGAGAAAGTTGATCTCATGCTGATATGACACCCACTAAATTATTAAATGCGTTGTGCAGTGCTGTTACATTCCTGTTTATAAGTACATTATATCAGTTTAATAGCGTACATCTGAATTTCAATTTTTTGTTGTGGCAGAATATTGCTTTGCTTCCCCTTCAGTAACTTAACAATTTTTAATTACTATTTTTCTTTTCAGTAACCTCACTCCCCACATTTAGTGTTACCACAACTCCTCGGGATACAATAATTTACATTGCTATACATTGAAAACAGTGACAAAAAGGAAAAGTGCAAACTTTCCACGAGTTTACCACTAGAAAGAAAGATTTTCGCATAGAAATAATGAATTAGACGCTGATCAGACACCCACTGAAGATGCATCGTAATTAGGGCGAAACACGTCTGGGTGCGCAAGATAAATAAAAAAAACTTAATTTGCAGCATACAAAAGGCCTGTTTCCTTTGAACCACTGTAATTTATATACAGCACAAGAAACTTGTTAAACGCCTTGTTATTTCAGTATTCACTTTTGGGCCTCATATTGTGTGGGAAAGTTTCCGTTTCTTTTGCAGATATCATGAGAGCAAAAACGGACTCAGCGTATCTTCAAGGCAGGGGAGATGGGCGCCTTGATACTTGTGCTTGGAGACACTTCGTTGTCATAGTAGTTATTCCATGGAAACGCCGCCCCACCTTGGACATTCACTGGAGGCTACAGAAGCTCACCAGATATCGTCATGATGTCACTTGTCAAGAGAAATGCAGAGAAGGTGTACAGATACCAATGACAAAAACCTATCTGCATTGAGAACTTGTAAGCTGTAGTAAAATATAAAATTAAATATGAATAATGGAGGTGAAACCCTGGAGATACTAAAAGGTATCAGATAGATTATATAATGGTAAGACAGAGATTTAGGAACCAGGTTTTAAATTGTAAGACATTTCTAGGGGCAGATGTGGACTCTGACCACAATCTATTGGTTATGACCTGTAGATTAAAACTGAAGAAACTGCAAAAAGGTGGGAATTTAAGGAGATGGGACCAGGATAAACTAAAAGAACCAGAGGTTGTACAGAGATTCAGGGAGAGCATAAGGGAGCAATTGACAGGAATGGGGGAAATAAATACAGTAGAAGAAGAATGGGTAGCTTTGAGGGATGAAGTAGTGAAGGCAGCAGAGGATCAAGTAGGTAAAAAGACTAGGGCTAGTAGAAATCCTTGGGTAACAGAAGAAATATTGAATTTAATTGATGAAAGGAGAAAATATAAAAATGCAGTAAGTGAAACAGGAAAAAAGGAATACAAATGTCTCAAAAATGAGATCGACAGGAAGTGCAAAATGGCTAAGCAGGGATGGCTAGAGGACAAATGTAAGGATGTAGAGGCCTATTTCACTAGGGGTAAGATAGATACCGCCTACAGGAAAATTAAAGAGGCCTTTGGAGATAAGAGAACGACTTGTATGAATATCAAGAGCTCAGATGGAAACCCAGTTCTAAGCAAAGAAGGGAAAGCAGAAAGGTGGAACGAGTATATAGAGGGTCTATACAAGGGCGATGTACTTGAGGACAATATTATGGAAATGGAAGAGGATGTAGATGAAGATGAAATGGGAGATATGATACTGCGTGAAGAGTTTGACAGAGCACTGAAAGATCTGAGTCGAAACAAGGCCCCCGGAGTAGACAATATTCCATTGGAACTACTGACGGCCGTGGGAGAGCCAGTCCTGACAAAACTCTACCATCTGGTGAGCAAGATGTATGAAACAGGCGAAATACCCTCAGACTTCAAGAAGAATATAATAATTCCAATCCCAAAGAAAGCAGGTGTTGACAGATGTGAAAATTACCGAACTATCAGCTTAATAAGTCACAGCTGCAAAATACTAACACGAATTCTTTACAGACGAATGGAAAAACTAGTAGAAGCCAACCTCGGGGAAGATCAGTTTGGATTCCGTAGAAACACTGGAACACGTGAGGCAATACTGACCTTACGACTTATCTTAGAAGAAAGATTAAGTAAAGGCAAACCTACGTTTCTAGCATTTGTAGACTTAGAGAAAGCTTTTGACAATGTTGACTGGAATACTCTCTTTCAAATTCTAACTAAAGGTGGCAGGGGTAAAATACAGGGAGCGAAAGGCTATTTACAATTTGTACAGAAACCAGATGGCAGTTATAAGAGTCGAGGGACATGAAAGGGAAGCAGTGGTTGGGAAGGGAGTAAGACAGGGTTGTAGCCTCTCCCCGATGTTGTTCAATCTGTATATTGAGCAAGCAGTAAAGGAAACAAAAGAAAAATTCGGAGTAGGTATTAAAATTCATGGAGAAGAAATAAAAACTTTGAGGTTCGCCGATGACATTGTAATTCTGTCAGAGACAGCAAAGGACTTGGAAGAGCAGTTGAATGGAATGGACAGTGTCTTGAAAGGAGGATATAAGATGAACATCAACAAAAGCAAAACAAGGATAATGGAATGTAGTCTAATTAAGTCGGGTGATGCTGAGGGAATTAGATTAGGAAATGAGGCACTTAAAAGTAGTAAAGGAGTTTTGCTATTTGGGGAGCAAAATAACTGATGATGGTCGAAGTAGAGAGGATATAAAATGTAGGCTGGCAATGGCAAGGAAAGCGTTTCTGAAGAAGAGAAATTTGTTAACATCGAGTATAGATTTAAGTGTCAGGAAGTCATTTCTGAAAGTATTCGTATGGAGTGTAGCCATGTATGGAAGTGAAACATGGACGATAAATAGTTTGGACAAGAAGAGAATAGAAGCTTTCGAAATGTGGTGCTACAGAAGAATGCTGAAGATTAGATGGGTAGATCACATAACTAATGAGGAAGTATTGAATAGGATTGGGGAGAAGAGAAGTTTGTGGCACAACTTGACCAGAAGAAGGGATCGGTTGGTAGGACATGTTCTGAGGCATGAAGGGATCACCAATTTAGTATTGGAGGGCAGCGTGGAGGGTAAAAATCGTAGAGGGAGACCAAGAGATGAATACACTAAGCAGATTCAGAAGGATGTAGGTTGCAGTAGGTACTGGGAGATGAAAAAGCTTGCACAGGATAGAGTAGCATGGAGAGCTGCATCAAACCAGTCTCAGGACTGAAGACCACAACAACAACAACAACAACAATGGAGGTGAAATAAATGCACAATAAAGATGCAGCTCGTGAACTTACACTCATTTTCTGAGAAACAGAACACCTTTCATGACGAGAGATAGGACCTTCATATTTACAAGGGCATTTACAGTAGTATGTTCTGCAGAAATGATAAACATTTCAGTCACCTAGATATAGTGTATGTCCTGTTGCCTAGTAGGCCCAGGATACACCATGGGTGGGATGGCATCGACACGTACGAGGTGCAACAATAAAGTAATGAGATTGATTTTCTTTGCAAGATGTGACAACCCTGCAGGCTTGCGTAGGCACAATATCTTTGACCTTGGTATATATGCTGCTTCTAGTCCAAGCGGCACATCGATGCAACTGCTCAGTCGTGAGTTGTGCTCTAATAAGTTAACACATGTTTGTGTGTCTTGTCACAGAAATGGAACCACATAATATTGCGTAACGGTATGCCATTTGTTTTTGCTTTAAATTGGGTGAAAACGCGACGACAACATATGGTAAGCTTCAGAAGGCTTTTGGAGAGGAGGTTATGTCAAGAGCTCAAGTTTTTCATTGGCATAAAATGTTTAGTGAAGGCAGAACGAAAGTTGAAGATGAAGACCACAGTGGACGACCATCAACATCACAGACAGATGTGAACTTCGCCAGGGTGCATGAACTCGTACCATCTGAGCGAAGATTACCCATGAAAATGATTGTAGAAGAACTGAACATCAATCGAGGAACGGTTTGTCTAATAATAACTTAAAATCTTAGTATGAGAGAGATTTGTGCAGAAATGTTTACCAAAAATCTCACACCACAACAGCGAGAAACACGGAAAAATATGGCAGCCGATCTGTTAGAGCAAACGGAAATCAATCCAGAATTGTTGATCCGTGTTCTTACTGGCGATGAAAGCAGTTGTTTTTTTTTTTCCCCTCTCTCCAGTACGATCCAGGTACAAAACGCCAAAGTTCGCAATGGTGCTCAAAGGGATCACCCAGACCAAAAAAAGCTCGAATGTCAAAGTCAAAAGTGAAATGTATGCTTGTGTGCTTCTTTGATTCCAACGGTATTGTTCACAAAGAGTGGGTGCCTCCTGGACAAACAGTTAACCAATATTACTACAAAGAAATTTTAGAAAGACTTTGCAAAAGAGTTCTTCATGTACGTGCCAACATTGCTGATAATTCGATTCTGCAGGACGATAATGCGCCATCCCATACTGCTCTGTCATTTCAGTACTACCATAGCCACCTTACTCACCAGATATCGCTCCGTGCGACTTTTTTTCTATTTCCAAGAGTCAAAAAGGCAGTCAAGGGACACAACTTTCAAGCAACACAAGATTTCCAAAAACCTGTGACGGGGGTCTTGAAGGATATTACAGTATATGAGTTCCAGATATATTACCATCAATGGCAGAAGCGCTGGAAAAAGTGTGTGCAATCAGAAGGGAACTACTTTGAAGGAGACAACACTAAACTTGACTAAACTGCAAGCAACATCAGTCTCATTACTTCATTGTCGCACCTCGTATAAGGCCCGAACGGAATCCTGTGGTATAGCCATTCATGCTGCATTCACATGGTTCCGAGTTCATCTGTGGTCGTTGGCATAGGGTCACAATGAGCACCTGTTGTTTCAGCATATCCCACATATTTTCCACTGACAACAAGTCTGGTGATCTGGTGTGCCAGGGCAAAAGGGTGACATTCTGTGACACCAAGGAGGCACGTGTTCATGCAGCAACATTTGATCGTACATTGTCTTGCTGAAAAATGGCGTCCGGATTGTTATGCAGAAAGCATATGGCCACGGGTTGCAGGGTGTCATTCACGAAGGTCACACTGGTCACCGTGCCCTGGACACATACCAACTGTGATTTGTGGTTGTACCCAAACGGAACCCCACACCATAAAGCCTAGAGTTGGTGTTGAACATCTTGTGAGAATGCAGTCACTGTGTCGCCACCCCCCTGTCTGCCGCGAACCAAAATGCGGCCATCATTTTCATGCAAACAAAACTTGGATACGTCCAAAAACTGTATCTGATGTCATTCCCGTCGCCAGTGACGTCGTTCCATACACCACTGCCGTCTAGCGTGTTTCTGCACATTCGTCAAAGGTTGGCGGAGAAGTGGACAATGCGCACGTAACCCATGCTGTAATAAACGGCTACAGACTGATAGTGTGCGTGGATCGTTTGAAAAGTCCGTGCAATAATAAAAACTACTTACGTGTTTGGAGTAAACCTTTTTTATTTTCTCGACAGTCTCCTTTTAGACTCATACACTTTATCCAACGCTGTTCTAATTTGTTCTTCCTTCCAAATAATAGGAATTGTCCAAGTCTGAAAAATAGCTATTAGTTGCTGCAATCACCTTCTCATTTGAATAAAATCTTTGTGCCGCTAGCCATTTCTTCAAACTGGAAACAAATAGTAGTCCAAGGGAGCCAAGTCTGGAGAATAGGGGGGATGTGAAACGAGTTGGAATCCTATTTCCATTAATTTTGCGACCATAACAGCTCAGGTGTGTGCTGGTGCATTGTCGTGATAGAAAAGGACTTTTTTGCGGTCCAATCGCCGGCGTTTTTTTGCAGCTCGGTTTTCAAATGGTCCAATAACGATGAATAATATGCACCTCTAACAGTTTTACCCTCTTCCAGATAGTCCATGAGGATTATCCCTTGCGAATCTCAAAAGACAGTCGCTATAATCTTTCCAGCCGAAGGAATGGTCTTCGCCCTTTTTGGTGCAAATTCTCCCTGGGTAACCCATTGTTTATATTGTTCTTTGGTCTCAGGAGTATAGTAACGTATCCGTGTTTCATCCACAGTGACGAAACGACGCTTAAAGCCCTGGGGATTCTTCCTGAACAGCTGTAAACCATTCTTGCAACACTTCACGTGACTCCTTTTTTGGTCAAGCGTGAGCAATCGTGGAACCCATCTTGCAGATAGTTTTCTCCTGTCCAAATGTTTATGCAAAAAATTATGTACCCATTCATTCGTGATGCCCACAGCACTAGCACTCTCACACACCTTAACTCTTCTGTCGTTCATCACCATATCATGGATTTTTATCAATGATTTCTGGAGTCCTAACCTCCACAGGACATCCAGAACGTTCAGCATCACTTGTGCCCATATGGCCACTCCGAAAATTTTGAAACCACTTATAAACTGTTCTAATCGAAGGTGAAGAGTCACTGTAATGTTAATCAAGCTTCTCTTTAGTCTCCTGATGCGTTTTGCCTTTCATAAAGTAATGTTTAATCACCACACGAAATTCTTTTTCGTACATTTTTTGACAATCACTCGACTTCCTTGATTCATGCGAATGCCAAACACAAAGATAGCGGAAACTTGGTATGCATTCTTTCCAAAGATGCTACTAACTAAACATAACCTCGATACATGCCGGTGGTGCCATCTCTCGGACTCTGCACGGACTTTCAAACGCCCCTCGTATGTGTTACACTGTTCTACTGTTGCGACAGAGACAAACGGGATGCATATCTGTCCTGCAATATCATTCGGATGAGGTATCGATGTTCTCGGGGGGTTGTCTGGCTGGTGCGACCTGACACATCTCTTCGTGTCCTACAGTGTTCTGTGAACCATTCTCTACACACCCGTTGCACTGCCGAAATACTTCGTCCCACACTAGCAGTGATTTCCCAGATGGATGCATTATGTACTCTCATGTCAATAACGTGCCCTCTTTCAAACTCACGGATTTGACGCTAAGGTTCGCGCAAACGTCTGCGAGGCATCCTACACACCTGCTCAAGTCTAACTGATCCATTACCTTCGGTTATTGGCCGGCCGGAGTGGACGTGCGGTTCTAGGCGCTACAGTCTGGAGCCGAGCGACCGCTATGGTCGCAGGTTCGAATCCTGGCTCGGGCATGAATGCATGAATGTGTGTGACGTCTTTAGGTTAGTTAGGTTTAAGTAGTTCTAAGTTCTAGGCGACTGATGACTTCAGAAGTTAAGTCATATGGTGCTCAAAGCCATTTTAACCATTTTGAACCTTCGGTTATTGTGATAAGGGGCTGCAGGCACATTTTACCGGTAGGTGGTTTTGAGCTACAATATCGATGGTGACCTTGAACCCGAGGGCCGACATGGTTCAAATGGTAATCTTTTCTGTCATTCAAGGTGTTCTGTTTTTTTCTTAACATGAGTGCATTTTGTCGTAATTGGTGTTTGAGATTTCCAGCTGTTACGGGAAAGGAGCCTACAGTCTTGAGATGTATCCATTATAACCCCAAATTACCTTCAAAGTAGTATTCTTCCAAACGCACAGTACGCCTAAGTAAAATTGTGTTATTTTGATGTCCTCACTGGTGCCGCAGTTTCACTGGTGCTGTCAACGCAGGGAATGTTTGAAACTCCATATACTTTGCTTAGTACTGAGGACATTAATATTTCAATGAACTGCAGGCTAAACTTCCTTCTGTACAGGTCTATACTTGTTCATATCTACGGCTCATTTCAGCGACGCCTATGAGGAAATGTTAATGGATCCAGGACCAAAATCTGGTGCTGATGTTGTGGTGTCAACACTGGCACGTACTAAGGTGGCTGTGGTGGCCCTCATTAGGAGTGTTTGGTGCACTGTGTGTTCAGACATATGAGGGTGAGTCAAATGGAAACCTTAAATATTTTTTTGAATATTATTTATTGTGCAGAAGTGGTACAAAGCTGTATCACTTTTCAACATAATCTCCCCCGCGCACTCCAGCACTTACAAACTGCATAAATTCCTTTAGAAAAAAATTATTTTGGTAGTCCGCACAACCACTCGTGCACCGCGTCCCGTACCTCTTCATCAGAACTGAACTTCTTTCCGCCCATTGCGTCTTTGAGTGGTCCAAAGATATGGAAATCACTTGGTAATGAGGAATGACGCCATTCCTTGCTCGCTCTCTTCCGTTTCCGGTTGGTAGAAGTGAACAAGCATCAACACATCGTTCTCTCATTTCAGGAGTCAGCTGCTGTGGAACCAATCTTACAGACACTTTGTGAAACTGGAGCACATCGTGCACAATGTGGTGTGCTGACCCGTGACTAATCTGTAAACATGCTGCATTGTCATTCAGTGTCACTCGGCGGGTTTCCTCCACTATGGCTTCAACTGCTGCAATGTTCTGTGGAGTCACAACTCGTTGTGCCTGACCTGGACGAGGAGCATCTTCCACTGAAGTCACACCATTTGCCAACTTCCTACTCCATTCGTAGACTTGCTGTTGTGGCAAATGTGCATCACCGTACTGAACCTTCATTCGTCGACGAATTTCAATAGGTTTCACACCTTTACTACGCAAAAACCGAATAACAGAACGCTGTTCTTCCCTGGTGCAAGTCGGAAGTGGGGCGGCTATATTTATACTGGTACTGCGACGGTATGTGTGCATCTGCACTATGCTGCCACCTACAGGCCATTCTGCACGCTGTTTGTAGCACGCTTACCAACTTACGTAATAACGGCGGGAAATTTCGATTTGTTATTACAAATTTAAGGCTCTCATTTGACTCACCTTCGTACATACTCTGCCCAGCATTAAAGTCTGATGTTAGTTCCACCACAGTACACCGTTTTCCTGTTTTACCAGTCTGCCCAACGTATGATGTCTGACATCTGTAATGATGTGTGGCCTTACACCCACACGACATCTGGATGTGGTTACACCTCGGTTTCGCCACGTGCTGAAGACACTCACCACAGTACTCCCCGAACACTCGAAAGGTCGTGCAGTTTCCGGAATGCTCGTGGCGAGCGTTTGGACCATCACAATCTGTTCTCCGTGAAACTCAGAAACGTTCCCCATTCTGTACATGGACAGCACACTCAATAATACTGCAAGCACAGTGCGTGTGTATGTGACTAGCAGTCGTTCCTCGCCATGTGATGTTCCTATTGCCTGGACGGGTTTATATAGATAGTAGGTTGGAGGTTGGTAGCCAAAATATTCTAGGTGATCGGTGTATAAGCACTGACATGTGGATGAAGGACTAATGTGTCATCCACGTCTTCTTGATGTGCCGTGGTAAATGCGGTAACGTGAACTGTGGCGGACGTTTTTACCAAACTACGTCCAAAGAGGATCAGTGTGCCGTTATTATTCTCTTGGCATCCATCGGGGAATGAATAATGTGTTTGGGGCACTGTACTTGGCCATATTTGTAATTTCCCCTTTAGGAATGGTCAGTTTCCTGAACGATTAAAGTACTCAGTAATAAAGCTGCTTTATAAAAAGGGAGAAAGGGATAATGTATCGATTTTAGACCGATTTCTATGCCATCAGTGTTTGCTAACGTTATTGAAAAGGCTGTGTATGTAAGGATAATTTACGATTTTATATGACACGATTAGCTATCAAGTGTACTGTTCGGCTTTGGAAGTCGTTTAACAACTAAAAATGCTATATTCTCTTTTCTCTGTGAGGTACTGGATGGGTTAAACAAAAGGTTTCAAACGCTAGGCATCTTCTTTGATTTAACTAAGGCGTTTGATTGCTCCAGAAGTTGGACCATTACAAAATACGGGGAATAGTTTAATTCAGCAACGGACAGCAAAAGGTCATTATACACAGTGTTGAGAATGATTGTAACGTGGGGTATGAGTGGGGTACAGTCAAGTGGGGGGGTGCCCCAGGGATCAGTGTTGGGGCCACTCCTGTTCCTTATTTATATAAATGATATGCTCTCTAGTATTACGGGTAACTCCAAAATATTTCTTTTTGCTGATGACACTAGCTTCGTAGAAAACGATGTTGTGTACAACATTGGATCGGTTTCAAATAGTTCAGTAAATGACCTAAGTTCATGGTTTGTAGAAAATAAACAAACGCTAAATCACAGTAAGACCCAGATTTTACAGTTTCTAACACGCGATTTAACGAAACTGAACAGTTCAAATTTCTAGGTGTTCAGATAGATAGTAAGCTGTCGTGGAAAGCCCACGTTCAGCATCTCGTTCAATGACTTAATGCTGGCAGTTTTACTATTAGAACGGTATCTGAAGTGAGTGATCGTTCAACACGAAAATTAGTCTACTTTGCTCATTTTCATTCGCTTATGTCGTATGGTATTAATTTGGGGGTACTCTTCCCATTCTAAAAGGATATTTTTGGCTTAGAAATTGGCAATTCAGGCAATAAGTGGTATAAGTTCACGAACCTCTTGTCGACCTCTGTTCATGAGTCTGGGTATTTTGACATTGGCCTCTCAATATACGAGGGCAGTTCAATAAGTAATGCAACACTTTTTTTTTCTCGGCCAATTTTGGTTGAAAAAACCGGAAATTTCTTGTGGAATATTTTCAAACATTCCCGCTTCGTCTCGTATAGTTTCATTGGCTTCCGACAGGTGGCAGCGCTGTACGGAGCTGTTAAAATGGCGTCTGTAACGGATGTGCGTTGCAAACAATGGGCAGTGATCGAGTTTCTTTTGGCGGAAAACCGGGGCATCTCAGATATTCATAGGCGCTTGCAGAATGTCTACGGTGATCTGGCAGTGGACAAAAGCACGGTGAGTCGTTGGGCAAAGCGTGTGTCATCATCACCGCAAGGTCAAGCCTGTCTGATCTCCCGCGTGCGGGCCGGCCGTGCACAGCTGTGACTCCTGCAATGGCGGAGCGTGCGAACACACTCGTTCGAGATGATCAACGGATCACCATCAAACAACTCAGTGCTCAACTTGACATCTCTGTTGGTAGTGCTGCCACAATTGTTCACCAGTTGGGATATTCAAAGGTTTGTTCCCGCTGGGTCCCTCGTTGTCTAACCGAACACCATAAAGAGCAAAGGAGAACCATCTGTGCAGAATTGATTGCTCGTCATGTGGCTGAGGGTGACAATTTCTTGTCAAAGATTGTTACAGGCGATGAAACATGGGTTCATCATTTCGAATCTGAAACAAAACGGCAATCAATGGAGTGGCGCCACACCCACTCCCCTTCCCCTACCAAGAAAAAGTTTAAAGCCATACCCTCAGCCAGTAAAGTCATGGCTACAGTCTTCTGGGACGCTGAAGGGGTTATTCTGTTCGATGTCCTTCCCCATGGTCAAACGATCAACTCTGAAGTGTATTGTGCTACTCTTCAGAAATTGAGGAAACGACTTCAGCGTGTTCGTAGGCACAAAAATCTGAACGAACTTCTCCTTCTTCATGACAACGCAAGACCTCACACAAGTCTTCGCACCCGAGAGGAGCTCACAAAACTTCAGTGGACTGTTCTTCCTCATGCACCCTACAGCCCCGATCTCGCACCGTCGGATTTCCATATGTTTGGCCCAATGAAGGACGCAATCCGTGGGATGCACTACGCGGATGATGAAGAAGTTATTGATGCAGTATGACGTTGGCTCCGACATCGACCAGTGGAATGGTACCATGCAGGCATACAGGCCCTCATTTCAAGGTGGCGTAAGGCCGTAGCATTGAATGGAGATTACGTTGAAAAATAGTGTTGTGTAGCTAAAAGATTGGGGAATAACCTGGTGTATTTCAATGCTGAATAAAACAACTCCTGTTTCAGAAAAAAAATGTGTTGCATTACTTATTGAACTGCCCTCGTATATGTTCCTTACTGCCATTTCTTGTTAACAATATTAGATTATACCCAGGAGTAAGCAGCTTTCACTCAGTTAATACTTGGGAGAAATCAAACCTGAATTTGTATCGGACTTCCATAACTCTTGTGCAGAAAGGTGTGCAGTATACTGCTGCATCCACATTCAATAAGCTGCCACTCGAATTCAAAAATCTTAGCAGTAATCCACGCGCTTTCAAATCAAAACTGAAGAGTTCCCTCATGGGTCACTCCTATTCTGTCGAGGAGTTCCTTGAAAAATTAAGCTGATTCCTGTTGTATTGCTGATTGCGTTTGCTTAAACTTATGGCTTGACTTTTTTTGGGTTCATAAACATTTTGTTTTATCTGTTACTACTTTTATGTTGTAATTCAAGTACTGGCACGTTCCATGACCCTAGAGATTTGCTCCTCAATTTGGTCCTACGGAACTTAACGTGTAAATAAATACATAAAATCACTGTCAAAAACCAACTTTGTGGAATGGTGTGACAAGGGGTGCTGCTGATTTATACACTGCTGCCCATTAAAATTGCTACATCAAAAAGAAATGCAGATGGTAAACGGGTATTCATTGGACGAATATATTATACTAGAACTGGCATGTGATTATAATTTCGCGCAATTTGGGTGCATAGATCCAGAGAAATCAGTACCCAGAACAACCACCTCTGGCCATAATAACGACCTTGATACGCCTAGGCATTGAGTCAAACAGAGATTGGATGGCATGTACAGTTACAGCTGCCCATGCAGCTTCAACACGATATCACAGTTCATCAAGAGTAGTGACTGGTGTATTGCAATGAGCCAGTTGCTCCGCCACCATTGACCAGATGTTTTCAATTGGTGAGAGATCTGGAGAATGTGCTGGCCAGGGCAGCAGTCGGATATTTTCTGTATCCAGAAAGGCCTGTACAGGAACTGCAACATGCGGTCGTGCATTATCCTGATGAAATGTAGGGTTTCGCAGGGATCGAATGAAGGGTAGAGCCACGGGTCGTAATACACCTGAAATGTAACGTCCACTGTTCAAAGTGCCGTCAATGCGAACAAAAGGTGACCGAGACATGTAACCAATGGCACCCCATACCATCACGCCGGGTGATACGCCAGTACGGCGATGACGAATACGCGCTTTCAATATACGTTCACCGTGATGTCGCCAAACACGAATGCGACCATCATTATACTGTAAACAGAACCTGGATTCATCCGAAAAAATGACGTTTTGCCATTCGTACACCCAGGTTCGTCGTCGAGTACACCATCGTAGGCGCTTCTGTCTGTGATGCAGTGTCAAGGGTAACCGCAGCCACGGTCTCCGAGCTGATAGTCCATGCTGCTGCAAACGTCGTCGAACTGTTGGTGCAGATGGTTGTTGTCTTGCTAACGTCCCCATCTGTTGACTCAGGGATCGAGACGCGGCTGCCCGATCCTTTACAGCCATGTGGATAAGATGCTTGTCATCTCGACTGCTAGTGATACGAGGCTGTTGGGATCCGCCACGCCGTTCCGTATTACCCTCCTGAACCCACCGATTCCATATTCTGCTAACAGTCATTAGATCTCGACCAACGCCAGCAGCAATGTCGCAATACGACAAACCGCAATCGCGATAGGCTACAATCCGACCTTTATCAGAGTCGGAAACGTGATGGTACGCATTTCTCCTCCTTGCATCACAACAACGTTTCACCAGGCAACGCCAGTCAACTGCTGTTTGTGTATGAGAAATCGGTTGGAAACTTTCCCCATGTCAGCACGTTGTAGGTGTCGCCACCGGCGCCAACCTTGTGTGACTGCTCTGAAAAGCTAATCATTTGCATATCACAGCATCTTCTCCCTGTCGGTTAAATTTCGCGTCTGTAACACATCTTCGTGGTGTAGCAATTTTATTGGCCAGTAGTGTACTAACACGCGTCCCCATATCCCAAATATCGTAATTCAGAAGTTAGCCAACTCAAGTGGGAGATACTCGAGCCCCTGTCCTGTGGTCCTGATATCTGCGCTCTCTTACAAATGCCCTCAAAGGGTCGACGATTCCTGTCGGACGAGGATGTGCAGGAGGTCTTATGAATTTCTTCACGCAGCAGGAAACGATGTTTTACCAAACGCGTATCTTCAACGTGGTGCGTATGTGGGGTGGTTGCCTCAATGTTCACGGCTATCTTGCGTAAGTTGCATACCAATTCTGGACTGTGACCTTGGGAAAATATGGAAATTTGTAGTAAAGTCTTATGGGACCAAGCTGCTGAGGTCATCAGTCCTTATGTGGTCTTCGAACGGTGGTCATCGCCCCTTATAATTTGTTTTTAATAACTCGCCGAAAACAAGATAAGAGCTACCAATAGAGAACATAGATAGATTTGAACTAACCATATATTGATAACATTTTGGGCTATCGCCTATTCCTGTTTTAGCCAAGACCTATTATTATACAGTATTGGCCTCACTTGAGATCAGTCAAGAGACTATATTAGATTAGATTAGTTTTTCATTCAATAGATCCGTGCTGAGGAGATCCTCGTGTATGCGGAACATGTCTTTTTTTAAGCTGAAACAACAATACTAATAGTATGAATATATGCAATACATCATTTTTAAGCTTAAATAACAATACTAATAGAATGAGTATATACATCATTTGTTTCTATTAAAAAATACGTCAATGGAGCAGAAGGAGTTGGCCACTAGTAAGTCTTTCAGGCTCCTTTTAAACTTATCTTTATTTGTAACTATATTTTTAATGTTTGCTGGCAGATTATTGAAGATGAGTGTTCCTGAGTAGTTTTTTGAACTAAAGTGCTTTTAAGTCCTTGTGCAGATCATTTTTGTTCCTGGTATTGTATGTATGAACTGAGCTGTTTGTTGGAAAAAGAGATATATTATTTAGGACAAATTTCATTAAGGAGTAAATATACTGAGAGAGAGTAGTTAAAATACACAGTTCTTTGAAGAGGTTTCTACAGGACGTCCATGAATTTACTCCACAAATAATACGTATTACACGCTTTTGTACTCTGGAAACTTTTGTTTGACTTGAAGAGTTACCCTAAAATATTATACCATATGACATTATGGAATGAAAGTAGGCAAAGTATGCAAGCTTTTTCATTTTTATGTCGCCTATGTCTGCTAACACTCGAACTGAAAATACAGATTTCTTATCTTAAGGCGTTTCTGCAGTTCTGTGGTGTGCTCCTCCCAACTGCATTTATTATCAAGTTGTAATCCCAGGAATTTAAGACTGTCAACCTCTTCTATCTGCTCTTCTTCATACTTTATGCATATGCTGGGTGGAAACCTCTTACAGGTTCTGAAATGGATATAGTGAGTCTTTTCGAAGTTTAATCTCAGTGAGATCTCTTTAAACCATTTATTAATATCCATGAAAATATCATTAGCAGATCTCTATAGAACTACACTCGACACCCTATTTATTGCAATACTTGTGTCATCTGCAAACAAAACGAACTCTGTTTCTGGCAGTGTAACTGATGAGAGATTATTAATGTACACAAGAAGTTCGGTTCTTACTAGTATTTAAATGTAATGTAAGAACTGCCGTTTATGGGTTTTGTGCTGTTCTGATAGTTTCAAACTCTGGATAAGTTTGTTACAAGGGAGAAGAGGAAAAACGATTCTGATTCGTCCACTCACTTTATAGGAACCTAAAAATATATACACACACGCTAGTATAACGGCCTAACTACTTATCAACAACAGTTCAATGTTAGCCTGGTAGGACTCTGGGATTGCAATATGTCAATATTTTGTCAGGTAGCAGAGCGGTAAACACCATACAAATAACATTAAAATCAGTGTATAGAAATGCACCTGTGGTGTCCAGAAATTTAGTTCACCAACAAAAACATCGGCCAAACAGCGATTGTTCCATTTTTTTTTTTAATGTTCTCAACTTCCTACCGTTCTTAGCTCAAATGACAAAATATCGCCCAAACTGGTCATCCGCACCGTACGCAAGTTATGAAAACCGATTCCTATCCGAAAAAATGGGGAGTGGGCTGCATGAATTCGTCCACGCTGACTCTGCTCTACACCCCCCCCCCCCCTTTTTCGTCCAAAGTCAAAGTCTACTTACGCCTTGTAAGACTATAATAACTGAAGCGACGAATTCCCTGTAACATTAATTCTTAAGACGTGCATGTATTCATGCACTAACAAATGACTAAACATGCACAATTAAGGGAAACCCATGCAGTACCACAATTCCATTTTATATTGTGATACATTTTATTTCTTGTTGAATGACAACATGGTCCAGGCAGGCTGTATTATTTTGTTATTACCTGTGTGTCTGTCCAGTTACGACCTTTGGTCATTATCAAGCACGTACCTTAAGCTTCCAACTTCATTTTATATTACAATACATCGCTGGTACACATCGACAGGACACAGCAATATACGTTTGTACTGACGATAGTGTATTGTTTTTGTGCCACATACGCACAGAAGCAAGACGTATTCCGGTCGACATGTACCAGCGGGTACATTCTAATGTAAAATGAAGCTGGAAGCTTAAATACATGCTTGAAAATGATGAAAGGCCGATCACAAAAAAACAAAATTTTAAAAAGCATTTTCTTTATTTGAAGACAGTGTAGAACAAACATTTTCTCCAAATTATCCACCGTCCGGCGTAGCCTGCGCCTTGAGGCGCTGAGGTGGATTCAGGAGGCGATGTAATTCGAATCCATCTGTAGGCAACCTTGAAAATGGTTCTCTATGGTTACCCATTTTCAGTTGGTCCCTTACTAGAGGACACGGTCTATTTCTTCCGAATTCCTTTTTTTTTTCCTGACAGATTCCAATTTCCATAAAGGTGCAGCCTCTCTGCTTTAACGAAAAGAGATGCATCGCAGGGAAGCCGAAGATCCGAACATCTCTTCAGAGTTTCCTGGTATTAAAAGGAGTATTTTCATTGGAAGGCGGATAGTGATCGTCTTTTTGTACTATATGTTTGTGCGTAAAGGTGGCTGACTTGTGGATTGGTGACATACCTTGTCTGCAAGTCTTACTACAAGGATTATATTCTACTGTGAAACGTCTTATTCGTAATACTCATGGAACAATTAGTCCAACCGACACAACTCTAACATATTTGTAAATAAATGTCATATAAAGACAACGTATGTTGTACATCATAGAGAAGAAGGGAATCTTGTCGCAACTTGTTTTCTAAAATAGGGGTGTTAACTGTTATAAGCCATATACTCTAAAAGCCATATTGCTTGTGAAAAGACTGCACCCAAACACTTACTCGGATTTCTACCAGTACAATACTTGAAATAAAGGAAGATTTTACATCGGCAGCCAGAGGACACCACTTTACGAAAAGGGGCCTCAGTACGCAGGTATAAAATTAGCTAATGCACTGCCTAGTGGAGTGACAGCTCTTGCTACAATTAAACTGAAACATCAGCTTAAGAAATTTTTAGTAAAACCCCTTTCTACACATTACAAGAGTACCATACTTATATGAAGAACAACAAATGCTTTGTGAAGTTATGTAAATAGAAATCTGTAAACATCTTATTGTAATTTTGTTGTAAATTAATGACGTATTCAGAAGAATGTGTCTTGTGTATTGTACAAATAACTGTAATCATTACTGTTTCTTTGTACATGTGCAGTGTACCATTCGATGTTGAATAAAGCTATTATTATCATTAGTATTATTATTAACTTTATTAGAATCAAAGACTGAGTAACAACATTATCGTGGGTAAATACAAAACGATTTATGAGGCCAGATACATTAGAAACATTAGAACTGTAGTTGAAATCTGCACGCGAATCAATGTCAAGATCCCAAAAGTATAGCTCGTAGTACCTGTGTTCCGTTTCATTTTGTAAATAAATTTGGTTGCTATAGTTTCAAGTTGACTGCCGAAATACTAATTTAAAATAGGTTCTTGATAGTGAAGAAAATTGAAGAATTTTAACGAAATGAAAAATACTTCAAAAAATTCGAGTTTGTATTGAGGAACTTGGAATGCATTGATGTCGTGCAGAAAGACTTAGTTTCAGGTAAGTTGTAAATTTACATGCAGGATTGTAGTAGAAGAAAAATAGTTATTGTCAATAGAGATTTGAATCTGTTTAACTTTGTATAAGTTATTCGACCCCAATTAAGATTCTTCAGCACAGTGCAACTTATCCCGGAAGACAGATGTGATTTGTTAATAAAGAAGCAATACACCATATTAGTATTTTAATTCGTTTAGGAATACAGTGAAGTTATCACACTACCAGATAATTAATACGCTGACAGAAAAAAGAATCGCAGCACCAAGAAGGAGTTTGTGACATCAACAATGGTTAGTAGGCGTGTCCGTACAATTAAAAGACGATATCTATTCAAATTTAGTACCAGTCGCATAACAATGGCACTAGTAGCGACGCTATGACGATGTAAGTCAGGTCTGCTTTCAATATACGATGTAACGGGCGTGAACGTTAGTTACCTTTGCGACTGGATGTTGTGAGTGTTAGTCAAGAATGAATGCCTTTAAGGCGACAAAGAAGCCTTTATCAGCGTCTCACTGAGGGGGCGTTCGAAAAGTCCGTGCAAACTCTGAGAGATGGCACTACCGGTGGATATCGAGTTCATGTTTAGTTAGTAGCATCGTTGGAAAGAACGCACACCAAATTTCAGCCATGTTGGTCGATTTCTTTGTGTTTGGCGTTCGTGTGAATCAAAGAAGTCGAGTGATTGTCAAAAAATGGACGAAAAAGAATTTCGTGTGGTGATTAAACATTACTTAATGAATGCCAAAATGCCTCAGGAGACTAAAGAGTAGCTATATAAATATTGCGGTTACTCTGCACCTTCGATTACAACAGTTTATAAGTGGTTTCAAAATTTTCGGAGTGACCATATGAGCCGGCCGCGGTGGTCTAGCGGTTCTAGGCGCTCAGTCCGGCGCCGCGCGACCGCTACGGTCGCAGGTTCGAATCCCGCCTCAGGCATGGATGTGTGTGATGTCCTTAGGTTAGTTAGGTTTAAGTAGTTCTAAGTTCTAGGGGACTAATGACCACAGATGTTAAGTCCCACAGTGCTCAGAGCCATTTGAACCATATGAGCACAAGTGATGCTGAACGTTCTGGACGCCCTGTGGAGGTTACGACTCCAGAAATCATTGATGAAACCCATGATATGGTGATGGATGACAGAAGAGTTAAGGTGTATGAGATTGCTAGTACTGTGGGCATCTCGAATTACCGAGTACATATTTTGAATAAACATTTGGACAGGAGAAAGCTATCCGCAGGATGGGTCCCGGGATTGCTCCAGCTTGACCAAAAATGTAATCGTGTGAAGTGTTGCAAGGATGGTTTGCAGCTGTTCAGGAAGAATCCGCAGACTTTAAGCGTCGTTTCGTCACTGTGGATGAAACGTGGATGCATTACTATACTCCTGAGGCCAAACAACAATCTAAACAATGAGTTACCAAGGGAGAATCTGCACCAAAATAGGCGAAGACCATTCCTTCAGCTGGGAACGTTATGGCGACTGTCTTTTGGAATTCGCAAGAGATAATCCTCATCGATTATAAGGAAAAGGGTAAAACTATTACAGGTGAATATCATCCATCGTTATTGGACCGTTTGAAAATCGAGATGCAAGAAAAACGCCGGCGATTGGACCGGAAAAAAGTCCTATCCCATGACGACAATGCACCAGCACACACCACAGCAGTTGCGGTCGCAAAATTAATGGAAATAGGATTCCAACTCGTTTCACATCCCCCCTATTCTCCAGACTTGGGTTCCTCGGCTAGCGGGACAAAGATTTTATTCAAACGTGGAGGTGATTGCAGCAACAAATACCTATTTTGCAGACTTGGACAATTCCTATTTTCGGAAGGGATTAACAAATTAGGACAGCGTTGGACGAATTGTATAAGTCTAAAAGGAGACTACGGCGGAAAAAAAAAAGGTTTACCCCAAACACGGAAGTAGTTTTTATTTTTGCACGGACTTTTCAAATGCCCCCTGTATCACACGAAAAAACTTTGTTTTATTATTTTTTCCGTCTGTTAAGACCCCTTTTTCTTAGGAATAGGTATACGTATGAAGTTGATAATTATGTCACAGACTGAGGTCCTCGGTCCCAAGGTGGTGTAAAAAATTGAAGCTTTTAAGTTAATGCAGTCATAATATACGGCCATTTATGTCACATATTTTGATACTCGCAAACTCATCAAAACCTACAGGGTACATCCCGTTGGCCCAGAATCACCAGATGTGTAAAAAGGCATGTAATATATTGAATATTCCTTGCTGCTGTAGTGTTGTCTTGAAGCTGTGAGAAAGGAGGACAGGCGCTCCGAGGCGCGGAAGCAGAGACGATGCTGAGGGCAGACGAAACCAGGAGAGATATTGTTACGTGAAGTAAACAGTAAGGGGAGAACCTTGCGAAAATGCAGATGCCCCCAGACGCGGTCCCAGGGAGTTAGATACTCTTCAAGGAATTAACATGTAACTTCATGTGTCGTCTAGACGCTGTGGTAGGTTGCCACCGTAGAACTTTGTAACCGACAGGCGCGTACTAGCGATAAAGCCAGCTTGACACCAACTCTGAGAACAGCAACGTCAGTAGGCTCACAAGGGTTAGAAAGTGAGCGAAAACGCCAAAAAACTGTTGACCTAGCAGTCCCTACTCTGGGGAGCCCGAGGGTCGGGGCTAAGTGACGTATAATAATAATTTTGCACCTTATTTGGCAGAGCAGTTAGGTTTAGCCTTCAGCTGTTCAATGTTGACACTAAATACTGACTTGGTGCAACTGCCTTAGGAGCAGTAGAGGGGACCTAACTAAACCGTGATTGGCAGGCACCTGCAAGAGACCTTCGGGATTAACTGGGTGGCTTTAAGTGAGAAAAACAGTTCCCCCACGCGACTCTTCAAAACCCCTAGATTCCGCAATTTGGCGGAGTTCTCAGTCAGATGATCTGGGCGCCGAATCCGCGTCCGTCGACTCCAGCCTCGGTCCAGCTCCGCCTAAGTCTGCTCCCTCACTTGGAGCGCCTCAGTGAGCAGTGTCACACTCATTATGTTTTGTTTTGCAACTAAGTCGTTGCCTTAAGATGCTGCTAGTGTTTGCTACTGCGGTTAGCATCTACTCCTGCGACTTCTGCACTGGCTTCTGTTGTAACAGTGTTATTCATGCTTTTTCTAACCCTAGAACTAGCCTCCAGTGTATCAGTTAGTCCTGTCTGGAATAAACAACTATTTCAAAACCCTGTTTCTCCAAGAGTCTCCACAACAAGTTTCCTACCAAGTCTCACCACCTGCATTTCTAGTAAATGCCAGTACCAGAACAAAATAAAAACAATCAAATGCCTTCACTGTGAATTGTCCTTCTGCCTTCTGCTCTGTACCACTCGGGAGCGCAGACTGACCAGTAACCCCTTTTCTCCCTCTCCCACCTATGTCAGGACACGACAGGAAGGCTTCACAGCACAACCAAAGGAAAATATCCCAAGGAAAATAGTTTTTCTCGTTTGTTACAAGACTGTCCATCTCTCCGATAGCCTTTTTCTCTGGAACGGTTACTCGTATCAAGTCGCAATTTGTGTCACTGCGAGAAGAATTTGACAGAGCACTGAAAGACCTGAGTCGAAACAAGATCCTGGGAGTAGATAACACTGAATAGAACTACCAATAGCCTTGGGAGAGCCGGCCCTGACAAAACTCTGCCATCTGGTGAGCAAGACATATGAGACAGACGAAATACCGTCATACTTCAAGAAGAATATAATAATTCCAATCCCAAAGAAAGCAGGTGTCGACAGTTGCTAAAATTACCGAACTACCAGTTTAATAAGTCATGGCTGCAAAATACTAACACGAATTCCTTACAGACGAATGGAAGAAATGGTAGAAGCCGACCTCAGGGAAGATCGGTTTGGATTCCAGAGAAATGTTGGAACACGCGAGGCAGTACTGACCCTACGACTTACCTCAGAAGATAGGTTAAGGAAGGGCAAACCTACGTTTCTAGCATTTGTAGACTTAGAGATAGCTTTTAAAAATGTTTACTGGAATACTCTCTTTAAAATTCTAAAGGTGGTAGGGATAAAAATAAAGGGAACGAAAAGCTATTTGCAATTTGTACAGAAACCAGATAGCAGTTACAAGAGTAGAGGGGCATGAATGGTAAGCAGTGGCTGAGAAAGGAGCGAGACGGGCTTGTAGTCTATCCCTGATGTTATTCAATCTCTATATTCAGCAAGCAGTAAAGGAAACAAAGGAAAAACTTGGAGTAGGCATTAAACCCCATATGTTGTTGTTGTTGTTGTGGTCTTCAGTCCTGAGACTGGTTTGATGCAGCTCTCCATGCTACTCTATCCTGTGCAAGCTTTTTCATCTCCCAGTACCTACTGCAACCTACATCCTTCTGAATCTGCTTAGTGTATTCATCTCTTGGTCTCCCCCTACGATTTTTACCCTCCACGCTGCCCTCCAATACTAAATTGGTGATCCCTTGATGCCTCAGAACATGTCCTACCAACCGATCCCTTCTTCTGGTCAGGTTGTGCCACAAACTTCTCTTCTCCCCAATCATATTCAATACTTCCTCATTAGTTATGTGATCTACCCATCTAATCTTCAGCATTCTTCTGTAGCACCACATTTCGAAAGCTTCTATTCTCTTCTTGTCCAAACTATTTATCGTCCATGTTTCACTTCCATACATGGCTACACTCCATACGAATACTTTCAGAAATGACTTCCTGACACTTAAATCAATACTGGATGTTAACAAATTTCTCTTCTTCAGAAATGCTTTCCTTGCCATTGCCAACCTACATTTTTAATCCTCTCTACTTCGACCATCATCAGTTATTTTGCTCCCCAAATAGCAAAACTCCTTTACTACTTTAAGTGCCTCATTTCCTAATCTAATTCCCTCAACATCACCCGACTTAATTAGACTACATTCCATTATCCTTGTTTTGCTTTTGTTGATGTTCATCTTATATCCTCCTTTCAAGACACTGTCCATTCCATTCAACTGCTCTTCCAAGTCCTTTGCTGTCTCTGACAGAATTACAATGTCATCGGCGAACCTCAAAGTTTTTATTTCTTCTCCATGAATTTTAATACCTACTCCGAATTTTTCTTTTGTTTCCTTTACTGCTTGCTCAATATACAGATTGAACAACATCGGGGAGAGGCTACAACCCTGTCTTACTCCCTTCCCAACCACTGCTTCCCTTTCATGTCCCTCGACTCTTATAACTGCCATCTGGTTTCTGTACAAATTGTAAATAGCCTTTCGCTCCCTGTATTTTACCCCTGCCACCTTTAGAATTTGAAAGAGAGTATTCCAGTCAACACTGTCAAAAGCTTTCTCTAAGTCCACAAATGCTAGAAACGTAGGTTTGCCTTTCCTTAATCTTTCTTCTAAGATAAGTCGTAAGGTCAGTATTGCCTCACGTGTTCCAGTGTTTCTACGGAATCCAAACTGATCTTCCCCGAGGTTGGCTTCTACTAGTTTTTCCATTCGTCTGTAAAGAATTCGTGTTAGTATTTTGCAGCTGTGACTTATTAAGCTGATAGTTCGGTAATTTTCACATCTGTCAACACATGCTTTCTTTGGGATTGGAATTATTATATTCTTCTTGAAGTCTGAGGGTATTTCGCCTGTTTCATACATCTTGCTCACCAGATGGTAGAGTTTTGCCAGGACTGGCTCTCCCACGGCCGTCAGTAGTTCCAATGGAATATTGTCTACTCCGGGGGCCTTGTTTCGACTCAGGTCTTTCAGTGCTCTGTCAAACTCTTCACGCAGTATTGTATCTCCCATTTCATCTTCATCTACATCCTCTTCCATTTCCATAATATTGTCCTCAAGTACATCGCCCTTGTATAGACCCTCTATATACTCCTTCCACCTTTCTGCTTTCCCTTCTTTGCTTAGAACTGGGTTTCCATCTGAGCTCTTGATATTCATACAAGTGGTTCTCTTATCTCCAAAGGTCTCTTTAATTTTCCTGTAGGCGGTATCTATCTTACCCCTAGTGAGATAGGCCTCTACATCCTTACATTTGTCCTCTAGCCATCCCTGCTTAGCCATTTTGCACTTCCTGTCGATCTCATTTTTGAGACGTTTGTATTCCTTTTTGCCTGTTTCACTTACTGCATTTTTATATTTTCTCCTTTCATCAATTAAATTCAATATTTCTTCTGTTACCCAAGGATTTCTACTAGCCCTCGTCTTTTTACCTACTTGATCCTCTGCTGCCTTCACTACTTCATCCCTCAAAGCTACCCATTCTTCTTCTACTGTATCTATTTCCCCCATTCCTGTCAATTGCTCCCTTATGCTCTCCCTGAATCTCTGTACAACCTCTGGTTCTTTTAGTTTATCCAGGTCCCATCTCCTTAAATTCCCACCTTTTTGCAGTTTCTTCAGTTTTAATCTACAGGTCATAACCAATAGATTGTGGTCAGAGTCCACATCTGCCCCTGGAAATGTCTTACAATTTAAAACCTGGTTCCTAAATCTCTGTCTTACCATTATATAATCTATCTGATACCTTTTAGTATCTCCAGGGTTCTTCCATGTATACAACCTTCTTTCATGATTCTTAAACCAAGTGTTACTTATGATTATGTTGTGCTCTGTGCAAAATTCGACCAGGCGGCTTCCTCTTTCATTTCTGTCCCCCAATCCATATTCACCTACTATGTTTCCGTCTCTCCCTTTTCCTACACTCGAATTCCAGTCACCCATGACTATTAAATTTTCGTCTCCCTTCACAATCTGAATAATTTCTTTTATTTCATCATACATTTCTTCAATTTCTTCGTCATCTGCAGAGCTAGTTGGCATATAAACTTGTAGTACTGTAATAGGCGTGGGCTTCGTATCTATCTTGGCCACAATAATGCGTTCACTATGCTGTTTGTAGTAGCTTACCCGCATTCCTATTTTCCTATTCATTATTAAACCTACTCCTGCATTACCCCTATTTGATTTTGTGTTTATAACCCTGTAGTCACCTGACCAGAAGTCTTGTTCCTCCTGCCACCGAACTTCACTAATTCCCACTATATCTAACTTCAACCTATCCATTTCCCTTTTTAAATTTTCTAACCTACCTGCCCGATTAAGGGATCTGACATTCCACGCTCCGATCCGTAGAACGCCAGTTTTCTTTCTCCTGATAACGACATCCTCTTGAGTAGTCCCCGCCCGGAGATCCGAATGGGGGACTATTTTACCTCCAGAATATTTTACCCAAGAGGACGCGATCATCATGTAATCATACAGTAAAGCTGCATGCCCTCGGGAAAAATTACGGCTGTAGTTTCCCCTTGCTTTCAGCCGTTCGCAGTACCAGCACAGCAAGGCCGTTTTGGTTATTGTTACAAGGCCAGATCAGTCAATCATCCAGACTGTTGCCCTTGCAACTACTGAAAAGGCTGCTGCCCCTCTTCAGGAACCACACGTTTGTCTGGCCTCTCAACAGATACCCCTCCGTTGTGGTTGCACCTACGGAACGGCTATCTGTATCGCTGAGGCACACAAGCCTCCCCACCAACGGCAAGGTCCATGGTTCATGGGGCAGGTAAACCCCATAGAGAACAAATAAAAAGTTGAGGTTTGCTCATGACACTGTAATTTTGTCAGTGAGAGCAAAGGACCTGGAAGAGCAGTTGAACGGAATGGACAGTGTCTTGAAAGGAGGGTATAAGACGAACATCAACAAAAGCAAAACGAGGATAATGGAATGTAGTCGAATTAAGTCGGGTTATGCTGAGGGAATTAGATTAGGAAATGAGACACTTAAAAGTAGTAAAGGAGTTTTGCTATTTGGGGAGCAAAATAACTGATGATGGTCGAAGTAGAGAGGATATAAAATGTAGACTGGCAATGGCAAGGAAAGCGTTTCTGAAGAAGAGAAATTTGTTAACATCGAGTATAGATTTAAGTGTCAGGAAGCCGTTTCTGAAAGTATTTGTGTGGAGTGTAGCCATGTATGGAAGTGAAACATGGACAATAAATAGTTTGGACATGAAGAGAATAGAGGCTTTCGAAATGTGGTGCTACAGAACACTGTTGAAGATTAGGTGGGTGGATCACTTAACTAATGAGGAGGTATTGAATAGGATTGAGGAGAAGAGAAGTTTGTGGCACAACTTGAATAGAAGAAGGGATCGGTTGGTAGGACATGTCCTGAGGCATCAAGGGATCACAAATTTAGCATTGGAGGGCAGCGTGGAGGGTAAAAATCGTAGAGGGAGACCAAGAGATGAATACACTAAGCAGATTGAGAAGGATGTAGGCTGCAGTAGGTACTGGGAGATGAAGGAGCTCGCACAGGATAGATTAACATGGAGAGCTGCATCAAACCAGTCTCAGGACTGAAGACCGCAACAACAACAACAAGATGAACATCAATAAAAGCAAAGCGAGGATAATGGAATGTGGTCGAATGAAGCCAAGTGATGCTGAGGGAATTGGATTAGGAAATGAGAGTCTTAAAGAAGTAGACGAGTTTGCTATTTTGGGAGCAAAATAACTGATGATGGTCGAAGTAGAGAGGATATAAAATCTAGACTGGCTATGGCAAGGAAAGCGCTTCTCAAGAAGAGAAATTTGTTAACATCGAGTATACATTTAAGTGTCAGGAGGTCTGGAGTGTAGCTGTGTATGGGAGTGAAACATGGACGATAAATACGAGGGTAATCCCAAAAGTAAGGTCTCCTATTTTTATATAAGTACATAGACCTGTTTAGTTCTACAACGGTTTACATCAGTTTACAGCTTGAACATTTCGCTATTTTTCGATAAAATCACCATATCTGTCGTTGAATTTTTGTAGACGCTGCGGCAGTTTTTGTACGGCCATGTCATACCAGCTCACCGCCATGCTGTTCAGAAAGTTATGAACCTCTTCTTTCACCTCGTCGTCGGAGCTGAATCGCTTTCGGGCCAAATGTTCTTTTAATCTAGGGAACAGGTGATAGTTACTGGGCGCCAAGTCAGGACTATAGGGTTGGTGGGTGATTACGTTCCACTGAATATGTTGCAGGAGAGCAACGGTTTGGCGAGCGATGTGTGGGCGAGCGTTGTCACGGAGAATGTGTACGCCCTTGCTCAACATTCCTCTTCTCCGGTTCTGAATTGCCCGTCTGAGTTTTTTCAGTGTCTCACACTACCCTTCTCCGGTTCTGAATTGACCGTCTGAGTTTTTTCAGTGTCTCACACTACCTGTCAGCGTTAACTGTGGTCCCAGCGATTCAGCTCCGACGGCGAGGAGAAAGAAGAGGTTCATAACTTTCTGAACAGCATGGCGGAGAGCTGGTATGATGTGGGCATACAAAAACTGTCACAGCGTCCACAAAAATGCATCGGCAGAAATGGTGATTATGTCGAAAAATAGCTAAATGTTCAAGCTGTAAACTGATGTAAACCGTTGTAGAAATAAACAGGTCTATGTAATTATAAAAAAATAGGAGACCTTACTTTTGGGATTACCCTCGTAGTTTACACAAGAAAAGAATAGAAACTTTCGAAATGTGGTGCTACAGAAGAATGCTGAAGATTAGATGGGTAGATCATGTAACTAATGAGGAGGTACTGAATAGAATTGGAGAGAAAAGGAATTTGTGGCACAACTTGACTAGAAGAAGGGATCGGTTGGTAGGACATGTTCTGAAGCATTAAGGGATCACCAATTTAGTATTGGAGGGCAGCGTAGAGGGTAAAAATCGTAGAGGTATTTCCAAGATGATGATGATGACGATGATGATGATGTTTGTTTGTGCGGCGCTCAACTGCGCGGTCATCAGCACCCGTACAAAGCCCCAATTATTATGTAGTCCAGTCTAGCCACGGTCAAGAACGATGATGATGATGATAATCTGATGAGGACAACACAAACACCCAGTCCCCGGGCAGGGAAAATCCCCAAACCGGCCGGGAATCGAACCTGGGACCCCATGATCCAGAGACAGCAGCGCTAGCTCTTTTTTTTCCCGTTCGTTGCATCTGCTCGGGGCGGACGTCGCAAGACACCCGGTTCAGTTCGTCGTTGATCCATTAACTCAGATATTTTATTACAGAGGGCAGCGAACCCCTGACGCTGTAACCGTGCCGTCGCCATTAGACCACGAGCTGCGGACAGGAAGACCAAGAGATGAATACAGTAAGCAGATTCAGAAGGATGTAGGTTGCAGTAGTTATTCAGAGATGAAGAAGCTTGCACAGGAGAGCTGCGTCAAACCAGTCTCAGGACTGAAGACCACAAGAAGAACAATGCAGGTCTGTGGGCTCTTGGCGGAATAATAAAAGTTAGCTTCTACAGGGTGTACACGAGGATTTTCCGGTTAAACACGCACTTAAACATACGTTTTGGAAAGATCTTTGGTGTGCAGCAACGTGTACGCTGGATATTATCGTGCTACGAACGTATAAATTCGAATTCCACCATTCCATCAAACACAGCGCGTTAGTTTCCGTAGCATTGAACTCGAGACTGCGATGCGCTTTTGTAAGCCAATCATAGCTCATGCCACGTGATCTCACCCATCAATGAACAGCAGATGTTCTAAACATACGACATGTGATGAAGTTGCCAACAGCAACATTACTGTTTAATAGCGCAAACACAAATAATACGAGGGCTGTTCAATAAAGAATGATTTTATGGTCATAATTTCTCACGCTAAAATTTAATGATATTCATTTAGCTTAATATGCAACAAACACGTCGTAGTAGTTTCGTCGTTAAGACTCCTAGTTGCCGCCTGTGAGAGGCAGGCAAGTTCAGACGCGTTCAGTATCGCCTACCGCTGCATTAAGAGGTAACACACGAGGAACAATATGCTGCTTTGAAATTCTGCTTTCGTCTCAACAAATCTTCTGCTGAGGCCTATACAGTGTTACAGGACGGCCTATTCTTCCCTACAGCACAGCTCGAAGGTGGTTTAAAATGTTTTAAGAGGGGAACAATCAATTTCAAAGGAAGATGGACCCAGTGCTCCAGTTACTTCTCTTACAGAAGAAAACATCAACACTGCTGCTGTCATTGTGAGAGAGGATCGACGAGTTACCCTAAGAGCACTTTCTGAAATACTGAAAATTTCACTGGGTGCCACCTACACATTGGTGACAGAAAAATTACACATGACACGTGTTTGTATGTGATAGGTTCTAAGACTGTCGATTCCCGAACAAAAGGACATTCGTGTGCAGGTCTGCATGCAGTTAAAGTTGATGTTAGAGGAAGATCCGGAGTTTCTTTCAAATGTAATCACTGCTGATGAAACTTGGGTACGTCATTTTGATCCTGAGAGCAAACAGCAAAGCTCAGAGTGGAAATCTCCATCACCTTCGTTAGTTGAAAGGAGCAAACCGAAAGCGTACATTTGTATTACGAGGTTCAAATGGCTCTGAGTACTATGGGACTTAACATCTGTGGTCATCAGTCCCCTAGAACTTAGAACTACTCAAACCTAACTAACCTAAGGACATCACACACATCCATGCCTGAGGCAGGATTCGAACCTGCAACCATAGCAGTCATGCGGTTCCAGACTGAAGCGCCTACAATCGCACAGCCACAACAGCGTACATTTGTATTACGAGGTTCAAATGGCTCTGAGTACTATGGGACTTAACATCTGTGGTCATCAGTCCCCTAGAACTTAGAACTACTTAAACCTAACTAACCTAAGGACATCACACACATCCATGCCTGAGGCAGGATTCGAACCTGCGACCGTAGCGGTCATGCGGTTCCAGACTGAAGCGCCTACAATCGCACAGCCACAACGGCCGGCTTGTATTACAAGGGTCACTCCAAAAGAAATGCACACTATTTTTGTAAAAATACAGTTTTCATTCTGCATGTGTGAAAGTTTTACAGTGTGTAGATACATCCTTCCCGCTTGTTTTCAAACTTAGTTCAACCTGTTCCCGTGAGTGGCGCCATCACAGCATATCTTCAAGATGGCTGCTACACTTGACGTTCGTCAGAAGCAACGTGCTGTCATAGAATTGCTGTGCTGTGAAAACGAGACAGTGGGAAACATTCACAAGAGGTTGAAAAAGGTGTACGGAGATGCTGCTGTCGATCGCAGTACAGTTAGTCGGTGGACAAGCAGGTTACGTGATGAAAGCGGGCACGGCAATATTGAAGATTGTCCTCGCAGCGGCAGGCCTCGTACTGCACACACTCCAGACAATGTGCAGAGAGTTAACGAATTGGTGACTGCTGACAGACGCATCACAGTGAACGAATTGTCACGCTACGTTGGTTCAAATGGCTCTGAGCACTATGGGACTCAACTGCTGTGGTCATTAGTCCCCTAGAACTTAGAACTACTTAAACCTAACTAACCTAAGGACATCACACACATCCATGCCCGAGGCAGGATTCGAACCTGCGACCGTGGCAGTCGCACAGACGCTACGTTGGGACAGGGGAAGGAAGTGTTCACAGAATACTGAAAGTGTTGGCGTTAAAAAAGGTTTGTGCCAGGTGGGTTCCCAGGATGTTGACAGTGGCTCACAAAGAAACAAGAAAAACGGTATGCAGCGAACTTTTGGGACAGCACGAGAATGGTGGAGATGAATTTCTCGGAAGAATCGTGATAGGTGATGAAATATGGCTCCATTATTTTTCACTGGAGATGAAAAGGTTACCAATGGGGTGGCATCACGCAAATTAACCCAAGAAAAAAAATTGAAAACCACACCTTCTGCTGGAAAAGTTATGGCTATGGTGTTTTTCGACTCCGAAGGACTCTTGCTTATGGACATCGTGCCAAGTGGAACCACCATAAATTCTTATGCATATGCGACGACACTGAAGAAACTTCGAGCTCGACTGAGTTGTGTTCAACCACATCGGCAAAAGCAGTATGTTTTGCTGTTGAACGACAATGCATGAACACATGTTAGCCAAAAACCATGGAAGCGATCACAAAACTCGGATGGACAACACTGAAACACCCACCTTACAGTCCTGACCTGGCTCCATGTGACTATCATCTCTTTGGGAAACTGAAAGACTCTATTCCTGGAACAAAGTTTGAAGATGACGACTCCCTTGTGCACACTGCCAAACAGTGGCTCCAACAGGTTGGTCCAGAATTATACCGTGCGGGTATACAGGCGCTGGTTCCAAGATGGCGTAAGGCAGTTGAGAGGGATGGAAATTATGTGGAGAAATGAAAATATTGTTCCTAAAGGATGTATCTACACACTCTAAAACATGCAGAATAAAAGATGGACTTTACAAAAAATAGTGTGCATTTCTTTTGGAATGACCCTCGTATTTATATTACACTACTGGCCATTAAAATTGCTACACCAAGAAGAAATGCAGATGATAAACGGGTATTCATTGGACAAATATGTTATACTAGAACTGACATGTGATTACATTTTCACGCAATTTGGGTGCACAGCTCCTGAAAAATAAGTACCCAGAACAAACACCTCTGGCTGTAATAACGGCCTTGATACGCCTGGGAATTGAGTCATACAGAGTTTGGATGGCGTGTACAGGTACAGCTGCCCATGCAGCTTCTACACGATACCACAGTTCATCAAGAGTAGTGACTGCGGTATTGCGATGACCCAGTTGCTCGAGAACCATTGACCAGACGTTTTCAATTGGTGAGAGATCTGGAGAATGTGCTGGCCAGGGCAGCAGTCGAACATTTTCTGTATCCAGAAAGGCCCGTACAGGACCTGCAACAAGCGGTCGTGCATTATCCTGCTGAAATATAGGGTTTCGCAGGGAGCGAATGAAGGGTAGAGCCATGGGTCGTAACACATCTGAAATGTAACATCCACTGTTCAAAGTGCCGTCAGTGCGAACAAGAGGTGACCGAGACGTGTAACCGATGGCACCCCATACCGTCACGCCGGGTGATACGCCAGTATGGCGATGACGAATACACGCTTCCAATGTGCGTTCACCGCGATGTCACCAAACACGGATGCGACCATCCTGATGCTGTAAATAGAACCTGGATTCATCCGAAAAAATGACGTTTTGCCATTCGTGTACCCAGGTTCGTCGTCGAGTACACCATCGCAGGCGCTCCTGTCTGTAACGCAGCGTCAAGGATAACCGCAGCCACTGTCTCCGAGCTGATAGCCCCTGCTGCTGCAAACGTCGTCGAACTGGAGATGGTTGTTGTCTTGCAAACGTCCCCATCTGTTGACTCGGGGATCGAGACGTGGCTGCACGATCCGTTACAGCCATGCGGATAAGATGCCTGTCATCTCGACTGCTAGTGATACGAGGCCGTTGGGATCCAGCACGGCGTTCTGTATTACCCTCCTGAACCCACCGATTCCATATTCTGCTAACAGTCATTGGAACTCGACCAATACGAGCAGCAATGTCGCGATACGATAAATCACAAACGCGAAAGGCTACAGTCCGACCTTTATCAAAGTCGGAAACGTGATGGTACGCGTTTCTCCTCCTTCACGAGGGATCAGAACAACGTTTCACCAGGCAACGCCGGTCAACTGCTGTTTGTGTACGAGAAATCGGTTGGAAACTTTCCCCATGTCAGCACGTTGTAGGTTTCGCCACCGGCGCCAACCTTGTGTGAATGCTCTGGAAAGCTAATCATTTGCGTACCACAGCATCTTCTTCCTGTCGGTTAAATTTCGCGTCTGTAGCACGTCATCTTCGTGGTGTAGCAATTTTAATGTGTAAATAGACACAGTTACTAATCGATGGAGAACTTTGTGAAATACTTACGGGAAGCACTCTGCTTACGTACTGCTGTGTGTTGAACTGACCAACTGACCCAAATTTCAGACGCAGTCTGTAGAAGAATATTACCTTCTGTAACTGTTCACACCCTTTCTCGATCATTTCTTAAATGAAATGTCGTAGGACTCCCTACAAATCAGCTACAAAGAATAGGCCATCTGCAAAAATTCCTGTCGCAAAACTTTGGTGATAAGATATAGAGCATGTTTCGCAAAGTGCTGAACGATAAGATCCCCCTTGTTTTGTAGCTTTAAAGGGAGAGCTACAAATTTGGAAACTAATGGAGGAAAATATGGAAAAATCTCCAGTAGATACCAAATAAACTACCAAACGACGGAGCTGATCCTCCTTGGTACACAAAACGGGTTAGAACACTGTTGCACAAACATCGAAACAAACATGCCAAATTTAAACAGATGCAAAATCCCCAAGATTGCCGGTCCTTTATAGAAGCTCGAAATTTAGCGCGGAGTTCAATGCGAGACGCCTGTAACAGTTTCCACAACGAAACTTTGTCTCGAAACCTGGCAGAAAATCCAGAGATTCTGGTGGTATGTGAATTATGTTAGCGGCAGGAAACAACCAAACTCCACGATAACAATGGAGATACTCTCTGCGCGGTAACAATGGAGATATTATCGAAGACAATGCTCCCAAGGCAGAGTTACTAAACACAGCCTTCCGAAATGACTTCACAAAAGAAGACGAAGTAAATATTCCAGAATTCGAATCGAGAACAGCTGCCAACATCAGTAACGTAGAAGTAAATAGCCTCGGAGTAGTGAAGCAACTTAAATCACTTAATAAAAGCAAGTCTTCTGGTCCAGACTGTACGCCAATTAGGTTCCTTTCGGAGTATGCTGATGCAGTAGCTGCATACTTAACAATCATATACAACCTTTCGCTCGACGAAAGATCCGTACCCAAAGACTGGAAAGTAGCACAGGTCACACCAATATTCAAGAAAGGTATTAGGAATAATCCACTAAATTACAGGCCCATATCGTTAACGTCGATACGCAGCTGGATTTTAGAACATATTGTGTTCGAACAATATGAATTATCTCGAAGGAAACGGCCTATTGGCACACAGTCAACATGGGTTTAGAAAACATCGTTCCTGTGAAACCCAACTAGCCTATTTATTCACATGAAGTGCTGAGTGCTATTGACAAGGGATTTCAGATCGATTCCGTATTCCTGGATTTCCGGAAGGCTTTTGACACTGTACCACACAAGCGGCTCGTAGTGAAATATCGTGCTTATGGAATGTCGTCTCAGTTATGTGACTGGGTTTGCGATTTCCTGTCAGAGAGGTCACAGTTCGTAATAATTGACGGAATGTCATCGAGTAAAACAGATGTGATTTCTGGCGTTCCCCAAGGTAGTGTTATGGGCCCTTTGCTGTTCCTTATCTATATAAACGATTTGGGAGACAATCTAAGCAGCCGTCTTCGGTTGTTGCAGACGCCGCTGTCGTTTATCAGAAGATCAAAACAAACTGCAAAACGATTTAGAAAAAATATCTGAATGGTGCGAAAAGTGGCAGTTGACCCTAAATGGCCGGCCGAAGTGGCCGAGCGGTTAAAGGCGCTACAGTCTGGAACCGCACGACCACGACGGTCGCAGGTTCGACTCCTGCCTCGGGCATGGATGTGTGTGATGTCCTTAGGTTAGTTAGGTTTAAGTAGTTCTAAGTTCTAGGGGACTTATGACCACAGCAGTTGAGTCCCATAGTGCTCAGAGCCATTTCAACCATTTGACCCTAAATAACGAAAAGTGTGAGGTCATCCACATGAGTGCTAAAAGGAACTCGTTAAACTTCGGTTACACGATAAATCAGTCTAATGTAAAAGCTATAAATTCAACTAAATACCTAGGTATTACAATTACAAACAACTTAAACTGGAAGGAACACATAGAAAATGTTATGGGGAAGGCCAACCAAAGGCTGTGTTTTACTGGCAGGACACTTAGAAAATGTAACAGATCTACTAAGGAGACAGCCTACACTACGCTTGTCCGTCCTCTTTTAAAATACTGCTGCGCGGTGTTGGATCCTTACCAGATAGGACTGACGGAGTGCGTGGAAAAAGTTCAATGGATGGCAGCACGTTTTGCATTACCGCGAAATATGGGAGAGAGTGTCACAGAAATGATACAGGATTTGGGCTGGACATCATCAAAAGAAAGGCGTTTTTCGTTGCGACGGAATCTTCTCACGAAATTCCAATCACCAACCAATATTTTGTTGACAGCGACCTACATAGGGAGGAACGATCACCACGATGAAATCAAGGGAAATCATAGCTCGTACGGAAAGATATAGGTGTACATTCTTTCCGCGCGCTATACGAGATTGGAATAATAGAGATTTGTGAAGGTGATTCGATGAACCCTCTGCCAGGCACTTAAATGTGTATCTGAGTATCGATGTAGGTGTAGATGTAAAAGATACGGGGCGCTGCCAAATAGTCTTTTGTCAGTTGCTGTACACATTTCCTGTAACCAAGGCCGTTTCTACCATTAGGCAAGACTAAATGGCTGCATACAGCGGCAATATTTTAGGAGCGGCAAAGGGCGGAAAAAAATTATTTCAAATCAAATAGCGAAAAAGTTAAGGAAATGAGGAGAAAAAATGAAAAGGAGGAAAATTGAAAACAGTGAACTGTTTTCTAAAGCGTACGGAACAGCAGCTTAAGAAAGTCTTTACTTACTCTGACGAGGGTGGATGCTGAATAAGATGAGATTTATTCCTCGTTCTAAAAATATTTCCATTAAAGCAGAACAAACTAACACCACGATTATCCAGATAACACAGTGTGAAGCTCCAGCATATTTTCCATCAGTGTAGCATAATTTCTAAATTCAAGAAAAAAAAATTAGTTCCACAGCATTTCTTGCAATAAAATAAGTAACTGGCGCAAAATTTTGTTGCACTGGTATATTCAGTAGAGTTCTAGATTCAAATGTACAGCACAGCCGCTCTTCTTCTTATAACTGCCATTTGAAATCTTGTTTTTCAGAGACACATAACATCAACAAGTATTCAGATCCTAGTGCTGTAACGTCTGAAAAACAAAATTTCAAATGGCAAATGTAAGAAGAAGAACAGCGCCAAAGTTTACAGAAAAACACAGTATGTAGAACAACATTCACGAAACTGGTAAGTAGAACTGTAGCTTATTACTATGTCATAGAAAAGCAAACGGCCAGAACCGTTTATGTAGCCTAAATACACATTGTCCCAAAATGTAAATTAATTAATATAAACAAAATAATGTATGATTCCAGGCCATTGAGCATGCCTTGCAAACAATAAAAATGAATCGCTTACGGCACGAAATTTTTTTTCGGTTGTACTGTAGTTAGACGGTCCAAAAGTAAAAATTATAATTGACCGTAATAAGGTGCTGATGTGTGAGCAGGGTCCGGAACCTGAAAATGTCTTTTAGAGGACTCTTTGCAATAAGTATGCATTTCCAGTAACGGGTCCTCTATGACCACCACAAAAAAATTTTAATGCAAATTTCGTTAACTGTTGTTGTTGACTTTTATTTGCAAATTACTTTTAAAGAGATACTGGAGTGTAATAGTGAATACGACTTTCATCACTACTAACAGGGGAACCTCCCCATCGCACCCCCCTCAGATTTAGTTATAATTTGGCACAGTGGATAGGCCTTGAAAAACTGAACGCAGATCAGTCGAGAAAACAGGAAGAAGTTGTGTGGAACTATGAAAAAATAAGCAAAATATACAAACTGAGTAGTTCATGGGCAACATAGGCAACATCAAGGATGCTGTGGGCACAGGAGCGCCGTGGTCCCACGGTTAGCGTGAGCAGCTGCGGAACAAGAGGTCTTTGGTTCAAGTCGTCCCTCGAGTGAAAAGTTTACTTGCTTTATTTTTGCAAAGTTATGATCTGTACGTTCGATCATTGACGTCTCTGTTCACTGTAATAAGTTTAGTGTCTATGTTTTGCGACCGCACCGCAAAACCGTGCGATTAGTAGACGAAAGGACGTGCGTCTCCAATGGGAACCGGAAACATTTGATCCAGGAAAACACGTCTGATATATTCTATACGACACTGGTGACGGTATGAGCGTCACATGACAGGAATATGTTGTCGACCCACCTAACTTGCACACTTCGCGAATGGGTAAAAAGATTCTTCTACCTTGCCCGATTTAGGTTTTCTTGTCGATGTGATAATCACTCCCAAAAAAGTGATGAAAACATGAGAGTGTGTCACATAAACTGCAACAAATGAATGCAACAGTTTCACAGTCGCACAGTTTTCTCTGTGCTCTGTCAAAACATATGTTTTTAACGTTTTCAAATTTTTCCCTGTGTAGACCGTCCAATCCGGCATATGTCCAAGCAAATCTGAACATGTCCTGGAATTTTGGAGAGCGAAATTGATTATGTGTGTGTGTCTGAACTCTCATAATTGTCTGAAAATAAAAATTTAAACTTTTTACTGGAGGGAAAACTTGAACCAAGGACCTCTTGTTCCGCAGCTGCTCACACTAACCACGGGACCACGGCGCTCCTGTGCCCACATTATCCTTGATGTTGCCTATGTTGCCCATGGACCACTCAGTTTGTATATTTTGCTTATTTTTTCATAGTTCCACACAACTTCTTCCTGTTTTCTAGATTGATCTGTGTTCAGTTTTTCAAGGCCTATCCAGTGTGCCAAATTATAACTAAATCTGAGGGGGGTGCGATGGGGAAGTTCCCTTGTAAGACATTTTTGGGTAAAGTTAAACTTTAAAAATTTACATTTGTGGTATCTGATAAAAGAATTTGTTAAAAACTATAAATATTTTTAATAAAAAGTAAGTGGCTAAATTACAAAATTTTCAAAAGGCAGTCATAAATAAATTCCCCCCTTGTACTGCGAGGTTAAATGCGGCAACTGTTCAAAAGATATGTTTTCTGCGAGCAGTGTGAAAATCTATATTGGGAACTCCTAGGAGAGACAGAAAAACAGACTAATATGTGAGGGAGCTGACTCTAGTGGCAGAAGTATAATTACGGCTGTATTGGAAAGGAAATGGATGGAGGTGAGTGGTATATGTAACCACGCATATGTATGGTGAATGGACAGAGGAAGTTGCTTGCTGCATTCGAAGATATAAGAAAAGAGGGTCAAAATATGGACGTAGTGAAATTACCTTGCTGTAATATGTCTGTTTGCATGGTCACGTTACGCAGCTGCTGTTAAAATCAATTATTATTGGTTTATCCGTCTTAACCTTATTGCAGTTAACTGAAGAGAAAATTTTACACCAGATGTGTATCGCTTCTATTTACAGAGAATATCCTGTGGTCATTGGTGTATCTGTATCTTGTTCACATATTCTAGATTAGATTAGATTAGTTTTTCGTTCCATAGATCCGTGCTGAGGAGATCCTTGTGGATGTGGAACATGTCAAATTATTTTTTTTAACCTGAAATAACAATACTAATGGTATGAATATATATATAATGGTTCAAATGGCTCTGAGCACTATGGGACTTAACATCTTAGGTCATCAGTCCCCTAGAACTTAGAACTAATTAAACCTAACTAACCTAAGGACATCACACACATCCATGCCCGAGGCAGGATTCGAACCTGCGACCGTAGCAGTCCCGCGGTTCCGGACTGCAGCGGTAGAACCGCACGGCCACCACGACCGGCAATATATACAACACATCATTTGTTTCTATTAAAAAATTCGTCAATGGTGTAGAAGGAGTTGGCCACTAGTAAGTCTTTCAGGCTCCTTTTAAACTGATCTTTATTTGTAACTAAATTTTTCATGTCGGCTGGCAAATTATTGAAGATGAGTGTTCCTGAGTAGTGGACTCCTTTTTGAACTAAAGTAAGTGCTTTTAAGTCCTTGTGCAGATCATTTTTGTTCCTGGTATTGCATGTATGAACTGAGCTGTTTGTTGGAAAAAGAGATATATTATTTAGGACAAATTTCATTAAGGAGTAAATATACTGAGAGGTAGTAGTTAGTATACCCAGTTCTTTGAAGAGGTTTCTACAGGACGTCCGTGAATTTACTCCACAAATAATACGTATTACACGCTTTTGGACTCTAAAAAACTTTTGTTTGACTTGAAGAGTTACCCCAAAATATTATACCATATGACGTTTCCTTCTTTCGATCACAACCTCCGCTAAGAAGGCAAAATCAGTAGTTTGCGTAATATATGAACAAGAGGCGGAAACACCAATGACCAAAGAAGATGTTTACAGGGTAAAGTCTCCATCGCACTTCCCGCAGATTTATTGGTAAGATGGCCCAGTGGATAACCGTCAAAAACTGAACGCAGATCAAGCATGAAAACAAGAAGAAGGTGTACTGAACTGTGAAAAACAAGAGCAAAACAGACACAGTGGATGGTCCAACCTGATTTAGTGCAACATGGAACAAACTGGAAGAGCTAAGGCTTCGTCATTAATGACGATGACTAACCTGATGAGCTACAAAGCTGGCGATTCCCTTGTGTCATTTATTTTTGTTTATTTATTTATTATTCTTCACAACATCGTCCGGTCATTGAAATGTTTGTTCTCTTTCTTTTTCTTGGCAGTTGTCATACTATATACTGGTTATAGAATATGAGTCATTACCCTCCATCCCTACACCCTGCATCTCCTTTCCCAAGGTGGCTTCCATCAACTCCCCCTCCCGGATGATGCCCTCTCTCCCTCCATCTATCCCTCCTATCAACTCTGATCCTCACACCCCCTCCTTTCCTCTGTCCTTTCCCTGGGCTCCCTCTTCCCCCCCCTACCGCCCTGTTTTCTCCCCACTAAACCTCTCCCTACCTCCCTTCTCCCCCCCCCCAAGTCCTTTTGTATTCCCCTCCTCTGCCTACCCCACTCCCTGTCGCGTCTGCCCCCCACCCCTCTTATGGGTCCTCATCCTCCATCAGCTCCTTTCCCGGCTCCCCCCCTTCGCTTTTACTCTCCTTTCCCCCCTTTTTTATTTTCCCATCATCTGTCCAGTTTCCCCCCACCTGCTCTCGGCTGTGGTATGTCACACTTGCCAACTTTTTAGTGCAGTGTTCCAGTGACTATTCAGTGTTGTTCGTCTTTCTCGTGTTGCGAACAGAAACCGTGCTGTCGCTAGGTGTGAATTTTATGTCTTTTGCGAACAGAAACCAGACTGTTGCCGTGTTTTTTTAATTGTCTGTCTATTGTTTTACCTGTCTGCTTCGTATGTATTTTAGTAGCATCATCATCCCTCTGTTCTTTGTTTTAAGTTCCACGATTTCTTTTCGCCATGTTACTCTTTAAGTCTCCGATTTTATCACCTGTTTTTATAATTTATTCTCTTCATCTTTCTAACAAAGTCTGTAGGCTGAAGAGCGGCATACTAAGCTGCTGCCAGCCCGCCCCCTTCGTGGGGGGGGAATTGAAATTCAATAAAGAAAAAAATATATATATGAGTCATGTGGTAAGAATACATTACCGTCGCAAGTAAATGTTGTGAATAGTGACAGCAGCCGAGATACCACACAGACGTCTCAAAGAAATGAAAACAACACTGAAACGGGTGTAAACTATGTTACAACAAAGGAATTCAAAAGTCAAAACTTCCAAAACGCGAACGCAACTTCAAAACTATTAAACACATATTTTTTGAAAGAGCACACAAAAAGTGCGAAACAGTTTCGTTCATTGGTTGCAGCTTGTGACAAGCTATTATGTTTCCATCATTTCCTTCGGAATAGTGACATTCATACAAACGCCTAAATCGGGCTAGGGGGCGTATCTCACTCACTTACCAGGCGTACAAATTAGGTGCATTCCTACCATATGCACACGTACTGTCACTAATGCCTTGTATGACACACCAGAACATTTTCCGGTGGAGGATTCGGTTGACATATCGTCACGTCATCAAACGTTTGCAGGTTTCCATACGAAAGGCGCTTACTTTCGGTTGTTGATAAGAGTAGTTGTGCAGAATCAACTTTCATTATAGGTCCCGTCCTTACACCTCGCTGCTGCTAACGGACATTACAGCAAGACGTAGACACAAATTGACTATAGGGAGGAGCGGAAAAAATACTGACATGAGGGAGTTTTGAACTCGGCTAATCCGGATTGTAACCCAACACCGTGACAACGACGACGCCGCGCCGCAGCTGCTACACTCCCCTCTATGTTGTACTTCTGTTCCGACCGTTCACTGTTTCTATTTTACTTTTTTTCATAGTCTGGTACACCTTCTTCCTGTTTCCATGCTTGATCCGGGCCCTCCTACTGCTAAATCTGAGGGGGCGGGGGAGTTTCCGTTGCCACTAAACAAAAGCGCAACGCATCACCGTAAATTTCTCTTCCGTTATCTCCAGAAAATTTAAGGCATAGAAACAAAAAATTAATTTATCTCACCCTCCTTTACCTTCCATTCATTGTGAGAGACAGCATAGTACATATACATAATATATATCTACCTTAACCCGCATTGTTATTCGTTAACGTAAACGGCGCAGATCACATGACCCGCGCCTTCCAAAAAATTGATAGTTAAAGAGAAAGAAAAACCGTAAAGCAACGTACTTTGAAGCTGGCACGTATATCTACAACGCATTAGCACGAATGTTGCTGGGTATAAAATATTTCAGTCACAAAAGTTTATGAGACATGTAGAAATTTTATTAAAAAACAATAACCAAGTAACTGCTATATGTAAAGACATGAATTCTACATGCAACATTTTGCTGCTAAGATTCTAATTGCGAAATACAGTAACACATTATGAATGCTACTTCCGAACGCACTGTTGCTTGGTTTTGCCGACAGATGGCAGGACGTCACGCTCCCTGTAAATTATGGCCGCCCCACCGCTTAGCACCTTCTGCGGTTCGTGATTGGTCGAAACCAATTGGCTCGATATTTGCAGGAAACCTTTTGTTGCTCGCTTTTTGTAGCGATTTGCATTTTGCAGAGTGAGCGTTTGCTTGTTTGCCGTGTTTTAGGTTCAGTGAGAGTATTTGATTTTTGCACAGCATTTACCGCGATTCCTTGTACTAGAAGTGTTATGTAGTTAAAAGTATTTAAAATGAGTGCATTTAAGTGTGAAATTCGTGGAAACGAATATAATTACGTGAAGACTCTGAGGTGGCATATTTGCGAAGCGCACCCACAGGAAATGAACGAAATCGTACCTCATGTTACAAATAATGAACCTTCAAGTTCCTACCAGGGCTACATAGGCGACAGGAGTTTTACTTGCAAAAGAAGTTTGAAACGCCGGTAACAAAACATTGTGGCGTAAGAGGTTGCAGAAGAAGATGAAGGATGTGATGTGTATATTTGAAGCTGAGTCTAAAAAGTGTAGGATCGATCATTTCCAATCCGCTTATCAAATAGGCCCAGTTTGAAATCAGAAGTTCTCTAGTGAAGGCGAATTTTTAAATTTTAAAGAGGAAATCGAACGCGTTACACAATCCAGATTCCTTGAACACTATGGCATTAAGTTTGTTGATGACTGCTCTACCTGTATGTGTGTTTGCCATCGTTAAGGTCAGTTAATCTACAAAGATGAAGGAATAAGACACCTAAAAACGGTAGGTAGGAGCAAAGTTAATGGAAAGTGCCCTGCACGGATTAAAGTCCTCCATAAGGAAGGAAGGTGCCTTCTTAAGTTTGTGTTGACTCAAGTTGATCACGATCTAGACTTAAATCATTTGAATGTGACACCGTGAGAATGTGGGGGCAAAAACTGCAGACATTGCTATAGGATGTGGCATGATGATCTGTTTTGTTTTTAGAAAACAGCCTCCTGTGTGGTACAAGATTTTTCTTGTGACTCCTCTCTGGGCTAGTGAAAGAAATGCTGCTATGGGCTCAAGCAGCATCTACTGTCAATGATGCCACCATT